>NW_023601653.1:14415992-15015992 GCF_014898055.3 Talpa occidentalis
AATAGGACAGACTTGGAAATAGTATGAACTATTTGCATTTAACTAGAAAGATCAGTCTAGTATTAATATGTAGTTTATAGATTTGATGAGGTGAGAGTGGAGGTAGGGAGAAACAGAGTTATCAACAATGGAAAAATGTAAATGAATTTGAGAGATAAAAGGCAGGAGTGGTGAACAGACTTTGGCAACTGATTGAACATGCAATCATGAGTAAGAAAAGTTCAAGGAAGGCTCAAAACTCTTTCACTTACAGAGGAGTCAAATCTGACTTAAAATCTTTCCTTAAAATATGGAATGCCTTTAGTTAAGAGGAAGAATGAAGATATCAGAGGGGACCTAATAATCCACTTTAAGGATGTTGGCTTTTACTCAGAGTAACATGAAGAGCATTTGACGTCTTTTGGAAGAGTATCATTATGTAACTTGTATTTTATAAGAATTGCACTGACTGCTGTGTAGAGAGTAGACTGGAGAAGGGGAGCAAGAGTAGAAGGAAGAAGGCCAGTTCTGAGCCTACTACACCATGGCAGTAAGATGAGAGATGCAAGCAGTTCAGGTAAAGGTGAGGCAGCAGAGACAAACAGAAATGGATGGATGTTGGACATATTTTTAAGGTAGAGCCAATAGGATTTCATGGTTGAGTGGATGTAATGCATGAGAAAAAAGGACATTATGGAAAACCACAAGAATGTTGTCCTAAACAAGCATAAGATGGATTTACTATCTGACATGCGTGAGGTTGTGGAAAAGAACAGATTTGATCAGCAGGGAGAAATAACAGGTCATTTTAAATTTGTCACCTATTAGATATCCACTTAACTGTGTCAAATAGGCAACTGAAGGTATGATCTGAGAACATAAATGTGAGCATTTATAATATTTAAATTAATCATTCCATTTATCAAATAGCTGCTTTTCCTTTGCCTGGTCTTTGGTTTATCTAGATTCCACATATTAGTGAAATCATCCAGTTTTTTTTTTTCTCCTTCTGACTCTATTTAGAATAATCTCTCACATGCATGTTGCTGCAATGGCATGATTTTATCTTTTTTGATTGCTGAGTAGTATTCCATTATGTATAGGTACCACATCTTCTTGATCCACTCATTTGTTCTGGGGCATTGAGGTGGTTTCCATATCTTGGCTATTGTAAATAGTGCTGCTATAAACACGGAGTGCAGTCTTCCTTTCAAATTAGTGTTTTTTTGGATAGATACGTAGGAGTGGAGTTGCTGGGTCATATGGCAGATCTGAATCTATTTTAAAGGAAGAGCCAACACAGTGCTTTTTTTATTTTTTTAAATGAATGGAAGGTAGATAATGAGTAAATAAAGGAACCAAAGGTGTAACTCAAAGATTTGTGGCCCTTTTAACCTTTGGAAGGGTGGAGTCAATATTAATTGAGATGAGGAAGTTCAGTTTTGGACATTTTAACTTGAAACATTCTTAAATATCCAAATAGAAAGATGAATAGGTAGTTGAGCTAGTGGTTTTTCAGTATGGTAGGACAGAGTGGGAGAAGCATGTGGTAATTTTATCAAAAGTATGGGTACCAGTTTTAAAAGATTGTGAAACTGCCATAGCTAGAGTGAGTCACCTATGAGTTTTGAGTCCTCAATGAAAATCTCCAGCATGCTGTTGTGAATGTCTGGGGGAGAAGCAGCTGAGAATCACCAGTAATAAAAGATGTTGCTTCTTTATGGAGAGTTGTGTGTCTGTGAAAGCTCTGTGCTTATGAGGAATTCTGTGGGCTAGCTAGCTTTGGGTATGTGCTAAGGAAATTAATTACCCTGGGTAACTACTTATCTCCGCTTTTATTAGTAGTTTCGAGCCATCATTTTCTGTTGGAGAAAACTGATGGGAAGAGGAAAATTTTTTAAAAAGTGAAGCGGAAAGTGCTTTTTTCCAAATGGGGAAGGAACAAAAACAAAAGCTTTTAAGTGCATAGAGCATAAGCTGCTTTTCTGCAAGAGGCAAGAAACAGAGGCCTAAAATTAGAACAGAGAAGGTAGCCTGGGCCTTTCACGCTGCTCAGGGATGGCCAGGGAAGCAAGCAAAGCCCTTCCTTTTAATTAGTTCACATGGACTGAAAATAGAACTCCTGATGCTGAGACAATGTTCTTCCAGCAGCTGCTGGACACAGGCAGCTCGGGGGCTCTGGCATCCAGCCAGCCAGCCTAAAGGCCAAGGACGGGTTGTCGTGTTGATCTTCCCAAGCTGAGGTTCAGGGTGAGCTGCAGGATGGAGGAAGTTAGGGGTTAGTGAGGACGATGTGTAATTATATCTTTGAGTTTTATTGCCTTAAAAATGTGCATTAAACAAGTTATTTTAATTATTGATGCTTAAATTCAGTGCTTTAAATAGATAAGGATTTTAAGTAGCCAGAAGGAAGGCATTTTTCCTTCAAGTATATATGTAGCAGCAGAAATATATTCCTATCAGTTCCTGATAAATCATGAAACCCCTCTCCTATGCTTGGCTTTTCCTTTTTCTCCTCTGGTATCACGTGACTTCTCCACTCTGCAGCACATACTGCACATCACACAAAAGGCAAGGTAAAGGTGTTGGACAAAGAGAAAAAAATGGTTTTTTTACTGTTTTTTCCTTTACTGCTATTTTAACTACCTAAAATATGAAGATATCTTATGTAGTTAGATGGGGTAATGTGGTTTACTTAGTGTACATAATTGGGTGAGAACTCGTTATTCTGAGTGACATTAGTTGAACTATGACTACTGGTTTATTTGAGCGGCATAAAATAAATCTCTGTACTCAGTGTGTGACATTATGAGAAAACCCAGGGTGCTGTGAGAATATCTAAGAAGGTGATTGATCTTGTATAGGGGTCTGCCAGCTTTGCCCGGGCAGACTTGTTTCTGAGAGATAAGCACAGAGGAATTAGCTAGACCAAGATGAGGACAGAAGATTGCTCCTCAAAGAAGAAACGGCGTTGGTTATTTTTTTTTTTTTTTTAAATCCCTATGGTGGATAATGCAACCACAGGTTTCATTTCCCAGAGGGAAGGAAAAATGGCAGGAGTTGCAGTCACAGAGGGAATCAAAAGCTCCTTTTACCGGGCCTGAAAAGCTGTGCTTAGGATTTGAGTCTTTATCCTAAGAGCAAAGGAGACTTAAAAGCAGTGAGAAGTCCCTGGCAGGTTTGTGAGCAGAGAGAAATGATCCATGTTAGTATTTTGGCAGTATAGGATTTCTCCCCTCAGGTGTGGTTGCTGTAGCTCTGCTGCCACTGAAGCACCAGAGGTCACCTCTTTTACCCCTGGTGTCCTGGATGCCTCGCATCTTTGGTCAGCTTTCAAGGGTTGATTTTAAAGTATGTCTTTTTCTGACCCTTTGTTTGGTTTCTCTATATTAGACATATAGGTGACACCATCTGATACTTATCTTTCTCCTGGCTTATTTCACTTAACATCTATCCATGTTGCTCCATCCATCTTGCTGCAAATGGCATGAGTTTATCCTTTTTATTGCTGAGTAGTATTCCATTGTATATACATTCCACATCTTCTTGATCCACTCATGTGTTCTGGGCATCTAGGTGTTTCTGTATCTTGGGTATTGTAAACAGTTAAGTTCTTCTTAGTTGGTTCACCTCAGCTCATTTTTCACTACAAAGGCAGACCCTATGGGTTAGCCGTGCCTGCCCTGGCCTCTGCTACAGTCTTCACTCCCTTTAGTAAGCTACCTCCAGGACAGCCTGCTTGACTTTCAGCCCAGCTGCCAAATGAAGTCCTGTTCTGGGACTACAGAAACTTACTTCTGGGTATCATTCATAATTAAGGGAAACAAAGTGGGCTCAGAAAAATGTATCCTGCAGATCTTGCAAGTCCATACCATGTGGCGCTACTGAGTTAAATAAGATGAAACCATCCTGGAATCTAGGTGGGATTTGCAGCACACGTTTCTCTTGCCTCAACTTCCCCTACACCATAGCCATAGCCCAGAAGGAAAAGTTCAGGACACACCTATGTAGACCCATTGCCCTCTCCTCCCTATCTCATTCAGCTTTTCTTTTAAAAAAATTCTCAGAGGTTTACAGGTCCTTCTTCTCCTAGGTGAGTTTCCCATTTATTCATCAGACCTAGCTCTGATTTTTCTAAAACAGGAGTCTGACATTTAAGTCTATTGATTTACAAACCCACCTTGTCCCACCTAAGGACATTAACTCTCCTTTCTAGACCTGGGGGAAGAGAATTTTCTAATAAAATCCGACTCAAGGATGGAAATTTTTCAGTCTCTTCTTTGAAAAATACTGACCATATTACATTAAGCCAGTGCCACTAAGTGCAAACTGCATTAGTGAACCATGTGCTTAATTAATGTAGCTTCATAAATGCTTAATACATGTGGCCATTAATATAATCTGTATTGCTGTTATTACTGTAGTTCTAGGCTGGAGCTAAGCCATGAAGAAATCAGTGCAAATGTAGAGCAGTCAGGTGCTAGGAGTGCAGCCAGGTAACCTGAACCTAAATTCACAAGGTTGCTTGGAATAAGCAGGTCAACCTGCTGGGGAGCTGAGTTTGAATTTCTGTTTGTTCTGTGCCCCAGTTTTATGTGCCCAGGAGTGAAAGGGCAGCAAAAGCTGGGAGATGTGTCACTGCTGGGGAGCCTAACACAGTTGCTAATCCCTCCAACATTACAGCAGAGGCAAAGAGAGCAACTATTCCAAAGGGCTTTGTGCTGAAAAATTTTTTTCTTAACTTAATCTTTTATTAACTCAATTTTCTTTTGCTTTTGCCTTCTGTTAATTCGTGTGAAAATATAATTGCTTTGTTAGCTGGAATTTTCTTTGCGATTCAAATTCGGTGCTGCATATATCTTCTCTCTAATTATCTTGTCTACTTTAGTTGCCCTGATAGTTTTTCTCTCCTGATTTCTCTATCAGACTGTTGATATCTCTTGAAAAATCACCCTGATATCAGTTGCATTTGTGTGTTGTATGTATGCTTATTATAATTAAAAGTAAAATAGTGGAGAAAAGCCAATAGTAGTTTTTTTTTTTTATTTTTAATGAAGGGAAAAGGTCTTGAATGTCAGCTCTGTGCTATGGAGAAAATCCCTCTTTACCCTTGGATGACAATAGTTTCCAAATACTAGATTCTTTTTCTCTATTCACATCTTCTACCTCTAGAGTTTTATCTTGGGAGAACATTCCACCCTCTTTTCTCTGCCCTGTGTAGGTTGGACAGGTACCCTGTGTGTACCCAGGCTTTAGTCCTCTAAATGCAGGCTTTTCCTTCCTGCCTCATGCCACAGCGAGCCAGTCCTTGACAGACGGTGCTCCAGGTATTATCCCAGGTAACTTCCTACTATTTGGTAGATCAACTTATTCCCCACCTACCCAGATCTGGACTCTAGTGATTTCAACTCTTCTACTTGACTTTTGGCATCTGTGATAGGCAAAGTTCTAAGTTCTAAGCTGGTCCTGTGATAACTGCCTCCCCCCTCCCATATTCATAAGTTTGTGTGATTCCCCCCTTTTGAGTTTCTTTGGGACCTGTAACTTGCTATTGGCAAATGGCAAATGATGAGGTATTACTGCCATAGTTATGATACGTTTTATAGCAAAGGTGAAAGGATTTTGAAGATGTAACTAAGGTCTCTAATCATTGACTTTAAATTACTCAAAGGAGAGCTTGTCTTTGGTGAGCTTGAACTAACCACATTATTATTCCTTTTAAAGGGTGACTTAGGAGCATTTTCTCACTTTCTCTTCTGACTTGGGAGCTGCACCCCGAGCCTCAGGGGAGGTTGCAGCCCTGGCTGGCACTTGGGCTATGCTCTGGTGACATGCATGGAGGACATAGTGGCTGGGCCAGCCTCCTGACTCCTGCAGACAGAGATGACATATGTGTGTTGTTGTGTGTCTTTGATATGCAGAGATAGAAAATGAAGACAATGTTCCATGTTTCCTTGATCTGGAAGAAAGGGAGATACTCTCTCCATCTTCTTTGGCCTACAAAAAAACAAAAACAAGCAACAACAGCAACAACAACAACAACAACAAAAAACCCTGCCAAATCAGCACTCCTAACTTGCTCTCATTGAGTCACAAACATGATAGAGATTGAAGAATTTGAGAATTTTCTCCTTCATTTTACATCCGAAGCCCAGATCCATTAACAGATTATGCATTCACTTACACAATTTTTTTCCAAAATAAGTTTTAACTTTAATGAGTACTAAGTTGTGAAGCTCAAGTTCTAATAGTAAAATCTTAAGATATACACCAGAGGCTGTAATAGATATCATGCAAACTTGCAATTCCTGAATTATTATTACTCCCCAATCAGGCCTCCCTCCTCTAGGACTAAGCTTTTTCACAAAGTTAGCAGAGATAATTTTCACATATATATATCAGCCACTCCACTGTTGAGAACCTCATATGCCTGGCCACTGTGTAAGAATGTCCACAGGCCTTAGCATCCCCAACAAAGTCCTTAATAATTGACCCTGACTTTCTGTTTATCTGTATTCACATATACCAGATACTCCTACATACATTGTCCTTAGAGTTCACTGTTCTTGCTTCATAGTCTACTCTTCTGTAAGCTTGGATGCCTCATCCATCTAATTCACCTGTGTGGAATTTAGCCAAGGGTTGCCTCCTTTGTGAAGCATCCTTTACCTCCAACAATTCAATGATTCTTTCATCCATGTGCCTCTCCTACTCTTCACACACCTCTATTATTAGATATTTTATCTAAAAGTATGTGCTTACATGTCTGTGAGCTGCTTAAATGTAGGGACCTTGTCTGAAATTACATGTATCACTAGTGCCTAGCATAATGACCGACTGACAGTAGATGCTCAATAAATGGTAAGTGATTGAATAAGTGAATGAATATTTGCTTTGTTTGAATTCTGCAACCTATGGGCTTATTCCTATCTATCAATAAGGCCAGACCCAGCTCTCTTCTGAGCTACAGAGCCCACCTTTCATTGGTTCTTTTATTAAACGCCTCAGAGAGAAATGTCATTTTTAAAGAAAATTGGTGTTACATAATTGATCTGATTTCACAGATAAAAAGAAAGCAGTTATTTTCATTGGGAGGCTATCTAGTTTTCTTAGATAATTATAAAGCAGTTGACTGAGCCGTGCCAGAATCATTAATATCACCCTGGAAATCAATGTTTCTGACAATGTGCTCTAATTTCTATTTTCCTTCCCCTTTTTATTTTAGTGAAGCAATAGCTAAGACTTCATTAAGAAAAAAACCTAACAGGGCCTCCCCGGTGGCGCAGCGGTTGAGCGCTGGGTTGCGAAGCTGCCAGCGCCCTCTGCGGCGCCGGTTCGATCCCCGGCTGCTCCCCGGCCACAGGAGGAGGGTCCCACATGGTGCGCAGACCTCTCCTGCCGCCCGCTGCTCCCCTCAGCAGTGTACTTGGGTCCTTCTGCCTGCTCTACTCCCCGCTCTGGCTCTGGTGAATTCTCTCACCCTCCCGCGCTTCTGACTGTACCCAGTGCATGTACAAACAAACAAACAAATAAATAAATAAATAAATACATGCCCCTTTAAAAAAAAAAAAAAAAAAAAAAAAAGAAACCTAACAACTTTAATGAGCCCTGTTGTTTTACATGTCAAAGCAATGCATAGTATATCTCTTTTTTCTCTCCAGAACTGACATTTCCCTCACCACTGTGTTGGCCAGCTCCTGCATTAGCCATACATGTGCTGTCAATATTGTATTAGGACTTTAGGCCTGGAGAGTGAGGACTTTCAACAGCTTACTCATGATCAGAGCCCAGTGGGCAGATGAAACACCACTGACAGAATTCTGACCTCTGGCAACTCGCTCTCACAGGATCTCAAGTGTGTTCTCACATGCGCATTAGTTTTCCACAGCATGGTTCTCCTTACTTGGAAAATTGAATGGAGTATAGCAGGAAGACAAATAGGTTGCAAAGAACTGGCATTTTTTCCAGAGTCAAAAATGTAATTTTTATTTCAGATCAATTTAGATCTGAAAAAGGTCTGTGGCATGTCTTATGTGTTGATACTTTTTGATTAATCACAGATGTGCATGCTCTTTTTATTAACTTAGATAATCAAGAGCTGACTATGTAATGCTAATAACAGCTCAGATTTCCTCTGGGAAAAACACACAGCACACGTGAAAGGAAGCATTATTAACTAAACACATTTCTCAGTTCCTAATGATTAGCATTTTGACAAGCTGTTGTCTTAGATAAAGGTTTTAGATTATATGTTACATAACTTCAAAGTATTTTGCAGTATTTCTTCTTGACTTGAGTACTAATAGTACTCATTTTAATTTAAAAGAAGGAAGTCCTCAACTCTATTTTAGTCTCCTAATCACATTTTCTCGTCCATTGATGTGCTGTAGGCCATTAATTTGCAACTAGGTTTTGCTTCTACTATTAATTATAATCCTCTAGAACAGGGTAACATTACAATAAATGATATGTCAAGTTCTCCAACCTAAGTAGTTTTCTATTTTCTAACGATATATTTGCCTCTAAACATTGATATATAGGATATTAAAACTAGAATATCAAATTCAAAATGAACCTAAACAATTTCCCCATACCACATATTTCATATATTCCCTTTCAACCAATTTTTAGCTATTCTTTAAAATTTATCTTGGATATATTTATCTAAAACTGGATCTTTATTGTTGGGTAAGACTTGCTATCATGTTCATTTTACTATCTTTACAACCTCAAGCATATGAGCTACTCTGTTTGAGGCCTAAGTATTATTATTCATTATAAACAAAATATAAAACTGTCTATAAACACTAAACAAAATTACTCATGTTATCATATTTATTTATAATACTTTATAGGAAAAGCTTATTCATTCATTTAACAGATACTTTTTTAGTACTTTCAAAGTATTAATACCCAGGCAATAATTAAAGCCTAATGTTATTTATATTAGTATCATTTGAGCTTAGAGATAGGAGCATATAAATCTATCTAGAAGAGGCAGAGGTGGTTTCACAGAACAAATAAAACTGGTCTTGTGACTTGCAGAATTATTAAATGGCTCTTGGAAGACTAGGGGTGGGGGAAGAGAAGGGAATAGAGAAAGAGGTAAAGCATCGCAGAGTGATGAGTAATCTGGACAGAGAGGAGAGATTTTTTCCAAACAGTTGGAGTCTTGTAGAGATGTAAATTAGAACACATTATGTTCGAGGAACTGAAACTGACCCAAGAAAGCAGGATTGGGGAGCATGAGTAAAAGAATGCCAGCAGTAACTAGAGATTGGCAGACACCAGGTTGCAGAGGGCTGGACAAACCATCTTAAAGAATCTGAATTATATTTTAGGAACAAACGTATTGCAGTTTCCACACTGGGTAAAAAAACTAACCACGGAGAAAATGGGGTCTGAGGTCTGACTCATTCTCTGCTTATCCCAGAGAGCAGATAAACTCTGCACCAAGTCTCACATAGACTTGTTGTGGTCCTAGTGGGAAGCTACCTAAGGTTTTAAGCAGCAGAATGATTGCTAATCTGCATTTCCCCATGTTCATTCTAGCTGTGCTGTAGCTTCTCTTAGAGGAGAAAGACAGGATACGTGGGACTTGATGTAGGTGAGTCAGTGGCAGCTCACATTAGGACTGTAGCTCTGGCAAAGAAGTGAGATGTTTAGGAGGCAGAATTTACAGAACTTATGATTAACTATGGAAGCCACAGGTGACCAAGACATTAAGGAGACAGGGATGCTCCTCGCACTCCTGGTTTGAGCAGAAACCCTAGCTAGGAGCCTCAGGTACAGCATCTGAGACTTCAATGTTGAGAAGAAGCTCCTGGAGTTTTTCCACAGTGGGAAGGTATCAAAATCAGCTGGACTAGAGGACACAGTAAAAGCATGTAAAAGTCTTTTGGGGCCAGCAGGCATGACATTACACTTAAAAGAATGGTTTTCTTTCGTTCCTTTTTTTCCTTGTTGGAAAAGTTGAATCCCTTTGATATTTTCATTTTACTTCTTAGGCCATTGTATATTTCCATTGGGCTAAATTTGTACCATAGGGACATTAGTTGTTACCTGACTTTAGCTTTAATTTAAAAGGGAAAAAATGTAATTATGAAGGAGATTGGGCATGTGGGCACCTGATTCATTTCCCTGGGTGGCACCATGACTCACACTCATTAAAGCAGGTTTGCTTTGAGATGCCTGATGCCTTATCAGTTCTAAATTCTCTGCCCTGTATGTGAACAATAAGATGAGCTTCTCTCGAGGGTCATTCACTGCTCTTCATCTCTACTATGAGTCAGATGTTTTGCATTTCAAAACATTATCCTGCCTACAATTTCTCTCTTTATAAATTATGCAGAAAACTTCTACCAACAATAGATCTCATTTAGATTGGTAGCTGTAAAACATATTCTAGTTGCTTTGCTGTAATTTAGTGAGCAGTTTTATGACCAACAATCAGGTACTATTTTATTTGTTTTATCATCGTTGTCTAAACATCTAAGTGCCTCATTAGACAAAAACACAATTATCTGTAAGTAAATCCAAACACATGAAAAGCTCTCTCTTGATTCTTTGCTTCTAGTGATAGGTTTCCTCCCTGTCACATTCAATCTCCTAGAAAGAATTGTCTACATTTCCTGAACTCATTTTCTTATCTCTCTCTTCTCTCCTCCCTCATCTCTCATTTCCCCCCAATACTACTCCACTGTTGCACTGAAGTCTGTTAGTTCCTCAGGACTGTCTCCTAAAGACAGTGGACCAAGTGTTTATCTTATTGACCAATCTACTACACTTAACCCACAAAACTCCCTCTGCAGGTGGCACTGTGGCATCACACTCCCCTAGTCTTCAGTTTCTCTAGTCTCCTCCTTGTTCTTCCTATGTGAGCCTCTCTGTTCTCCCCACTCCTACAAGCTTACTGTTCTTCCCGGTGCTGGATCAGGTGTCCTCTCACTCTACCCATGGTCCCTGAATGATCTCAGACAGATCATCTCAGAGATGCTCATGACTCTATTGCTCAATCAGATACTGATGTTCCTCAAAGTTTTGTCTCCATCCCAAACTGAAGTTCCGGATCCCTCAATTCATCTTTCTCCTTGACCTCTCCTCTTAGATGTCCCATGGGTAACTTAAAGTTATGTGAGTTATGTCCCATGGGTAACTTAAACCTATGTGAGTTTCCCAGGGCTGCTGCTGTAAAAAGTATCACAAACTGACTGGCTGGAAAGAATAGGGATGTGTTCTCTCATAGTTTCATAGTTCCCTCATAGTTCTCTCATAGTTCTCTCATAGTTAGAAATCTGAAGTCAAGGTGTTAGTTGGCAGGGTCATTTCACCTCTGAAGGATTCTGGGAAGAAGGCTTCTTTGCCAAATCAGATATCAGAGTATCCTTGGCGGGAGGCAGCATAACTCTCTTCTCTGCCCCCATCTCTTTACTTTCTTCTCTGTCTTGTCTTCTCCTCTTCATACAAACACTCTAATCATTGGATTTGGGAACCAGCCTAGTTTGATTTGTTTTGTTTGTATTTTTAAGCTTCATGATAACAGAGGGTATGCCTTTCTGGTGGAATCATGGAGACCTAGTGTTGGAGGTTAATTGTTGCTTAATATTTGTTAAAAGGTGAAGGAAAGAAGTAAAGCAACTAAGCACCAAGAACTAATCTTACAAAATGATAAGCAAAGCAAAGTAAATTTGGTTGTTCATTTTTAAAATGTGTACAAATGGAATTTTTTCTAGTGTATGTATGAGCAAAATACATTAAGAATCGGAGCCTCCCTGGTGGCACAAGGGGTTAAGACACAACCTATGAAGCAATCCGTAGCCACTACAGCATGAGTTCAATCCCCTGGCCAACCAGGGAGCTACCCACATGGTGAGGCAGACCTCTCCTGGCTTGCCCGCTGCACCCCTCACCAATGTACTTTGGTCAATCTGCCTGTTCTGTTCCCCACTCTGTCTCTGGTGAATCCTCTTGACCCCTGCATCTCTGGCCTGTACCCCAGCTCTTATATGCATAAATAAATAAATCTTGGGCCTCCCCTGGTGGCACAGGCAGTTGAGCGACGCACTGTGAAGCTGTTCACAGCCTCTACAGCGCCGTTTCGATCCCAGCCGGCCGGTGAGTGTACCACATGGTGCGGCAGACCTCTCCTGTCTTACCCGCTGCTCCCCTCAGCAGTGTATTTCATCAGTCTGCCTGTTCTGTTCCCCACTCTGTCTCTGGTGAATCCTCTCACCCTCCCATGCATCTGGCCTATACCCCGGTTGTTGTATAAATAAATAAATAAATCTTAAAAAAAAAATAAACCTTCACAATATTTTTTAAAAAATATGTTAAGAATCAGTCAAATCTTATTTTAAGCAAATTCAAAACTGATTTTGAGTCCAGCAAAAATCCAAGGTTCCTATAGATGCTGGAAAATATTGTTCCTCACTGATTATTTCAGAAGGGGCTCTGCCCACTCTTAAAATTTGTTCTTTTATAGAAGCACCGTTACCAAATAAGACTGTAAAGATTTCATACAACTGTATTTTGAATCAACATCTCTATATAATTCATTATGTTAATCACCAAAAGTCTGGTTTCCCTCCTTCACCATATAATTTCTTTATTAATGAAAAAGTTCCTGCTTTTGTTGATCCTACAGGCTGTGTTATAATTTACTAAGTATTTCTTGAACATATCTCCAAAAAGGGCATGGTGACGCGGTTACTAGCATTCTAAGGACCACAAGGAAAGCAAAATGAAAAGAAAAACTTAAATTCTAAGAAAATGTCTCTGGATGTCAGGCTGAGAGAATGAAAGAGAGCCCCATTTGCAATTTATTTCTGCTTACTTTGTAAAGCATTTAGGCATACATAGCTGTTGAGAACTCTGATTGAATAGTCAGGAAACCAAGAAGTTAACAGGATCAGACACACAGGGTGATAGCTATTTTGCCTTCATTAATAAATTTTCTCCCATGAGAGGGTCTTTGGTAGGCCCTTGTGCTTGTAATTATTGAAAATACCCTAGGTTCAACTAAATCAGACTAGGTCATGTAAATGTTGATGAAAATAGAAGTGGAAGTGCCTCGCTATCCCACAGCATGCATTTTATCGGCAGATAAGGATTACTCCAGGGAAGGCAAGTCCTCAAAAGAAATTCTAAGTCTTAGTATTTTGCTCTATTTTGCATTAGAATTACTTGATGGTATTAAATTCATACACCTTTCAGAACACATAATTATAATATTCACTAATTAAACAAAAAGCCAACCAAATTAGATACAGTTAGGAAAATATCTTGCATAATCCAGTGGGTCTGCTCCGATTTATTGTCATTAAATTATCCTAAATAGACACTAGCATTCACAGCTTAATATTTATTATTCTTCATCTATTTTTAGTTCATTTTGACAAATTCAAGGCAGAAGATTCTAGCTTCACTGTATTGTGTGGGGGCTCTAGGTGCTTATGTAATTACTTCTAAAACTTGTGTTGCAATTTTCTTCACCCAACAAGATTCATTTTTCAGTTCCCTCATTTTAGCAGTAGAAGTTGTCATTTACAATTGGATTTTATAGACCACTCATCCCATATTTTAAAAAATATTTTATGTTTTGTAAAGACTAATCCTCAGAGCAATAGTATTAACTAAGTGCTGTTGTCGTTTGTGATTTACACAAAGAGAACTAAAGCACAGAACCTTTAACAACTTGCCCTCATTCATATGATTAGGAGGGATGGAGGTAAGATTTGCTTCTGTGGTGGTCTGTGCACATAACTCCCACATTTTCCTGCCTCTCAATAATCTTACTCCATTGTAAAACACTTAGGAAAGTACATGGAACTTTTGCTAATAAATAATTGTTATTAATACACCTCTACTTGATTCTCTTGTTTCAGAAATCTTAAGATTGTAAGTGTATCTAGAGAAGTAGAACTTTTCTTATTCAATTCCCCTCAAATGCTGGCAGTATCTGAGGATGTTTAGGAAGTAGTACTCCATCAAAAAACTACTTTTTCTTTCATTCAGCCAGTATTTAGGGTGTATTCTTATGCTTCAGTCAGAAGAAATATGTTAGGCTCTGGGACACAGGCATAAATGCTTCAGCCCTCACCAAATATAAATTCAAAGAAGTTTTGCTTAAAAGAGAGAGAAAGTATTATCTCTAGCTTGTTGCTGACAGAGTGAAGGGGATAGATCAAAGAAATGGATAAGATAAACCTGCCCTCTCTCGGATGACATGCCCTTCTCTCTGTTCATCTCCCTCTGTCAAATACACCATTTCAATGACGCTGCTTTTTTCTAGACATAGCATGGATCATCACAAGCTGGAACCTAGAACTGACTCAGGCAGTAACGTGTCAGAATCATGCTAGGGTCTTTCCCGTGCATCAAGTCACTCAGTTTAAATGGCGCAGCAGTTGAGTGCCGGGTTGCGAAGCTGCCCGCAGCCTCTGCAGCACCAGTTCGATCCCCGGCTGCTCCCCGGCCACCGGAGGAGGGTCCCACATGGCGCGCAGACCTCTCCTGCTGCCCGCTGCTCCCCTCAGCAGTGTACTTCGGTCCTTCTGCCTGCTCTGCTCCCCGCTCTGGCTCTGGTGAATTCTCTCACCCTCCCGCGCTTCTGACTGTACCCAGTGCTTGCATAAATAAATAAATAAATAAAAATAAATCTAAAAAAAAAAATAAAATAAAATCTGTTTCTTTTCTGGGTATTATCACCAATGAACAGATGAGAAGAAAAAAAAAGATGAAGTGACTCTCCATGATCCATAGTAATAAATAATGATAATAAAAAAGGATTCAACCCTATTTTGAGCTCAAATTTAGATGTTCTGATGGAAGCTAAGTTTTTTTTTGTTTTGTTTTTGTTTTTTTAAATCTTAAATGTAGGCCCAGATAAAGCTGGGTGATAAAGTTGCAGAATCTACAAGTGTATTTTCCTATTAAAACGTGGAATTAAACTTAAATTTTCTTTTGAATTTAGAAGTAACAGTTACTGTCACTATACAACAAATCCTCCCAAAACTCGATGTTAAAGCAAGAGAAAGTATTCTATTATCTTGTAGTTTCCATGGCTCAGGAACTCAGGACAGACTTGTCTGGTAGTGTTACAGGGTCTCTTATGTAGTTGTAATGCATTTGCAATCAACTGCAATCTTTATACTGTTGCAGTCAGCCATAGTCTTGTGGCTACAGCTAGACCAGTTGGGATTGGAGGAGCTGAGGACTGGTCATGTACCTTTCTCTTGACCTTTTCTCTGAAGTCTCCTGAATGAGCTGGCTTGAGTTCCCTCAAGGCATGTTGGTCTCAGGGAAATTCATCTACTTATATAATGACGCAGGGCAGGCCTCCACCGCCAGTGTTCTAATGATAGATGCAAGGTAGAAGTAGCACCGCCTTTCTTACTTAGCATCACTTCTCCCACCTTCTGTGGGTATAGGTGAGTCACAAACCTACTCAGATTCAATGGGAGTCAAATCAGATTCTGCTTCATGATGAGAGAATGGCAATATTCCAGATAGACATATGGGAGAGAAGATGTAGTTGTGGTTCACTCTATAAAATCCATTCTTCCACACTCTACCCTCTAACCTAAGAATTCAGATCCCAGATCCCTCCCCTAAGCAAAATAGGCTCACCACTTTCCAAGGTGTCCTAAAGGTTTCACCCTATTCAGCATTAGTCTTAGGCCTGAAGGTTTATCAGCTAAATTAAGCCCAGTGAAGTTAACTTTCTTTACATAATATGCCTTTAAGCAAATCATTTGAATACCTTTCCTCTTGGCCCAAAGTCCTGTGGACTTAAGAGACAGGCTTTCTGCTGCCAATATATCCATCACATAATGATTAGATAAAAATAGATGAGTAACAGTAAACACTACCTTTAAAAAAAGACAGAAACGTATAGGCATATAACAGTAATCAGTGCAGAGAAATTCTGAATTCCAGCCAGGTATATGTTGCTAGTTCCATGAACAGGGCTCGGTTGTACTCTGAGAATTGTTCTCCATAATTCTTGGCTCTGCCTTCTGGAGTCTTATCCCTTCTGAGTCATCTTTCCTATGTATAATAATAAGCAACCTATGTATAAAATGAAAGAATCTTTCCAGTTTGATTCCTGCCCATAGTAGTTCCAGGGCCCAAAGACTTTTTTTTTTTTCCATTTTATACTGTCTCTGCCTCGTTTATTTGTATACTGACCAATACAGTTCTGTGGGTTTTCCATGAATTTGGTTGGTATTTATTGTACTAGATAAATGCTACAGTCACAAATCTGAGATAATCCTTCTTTTCTTTGCATTCTCTTTAAGTATGCTGAGGGAAAACATCCTCAAAATACTTGTGTGTGGATGGTTCACGGGTGATGGGGTGGTGGGAGAACTCCGTGGTTACACCTGAGGGGAAAAATCAAGTGCTATACATAAATGAACAATGATGTAAGAGAATAAATAAATTAATTTAATTATTTTTAAAAATTGAGATTAAAAAAATGAAAGCTGCTTAGAAGTCCTCTATTGTTTAACTGAGCAAACCTCTGAGGCATGATTTCAGGAGCCAGAGCAAACCTTCTATGAGGTGCACCCTTAGATCTTTCTGAAATCTTACAAATGATCATAGAGTCCCCCCCTAGATTTGATTGCTAGCTTGAGAGGCCTCCTGAATTGAGGAATTGTCATCTGGAGAGGATGGAAGTATCTGAGTGTTCCACTATGTAAATGAAAGTAGTACCATCTCTCCTGACCTCACTCAGGAAGTCTTGTACTGTCATTACAAGCAAGTCACATATCTGTCCAAATTTTAAGGGACAGGAAACAGACTGTACTTACTACCAGGAAACTTGAAAGATTCTAGAACAACACTTGGAATGGGAGATATTGTTGAAGTCATCTTTGAGAATACAATCTACCTCCAAGAATCACTATAATATTATGAAACATTTTTAAACAAGCTTATTGGTCTTTAAGCATGTAAATACCTTAAAGGTAATTATCTTGGGATGATACATAGTTTTCTTAAAAGCTTGCTTTTATATAAGTCAATTTTTAGAACTCGGCAGTTGGAATTGCTATGGAAAATCTGGAAAAGATTTATTAGGACTGAATGCTATGTGTACTATCACAATTACTTGACAAAGAACACTTTTATGATAGTTTAATTTCCCTTGCCTTTGTTTAAGATTCCAGACTTTGGAAATGTTACTAATCCTCCTTTTGGATCCCAAAGAATAGGATGTTCTATAGTGTTTTTGTCAAGTGTTTCTTCAAATACTGCCAGCCATGCAAATGCCAAAGTACAATAGAAAGTGTATTTTGTTCAAAAATGCTATCTTAAAGAACAAAGATCATATACTTTAACTATTCCAACACTTTAGTTGGTTCAAAAGTTAAATAAAGATGTGTGTGTGGGTGGTGTATATGAGATGAAGGATGTCTTGGATTATATGAACATGTAAACTCCTTCCACTAATAAAATGTGTCCGTGATTTAATCATCCAACTCAGAGCTAGGCCGGTTTCAGGAGTGGATTTCTTGGACAAACTAGCTGTGTGACTTCTTTAAAGTCTTTGTAATTTCATTTTGATATACAGAAACAAGGGGAGATGAGACTTGTCAACAAGTATTTGTTGAATATCTTCTGTTTACAATGAGTCCTTGTATTTACTGTTGCAATTTATTGTTAGAAATGTTGGTCATGGTATGAGTCATAGTAGGAGAGTGCATTACTTGGATCAAGAATTTACTGTCATAGAAACTATTTCCAGAATTATTCACCATGATCTGAACTCTCAGGTGATTTCCTCCGGAGAGATCCTCTTACTGACACACTTGCAAATATAAAGCAATAATCAGCAGTCCTCTTAGCAGAATCTTCTAACACAATATTTTGAGCTTTTCAGCTCTCACCTCCAAATGAAAGCACTGCCTGAACATCCCCAGTTAAAGTGAACATGGAAATGAAAAGAATCTACAACTGCCCCTTTACAACAACTCTTTGTTTATGGATAATAGCTCTGCTTACCTGAGTGTGCACCAGAAACTAGGAGGAAAGCACATAAAATTCCCAGATGGTTGAATTTTATGATAAGGGATTTAAATCAGCATTTTAAATGTCATTCTACTAATGTGATTTTTTTTTACCACAGCCTCAAAGTTTGGCATGAAATTGTTTTTTCATATGCATTAAGTTCTGATGAATATCTGAGGTCATGATTGAGTCAAGAAGAAAGGATTTTCTTTTAAATGAAATACTAAAGTTCAGAAGTTTATTTTTGTACAGAAAGTGGTTTGACAATCCATGTATTCATCTGTCATTTCTCTAATTTTGTGGTTGAGAGTATTTGAGATGCACATCTATGAAATTTCTTCATTTAAATTTTTTTCTCTGGTTGTTCTTCTTATGTTAGTTCTATGTGACTATAGTCTGCTTTCAGTTCTTCACTTTCTTGGTGTCTTTTACTACTAATACCTAAAGATTAAAAAAAAGGGGAGGAAATCAAAGTTCTTAGGTCCTAGAGCTTTGAATATATCTCTTATTCAGTTTTCTCCCTCTCCCTTATCCTTAGCAGTCATGTATGGAAAGCAATACCTCCCCAGTCATTTCTCTGTAGATTCAAAGAGTAAACTAGCAAGTTCATCTCTGCTCCATTTAGGAATTATCATATTTAGAATTTAGATTCCTTATTTTAGAGTTTCAGTTCATTATATCTTTGTAAAATAACACAATTGGAAATGTGATTAGTTATTTTGTACATTTGAGTCTGAGAATTTGCACTTAGGAATTAGAAATTATGATGTGATTGTTATTAAAAGCAATGATCACTTTATCCAAGTTTTTATCATGGATGAATCACTAAGTGCATTATCTTATCTCATCTCTCCAAATATGCTAGGAGATGGGTTGCAGGAGAGAAGGGGGAATTCTCCCTATTCCTCTGGGAAGCAACAGATACCAGCAGGATCACAAAACACGGCTTCAGAAAGAACAGTAACTGGAGCAACCAGTGATATCTAGGGAATGAGGACTGATCAAAATGTCATTTCAAAACACCACCCTTGAGATAAATCAACTTGGACAATTTTCAAGCTTTGTGTCACTCAGTTAAAGATTTATCACTGGTGCTACAGTGGTGGGGGAACTATGGGGACTACACCTGAGGGGAGAAATCAAATACTGTCTAAAAATTAATGATAAAATGTGTAACAATTCATATTGCATAGAATATCTGATTTGCTGGGACTGGGCCACAGTTGCACTTTTGACCAAGAGGACAGGGCACTGTGATTGAGACTCACCCATCACATAGGAAGGGGGGGGTAGTTTCTCAGAGAAAAACCCCGATGTTGTTAGTAAGTGAAGGAAGATTCTAGTGAGGCAAAAATAGTAGAAGTCCTCTACACTGAAATTCCATTTTTCCTCTCCTGATGTTCTTGAAACCCTGAGAAATACATTTATGCATCTTCTACTTTTACCCTTTGACACTTTACCCATTGACACTTCTCCAATTCCTTATTATCACAGGCACATAATATCCTATTCTTGCCCTTTTGTTGTATTATCCCACAATTCCTCATTTTTTTCCACTAATGGGAAAGCTACTAGCACCTTCTCTGTGGACATCCAAGAATAGCAATTGTACGTATGTAAAGCTTGTAAAATGAGGGTGAACCTATATCTGAAATTTAATAATTGTCTTCCTAGATATTTGGTATGTTTTCCACACCATGTTTCACGGTGCTTCAAAATCTTGTGGTGTATCTGTATGAGTAATACTTGCTGTTAATACAGACCCTCATGTTACTGTGATGATTGATTCCAATGTCATCCTAGAGATTAGTGAATTCAAGCAGGAAAAAGAATGCAGCCCAGCATGATGTCCAAGGCATACTTCCTGAGGGAATGTAGACTTTCACGGGTTATGATGAGACATGATTCTTAATTACAAAATAATCACCTAAGATGAAAAAAAAATAAGGAAATCATAGTGCAGCTGGACCCCTGGCCATGGTGCCAGAGTAGAAATGTAAAAAGGCAAAGACCTGACCACTTTTTTTTTGTAATGTCTTATAGAGAGCCAGAAACTATCACATATATAAATAATGTGTGTGAGTGCATGTGTGCATTTGTAAAACTAGAAGAGCAACCGGAAGGAAATTAATATGTAGCAATTTTTCCATGTGTGATAAAACCCTGTCTAAACAACCTTGTTTAGGATTTGAATTGAGGATGGGAAAACATATCATAAAATACCATTTACAAAGAAAGGAATTTTAAAAAGCAGAGATAATGAAACATTTTCGTTTTACAAACATCTTCTTCCCTGAAATCACAAACAGCTGCAGTATATTCTGACTAATTACAACTGAATCATAAGAAACACAGCATGATACAAGCCCTAAGTGGAACCAGTCTGGTGCAAGTGGATTTTAAATCCTGAAGTTTTATGTAATTCGAGGTTTACTCATACTGGGTCATCAATTTTGAAGAAATAATGCTAGTGTTAATTAGGGTCATTTTCTGATGTAGTGAAATGCCTTTAGCACCATGGAATATTTTAACAAATGGTAAAACATTATTTGTCCAGATGCCACTTATTAAGAATGGATGTAATTTGGGCCTCCCTGGTGGTGCAGCAGGTTGAGCACCGCGCTGTGAAGCTGTCCGCAGCCTCCGCAGTGCCGGTTTGATTCCCGGCAGGCCAGGGAGATACCCACATGGTAAGGCAGACCTCTCTGGCCTCTCCAAATGCTCCCCTCAGCAGTGCTTTCGGTCATTATTGTGGGAATGGAAAATATTTTTCAAAGAAATCTGTATTGCCTTAATAAGGACAAACTATTTTCAAGTACCGATTTAGCAGCACAAATCTGTTCTTTCCATATGAAATTATAAAACCGAAGAATTTGAAGGTTTTTACAGATAGGGATGTGTGCCAAGAGGTATATTTACTTATCTAGTAAATCTAGCCTACTACCTAATCCTTGTTTCTGCCTTTACAAATGCACCTCTTCTCAGGAGTCCTAGCTCTTAAATTGTGGATTTACAGGGATTTCTAGGACTCAGAGACTAGGAAACATTTAACCTTGTTCTCCCTCTTTTGTTAAGCCATCATCAGGTGCCTGGGACTTCTTATCAACCCATTCTTGTGATGAAACTATGTGATAAACACACAGTTCATATGAGCAGATATGCAGCCTAGATAAGGAAACTAGGGTTAAAAATCTGGAAAATAATTCAGAGCCTTATATGCTCAAGTCTAGAAAATAGAGGCTCTAAGGCCACACAAAGTGAGCTAACTCTGAAAAGGAGCTGAGATCTTCCCACCAGGAATAACTTCACTTTCAGAGTGCCCTGCAATCCAAAGTCAAATGCAAGCTTGCTAAACATGAAGCCTATAAACTTTGAAGCCCCATTTTATTCTCATCACTTAAACTGTCTTCCTTTTCACCCAAACTTTAATAACATGCACCCCAGTGCTTTTAAATCTCTCCCGCAATCTTAGAATTAATTGCATTCTAATGCTTATGTCATTTCAATACACCCCCCCCCACCCAAGATTCTGATAAATTATGGTCATTTTAAAAAGGCACTAAAATATTATGAGACTGATATCTTACCTACATTTCTAACAGATAATTAAATTCCAGACCTGTAAAATTTTGAACTAGTCAATTAAAGTAATATTTCCTTTTCAACCTGAAATGAGTGTGCCGTGAGGCCAGGTACTTATCACAAACCATTTCCTTCGACCCAGAGGGCAGAACTGTCTGGGACTGGGAAAGTGAGCCATGGCTATATAATTTTAATAAAGTCATTAAATATCTTTTACCTGTCTTTTAAAAAGATTTTCAGAACTGATGTAATCTACTGGTCTTAGGTTTCTGTCCAAACTCCTTTATGACCTTTGTCTGACCCTCAACCTAAATCCTCCTTGGGGCAGTTTCCCCAGTGACAGATGCTTCTCCTCTGGATTTCATGGTGTTGCTCTCATCTCTACATTCCGTGAGCCATGACAGTACCAGGTGAAGTACTCCGCCAGCATCACCATTACTGCTTCCTATTTTTGTAAGTCATAACCAAAACCTTAGAGCCATAGATCTTTGTAGAACTGGCTTCAGTGTCAGCACTGACAGCTGAGGCAGCTTCCCAGTGCCTTTTTGGCTTTAGAAGGTGAATCTGATGCCACCACTAGCATCTTTATAGCATCAGCTGTCTCATACTAAGTAACTTTTATTCCTCTTTAACTAGTCTAAGGATAGAGCAATTGTGCCCCACTAGCCCCCTACACACTGAGTCTTCTTTATGTTCAGCCATATTTCATTCTATATTTATACAATGTTTTAAGCTGCATTTTTACTGTAAAAAAATGTTCAAAAAGAAAATAGTTCAATGAACATATGCCCACCACAAAACTACCTATACAACCTATATTCAACAGTTAACCTTTACCCTGTTGCTATATTTGCTTTATCTGCCTCTCTCTTTTTTTCTGTCTCTCTCTCTCTCTCTCTCTCTCTTTCTCCCTTCCCCTCTCTCCCCCCTTTCTGTTTATCTAGTTGAATCATTTAAAAATAAATTTCAGAGTAAAGTTATTCCTAAATATTTCAGTACTCATACAGAAAAATTACATTCTTCTATATGACCATATTATTTCATACTAAGAATGAGTGATAATTTCTTAAACAGCTGATATGTAATCATTTATCTAATTTACCATTATTTCTAATTTTCCCAGTTAAGAAAAATGTACCTTCAGCTGACTTTTCCAACCAGGGTTCAATCAAAATTCATATATTCCATTTAGTTGCTCTATGTTTTTAGGTTACATCAGTTCCCACAATATTATTTTGTTCATGTCATTGACTTTTTTGAGATTAGGCTGATTACATTGTACAACATCCCATATTCTGCTTTGTCTGATTGATTTCCCCTTGGGTTTTTAACTGGTTCCTCTATCCCTGTATTTTTTAGAACCTAGAAATTAGATCTAAAGTCTTAGTTCCATTCAGGTTAAGCATTTTTTGCAAGGTGATTCTAAACACCTTGTATTCGTAATACCTTATGAAGCATAAAATGTCATCTTTCCTCTCTATTGACCACACTAAGTTTGATTGCTTTTTTGGATGGTTACCATTAGCACTCTCCATGGTAAAGATCTGCTTTTATTTTTACAATTAGTAAACCATGAGCTAAATGAACATTGGGGATGGCGCCAGGTACAGCCCTTTCACATAAGAGTCCATCATTCTTTGATGATGCTGCTTATGAAGGTTTTAGGGCACATGTATGTCCTGGAGCCACATCATGAACTTCATGGTGAATCTACTTTTGTGAAAGTGATAGTTTTCAAAAATTCACAATCAATGCAAAATGTCTATTCTAAATTTTATCTTATTTTCTTCTTAGAAATGTCTCTTGAGACCCTGTACTTGTTATACATTATATTATTTATTCCTCTTGGCTTCGTGCCATTTTAAATGTGATTAGTATTTCATCTGTGACTTTCATAAATCACTGTAAAATAATAAATAAGTCAGTTGAAAATTTTACTAAATAGACTATTGAAATAGTTGTTAAGGGAAATAATATCTTCCTTCCCTACAGAGTTTCTGTTTTCATTTTTTAACCAAAAAAAAGGAAATTGAGATATCTGCTAAAGATTTTTTTATAAGCTAAGCTAAGGGATGTGTTCTTATCTGTACTGGCAATAATGAGGGGAGGGAAAATTCACTTATTCTTTATAAAATATTTTATGATTTTAGGCCGCATTTGTGACACTCTTCCAGGTATTAATAATTCTCAGAAATCATGGAAATATATAATTTGACTCAGGTGGAATATATAATTATTTAGTCTAAGATCTACTTACTTCATATATGTATCTCACAATTCCCTTAATTTAGGAAAAAACATGACTAAAAGAAGATAGGCATCTGAGGAGTTAATTATTTTCACATTCCTAGACCCCTACTGTGATAAACCATATTTTCTTGAGGTTATTGAACTCTTCAGAGGAAAAGAGGTAGAAATTAGCAGATAAATTAATTGAGTCTATTAAGGCATGTGACTATAAATACACTGAAGGCTGGGAGACACATTTAGAAATAAGCTCTTAAGAACTTTATAGAAGATGTTTTCATAAATATGTGGTATAATGTGTTAGAAAACCATGGTAAAAATAAAAAAGCTTAATGTTCTTGTGTTAGTTTCTGCTTCTAACTCACTGTGTACCTTTAGATATGATATTTTTAGTGTCTCTAAATCTTCGTTTCTGACCCGAAAGACCTTTTCCCATTCACTTGGATTAACATGAAAAGTTTGAATTCTGAAATCACATCGCATACCTTTAATCACTTGCCTTGGCAAAGTATTTTATATCCCTAAGCCTCAGTTGCCTCATTTGTAAAGTAGGGATCTGCCTAATAGGTATTTTTGGGGGGAGGAGATCTGGGGGTTAATTAGATGAGATAATATATTAAAGTGGTTGGCACAAAAACTGGCAGTAATTAGAAGTCATCCATTGTTGGCAGTTTTATTGTTTCAGGTTCTTTTCTAGGCATAGATGAAATTGCTTTGGCTACAGCTGTCATAAGATACCTTTCCCTTTGAATCTACCAGTAGATTTCAGCAATGTGCTATTTCATTTCATTGTGCTGTAAAATCAATGCTGTGATGCCTTAGGATATTGTCTACAGGGGTGTTGATTATTCAAGATTTATAATATTCTTAGAAAACATACAATTAATATTTTCCCTATATGCATATCTGGTTGGTTTTGTCTTTTTTCCCTTGCCATTTTCATATATTGATATAAGAACACAGAGTCATCTTCGTGATGTGCAAATATAAAACAAATGTGAAGATAAAATATAGAGCACATAATTTAAGTTAAATATAGTTAATATTGAAGAATATAGTCAAATCCTTTGAAGTTAAATATAGTCAAATCCTTCCATTCTCAGTGCCATTATAACACATAAATATATCACCAATATTACAATGACTTTGTAATTTTGGAGAATATTTAATAATAAAAAGTGATGATGTTAGTTAGAAAACACCACATTGATATTTGAATGTGACCATTCAGTCAGATAAAATTCACTGAATTATATTAAAGTTAATTTATCAGTCGAATTGTCTTGAAAATATATTGGCTACAAGTACTATTTGAGTGACTCTGAATTTCCCATCTGTTTGTGTCTTTAGCACTTAAATCTTAAAATACTGAATTCTAAGAAAGAACTTTAGATACATGTATTAACTTCTGTACAAACATACCTTTCCTTCCCCTTTCCTATGTCTTATTTTAGCTGATACAATAGAATACAAGGCATCAAAGAAGAAACAAAAGCCCTGAAAATGAGTTGCTTAATAAAGTGTTTAGAATAAGACTTTCAAAAATAGTTTCTTTTTATTAGTTAATAAAAAGTACTCTTAATACTTAATTACTCAGCTTTCACCCTGACAACAAACTAAAAAGATTTTAATGGCTTAGAGAATCTTAATGAAGATTTATTTCTTGCTCACAAGTTTGCAAGTTGGTTGGACTCTACTGAGCCAGGCTTGGTTTAGTAAGTTTGGGTCAGTTGCTCTCTTCCATGGGACTTTTTACTCTGGGACCCAGACTCAAGAAGCAATCACTATTTGGGCATGCTGTGCTGATGGCATAGTCTAAGGAGAGAGAGGAAAGCCATGAAGTTCCTCTTAAAATCTCTCCTGTGTGACCACATTGGCCTTTCCACCGTATTCCATAGGTGAAAACATGCCACATGACCAAGCTTTAAGTCAGTGGGGTAGAAAAATACATTTTGTTCACAGGGAATCTATGCTGAAGGAGATGAATAATTGTTAATAAACTATGCAATCTTCTGTAGTACATCATTTACTTAGTAAGACATTTGGCCTTCAGAAATGTCGGAATTCATAAATTCACATTCACTAGGTCTGTTTATGTAACAAGACAGAGTCATAGAATTTAGGCATTTGAGAGGTAAGAAAGAACCTTGAAAAGTCTAGCCATATTGCTTTATTTTAGATAAAATCGTGTGACCCGGAGGTGTTCAGTGACAGTTGCCAACGATTAGTGGCAAAGATGGATAGGAACCCCACATGCCATTCTTCATAATTAATGTATATGCCACCAGCTGGTTAATGAGTTAGTCCAGACTAGGTAATCTCTGAGAATGATTCCAATTCAGAGGTAAAACTCTGAGTTTATCATAGCTCTTTTCTTAGTTTAGAAATATTTGGTAATTCAATTTCAGTTCTGCTAAAATTAATTGATGAGTTCCTGTAAGCTGGGTACTGTATCAAACTCTACAAGTTAAAAATATAATAAAACATTAACATTTTACCTGAAAGAATGGAGAGACAAGTCAGGATAAAATAAAACTGATATTTATATGACTGCCAGGATTATAAAATAAATAAGAAATAATTAAAAGTATTTACACTAAGATTAATTAGTATGCTGCCTGCAATAAATACATCAAAAGCAAAGAATCTATTAAAGGCTGACTGACTCTTGAAGAATTCATTTTCCTTGGGAACACTTGGTCAAAATGTTTAAAGGCATCATGTTGTGCATTCTTCATTACTTAAAGTGAGTACACATTTATGAATGTAAACAATTTTCCAAGACACTCTAAAATTGATCATATATATAAAGAAAGCATTCATTTGAAATCCTTTAAATTTCTCCATCAATAGTCCCAAATCATCTTCATAAACCTCAGAATTCCTATAGAAATAATAGTTGTCTCACTTTGATAACCTCAATTTTCATCCTTTTGGCACACTTGACTACAAATATTTTCTCAACCTTTTAAAAAATCATAGTGATTTCATGCAAATCACATGGGAAGCAAGCAATAAACTCTGGAGAAAAGTGAGGAATGCTACATTGTCTACCTGAATAGTGCTCTGGAGAAAGACAACAAAGCAAGAAAGACATGGAGCGGAGAGTGACAATACCTGTTAATGGCAGATACCAGACAGAGAAGCAAGTTCCTAAATTGTAGAGGAAATCATAAAGTTGGATAACAGAGGGATATTTCATCCTTAGTTCCAAACAAAATAAAAAAATGGATCATTAAAATATCTTGAATAAATGAGTAAAATATATTTAAGACTTTTTAAAAGCAAAAAGGAAATCAAAAGATCAACTTCATTTCACCAATGTCCTAACATTTTCACCTGGTCAATGCCTCTCACAAATCACCCCCTTTGGGTTTTAGTTTTTTGTTTTTTTTTTTAAACCACAGTGAATGTGATTTTTTTTTTTTTTAAGATTTATTTATTTATACAAGCACTGGGTACAGTCAGAAGCTCGGGAGGGTGAGAGAATTCATCAGAGCCAGAGCGGGGAACAGAACAGGCAGAATGACGAAATACACTGCTGAGGGGAGCAGTGGGTGGCAGGAGAGGTCTCTGCGCCATGTGGGACCCTCGCCTGGTGGCCGGGGATGGAACCGGCACTGCAGAGGTTGCGGGCAGCTTAGCAGCCCAGTGCTCAACCGCTGAGCCACCGGGGAGGCCCTCTTTGGGTTTTAGTTTTGACTTTATTTTCTTTGTAAGAGTTTTCTTCATGAGTCTGGACCAGTAAATGCTCACAACAACTTTTATTTGCCCTGTGACAGTCTTTCTGTAATATAATTGCTTATTTGTTTGTTAGTCCCATCCCCACATTCTTGGAGCTCCACAGAGGAGGGACATGCCAATTTTGTCAACTCTTCTATTCATTTTGCACAATTCTGGCTACATGTATTATATCTCAAAATATTTATTGAATGAAGTGTGATGGGTAGAACAACTTGTTTGTGCGTGTGTGTACATGCCTGCACACCGGTACACACACATGAATGTTGGGAGTTAGGGACTTTCCTTCAAGATATTAGAATGAATCAAACTTGCCACATCAAAAAAAAAAAAAAAGGTACTAAAAGAGTTCTCAAAATCCACAAACTTAATGGAATCTAAAGATCCCACTATCTATAGATAAACACAATACATTAAATTTACCACTTTAAAATATGTGGCACTAGCAGAATACAGAAATTTATAACAAAATGTAACTAAATATATAGCTATTAAAGTACTGCAAGGGGCATGTTTATGAGAGAGGTCAGGAACTGTAGTTGAAAAAGGAGATGTATGAAAAAGGAGATGTATGGTTTCACTCATCTGCAGAATATAAAGAAACAAAACAAAGGAACAGAACAAACTAAACTGACTGCAGAATTTAGGGTTGGAGAGTAGGGTGTGGGGAGCAAAAGGGAGAGGAAGCCTAGTGGACTAGGTGAAGGACTAGGGGTGCTTTGGTGGTGGATGTGGTATGGTAGCATCAAAAAAAGCATAAATCTATACCCCCAAATCATATACTGTGTTATAAACCTATACCCCCAATGACATACAGAGCTATAAACCAAAGTTACCTCAATCGAAATTACATAATTTAAAAAAAAAAGAAAGAAGAAATGTCCCCAAAATATACAAAATTCCAAATGAGTAGTGTAGGGTGAAAGCAGGGCAAATATGTCTTAAGTAGAGAAGAAAGAATGTTAAGGTATTAGGAAAAAATATTGCCTCCTGCAGTGGCAGAGAGCATAAAAGCAGAGCTATTGGCAAACAAATTATTATCAGGGTTGGGGGAAGTATCAAAAGACAAAATGATATATGCAAATAAGAAATAAATCTAACTCTCCATCCAGAGGCCACCAAATCAGAAGGTCAAGCAAAGAAAATTGAGCTCCCTTTTTTTTTGCAAGGCAGAGGTGCTTATCTAATTCTGGATAATACAATTCTTTCAAATTAGAATTATTCACATTTCATTCAAAGGACAACTAAAAAAGCCATTAAAAGAACCAGAACGGACCCAGACATTTGTTAAGGAATAAATTTTCCACAGGAAAAATAAATAAAACTTTTCAAATACAGATCTGAAGTAATTATTCAAATGAATGACACAGAGAAATTTGCTTCAAAATTAAATAATTAATTCTAGCACTGTCCTAATCTGCAGTCACCAGTTATCAAAACTGAAGCACTCTTACTTTATTGCATAGAAGTTATTACGATGTTGTAGAAATTCCACTCGTTTTAGCCCAAATTTTAATTGGGAATTCAGAGACATGGTTATTTACAAACATGTTTTGGGGAAAAAAGCTCATCAATTAAAGGAAAATATATGTGTAAAACATTTAACATACATTGTTTGTAATAAGCCTGAATATATATTAATAATCATACAGTTATAGTAATACAGCCAAAGATCAGTTTGACCTTTTATTGGCATCACACATATAATTTATTTGTTTATAATCTCCTTGCATTTTTTTTTTTTGTAAAGTAATTACTATAGTAGGAGGCATGGAAATACAAAGATTGTGGGCTATGCAAGTACCTTCCCGACAACCTAATTCCCTATCCCCGAAATTGTTGAAATCATGCATTTATTTTTTGGTGAACTTGAAGTCAACAAAAACTGAATTTTTGTTGTTGTTCTCTCACAGTCCCCTATCCTTTTTCTTACACAATTAATTTTGCAAGCCGCCTAATCATATCATGTTGTCAGGTTTGGCCCAGTAGTCCAGAACCCCCGGTCTTTTGGGCATTTGTTGTATTAGCTCTTTCCCAATGTTATGACAAGGATTTGATCATTTATTTTGGGTATTCTTCCAAATTTAGAGATGAGTGGTTTCTATTTAAGGACGGGTTGTTCTATGCCAGACACTATATACTTCACCCTACCTAATGCTTACTGTAAGGAAATGAGGCTCCAAGTGGTTTAACATGACATGAAAGAAACAGACAAACCTTTGAGTCCAGATCTTTGATTTTAAAGGATGTGGTTTTGCCATCACATTTAGAGTTCCCAGTGCATCTGAAGCCACATAAAACACTTTACCTGGCTTTGCTTCGAGCATCTGATTTGGGAGGTCTGGAGTGGAGTCCAGATATCTGTATTTGAGAATCACTGTACTACTCCATGGTGTCCCTACTGAACAGGAAAGGGTCTGCAGCTCCTATCACACCCCTGTGGCATTGTCAAAGATATTCCTGATTAAATCTTGTAGCATGCAGTCAGAGGGGTACTCTGGGAGCCTCCAACGTGCATGTCTAAAAGGGTTCTGCCATCCACCACATAAAGACAAAGCATACCCTTTATGTGTAAGAACTTTAATAGATTAGTGTACATAGAGAGGGAAAAAGAAAAAGGATATAGTTTCCCAATTAAACACTCAAAGTTACCCATTCCCTTGTGGGTAAATGTCCAGCCAAACAGGTCCAAAGTGGGACCACTGAGGCCTGAAAACTTTCCATAAGTCCAAAGCATCTTCTGGTGGGGACCCACAGAAAAGGGCCAGAAGGGGCTAGACATGTCTGGGACAAAAGGAACAAAATCAAAATACAAATCACGATGAAGGCTGCCATTTTCAGCCTCCCCACATGTCTCTCTCCCATGTATCTCCCAAGTGTCCCTACAGTCTCAGTTTCATCTGTGTTCTTCCAGGTTGCCCAAGTCCCTGGTGAAGTCCAAAGCTGAGAAACAGAAAGGCCCCTTTTCTTTTCTTTTATATATTTTTTACATCATTTCTCATTTTTGCACATTTTCATCTTGGTTATATTCCCCATACAATTCCTACTCCCCTTATTTTGACCCTAATCCCTCCTCTCCTCCCTACTCCCTACCCCCATAGTGTATCTCTGGTTTATAGTTGCTTGTTGATTTTGATTTTCACTTTATTATAATTAGTCTTTTTCCTGGTCCCTTATTTATTTTCTGAATTCTTGCTATGAGTGAGACCATCTGGTATTTTTCTTTTTCTTTCTGGCTTATTTCGCTGAGCATGATCCCTTCCAGTTCCATCCATGTTGCTGCAAATTGCATGAGTTTATCGTTTTTGATTGCTGAGTAATATTCCATGGTGTATATGTACCACACCTTCTTGATCCAGTCATCTATTTTTGGGCATTTGGGCTGTTTCCAAAGCTTAGCTATTGTAAATAGTGCTGCTGTAAACATAGGGATTCAGGTGCCCTTTTGAATTAATGTTTCTGTGTCCTTTGGGTAAATGCCTAGGAGTGGAATTGCTGGATCATATGGAAGCTCCATCTTTAGCAGGTTGAGGAATCTCCACACAGCTCTCCATAGTGGTTGGACCAGTTTTCACTTTCAGAGAGGCCCCTTTTCATGTCTTTAGACTCTACATGTCTCTCCCAAGTTTTCTCCCCAAAATCATCTTCTAGCTTCCCCTCACCATTCAGCTCCAGCCTTCATTAGATGGGGTAAGGAATATGAAAACTCCCTTTGTTACAGAGATTCCTATCTGTACCAATCCCTCTCTGTAAAAGATCCATTTATTTATTAATATTCTTTGGATCACATTGTACTGTTATTTGATTCTTATTTACTGTTTAGTTCATAAGATTTTTGTGAAGTTCTATCATCTGGCATGAAGCATTAGAGAATCCAGTGTGCCAATAGGAGCTTAGCTGAAACTAAAATGACTTGTATAATTGTAAATGCATCTTTTCTTTGGACTATAACCCTAGTAGCCTCAATGGAAAATAAAACTACTTTAGTTTCATAATAGTGTTAGATAAATGCCTGTAGTGATGGGATTATATATAAAGAACAGCAAACTCTGATAGGGAAAATGAGAGCATAATACAGTCAAATTCCATCCTTTCCCCAGTTCCTCTGAGTTCTGGCACTTGGAGCCAGAGAAGAAAGCAATGGGCTTTTATCATTAGGGAATGTTCCACAGAGGAAATGGATGAGGTGTAAACTGAAATCTTAAGGAATGGGAAGGTTCTGGTACAAGAAGGATATAACAATCACAGCATAGCCACAATATCCAGAAATTGACCTGCTGAGTGAAAGGGATAAAAAGAAAGTAGAACTTCAGGATGGTTTGTGCTCTGAAATCCTGAGAGAGATCAAAATGAGCCAAAACATAAATAGCATGTAAAGCACAATGGAGGAAATTGAATTTAATTTGATTTGGCCAAAGGGAGTCATTATAGGTTTAGAATATGAAGTGACATGTGAGAGCAGTGTCAGAAGGTGTTGGTAGTAACAGTTGTACTGTTCACCATGTGCCTGGATTTAAACTTTTTTAAAATAGCCTTATTTATTTTTTCACAATATAGGGTTTCTCCCCTCAGGTCAAATGCTAGGATTTTTATAGACAGTGCATGCATTTACTCTTCTTCATAAAGGTATGAGATTTGTATTAGCTAAGACTTGCTGATAAGGAGCCTGAGAGTTTGGGAAGATTAGAGAGCCTCAATAAAATGTGGTGAAGCCTTTTCACACATAAACATTGATGCTAAAGACCACATCCTCCTGTGCTACCTCAGGAGAATGATCTGGTATCATTTGTAAGATTTAGACTTGGGAGAAACAAAGACTCCAGTTAGGAGATGGGGAACCTGGGTTTGGGTAGTGTAGTTCAGATTTCTATACATTGAGGGGATAAGGACCCTATTTGAGAAAGGGGTTAATTTGCAATTTGAACATAATATGAAACAAATTACGAGGTCACACCTACCCTTCATATGTGTATATCATGAGGCCTTCAAATATAGCTGTAATAGTCTGTAAATAGAATATTTAGAAAAAAATTTTAAGAGAAATAGATTTCATGTGCATTGGGAAAAGTTTAGGGCTCTAATATACACACATAAATATATATGCTGATAGCTAAAGAACTCAACTAATCTCTGGATGCTTCATCTTTTAAGTGGATAGTTAATGGATTTGTAAGAGCTAAGTGATTTTTATAAATTGTGTGTTTCTTATCTTCAGGTGAGTCTTTCTGGTGGGACTTGTCTCTTAAGATAGCTTGGCTTCTTGATATCTATCCTTTTGTATTATGTGCAACACAAATTGCAAGCAATAATGAAAATACATTATGATATAGTGCCATCACATTTATTTAAAGGCAAAGCAGAAATTGGGGGCTGCAGCAAAGCATTTATGGCAGGACTCAAGTCTGTGTGGTTATTCTTTTAAAAGATTTATTTTTATTTATTTGCATATAAGAACTGGACTATATGCAGTAGGTACAAGGGAATGAGAGGATTCACCAGAGACAGAGTGGGGAGCAGAACAGGCAGATTGACTGAAATACACTGCTGAGGGGAGCAGCAGGCGAGTCAGGAGAGGTCTGCTATGCCGTGGGGATAGCTCCCTGGTTGGGGATCAAGCTCAGGTCTCAGCAGTGATAGCGCTAAGACTTAACCCCGAGGCCATAGGAGGTCCTCTGTGGTTTTTTTGAAGTCCTTCTGTGTCTGACTAAGCTTCTTGTATGTTCTCTCCTTGTAGATCTGCACCAGAATGTTTGATGTTTATGTCACTCCTATTCATGCTTTTGTTTTAAGCATTTCTCCTCACTGACATTATAAGAACATACACTTTCATTTGTTCATTCAGTAAATATTTATTAAATAATTATGTTGTGCTGGGTACTGTTTGCTGAACAATTTGCCAGAGGGATTTTCTTTTTAATCTTAGATGAACATTGATTTACCAAATGTAATAGCAGGTCAGCTTTAGCTTTGGAGTACAAGAACATATTTTTTTTTGTTTTAATTAGGGGAAAGAAGAAATTGTACTTTTCATATTTAGTGTCTTTTCCTTCTAAGTCACTTCTAAGCAAACATTGAAAAATTACACATTACCTTTAACCAAATTTCAATCTCAGAATATGTATCTAAGTCAAGTTTCTGAACACTCTAATGTTTGCCTTCCATTATGCTTAATGAATTGTTTCAAATTGGTCTTTAATCTGAGACTCCATCCCTTCTCCAGAGAGTTCAAGGAAGGATAGTCATTGTGGTTTATGCAGAAAACCTCAGAACTAAATTCTGGCATAAACTGGCTTTAAAGCTCTTGACCTATGTCAGGTCATGCCTTGATTCTCAAATGTGAGAATTGGTCTAAACAATTAGAGATTGTTTAGAGATCTAAACAATCTGCTCTGAGATCTTTAATGACTCTACACTCTACCTATAAACAAGGTCTGAGATCTTTCATGAATCTACACTCTAACTATAAAAACAAAACTACCAACCTAACCACCTATTATTTGTTAGGCTCTGTACTTGCTCCTTTCTGTTTATTTAAATTGTAATCCTCATGAACTATGAAAGCTAGATAACATTGTCTCATTTTACAATGAAACAGGAAACTGAAGCTTCTCCATGCTTACAAAACTTGGCAGTTCCTGTCTTGGAATTCAAACTGAGGTCTGTCTGATTTTAAAATGTCTTTTGTTGGACCACAGGTTGAAGTGCTAAAAATTCCTATAGATTTCAAAAATAAAGCAGTATTTAAAACTAATATTTGCATGTTAACTCTAGGAGAAATTTTGAGAACAGCACTTATAGAAGTTTGACTTTAATTAAAAGGAAATATTCATCAAAAAAAGGTAAAACTAAACAAACCCTAGAAATAGGATTACAGAATTGAGGCTACCAGAGGAAGAGGTGGGGTGAGAAGCAAAGGGGAGAGGGTCCCAGTGGGCTATGGGGAGATCATGGGTGCTTTGGTGTGGTAGCCTTTTTGGTGTGGTAACACCTCTGAAGAGGTATAACCCTACTCCTAAATCACATACAGTGTTGGAAACCAGTGTTACCTCCAAAAGAAACTAATACAATCTTTAAAAGGGGCTCACTTTTGAGCATTAGTTTACAGGTCCAGGTTGGTAATCTTAAATTTATGGGACTCTTTTCAAAACCCTGTGCTTTTGAACACGAGGCAATTGAAGAGCAGTATCCCTTCTCTCCTTGTGGTATCTATTTTAGTTTCATAATAGTGACTTTCCTGGCTTCCTCTCAATAGACATCTGCCTTACAAAGTGGAGAGTACCAACATTTCTTTAAAGTGCTTGCCTTCTAGACATTTTCAAAAGGTAGAATGATACAACTCTTTGTGATTTTGAAAATTACTCACAGGCCTAGATTACTGGAGAGGGGACATTTCTCAGAAGAAAATGTGAATGCTGTAGAGGAAGAGAGAACACTGGAGAGATAGACTTGGGACTGTCAGCCTTCTTGGAGTGAATGCCATTGACACAGACAAAACCAGTGGGGAAGTAAGTGACCGTGACCAAATGCATTCTAGAAAGGAAGGGATGTGACCTGACCTTTTGGAGAATCATGAAAACAAGAATCAAGCAGGTTTTCCTTTCATGCCATATTTTTGGGGATTGTTTAATTGTTTTATACTTACTTAGATCAAAGGATGCTTTCGCACAGTATAAAATACTAAATGGGTTTGAATTCTTTATTTCAAAAGCAATACATTTATGCCCCACTCCCATTTCTTTCTGCCACAGAAAACCCCATTCAGACTGTTCCACTGTAAAAAAACAAATTGTTTTTCCTTTCATGAAGGCTGCTACTTTTCAGCAGCCTGTCTGTCTTGCTCTGCCCTGCCCAGACCCTGGGATATCTGCATTTCAATCATTGAGAAGATGTTTTAATTGTTTAGCAATTTGATGCCACACTTGGAATCCTAGTTTTCATTTCTTTTGATATGTTGTTTTCTTGCCGGTGTTTATAGATTGAAATTTTTATTGTGATAAGGATATCTAAAATTTACCATTTTAGATATTTTAAACTATACAACTTAGTGGCACTTAGTACATCCACAATATTGTGTAATAATTACCATTATTAGTGCTAGAATGTGTTCTGTATTTGGTAGGTCTAGTTGGCTTCTAGCGTCATTCAAATTCTCTATTTTCTTATGATCTCCTTCTAGTCATTCTACTCATTATGGAAAGTGGAATGTTGAAATCTCCAACTGTTTTTGTACAACTGTTTCTGCCCTCATTTCTGTCAGTTTTTGCTTCGTATATTTTGGAATTCTGTTAAGTGCATGTATGTTTACAATCATCAAGTCTTGATGAATTCACCATTTTGTCGATGTATAATGTCCTCCTTTATATCTTGGAGCAATTTTTAACTTAGGGTATATCATCTGTTATCAGAATAGCCTCCCCAACTCTCCTTGGGATAGTTGTTTGCATGTTATATCTTTTTCCATCCTTCAACTTTCCAACTCTTTGTGTCTTTGGATCTAATGTGAGTCTCTTGTAGACAGTATATAATTGGACCATGTTTTAAAAAATTCATTCTTCCAGTGTCAGCCTTTTAATCAAAGAGTATAATCCATTTATGGTTTAAGTAAATACTAATAAGGACTGATTTTGCTATCTGTTTTCTCTCTTCTTAAAACATTTTTAGTATGTCACCAACTCTCACATGCTTCATACCTCTCCATTTCAATTAAAGGAAAAGATGCTTTTATAATGGTGTATGTGAGAAGTGTTGGGGAAGTGGCAGGGCACATGCATTCAGGGAGGTAGCTGAGTTAAAAAAAAAAAGGAAGAATTAAATAACTCAGTCAGGGGGTGGCTATCAAAAATAATGTACATGAACAGTGAGTCAAAATGTAGAAATCATGTGGGCTAAAAGCTAGGAGTTCAAAGTAAATCTATGGAATTTTTGTCATACTCCAATTAGTATTGTGATGACTGTCTTTTGAAACACATATACAGAAAAGGATAACAAATTGAAGGAATTAGAGAAAAAAGTCAAAACTGGATTATGTTGCATGAGGTATCCAAGTCAGTAGCAGAATGTTCTCCAAGCCAAGTGAGACAGAATGATCCTAAAAATAATCCCCGCAACCCAATTTTACCAGCCCTATGTAATTCTTATGCCATCTTCTCCCCAGGAACAGTCAGGACAGGTGACAGTAACCTAAAAGTCTGAACTAATTCTGTGAAAGCTATCTATACGCAAAAAGAAATTTTATAAAACATTTTTTTTCCAGCCTAACTTGGGTACCAACCACAGCATTTGGTTCAACTCTGCAGGTAATGCCAGCTGTTTTTCAAAGGTCCACATACCCTTTTGAAGGACTTGCATTTCTGGATCAGAATGAAAAGATACTATGTCCTTTCTCCCTCATGTCTTCTTCCCTCTCTCCGCCATAGGAACCCACAGACACTATTTTCATGAACTGTCTGCAACCCGGGTCACGTGATTTAACCTTTTTAAAGGTCAGTTTCCTCCCTTTTAAAAATGAAAGGGTTGAACTAAAATCCTGTATTTCTGAAGCCCTTTGTACGCTTCAAGTCCCATGATTCCTTCTGACACAGTTTAGGGATTTTCTCTTATTCTGTTCTCTTGTATTTATAGTTAGCACTTGAACCTCTACCTCATTAACTGTACTGATACCACTTTCCATTTTTACTCTAAATGATCTCTTGCATGACAACCCACTTCCTAAATGGTTTTACCTTTTTTCCAGTTAATACGACCTTGCCTGAAAGGAACCATTTATTTCCTCCCATTAGCTACTGTCCAAGGAATGGAGAGGGAAAAAAGAGGTGTTTCTCGGGTCTCTAGATTTTGACTCTGACTCTACAGACTGTTTTCACAGCCATTGGCGTAGTAACAGTATGACAATACTCCAACCAATGTCATTGGCCAGTACCTTTGAGATCAAATGAATTAGGATCATGGTATCTGACATAGTTTTTAATCATCCCTAAAGGTATTAAAATTATTTGTTCTAAACACAGAAATTTTCAGGTTGTCTTTTTCAGAATCGAAGAGGACATGGTCCATAGCTGATAAATGTCAAAATAAACAGTTTCATCTTTTCTAAGAATTAGCTTAAATGCTTTTCTTCTTTATAAGCGATTGAAAAACAGCAGTGATTAGCATGAGAAAAGTGCTGCCTATTTAAGAGGTAATTATATGGATATGAAATTGACAACAAAATTAGTGTTCTTAGTTGTTTTTAAAAATCATATTAGCCCTTCCACAGCAGACTGGAAAACCTCTTTTCCATTTCTTATAGCTAATTAAAATATTAATACATTTGAAATACAAAAAATTTGATCTTATGCAAAGATTATTTGAAAAAAATAAATTTGTTTTGCAGTGAAAATTACCTCTAAGAAAATTAAATAGAAATATATATTTAGTTCTTGTGTTCTGCCCAAGGTAATATTTAAATCTGGTGGCACAGAGTTTATTTTTTAGAAAGTTATAAATCTTTAATAGGTAGGATTAGCTAAAGGAAAACAATATAAAACTATGGAGCAGAGCACAGGGGAAAATCCTCCACCCCATTTATCCTAAAACTGGATTGATGAGCAAATTAGCATCAAACAAATTAGTAAAGCTAAAACCTAAATGTAGTAACATGTGAATGGTGAATTTACATGGTTGTAAAATCTAAAGAATAATGGAATGGACCAGTACTTTGGATCAGTACTTACTCTATCTAGGGAGTTAAGGTGTCAAGGAGAGAAAGGGAGAGAGTTCATGTGACCTCTTCTGTATTCTGAGAGATTCCTAGATGGACAGGACATTTTCACTGATAAACCTACATCTGGCTGATACCTCTGAACCACATTCTCCTAGGTCATGAAAAGGAGAGCAGTGACTGACTGCTTCTTTGGTTAGGAAAAAAGACAAAGGACAAAAATCTCCTAAGGACTTTACTGCTCTTAACTTAAAAATAATCTGCACTCTTTGGGAAGATAATAGCCTTTCCATGCCCAGAGTCTTACTTGACCTCTAGTGTACACTAAGCTGACTCTCATGGGAAGAGGCCTAATCTGGGCATTTTTGAGAAAAGTCTACCCCTACAGATATATTCTTCTTAGCCAAAACCTGGTGTTCTTATAAGCTTTCATTTAAGGGTCCAGTATTTACCATTTCAATCTAATTCAGCAAAGCATACTTGCAATTCTTATAATTCGTATGTTCCAGAAACCTAAGGTCCTCTGATCATGTGGCAGGGGTAATGCTAAGCATTGGAAACTTTATGGCAAATACGTGGTGTTTGCCCCCAAACATTCAAATGGGGACAAAGAATAAATACAAGGGAATATTATGAGTATTACAATAGAGGGACACCATAGCTCAGGCTCCTGTTAAAAAGTACTAAAAACTGGGACAGCATGGGGAGAGCTTATTAATAAATTTTATCTCACAGTCCTGGAAGCTGGGAAGTTGAAGATCAGGGCAGGCAACTGCACAGAGTGTGAAGACCCATTTCCTAGGTGCTAGGGGGTCATCTTTCAAAGTGTTGTCACCTGGTAGGAGGGCCAAGGGAGCTTGCTAGGGTCTCTAGTATGATTCACTCGGTCTGCATGACTTAATCATCTCACAAATATCATCCCTCCAAATATTATACTGAGGGAACAGGTTTTAACATATGACTTTTGGGAAGGAGACAAAAAAAAATTCATAGCATACAGAGGGGTGGATGAGGTACAGTGGGAGTGACAATGCTTGTCAGGGATAGAAAAGTTTCCCAGAGGCTCTAAGTGAGGCTAAGAGTATGAGAGTGCCAACAGAAAACAGGGAAATGATAGCAAAGACATGTACACACAAGCATGGAAGTCACACTCTGGAGCTGGGGCGTAGAGTTCATAGGGAGAATGGTGGCAGTCGAGGCTACTCAGAGGAACCAGATCAAGAATGACCAAATCAAATTCATGTGTTTGTCAGGGTGTATAATGCTAGGTGCTATAATCACTCATAGCCCATTGGTGTAACACAACATAGGTTTATTTCTTGTGCACATAATAGTTCAATTGAGTATGCGATAAGTACCTGTCGTTGTGATTCTGAGAACCTGGCTTATTCCTTCTTACAGTGCCATCAGCTTCAAAAAGTATCTGGTTAATATGATGCTACTGAGAGGTCAATCCAAATAGACCTGAAAAGTGCACACTGAGTAGGGCAGCTAGAGGTCACTGGTGATGCTTGCAGGAGCAGCTGCATTGGAGAGTTGCATTGGAGCATAGGAGCAGAACCCATACTGCAGTTCGGGGAGAAAGAGGTGAGAGAGAGGAGCCAGTAAACACCAACCACTCCAAAAATCTTGGATGTGACGAGAACGAGAAAATAAGAATTGTAGATGAAGGGAGATATATTTGAAGGGTTGTTTGATTTTGTCTATTTTTACCATGTGAGAGAAAGAACGCATGATTACTTGCTGAGGAGAAAGATCTAGTGTAGAGAAAATGTTTGCAGATGATGACGAAAGTGATAATTGATTAAGTGAAGTCCCAGATTGGGTGGGAGGCAGTGAGATTCAGATGATAGATAAAGGGATTAACTTCACATTGGAGGCCTTATGCTTTGACTTGGGAGAGAAGAACATGGGGAAATGAAAAGTAATTTTATGACTGTCTCAAGAAGGTCAAGGACAGTGTTCAAATATATGTCTATACAATAAGCTTCAAATATAGAGAAATCAGCCATCTATTTTCAAATGATTATGAATCATGAGATATTAAGTCTATTCCTGAGAAGTCTAGAAAACCACCTAATATTCTTCATTGAACATGAATATTTCAATATTCAGTGAGTTCTTGCTCACTGAATGTTTTTAAACAGCCAGACATTTCATTTATAAACTTAAAAGATACACATGTAAATTAATACATGATTTTAACCATTAGTGTGGAATATAGAATAATGTAAATCTTTGAAAGGTTTGAAAACTTAGATATTGGTAGAGTAATTTTGAGAATTCTTCCTACATAAGAAAATGGAACATAATTGCATTTTTCTTTGACAGAAATAGGGCAATTTGATTTTTTCTTGGTATTTGATTAAAAATATATTAAGGAAAAAAAATCCTAATATTCTTAATGTAAGCATTTTGTGCCTTCCCCTCTGAAAAGGAGCTTTAGGCAAAGTTGTGAAGATTTTTGTTTGCTCATCAAGACAAAATGTTATTGCAGAGGCCGTATAAAGAGAACAAGAAATGAATCATCTGCTTACTTTTAATTATACTCAATTTTTCTATTAGTTTTACCATTTTATTTTCAGATGCAAGAAAACTGGGTCCATTCTACTTCTCCATGTAGAATCCAGTGTCCACAAAAGTGACTAGTCCTCAAGTGTTGAGGTGGACTATGACTAGACTCTAATGATTTTAATGCTTCTCATTAAGATGTCCATAAGTTCACAATACATAGTAATGAGAAATAAAGTGCAAGGCAGAAAGTCTAAGAGACAAGGCAAAGTTCAGAAACGAGATTTCAGTGGATCAGAAATGGAATAGAAACTCAGGTAGTACTGACTTGAGCCTGGGAACTGATAGATTCTGATTCAGAGTTTGGTTTCTGAATGAAGAGGGACTAAAAGTCTTCTCTGTAAAGGGCCTCCACTGGTGTCACAGTGGTTGAGCGCTGGGCTGCAAAGCTGCCCTTAGTCTCTGCAGCGTTGTTTGATCCCCATCCCTCCAGCGAGGGTCCCACATGGCACACAGACCTCTCCTGCCATGCCCGCTGCTCCCCTCAGCAGTGTATTTTGTCAGTCTGCCTGTTCTGTTCCCTGCTCTGGCTCTGGTGAATTCTCTCACCCTCCCACACTTCTGACTGTACCCAGTGCTTATATAAATAAATAAAAAAATCTTAAAAAAAAGTCTTGGGCCTCCCCTGGTGGTGCAGCGGTTGAGCGCTGGACTGCGAAGCTGCCTGCAGCCTCTGCAGCACCAGTTCGATCCCCAGACACCGGCGAGGGTCCCACATGGTGCAACAGACCTCTCCTGTCTCGCCTGCTGCTCCCCTCAGCAGTGTATTTCGTCAGTCTACCTGTTCTGTTCCCGCTCTGGCTCTGGCTCTGGTGAATTCTCTCACTCTCCCATGCTTCTGAAAGTACCCAGTGCTTGTATAAATAAATAAACAAATCTTTAAAAAAAAAAAAGTCTTCTCTATATAACTGGTGATGGGATCCAAGCCTCCTGTTAAAATCCAGGGTTGGAGACAAACAGGGACAGAGAGGATGGATGCCTGAAAACTGAAATTCAAAACCTTAGGGAATATAACACTTATGGTGGAAGATTATTGGTGCTTTGGTAGTGGGCGTGGTGTGATAGCATACATCTCTCAAAGTATAAGTCTCTACAACTAAAACATATAAATTTTGTAAGTCAACATTACCTCAATAAACATAGTTCTAAAAATTAATACTAAAAGTGAAATTAACAAATTCAACAATCAAATCTAGTTCATTTAGGATAAACTAATTTCATGGTTTATACTAACAGATTATTTTAAAGTTTGAAGATGTAAATGTGGACATAATTTTCATTTAGAAAAAGTAAGAAATTATTCATCAAGCACATGAAGAAATAAAACTGTATCAGGTAAATAGTAAAAAGAAAGTAAAATTCTTAGAAGTGAAAGATATGTTTATTAAAGGGATTTAGCAACTTATGCTATTAGCTTACAAAATTATAAGACCATTGTCGACACTAAACAGGGCTGTCAAACCTGTGCTTGGTGAACTGAGACACTTCACACTATGTGATGGAGAATGGAGGAAATCCTTACAAAGGCGGTCTCTGAGCTATGAGACTGGGAGAGAATCGGGTAACTTTAAGGGTAGGTAAAACTATAATAAAAGAGAGACGGTTTGACAAGTTTCACTTATTTAGAGTTTACCTGAAGAAGCAGCCCTCTGGGACCCCCTGGCCATGATCTATATGTTAAGGAAGAGAGGATTTGTGCCTTTTTTAAATTGTCCATGAAATAGCCCTCTCCTAGTTCTTGTAAGGAAAGGAGAATGGGAAAAGGAACTACATAATTAAGACTATCATTATCTTTTCCTTTTAGGGAAAGGAAATCACCATCTAGGGAGGAAAGTATCTGGATATCGTGGGTTTGTGTTTTTCTAATGTGTACTTGTATGGTGGGATGCATTGAAATTGGACCTGCAAACCCGAATTTGTGTATGGTATATTTGCATGCAAATGTGTACATGCAAATCTTAATGCTTGTTCTGCGCCACTCGAAAGTGGGTGGAGATATGAATATTATTGAACAAGTATAATTTTCATACAAGAATTGTGTGGGCAGCTTCCATTCTGGCTAAGCATCTTAACAAAAATGAAAAGCTCAGATAAGAACAGTGGGATTGTTAATACTGCAACATGAATGTTTCTAATCACTCTCTAAGCCTGTTGGGTCTTGAATTTGAAAGAATATAGTCATCCAGGCCAGAAGGCAAATTGCCACAATGGGAAAATACAGAGATAGGAAATAGAATATAGTGTTTCTTCATATCTTCTTTTCAAATATATATTACATATATATATATATATATATATATATATATATATATATATATAGTAGAAAGTGGCCATTCGAAATTTTTATTTTGGAATCAGGTTCAAGCATCATGCTTCTATATTGTGAAACTTGAAATACTTGGGGAAATTTTCTGAAGAAAATCAGAATAATCTAACACCAGCAATAAAGTTCCATAGCTCCAAGTCATATGAAAACTGATTCTGGCCGTGGTTGAGGTAGATGAAGTATGATCGAGTTGTACCTACCCTACAACTCATTCACACTGTTTATTAAACAGAAGCTAAGAACTGGAAACATGGCTTAGCTCTCCCTACCACCTAGTGGAATCAGTGATTCTGATAGGTAACTAACACACAGGCATAAAAGAGAGACTGGAACTGTGAAAGGAAGGCCTTTTTCTTGAAGATTAGTTGAAATAACCAAGAAGCCTCCCTAGAAACATATTCAGGGCTGGGAAGCATTAAAAAAAAAAAAGGTGAACCATTGTGTAATGAGATTCCTATTCTGAGTTTGGGTGACTTTGAAGCATAGTTTCTATTTTGGACTAAAGTATGGACTTGGAGCTAAATCATCAAGGGCTTTTTTCTTTGGTAACCCAAAGAACTTTGAGAATGTATCACCAAGTATGCATAAGCAAAGGCTATATTAGTATGTGAAAATTAGAGACATTCATAAAGCTCTGATTTATGTATAAAGTTGTGCCATCCTAAAATGAGTAATGAAACTGCTTATAATTATGCACCTGCTTCTTGAATCTATCCCTTAAGTTCTATTCTTGGAGTCATCAGGTTTTTATTACCTCTTTCTTGCCTAAATTATTGCAATAACCTTCTAACTGGCCTTCTGCCTCCAGTCTCTTTCCCATCTGAAGCATTCCCCTGCTTACAATTTTTAGTGCCTCCCCACTGCCTACTAACCACAAAACATGGTAGTCAGTATTTCCTGTGATCTGGAGCCAAAGTTACATTTCCAACCATATCTGTCTTTTCTCCATGTACTTTATGCTACAGCCAAGCTGGCTAATCACCATTCTTGAAACACACTCCAGAATGATTCTTCTGAAGCACAGACACAATACAGTTATTGCCTAAAAAAAACCCATCAGTAACTTCCTGTTGCTGCCCTGTAGGATCTATCTCAAAGTTATCAGTCTACAAACCCTTCTAAACCTAACCTCAATCAAACTCTCCAGACTTTTCTCTGACCCCAAGTCCCAATATACCTTCCTTAAAACCGATGTGTATATCTTGGTTGCATATACTTTCCTATGCAACCATATGGACCTACCTAAAACTATTTGAAATAACCAACGTGTTTCTTGCTGTGAGCCTTCAAATCATTCTGTCTTACATACTCTTCCCTCTGGTCCTTCCATCCTCCTGTTCCAATGCCCCATGTTGCACTGGAAATACAAGCAAAAAAAAAAAAACAACCCACCTTATTTTTTTTTTCTAGGATTCAGATCAAGTTTATCTCCTTATGACAGTTTTTACACTTCCCTAATATTTGATTACCATCTTGCTCATGGGAACCCACTACTCCTTTTTCTGTAACCCCAGTGCCAGGTACATATGTCATCATTAAAACTGTAATTGTTCTTTTGCCTTCATTATGATCTAATATATCTACAACTGCATCAAGGGCAGAGGCAATGATTAATGTATCTTGGTTACCCTCATACACACCCAATGTAGAGTACAGGAGAGTGTTCAGGAGATGATAGCATTGTGCTAACTCCTTGGAAATATTGCTTGTGGGTTATTCGTGCTTAATGACTATTTGCTGAGAGTGAATGAATGATGGATATCACTTTTATGCCATCTTTATCTGCAATAGTTAAGTCTCTTTTCCAGACAGCACACTATGTTGCAGAGCAGTGCTTCTTAAACTTTAATGTACATATAAATCGCCTGCAGATCTTGGGAAGATGGATTCTGTTTCAGGAGATCTGAGTTGGGGCCACAATTCTGCCAATGAAGAATCCATTAGGAGATGCTGACACTGCTGGTCTCCAGGCCATTCTTTGAATGACAAAATGGGAGAGGACACAAGGGGAAGAGATTTCACATGAGAGGTTCAGGGGAGGGACTCGCCATAGAGAGGGGACTCTTCAGTGGTCCCACAGGATTACTCAGCTGTGAAAATGTCTAGGCAGCCTTTTTTGGAGGCTATGCTAGGGGCTAAGGTTTTATCTTTTCTGCCTTTATTTATCTGTCAATGAGGCTCTCGAAGACACTTTTTTCTCCCCTTTACCTCCTGCCCCTGATTCAGCCTGTATGATTGTCTCTATATGAGAGCTCCCCAGATTCCATTTTTAATTCAACCTGCAGTTATTCCCCTGTCTGATTTTCATAACCCTAAGTTCTCTCTACTTCATTGCTCAAACCCTGGAAATCCAATCTTTCCAGTTTTCAGAAGCCTCTCAGCTTCCAAAATTGTTTTTGCCTCCATTTTAATCAGTCGCTGCTTTTCCTTTCCCAGGGAATGAACTGGCTTCACCTCTGCAAAGGCCAATTTCCCAGCTGCTGCTGCTGTGATTGATAAGCAGGGATCTCTTTCTGAAAGACTTGCTGCTCTCCTGCCCCACTTTCAGGAGAACATGAAGTAGTCAGACTTTTAAACTATAGGGTGGCTTAGGAGAACACCAGCATTCTTACTGTTGACTGACCAAATGTCATAAGGAAAAGCAAATGTAGGAGAGAAACTGGAGATTTGGCTGGCAGCTGCAGGAGCCTGTGAATTCATGTAATATCATGGAAACTGCCAATGCTTTGCTAGTGTCAATTTATAATTAGAGATGCCATTTTAAGGTGAATTTTGACATTTACTGCTACTAGCTGACTTTTTCAGTAATATCTAGCTTCATGTTAGAGTATTGTCTCTTCTTCAGGAAGTTAAGTAAATCTAATCCAGCAAGCCATGAACATGTTATAAAGCCACTTCATGCCTTAAAATATAAGCCATTGTTGTCAGAAACAAAACATGAGCATGCAAATGATTTTAATTTAATTATAATAATAAAATGTAGAAAAATGGAATTATAAAATTTTACCATTTGGAAGAAAATAAACTGATTAGACAGCTTCCTTCCCCCACACAGTAATATCCAGTGGATTCGTCAATACATTATTTAAATAAGCATATTAAAATTCATAAAATAACATATTTGAAATCTATCATATGCTTCAACATTCCAAAACTATGCACATAACCTAAATGCTAAGTTTTATGTGGTTTACATGCTATTTTAGATAGGCTTGTTTGATTAATTTTGTACTGATGGGGAAAAAAAAAATGACCTGATTTTTCTATTAGTAGTAAGTTGGCACATGCTTTAGTGAAGTTTGGAGCTTTTACTGACTTCAAAGGAAACATCAACTTCTATTAGCCCGTTGAAGCATGAAAGACCAAACAGATTCACTACGTGAATGCTGGGAACTCCTAAGTAAGCATTTATTTGCTCAAAATTTCAAACCCAGCCATCAGTACAAGCAATGTATCTTTAACATCTGTAAAACATCTGCAGCCAGCAAGCACTGACCCTTCCCCAACCCCAATCTTTCTAAAACAGACACACACAATCTCAGAAGATGACTCTTTGGGGGAAAATACAATCTTTGTTTTAGAAAACAATCAGAAATTATAGAATTTCAGAATGGGGTGAATTCTTTTTTTTTTTTTTTTTTAGATTTCTTATTAGTGAACCCACAACCCTTTATTTGCTAGTACTGGGGTGAATCCTAATGATCATCAGTGGGACTCTGGTTTTATAGCTGGAAAGGAAATAGACTTCTGGACTGGTGGCACAGTCATACCTAAACGATTCCTGCTACTCAGGCCATGAATTTTTCCATTATTATTCCCATTATGTATGAGAGGTATGCATTGAGTAAATTGGGCAGTGTTTAATCAGAGCTCTACTAGACATATTTTAGAAATAAGGCTTTAACTCTTCCAATAGGTAGGCTTAACTGTAATTGATGGTGAAGGAAAATTTGCTTTCATTAATTCATACCACAGAATTTTCCCTCATTGTTGGCCATTGGATTGGATCTTAACTATTTCTATTGATATTTCTCTCATAAGTAAGTGATTTATTGGATAAAGTAAGGTGAGGGTTTAAGTTGAATAGGATTCTGACAGGATGAAGGGACTAAGTATCTTGATTTTTAGGTTTATATCCAATAACTATGATACCAATACAAGTTTAAGGGAAAAATAAATGTCAATTTTGGACTTGTGAATAATGCAAAATATACCCACTTTTAAAAAGGTGATTCAAACTGTTCTAAGAAAAACACCTAAAACAAATAGAAAAGTGTCCTGAAGACAGGAAATGGAATTTACAGTAAACACAAAGAATAAATAATGAAGATTTTACCCAAAAATGAGGACTTTAATGGGCTCTTATTTTTTGCTTATAGAAGTTATTTAAATTTCCCCTTTCTTCAGTGATGCTTTTTTTCTTTTTTAGTGCATATATATGCACTTATATGTGCATGTCTATACGCACATACTTACTGATCTCTGAAAAAGAGCTTAAAATTGCATATTAAGAACCTAAAATGTATGTATCCTTTTATCCAGTAAATCTACATCAGGGAATGTATCTCAAGGATCAGACATGAATTAATATTTATGGTGAAAAGGGTAATATAGTGTTATTTATAATAAAAATTATAACAAATGAACTTTGCAGACACAATTATAGGGCTGAATAAGCCATGAAATATCTTCAGAGGGTGTGTTTTATAGTCTTTAGAAACCATGTTTTCATATGTTATAATAGGACTAGAAAAAAATGTAATGTTAACTGAAAAAAATGAGAATAGTTTTCATCAAATTTAGAAAAATTTGCAAATACTTTATTTGCCCTTCCTGTGTTTTATTTTGGGTAGTTTCAGTTGCTATGTCTGCAAGTTTTTATTATTTTCTAAGTGCCTATTTTTTTCCTTTCACCAATCCAATGATTTTTTTTAATCTTTACAAGTTTGATTCACATCTTTCTTCTATCTTTAGATCTTAACCTTTTAAATCTACTTGTGAAATGTAGTTTTAATATATGTTTATTATTCTAATCTCTTCATGTGCTAATTTTAACATCTGTCAGTCCTGGGTCACTTTTGATTAATTTATCTCCTGTTTGGGTCATATTTCCCTCTTGTTTTCGGGTCTGGTAATTTTTTATCAAATGCCTGCCATGGCTTAATCTCCCTTGTTTGATGCTGGATATTTTCTATTCCTATAGTTTTTTTTTTTTTCTGGGGTGCAGTTAAATTATTGGAAACATTTTGAGCTTTTTGAGTCTTTGCCATTATGTCAGAACAGAACACAGCAGTACTCAATCTAAGGTAATTACTCCCTACTTCTGAAACCCTTCTATGTACACTCCCTACTTCTCATCTGGCTGATGAGAACAGGCACTATTCCTGGTCCACAATGAGCCCTGGGCACTCTTACCACTAATTCATTCAAATAGTCCTTTCCCCAGCATTGGGGCATTTTATTCACATCCCTGCACTGATCCTCACTCAACTGAAAACTCCAGGGTGTCCCTTGACAGATTTCAGGGCAACTCTCAACATTCTTGTCCTAGCACCATGAGTTTCTCAGACTTTCAGCTCCATCTCTTCAACTCCACCACTCTCCCTGGGTTCACTGCACCACTGCCAGGAAATGCTCTCAAACAGTAAACTCGGCAGCAACATGACTCACTTTGCTGTCTTTCAGCGATTTTTGTTCTTCTTTTCCTCGTGTCCAGTGTCTTCCAAATCATCATTTCATAGAGTCTTTCTTTTTATTGTTTCTTACTTTAGGCAGGAGATGAAATGTGGTCTTTTGTCTGAAAATGGAAGCCCTTAACTTTTTTGATGTTTATTTTTCCCAAACATTATTAAAAATTGATTTATGTAGTAGAGTATCATGAGGAACCTCACTATACACAGAAAATGAGGATATAACTAATTGCAAATTAGTTTAAAACAGATCTGTGCAAAATAGTAGCCTATGCATATATAGTCACATTAAGAAAAGAAACTAATATAAAAATATTGGCACAGTGCTGACCCCTGGGATTATGTCTGATTTGTATTCATTTTTAATACTTTTTTTAAATTATTGCCTTGTATAGAAAGATATTAATTTCACTAAAAACAAGTATTAAATAAGTTATATAACTTTTGGGGGAAAAACATGTTTTGCTTGAAAATAACACTAAATCAATGAATATCATATATAAAGGTATATACAAATGCATTTTTATATGATTTTGCAAAGGGAATGGGGTTATTTTATACATTTTGATGTGTTATTTCAACAAAGTAAAGATGAATCCACCGGATATTACTGTGTGGGGGAAGAAAGCTTTTTAATCACATTACTTTCTTCCAAATAATATAATTTCATGATTCCACTTTTAAACACTTTATTATTATAATTAAGAACCTAAAGATGCAGGGAGTGGGCTTTCCCTACTGGATAACATTCTCCAAAAGCTGAATGGCCAATGTTCAGGGCGTGTGGGAGGGGCTATGTCTCTGCTTGGTGTTGGGATCAGATGATGTCTAAGCTCCCTCTAACTCTGAATTTCTGTGCACGTTATTTCTTTTGAGAATGCCTCAGTGTTAGTAGATTATTCAATTTCAAGGACAGACTGGATTCCTTGGAAATATGTAACTTTATACTGCCTCTTCATAATAAAAAAATGAGTGTTTCTTGTGGAAATGTGAGATAAAATGATTTCTGGGAATGCAATGAAATTTGACTTGTGCATTTGTGCATAACTGGCTAAGTGAGCAATTTCATGTAATTGTAAGGAGATAAAAGATAGTGAAGAGGCTAAAAATCAAATCCAGTCTAGTATAGACTATTTGAAAGGGATGTATTAAACTAAGTAGATACAATCCTAGGTACTCAGAAGAGCAAGCTCCAGGGAAGAATCAAAGGGGCTTGGTGCTGGAAAGCACAACTTGGTGCCTTCCACCCCATGGTTTCTTTCCAAATGTGACTACAGACTGCCCGGGTTTCAGCACTGACCCTGACACTTACAGGCTGCCTAACTGTGGGCAAGTTATTAACCTCTTTACGCTATAACTTCCTGCAGTGGGGGAGAAGGGAGTGGGATCAAAACAGGTGTGGAAAGAGCACAAGGGACTGTGGTGATAGATCATGGGTGAATGGGTGGTGGGAATTTCATGGGACTGTAACTGAGGTGAAAATACATACATTGTACAAAAATGAAAAATGATGTAAAAATTTATAAAATAAAATAATAATTTAAAAAATTAAAAAAGAAAATAAAGCATAATTTGTAAAATTTTAAAATACAATACTTAAAAATAAGAAAAAAGTGAAAGTTGTGAAGATTATGTGAGTTACTTTAATTATAGAATTTGGAGTACTTGGCACATACTAAGCTTTAAATAGATATTAGCTATTATTATTCTAGGTATACATAGATGGACTTTAAAAAAACACTAATATCCATGTACTTAATGTGCATTAAAAATATAACTCTCTCATTAAACCTATAATTACATTGGTGTTATTGCCTAAAATCACTTAGGGTGGTGACATAAAGCAAAAAACATTCATTTTTAAATTAAGCAAATGCCAATATAGTTGTGTGTGCAAATTGTAAAAATCATGATGAGCTACACGAAATATTTAAGTTCAATCTTCTTCACAGATGAGGAAAATGAGGCGCAAAGAGAAATAAAAAGATAATGCGGACTGAGGCAAAGCACAAGGAGGCTCTAAATCAATTGATTCCCTGTTCACTCCTTTTGTAACCTGTTTTTCTAAGCCTCCTTTACCACTTCTTACCCACATTGACTTCTGCTTATATAGAGAGACAGGCACTTGCTCTTTTTCTTCAGAGTTCCCTTTCTGCCATTCCATGTCACTTCGTGCTATAAAGAAAATGTACTTCCACAGCTTTAATAAATAACCTTAAGCATTAACTTTGGCAGAGAAAATGAAACAATTAATGTATTTATTCCAAGTGTCACAGAAAAGTCAAGTGCCATTCATTACATGTTAAAGGTAAAGCAAGTAACATGTTTAAATAAAACACAAAAACAAGAATTAGCTCTACTCAACACCCTTCATGCATGAGAAGCATTCAAGTAAATGCTGCATTTGAGCCCCTATTGGAGATTGCAAGAGTAATGTCAGGAATCTAAGTTGGCAGAAGGAATAGAGTTGGAAGTAATAAAAATCCTTGACCATTAAATTCAACTCTTGGTAGTGAAATGATAGTCAGAAAAGGATTAGGGTAACATGAATGTCCTGCAAATATTAATTACTCATGGAGGTTATGTATTTTCCATTCAAGGAACTCCTATCTAATGGGGGAAAATAAATCACAACAGAATGACACTTGCTAGATTAGAAATAGTTAAGCCCCAAGGAGATGATTAACTTTGTCTAGGGGTTAATAGAGGTTACATAGGTGAGCCGACACTTGAGTTGAATCTTAAAGGATAAGTATAATATTCCTGGTGGGTAATATAAAAGATCAACCCAACTGAGGGAAAAGCAAGGGCACTCATAACAAGGATCATCAAGACATGAAGAAGGAAAAAAAGATGAGAATATTTTGCAAAAACTCTAGATTTATTCCACATAGGCAGGTTGAGATATAAACTCAATATTTAGGCCTATGTAACACCTTAATGTCAAAGACAGTCTTAAAAAGGCTAATGAAGACATTTGCCCTTGACTTTCCTTTCATTCATTTAGGTTAATATTTATTCTGCCTATTGCATGTAGTGCTAGTTCACTCAATGTTAATGAAAAATAGGAAGGTTCCTTGGTGAAAGATAGAAGAATATAAATTTGGTTTATGTAGTCATTTTTGGAATAACACCTCATGAAAAGCCAGACAAGCTGACTTATTGTTCTCACTGTACCTTAGAACAGACTGATCCAATAAGCATCCATTTGAAACAACCAAGTGTTTGCTTCATCACTTTCTGTGCCGGTACCATGTAGGACTTCTTGTTACCAACTCGTCCTTTGAGGATAGCAGGTAATAAGAATGAGGACTTTCATATTACAAAATGAGGGGAACAATGTTGTCTCTGACTCTAAGTCAGTTACCAGTGTATTTTGTCGATTTGCCTCCATTTCTGACATCTTATATTTAAAATTAAGACTCCTAGTTGCTGGCCTTTCCAGATAACCCTTGGCACAAAATGGTACATCAATTACAGAAAGTCAAACCTAATGGCTCAAGAAATGACTCATTTAACCCAGATGGCCTTCTTCCTAGAACATTGTAGAAATCACTCCTAAGATTTATTTCTATGGCATTATCAAAATCCATTCTTAAATGCTTCAAGTATGCTCTCTAATAAAATTCATTATCATATAGTTTTCATTTTTCTTGCAATGGGGAATGGAATAGTACAGTTTGCTTTGAGGTGAAAGTATTGCTCTAAATGTGTACCCATCAGGAGGGAATCATCCATTTCTGTCATTCTACTTAAATATAAGCTTTTTCAACACTATAAGAACAGGAAATATATATAACTATATATAGCAAAACACTCATTTTTTTATCACACCCTGCTCATTTTTGGTATGGTTCTGACTTACACATTGCATGTACTTTAAAAATAATTTATGACTTTAAAGTCTAATGAAAACCTTCTGAAATCTAATGAAAACACCTAGCACTTAAAAAAATAAAGGTAGATTATTAATCCAGACCCTGAGTACTTTCTAGTTTTGCATAATTACATCCCAACGCACCCACCTAGGTTCCCCCTGGCAGTTCCATTTTGCATACAGAATTGTTCTTCATTTCCAATTTAAAATTCTGGTGGTGCTGACTTCTATATTGATACCTGACTGTGACATCAATCTCTTTCCATACCCAGCAGTTTTTATGAAGCTGGGGAAAATCTCCTGTATGCCTCCACATGTGTGCCCCTTTTTGGACACAGACACATTTAAGCGATATATCCAAAGACCCCATCTATAATGGTTTCTTTTCTTTTTAATACTATAGGCTCCTCCACTTTACTCAGAGTTACAATTGATCTTTCCTTTTGTGTATATTTTTCAACTTGCTAGGGTGTCTCGTAATGTTACAGAAAGCCCAGTTATTGTAAATTTCCTCACTGATCTCTATCTCTAGATTAATATGGCAAGAGTAAATTGTAGTTGTGTAATAAAGTAGTAATGAAGCATGGTGACCTGAGATGAGCAGCCTGGGGGTCTTAGTAACAACCTTTTGCTCAGTTCCTGGTAGACAATTTAGTTCCTGGTATGAATCTTACTTCATGTTAGACCATGTACTGCCATTAGGCAGAATGGACCTGGGGGGTCCCATGAGTACTGACCCTTTACTCACTCCTTGGTTTGTAGCCATATCATATCTGACCATGCACAGCTGCCAATGTAAACCCACCCAGAATCTTGTAGACACTGAAAGTGTATATAAGCCCCTGTCTTCCTTACAAAAGATGTTCAGCCTTTGGAATGTGAATCCACTGAGTCAGCACTGGTGCAATAAACCTACTTGTTGTTAGCCCTGGTGTCTAAGTTTTGCTTCTGCCATATAACAGTAAGCATATAAGAAAAGATGTAATTTGTAATTGTGCTATCTAAAAATATATTTTCTAATAAAAAAAGAAAACAATTGCCATTAACCACAACACTGTTAATGTACCAGGGTGGTCCCCAGGAAAGGGGGGGGTTCCAGGTTTTCTTCCCCACCCAAGGGAGGGGGGAGCTGAGCAGGGACAGAAGAAGCTGCAGAGGAGACTGAGGAAGGAAGGAAGCAGGATGGAGCCAGAAGGAGACCTGGAGGAGGCACATGGAGCCAAGAGACACGTGAAGAAACCACGCTTGCCTTTTGGTCGTGCACTGGGTGACACAGACGTGGGTGAGAGACAATGGCGGTTTTTGTCTTGATTTTGCTCTTTTCCCTCCAGACTTGTCTGGTTGTTTCTGATCCTTTTCTGGGGGTCCCCACTAGAAGATGCTTCCCATTAAAAAAAACTTTAATACAATTAGGAAACAATACAGGAAAGGCAAAGAATATAGTTTCTTCACATGTCTTTCTTCTCTATGTGCCTCCTCCAGGTCTCCTTTTGGCTCTCCATCCTGCTTCCTTCCTGCCTCAGTCTCCTCTGCAGCTTCTTCTTTTTTTTTTTTTTTAATGGGAAGGAACTTTAATACAATTAGGAAACAATACAGGAAAGGCAAAGAATATAGTTTCTAAATCAAGCACCCAAAATTACCTGTCCCCTCATGGGTAAAACTCCATCCTAATGGGATTGGTCCAGAGCAAGGCCCCAAAGCCTGCCACAAGTCTAAAGCATCTTCCAGCAGGGACCCACAGAAAAGGGTCAGAAACAACCAGACAAGTCTGGAGGGAAAAGAGCAAAATCAAGACAAAAACCGTCATTGTCACCTCCCCACGGGTCTCTCACCCACGTCTGTGTCACCCAGTCCATGACCAAAAGGCAAGCGTGGCTTCTTCACGTGTCTCTCAGCTCCATGTGCCTCCTCCAGGTCTCCTTCTGGCTCCATTCTGCTTCCTTCCTTCCTCAGTTTCTTCTGCAGCTTCTTCTGTCCCTGCTCAGTTCCACCCTCCCTTGGGTGGGGCAGGGAACCTGGAACCTCCCCCTTTCCTGGGGACCACCCTGGTACATTAATAGGAAACATTTTTTGAAAGCTTACTATGAGCCGGGCATTCTTCTAAGCATTTTAAATGTAGTAACTCATTCAATTCTCACAAATCCCTATTAGATATGTGCTACTATTCCACACCCCCCCTTTAAGATGAGAAAATTGAGGCCAGCAATTTAAAGCTACTGACTGAGAGTCACATAGGCAATAAGTGACAGAATGTGTTCAAACCCAATTAATCTGGCTAGAAAGCTAGCAATCCCCAGAGAAAATGAACCGATAGGGAAAGATGAAGAAAGTGATTTTTTGTAAGTAATTGATCTATGTGATGATGGAGGCGGGCAAGTCCCAAGATTTGCAAGGTGAGTTGACAAGCTGCAGCCTGGAAAAAAGATGGCTGAGTTCCAGTCTGAAGGCCTGAGTACTAGGAGAGCTGATGATGTAGTTCCCATCTAAAGACTGGCAGGTTTAGGATCTAGGAACGACCAGTGGTTCAGTTATAGTCTGAAGGCAGTAAAAGAGCTGATGTCCCAATCTGAAGGTATTCAAGTAGGAGGAAATGTCACTGCTGGAGAGAGTGATAAGCTCTTTTGTTCTATTCTAGCCTTCCATTGATTGGAGGAAGCCCACCCACATTACAGAGGGCAATCTGCTTAATCATGCTACCAATTCAAATGCTAATCTCATTTAAAAACATGAGATAATGTTTGGCCAAATATATGGACTCCCTGTGACCTAGTCAAGTTGTTATAAAATTAATCATCTCAATACTCTTAACCACTGTTCAGTTATGTGTTACCCCAATAATGTTAGATAATAGATTATATAGTCTCCCATTTCAAAGCATGAATTAAATATATGCAATTATTTCTCTAGGAAAGATTTATCATCACACATAAATATTGAAATATTTTGAAACCAATTCATCTCCAAACTCTCTTAAGTCAAATTCCTGACATAGAAATTATGGCCAAGGGAATTAAGAGTCTTGGTTTTCTAGGATTTCAAAAGCTAAGAATCCATGTTCCCTAGCAACATTATGTGGATCCACATAAAGGAACTTTCAAATACCATTTAGAGTAAGTTCTTTTTTCCCCCTGCATTGCCACTTCACTCTACATTCATGATTACTGAAGAAAAAATGAGCTTGAAAGATCTTAAATAATGTTCCTAAGAGGGCACCATGGTGCTCAGCACAAATGAATGTTGCTCATGACTTTGCTCAGACTTATTTAAAATTCCATTGAGTCTCACTTTATTTTTTTTCTCACTGCTACACTGATTATAATATATGGTTATTATAATGACTATTAGAATCTGATGTTACTAACAATGAGAACTTTAATGATTGTCCTGAAATAAGAGGAACGAAGCATACTTTTGACTATTTTCTGCTTTCTGGGTAAATATGTAGGTGACTAGATATATGTATAGTTCTTTAAATTTGTGTTGTTACATATATGCCCACACACATCATTATGACATACTAGTCACTCCCCAAAGGCAGGACTTATAATTTGTGGTTTCTACTTTGAGAATCCTTGGATCAAGAAGACTTTCAGGTCATAAAAGTTGTTTTCATAGAATATTCCAGGATGTTTCAATGTGTAGAAAACTATTAATGTTAACAGATTAAAGTGGGAAATATATAATTATCCCAATATGTACTTAAAATGCATTTAATAAAATTCTGTAGTCCTAAGATTAAAAAATAAGCCACCACTAACATGCTATGTAATATCTTTAAACTGGAAAAATTATCTACCCATCTAAAACACAAAAAAGATATGTCACTTCTTATGCTCAGAGATACTTGGTCTTGACCAATGCAACAAGAAGAAATGAGGCATAGTGGTTGTATAAAGGAAGATCCATTTTTGAAAGACATTAAAGATATGAATTATAGACCATGTCCAAAGTGGCCTGACTCAATATCACAGAGATCTTATTTATCTCCCATTTTAAACTCTAAAGCCACTGTAATATTTCAATAGTTTTTCATGGGACTTGACAAACATATACTAAATTAATGAAGAAGAAGAGCGAGCCAAAAAGTGATTTTGAAAAATATGGGAGGATTTGCCTTGCCAGATACCAAATTTTATTATGAAACTAGAGTAATTAAGATGATGTGGAATTGATGCAGAAGTAGACAAAGTGATAATGACATGGAAAAGAGAGCCTAAAAGTAAAACTGCATAAATGGAAATTTAAGGATGAAAACTTGGTTAGCCTCTACACAGTGTATTTTATTATATTTGCTTCATTAAAAAAAATAAAACCCCTGTGAACCTTTTCACCAATCCTGTGTTTGGAAAATGACAAATAACACATTTATGGATGGAGGAAGGGGAAATAGTGATGCCCAGGGCTTTCTGTGTAAATTGACTAGTAAGTCATAATATATGTATGTGGGCATATATGTAACCACACAAATTTACAGAAGTATACATATATCTAGTCACCTACATATTTACACAGAAAGCAATGCTTCAAATGTATCTGTAATAAATGACTTAATAATCTGAAGCAAATACATAAAGGTGTATAATGACAATGTTGACTCTTACTCTCCATAACTTTCTGTAGATTTGAATTTGTTTTTTAAAAGTTAAAAACAAATTAGTCATCTTCATGTCCTAAGATGGTTAAGCAAGTCATAATCATTCATTTGTTCATTCAATAATTTATTTAAAAAACAACCAGTAGAAGGGGACTAGGTTAGTAGAAAGTAAGGTTTAGTTGATGCGGAGTTGTTTGAACTACTAGTCTTGGGATTCCTGTTGGAGATTGCTGAATGGTGATTGAAAGACCTGAATTCTCTGTCTCAACTTGGACATAAATTGGTTCTGAACTTGGACAAAATTCAGCCTCTGAGAACTTACTTTTCACAAGAGTTAAATAGTAAGGATGGGCTAGACATCTTTGAGTTACTAACCGCCTCCCATTTGCATTTCATGAGGTTGCTGAGGAAGCAGTATACAAAAAGCAATAGCAGAATGGAAATTAAAGAGCCACTTTATCAGTAGTTCCACATGAATAGCCAATAACTGTTGGCAAAAAAGGACTTCAAGAAATTCAAGACAGAAGCACAAGATTAAGACCTTTTGTTTTTCTTGTCTAGCCCTACTATGCCCACCCCAAATCTCAAGTATGGATTCAAACAAATGCTTGTGTATAGCCAAAATGTTACCTAAAACTACCTTAAGAAAATGTTCTATAAAATCCCAACAAGTATTGGTGAGGGTGAAGAAAAAAAAAGAATCCTGGTACACTGCTAGTACAAGGTAGACTGGTCCAGCCCTTATGGAAACAATATGGAGGTTCCCCAAAATATTAAAAATAGATCTACCATATGTCCAGCAATTTTGGGTGGGGCAGGGAACCTGGAACCTCCCCTTTTCCTGGGGACCACCCTGTTACAATTCCATTCCTAGGAATTTACCCAAAGAGTGCAAAAACACTAATTCAAAGGGTTGTATGCATGCCTATGTTCATTTCAGCACTATTTACCAAGTCAGTCAAGTTATAGAACAACCTAAGTGGCCAAGAACAGCGGAATGGATTAGATTAGATTAGAAGGTGTGGAATATACACACTGGAATACTAGTCAACTTTTAAAAAAAAGATGAACTCCTGCAGTTTGCAACAATGGATTAAACCATAGGGGATTATCCTAAGTAAAATAAATCAAAAGGAGAAAAGACAAATACTAATGATTTTACTCATGTCTGGAATATAGAGAAACAAAACAAAGGAAAAAACTCCAAAAATTTGTCTGTGGAATTGAGTCTACTAGAGGTGGAAGGAGGGTGAGACTAAGAAGAAAAGGGAGGGGACCCAGTGGTCTAGGGCGCCTTGATAGTGGACGTGGTATGGTACCAGCATCTGAGAAGGTGTCAGTCTATTCCCCTAAATCATGTATGGTGTTGTAAAACAATGTTATCTTAAAAAAAACAAAAAACAAAAACAAGAAAGGTAAAGCCATCCAGAGAGTCCCCTAAGATACCATGTACCAAGTATGATGATTCAGATCAGCAGCAACAGAAGTTTCATTTCCATTGATGTGGCTTTTAGAGGTTGCTTTATTGTCCCATGAAGTATATGACACTCTATTCACACAGACCATTCTGAGCAGTATACGGATTTGCTAGGATTGCTTAATAACCAGGTGCCCCTTCTGGACATTTTACAAAGGCAAATCTTTGAACCCAATTAGCCTAAAGAACATAATAACTAATCTTTTGGACCTTTCATGGCACTAAATGTCAAATACTTTTGAATTAGTATCATAGTCAGCTTTAATTCCATCTCTACTTGCAATATGCTTTGGATTATGTAGAATGTGTTTATTGATTAGATGTCTGACAAGAAACAAGCCTAAACTAAATTTGTTTGTATTAGTAACTTTATACTTTGTAGGAAGAAAGGAATAACCAAGTCCATGTTGCCAAATTTCTTTCTTTGGGTTACCAAACAATGTGGCCCTTTATGTTTGAAATATTTGATAGATGACACTGGAAAAGCAATTGAATGAAGGGGGATTGGAAAGACTCTTAGATGAAATTGTTTTCTTTCTGCCACTGTAATAATTCATATGCTTGGCACATCCTTGGAGCATTTTCATGCTGACCCTTCATTCCTTCCCTATCTGAGAATCTGCATATATAGCCCCTATTGACTTCTGAAAACTGTTTTCAAAGGGAATCAGAAAATCTTACTTTAATTTCACTTTCTTGACATTAATAGTTAATAAAATGAAATGTGAGGACTGGTATTGTTTTACTAAAAGGCAAATAGCTGCATTGGTTTGAATAATATATGTGTGCTCAGGAGGAGAGTTTACAAAGTCCATATTTTTTTTTTAAATAATAAATTTTATTTTTATATTCCCCATACAATTGCAACCCCCCCTTTCTGATCCCAATCCCTCCCCTCCCGCCCCCACCCCCCCAAAAGTGTCTCTGTTTTATAGTTTTTTGTTGATTCTGATTTTCACTTTCTTACAGTTATTCATTTTCCTGGTCCCTTATTTAAGTTTTCTAGATTCCTGCTATCAGTGAGACCATCCGGTATTTTACAAAGTCCATATTAAAAAATAGCTTTCATTTAAAATAAATAAATAAATAAATAAATAAATAAATAAATAAATAATAGCTTTCATGTTTTTAAGACGTGAAAGGAGTTTGCTATTTAAATAACAATCCTGTGGCAGAATTCCCTTGTAAATCAGACAGTTCCTTTACCACGTAAATAATTAGCAACTCATTTGAGAAAGACAGTCTGCACCAATAAGCACCTTGTGACTTTCTTCTTAGTAAAGAGACTCACTTGGAGTTAAGAACTCTGGCACCCCTCACCCATTCCCTGCATTTTTTTTTTAATTATTCCCTGCATTTCTGCTAAGAAAACCTTTCATTGCTCTCATTTCTCCTACCTAGAACCATCTGGTTTGCCTGATATGGCCTCCCCACTCCACTTGAAGAAATTCTTTTACCCCTTTTAAATGCAGTCTCCTACTTGACCTCATCAAACTAACTTCTTCTGACCCTAGTCTCTACTATTGCTTTGTATCTTTTGTTATGCAACACTAAACACTTCTTTATACAAATACTATTGAACAGTTTTTTGATTTTGTTTTTTTAATGAATATCCGTGCTTCTATTGACTGTACTGGTTATATTTTCTTTGTGCTTACTTTTCTACAAGAATTTATCTTTTCTCTCCTCTCCTCTCTGATTTTATTTTTAAAAAGATTTATTTATTTATGCATACAAGAACTGGGGTGCAGGCCAGAGGTGTAGGGGGTGAGAAAATTCACCAGAGACAGAATGGGGAACAGAACAGGCAGACTGACTGAAATACACTGCTGAGGGGAGCAGCGGGCAAGTCAGGAGAGGTCTGCTTTGTCATGTGAGTCACCTCCCTGACTGGGGATCGGACTCATGCTGCAGTAGCTGAAGATAGCTTCATAGTGCTTCATCTTAACCCCTTGCACCACCAGGGAGGCCCTTCTCTCTGATTTTAAACTCCATCCATGTAGACCCAAGCTATTTAGTCTATTCACTCAGTGCTTGGATCATAGTCTATAGTCAGTGTTTTTTGTTTTCTCTAATTGAAGTAACAGTTGATTTTAACATTGTATGTTTTAGGTGTGCATCATTATAAATCAGCATTTGCAAACACTACATTAAGTTCACCACTGAAAGTGCATTCCTATCCTTCATGGTATAATTGACCCCCTTTTACCTGATATACTCAAACCATGTGGTGAAATCATACCATGTTTGTCTTTCTTCTCCTGACTCTTTTCACTTCGTGTTTTTGAATGAACCAATGAGTGAGTAAATATGTACATTTAAAACATAAATGTATTTTGAATAAGTAAATGGTAAAATCCCTTTTGTTATGGTTCTTGTTCAATATTTCTTTGCATCCTTTTTGTGTGAGTGATAATTCTTCCCATACATTGAAGAGAGAACTGTTTTTCAGATTCTTTTTCTGGGCACCAAGTAGAATTTAACTTTTGCATTTTTTCTGTCTTCACATCCACATCAAACTGTCAACCAACGTACATATCTAAACTGTCACATTTGTGCACCAAACAAGACCAAGACACACCCACAGAGAGAGCAAACAAAAATAATGTGCATTTTATCTCCTTACCTCTTCTGAGTTTCAACACACATTTTGTACCAGAACAGGTGGGCATGGACCTTTTTATATGTTTCTAGCTTCCTTTTAATGGGAAAGCTATTTCTAAATATGTGAACAAAATAAAATTCTACTTCCATCTAAACATAGGTGTTCCATGGAGTTTATTATAATGAACTTTGATCTGTGTTTTTTAGATTTTTTTTTTTATTTGCAAGTTTGAACTTCTGTGATGTCCTAATCTCAATAGATGTTCAAAAAGTAGGAAAAAACAAAAGGCCTGATGTAATGTATCATCAATTATATTTAGTGTTGGGATGATAGTTTACCTATAATTATCTGTAATTTGTAGCCTTCTAAAACGATAATGAATTGCATTGGCCATATTTAGCAACCACTCATTAGATAGACACAGGTCTGTATGAAATCATTTGAGCATCTTATAAGGCTCCTGCCCTCAGGACTAGTTTTGGGGGAGTGTAATGCTCTTGATTGGATTTTTAGTTTTCTTTTTAATATAGATTTTTTTCTTTGTAGTTAATTCATTATAGCAGTTTTACTTACCTTAAGCATGGTAATGGACAGATGCATGGATTCCAGCATCTGTTAAGCTCAACCAATCACGTCAAACCTTTAGCATTTAAAGTGACTTGTCCCAAAATTGATTTGATTACAGCCTCTTATTGATCATAAAGACAAACTTGATAAACAGATTAGGGGGGCTGTGATTTTCCCACCGTGGATGGAAACAGCATAGGTTCAGAAAATTCATTGTCCTTTTTCTAGGAGATGTAGAAAATCAAAAAGCTCTGCTCATCACTGAAACTATATAGTCATGGAATGTCAGCAGCTAATCTCAAACATAAAATCCATGTGCTTCATTAAAAGGGGGAAAAGAGAATTTAAAAATTTCATATTACGAAAACTTGTTTTATTAGTTGTTCTCTTTTTCCTGAATATGGGTGTGAGGATAATATTGTCAGAGGATGATCTTTGGAAAATTGTTCAACTATTTACTCTGAAAGTTCAATAACTTAAAGTCAAGTGGATACAGTAAAAAGCAGTAACCAAAAACACATTATTCAAAAGCACTGAGATAGAATCTTAGGATCAAGAAAAACTGAGAAGTAATTATAGTTTTCTTTTTTTATTACAGCTTGAAAGGAAAAGAATAATGCAATTTGTACAAAGATTTTCTATGAAATTTATGCCATTATTTCATATGGTATTGACATTTTTATGCTTCATATTAACTCATAAGTTCTCCTGGCCATTCTTCAAAACCTACAAACATAAAATAAAATAAATGACCCGTGGTCAAAACTGCAGAAATAATGAAAGGTCAGCTATAGCCTGTGTTTCCAGAGTCACAGAGGCAAAAACTTACTCCTAACAGCTTGTTTTTAAAAAACAAAAATGTCTATAAAGACAAAAAAATGAACAATTTTAATCTTGCCCTGATTACTAAAAACCTGGAAAATGAAGTTACAAAGGATTAGAAACTGTTCTTAATTTTCAAGAATGATATTTTCTTTTTTTTTTGAAGATTTATTTATGTATACAAGAATTGGGGTGTAGTCCAGGGGTGTGGGGAATGAGGAGATTCACCAGAGACAGAGTGGGGAGTAGAAAAGGTGAATCTACTGAAATACACTGCTGAGGGGAGCAGTGGGCGAGACAGGAGAGGTCGGCTGCAGGTAGCTTCATAGTTCTGCAACTTAACCCCTTGCACTACCAGGGAAGCCCCAAAATGCTATTTTTTAACCATAAAGTTTACCATCATGTTAATATGGTGGCTAAATATATAGACTATGACTAAACAGATAAACTTAAGTTAAAATCCAATTCTCTTTCTATACTAATGTAACCTAGGCGAAATTATTCATCCTATCAAGTCTGTTTGACAAAATGGATAGATCATCCCCCTTCATAGTATTAATACAAAGATAAAATGAGATCAGGCCTGTTGCCCAGTGGCACCTAACACACAAGAAACACTCAAAAAAATGTTAGCTGCTGTGGTTATAGAATCCGTAAGTTATGAGTTGTTACACAAACATCTATTAGCTCTCAGGCTGACAACTCTAACTCTAGAACATCTGGAGGTACAGGCCATTGTATGGGGAAGGAGGAAAAGACTGAAAGGTCTTTTTGGAAATACTCTTTGACCAATACTTTAGTATAAAAGGACACACATACTCCTTAAGGTTAAAGTAATGGAGGATCATGAAAATGTGGATTGTTTTGTTTTTTTTTTTTAAACAGCAGAATCTCTAAGCCACAGGGAAACTTGATTAAAAATCTGAAGATTTAGATTGATCATGGAGAGTTATATTTAAACATGATTACCATGTTGCCAGTGGGAAGCACTTCTTAGAATAATCAGATTTGAGAAGGCTAATAATAGAACACTAGATCTGTAGTTGCCTCTGAGTCACTTGGCTAAGAAAGGGGAAAGCTAAGCCCACCGTGAGGCATAATTATTGAATGCAAGCCACTTAAGGACCACGATGGAAAGAAATCAGAGAAAAGCTGCTCATAATTTTTATGAATTGAGATCTTTTCAATTGTGGTTTGTTTTTCTTTCACATAATGGACATGATGAAAGCTAAAGGATTATAACTTGTTTTATATGTTTCTTATGCCCATTGCCTGGCACAGTTCCTAGCACATAGTTGGTGCTCAGGACAAGTTTAGTAGGTTAAACAAAAGAAGGTTCTGAGCAAGGGAAATAGCACAATGAGAAACATTTTATGTTTATACTACTAGAAGAGATCTTGAGACAAATTTAGGCTTTTATATTTGTGTTGTATGAATTTAAGGATAGACTCCTGTGTCATGCATCACAACATGGAACAGGGCTCAATAAATTAATTTCGTTGCTGTTTATTACTTTAAACAATCTAGCTCAATAGTAGAATGCTTTGTAATTGTAGCCTCTGTTCTGTCAAAGTGACAGCTAGTTTCCTTTTTTTTTGGGGGGGGGATCAAATATTATTTTGGAAATACCCATTATTTTTCATGGAGTGAAATTTTCTACTTATTATCTGAATGCTTGGGGAAAGATTTTATTTCTTTCCAGTTCATTTATTTTCCTAAATTCATGAGCACTTCATTTCCTTCTCATGTGATATCTCCTTTAAACTGCAAAAAAAAAAAAAAAAAAAAAAAAGCTGGAGCCAATAGAAGAATTATGATTTTTTAAAAATGTACTTTTCTAAAATGCCATTATCTGGCACAACAAATACAATTGGCAACCTTAAAGAGAACTATAGTTTAACACTCAAATTCCCACAATGCCAGCAAAATATTTAATAAATAAATTAATATATGCTAGTTAATGTTATGATTTTTCCATACTAGTTGAATCTCTAGTTATAGGCACATTTGTCAAATAGTCAATCGTTCATTTGACAAATATTTAGTGTCTGCTTTTCAAAGGCACTTTTCAGATTAAGGATGCAAACAGATTAAGAGAACAAGACTCCCTTATAACTTAATGCTCTAAAGTTGGCTGGTCAGAAAATAAACAACTAAATAAGCAAAATAAAAGATTTGTTTATTTTAGATGATAATTAATTCTGTGAAATCAATGAAATGGAATACTTTGATATAAAGAGATAACAGGGATGTTAATTTGAGTAGTTGGGGAAAGTTACCACTGAGGATATTACTTTTGAACTGAAAACCACCTGGTGCAAAAGATCCAACCATGGAGATATCTGTGTGCAGAGAAAACAAACAAAAGTGCAAAGATCTTAAGGTGATAATAAACTTTTTTTCCCCCAAAGACTGGAAAGATGCGGCCCTAATCAAAATCTCAGCTGGTTCTTAAAAAAACAAAAAAACAGGCAGACTGATCTTCAAATTTATATGTAAATATAAAGGGTACAGAACAGTCCAAAACAACTTTGAAAAAGTTTGAAGTTGTAAGACTTACACTAACTTCAAGATTTGTTATAAAATCCCAATCTCTCTAATATTGGTATCAGTATGAAGATAAATAATGTAACTACGAAGATAAATAATCAATGTAACAGTATACTGTGTACCAAAATAGATCCACATTTATGTAACCTATTGATTTTTATCAAAGATATAATTAAATGATGAACAGAAAGTCTTTTCAACAAATATTTCTGGTAAAGTTGAATTTTTTTAAAAAAGGAGCATTGCTCCTTTTTTTATACCTTATAGAAGTCTAATGCAAATGGATTATAATATAACTGTATAGCCTAAAGTTCTAAATTCTGAGACAAAAACTGAGGGGAAAATCTTTGTGACCTTGGGTTAGACAAAGATTTGTCTAAATATGACACAAAAGTATAATCCATAAAAGAAAAATTTGATAAATTTGGACTTGATAAAAATTAAGGATTTCTGACTTCCAAAAGACATTATTAAGAGAATGACTAAATTACAGACTGGAATAATATATTTCTAAAATCAAATATGATAAAGGACTTCATCCAGAATATATAAGGAATGCTCTAATCCAACAAGGAGGAGACAAAATACTCAATTAAAAAAAATGAGGAAAAGATTCAATAGACCCCTTTCCATAGATGATAAACAGATGGCAAATAAGCATTTGAAAAAAATATTCAACATTATTAGTCTTTAGTCTAATACACACCTACTATAATCATATCACATGTTGGTGAGCAACTGAAACTCATTGCTGGTGGGAATGTAAAATAGTATTACTACTTTAGAAAACAGCTTTGACCACTTTTTTCAAAAGCTAAACTTCTATTTGCCTTGTGACTCAACCATTTACCACTATTTATTCACCTAAGAGAAATTAAAACATATGCTTATATATAAACTTGTATGCAAATGTTCACAGCAGCCAACTTTCTAACAGTCATAAAGTAGAAGCAACTTAAGTGTTCACCAAAAGGGTTAAACTATTTGCCTTATAGAACACCACTTGGCATTAAAAAATAATGACCTGTTGATATATGCAACAACCTCATTTCAAGATAATTATGCTGAGTGAAAGAAGTTAGATAAAAGAGTACCTACTATATTATTCCACTGACATAAAATTCTAGAAAAAGTAAGCATATCATAATGACAGAAAGCACATCATTTATCACCTGGGAGTAAGAAAGGATATAAGTGAGGAATTAGAAAAGGTTAAAGGAAAATTGGGGATGATAGATATATTTATTATCTTGGAATATAGTTTATGCGTGTATACAAATGTCAAAACTTACCAAATTATACACTTAAAATATCTTCAATTTATTATATGTAAATTAAATCTTTATATATATATATATATCTTGTTAAGACATATATTAGTTAAGACACACACATATATATCTTAGTTAAGATATATATATATATGCACAAAAGAATGCCAGTGTAACAGGGTAGTAGTGAAGGGGAGATTGATCTAAGGTAAGTCAGAGAAGGTTCAGTCACATAGGGCCTTAAATACCATAGGGAGGATTTTTTCCCAAGTACCATGGGGAGCTATTAGAACCCCATAGAAGGTTAACAAATTGGTTCTATTTCCCCTCAGTTCATCTGCTTTAGTCTGCAGTAGTCCGCTACTTGTTCTACTTTTGGCATGTAAATACTAGCACAAATTTAAAACACCCAAGCTTTCCTTCCCTCCCATTCACAGTTGAATCTAATTCTGAAGGGTGATGGAAAGAAAGTGGGGCAGGAACTTTTAAAAAATCTGCTTTTTTGGGGGGGCCTCCCCAGCGGTGCAGGGATTGAGCGCTGGGTTGCAAAGCTGCCCGCAGCCTCTGCAGCACCAGTTCGATCCCCGGCTGCTCCCTGGCCACTGGAGGAGGGTCCCGCATGGTGCGCAGACCTCTCCTGGGGGCCCTCAGCAGTGTACTTTGGTCCTTCTGCCTGTTCTCTCGCCCTCCCGCGCTTCTGGCTGTACCCAGTGCTTGTATAAATAAATAAATAAATAAATCTTTGAAAAAAAAAAATCTGCTTTTTTTTTTGCATCTCAGGATCCAGAGGACCCCCTGAGATGTCTTACAGACCACTTACTACCTTACTCAATAAGTTTTGATATTGCTCTGGGGTTTATCTCTTCTTTAAGAATAGTATTCCTGCACTGGGGTTCTTGTTGTAAAGGATATACTCCAGGGCAACCCCATACTTACCTAGAATTGCTACAAAGATTCTGACCAGAGAAAACCAGAAAATCCATTCATGTATGAATTAATTCATGCATTTGGTTTTTCAATTCCTTTTTTTTTTCCCCAGTAAGTGTTAAGTGGTAATATGTTGAAAGCCGAGACATAAAGTAAGAACGAGAGATTGTGGCTATTATTTCAGTTGATTTATTCAGTAAACATAGAATTTATTCAGTAAGCACTTCATTGCTTGTCCAAGTAAAGTTTCTCTTTCTTCAGAGTTAATAAAACCCACATTTACATCCAAGAAAGCAGAGCTTCTTCAAAGACAGAAGATCTTGAATCACTACAAGGTGTCTCGCTACAACAATAGGTTTTAACAGCTTTAGCAAAAGGTCTACTTAACCCTGCTATTTATATACTGATAGTTCTTCCATAGCACTGAAAAAAATCATCAGAAACTAAATAATTTGGGGAGCAGTTCAATGCTGAAGCAATGGTGCACTCTTGCATCTGATAAAGAACTCATCACCACCCCCATTCCAAAGATCACTCCTTTTACCCTGAGTCCACTTACAAAACAGAGTGAGAGAAGGAGCTAATAATAGTAAACTCTGTGGTTTAAAATTTTTTATCTAATAATTGAAGGACTGTGGGACTCTTGCTTCCATTGCCAACAGTGTTGAATTAGGGGATTCATATTTGAGGCTCTTACTGAGAGGTAAAAACTGAAGGAAAGCACAAGGAACCTGGCATGTATCCAAAATTTCACCAATGGTTAGAAATGAACATTTATTAAACACATTCTAGGTCTTGTATGTATTTTTCCATGTCATCTTTTCAACTTTGGACAATCCTATGACGTAGGGATTATCATCTACACTTTTCATTTGTGTAAACTGAAACTTGGAGAGGTCCCTTAAGGCTGGAGACTTGCATTCAATATATTATCGTTCTTTTACCTCACCAGCTACTTTCTGACATTCTCTTTTGCTGATTCTTTGACCTCTAAACACTGGAGTGCCCTGGGCTTAGTTCCTGAATTCTCTCTCTCTTTCTAGATCTTAAATCAGCCTCAACAGTCTTATTATTTTATTCATGCTGAGCACTTCAATCTTTATATCTTTAATCTGAATCTCTCCACTTTTTTTTGTATTCTGCTGCCTACTTGACCTCTCCACTTGAAAGTCTTTTAAGCATCTCAACTTTTTACATGTCCAGAACTAAACTCCTAATTCTCACAGTCCCGGAACATGTTCCTCCTACAATTTTTTCCACTGTAGTTAATGACAACTCCATCCTTTTTGCTTTATCATAATAGCCTTAAAACCTCTTTTTATGTCACATGCCACAGCAAACACATCAGCAAGTCTGTTATTTCTCCCTTTAAAATATAACAAAATCTAACCACTTCTCACAAGCTAACAAACCAAACCAAGTCACAGTTTTCTCCCACCTGGGTTATTACAGTCACCCTTTGACTAGTCTCCGGCTTCGGCTTTGTTTTTCCTGGAGTCTATTGTCAGTAGAGTAGGCAGAATGATTTCTCTCCCCAAAACTCCCTGAGGTTTTTCACCTCATTTGTCAATGAAAATTTAAGTCCTAATAAAGCAGTACAGGGTTACATGAGCTGGATCTACTATTGATACCTTGCTGACCTCATCCCTTACCTCTCTCTCCTTTATTTACTTGGCTTCAGTCACACTAGCCTTGCTCTTTCTTGATATTTGTGACTATTAAGGATATTTATGCCCCAGGGATTTTGCACCTGCTACTTCTGTCTGGAATGCTCTTCTTTCAGGTAACTATCTAGTATACTCCCTCACTCCCTACAGTTGCTACTCAAATACTACTTTGTCAGAGATGCTTTCTCTGACCAGCATGCACTAGCAATTTCCCCACCTCACCCTTCCCTTCTTCATTTTTCTCTATTGCATTTATTATTACTGGACATACCCTACATTTGACTTGATGCCTTTTGTCGCTCCGCATTACAGCATAAGCTCCACAAGAACAAGGGTTTTGCTTTGTTCTCTCTGAATGCCTAGCACCTACAACAGTATTTGGCATGTATTGGGCTGAACCATGTGAAGCCATTATTTTTCATAGTTCAAAGAGAGTTGAAAATCAACATTCTCGCGGTTCAATTTAATTAGTAGGTTCTCAGCAAACACTCGTTTAATCGATGAATGAATTAAACCTATGATAGGCTAATTCCAAAGCCCATGTTCTGCCAACTGTACAATTCTGTTTAGTTAATGAAGTTGCGTTCTGACAAAATGTGTTCTGCTTTTCAGAAGTTCTTTTATTTGTTCAAGGTCATGAAGTTTGATATCTTAGCTATGAGCATTTATATAGCTTGGAAAAAATGGTGTTTTCTTGTACTTGCTAATTGTTATGGAATTACCAACTAACACAACATATTTGTTCTAAATCTCTTAAGAGAAGCTGATAGCATGAAACAAGTATGAACTCTTACAGTGCCTCTGAACTCACCTGGGCTAGAGTCACTTACCTGGACTAGAGTCACTTTCATGGCCTTCAGTTGAGGCAGTAGTGATGCTCTCCTCACTGTAAGCTTGTGGCTCAGGTTTTTCTCATGTGGTAATTTTAAAAATTCATAAGCAAAAAAATATACATTTGACTGAGATAGCTGACTTTTAGCTATACTTTTAACATGAAATGGATTTAGTTCCATAAAGATCCAGCATTTAGTTCCATAAAGATCCAGCCTGTGCTGCAGCAATAAAACTGGCAGTTGTGACAGATGAGCTCCCCCAACATCAAATCTCTAGGGATTAACACAATTAATGTTCATTTTTTATTTATATTGCAATACAATGCAGCCAGACTGGAAGCTTCTCTTCTCAGTCTTTATTCAGGGACCCAGACACCTTTCATTGTAGTCTTACCTTCCCTGGGTCCTTGGCATCCTCTCCATTCCATGATGTTCCTTAAGGAAGCGGTGACTCAGGGATGCTGATGTCTGCCATCATCCTCACCTCCCCCAGTTTAATTACTTTAAATTAGGAATCAGAGGACACCTTTCTGAGGAGGCGTCATTTGAAATGAGCTCTCAGGAATGAGAAAGCCAAGCAAGAGTAGGAGAAAGCAAGACCACGGGTTTTAGAAATATTTAGGACAGATAAACTAAAATACTGACTAGGTAAGAGAGAAGGAGCCATCAAGGCTTATTTTCTGGAACCTCTTTGATGGAAATAATGGAAGTCTTTTCCAAGTTCTATATAACTGTGCCTTACTTTCTCTCTATTTCCCTATTAACCAGTTTGATTGTGTGACATATTTGAATATTGAAGCTATCTTTTTGAAAATTTTACTATTCTTACCCCCTTTGGTTTAATACCTAATAGCCTCATCTAAAATATTTCCATATTTTTGTCTTAAATGACACAATGGCACATTCAGCTATCAATCCATCCTGCTGTTGATGATGTAGAATATGCTTGCCTTAAATCCAGGAACAAAATTTTTTAATTTGTGGATTTAAATGAAAACTCTGATCAAAGGAATCTGCAGATTTCACCCCAAATAAATTAATAAAATCCTTAGAGGGTTTTATTACACTACTGTTTAATTTTGTGCTAAACATATTCAATATTATTTTGAGGTGATGGTTTCCTTTCGAAGTGTTGAAGACTGCCTACAAAAACATTTAGTTATGAATGCTGTAATTTGCTCAATTGATGCCTGTCTTTTATCTGCAAACCATAGATAATTTTCCCTAACTAAATGCAACTGTGGAAATAATATTTAACAGGAAAATAAAAATGCATTTGCTTGATACAAGCCAAAACACTGCATAGTCAAAATTAACTGCCCTGTTGGCAAATTAGCATCTCTTAAATTCAAATCACAAAGGTATCATCTGTTCATTTAGGAGTTATTTCCCAGATAAGAATTAGAGGATTTATTTTTATAAATAACTTGGGGATTTTATTTTCAATATGAAGCTTATTTTAAGACAATATTAAAATTTTACTCATTTGTGTACTTTTAATACTTTTCAGTAATCCATTGCAAAACAACCATTGGCTCCTGATTTTATACACAATGAATTCATAATGAATATAATTTTCTTTTTCCTCCTCAAAATAGATTTTATTCTATATACAGAGTTTGTTGCCTCAAAAGGAGTTCCCCAAAGAAAAGATCATTAGGGTGAAAATATTAAGAAATTTCAACCCTCCTGTCTTTATGTCTTGAACAAATCCATGCCCTTGACTCATAATTGTGGAAGTTTATACTTGTAAGTTTTCTAACATTTATACAGCTGTAGCATAGAACTAGAAAGTGATTTTTAAAATTTAGAATCAAAAATGTAATTTTTTCCATCTAGTTTTTACTTTAAACCACTGCCACTAAGTGGGTCATTTTGTCTTTGTGTCCAGCTTTTCAAATGTCTGAGTCAGGTTGTGAATACCGACCAGGGCCACAAAGCAAAAGGTGGTAAACTCTGTGCAATGGCCATTATCAAGGTGGCACAGGCACAGAAGCTAAAACAATTGCATGACTCAGACCTGGATGGAACTAAGAATGAATCTGACTTGATTTTCACTTAACCAAGATTCCTTCTTCCACATACAATAAAGTCAACAAGATCTTCCTGGGTTAAACAGCTGCTTAATAACCCAGGGTATCCTGTCTCTCATGTCAAAGTTCTAAACACCTTATATTTCTACTCTAAGTTACTTTTGATATGATTACTACTGAGGTTGTTGTCTATAGAGATTCTCTATCAATTGCCTTAAAATATGTACTTCCCATTTATTAAATGAGAGATTTATATAGACCAATTTCAAAAACAACAGTTCTTTTCATATACCTATATCTATTGTTCAAATTTAGTGAATATACTGTATTAATAAACTTGGAATATAATACCTGGATGGTAGCTGACTTTGGTAGAAAGACCTCCAACCTCAGAGTAAGAACCAGAATTTGAGTTCCATTTCTGCTGAATACTTTGGTGAGGTTGATTGTACCCCCTGAATATTATAACCTACCGTTACAACCTTATATTCCACCATACCCCTCTGTCTCTCCCAGCAATCAGATGTAGCTACTCAGTCTTACCCTGTCATGTGGGCTTTCCTATCTCCACAGCTTTGCTTATCCATGTTTCCTCTGTTTGCAGTGCTTGTCATTCTTTCTTATGTATTTAAGTCTTACCCATCCCAGGCTCAAATCAGAGTTTATTTCTCCTTCCTCTTAAACCCACAAAGAATCCTTAACAGTACATGTGTTAGAATGTATTTGATTGCATGTCTCCTCGATACAACAGACCTTATTTGAATGTTTTTTGTTACCAGTCCATGTCTCAGTGCAATACATGTATTTGTTGAGATATGGAATGAATGATAGACAATGAACCTTTATATTCTTATTGTTGAAATGGAGGAACTAGTACTTATCTCCCAGGTTGTCCTGAATATTCCATATAATTAAACATTTTGACATCATCAATTAATATTTTCTATAAATAATAATGTGCTGCAAAACCATAAAATACCTTAATAATATTTTATGAGAGGAGCTAAAGTAGCAGAAGCAAAAGAGAAAATAAGTATAAGGGGTAAAATAATTACCCTATATAATGTTAGGCTTCAGTAAATACCTTTGTGCAGAATTATGGAATATGCATTGTATGGAAAACTCATTGCTTGATCAATTGAAAGCATCTTTCCTCTCTCTGAATCATTCATCTCAAACTGAGCCGGATATTAAGGATATTAGTAATGTGCGTGGCTGTATGTCGCAAAGTAAGGATGGAGTTCCCTGTTTCAATTATAAACCAGAGACATCCGGCAGGGGAGGAGGTGGGAGAGGGATCAGAGGGAGGGAGGGAGGAGCACAGGGGGCTGAGGTGATGGTGCTGGGTGCATTGGGGAAGGAAATTCTATGGGGACTACACCTGAGGAGGTGGCAGAAGCAAATATTGTTTAAAAATGAACAATAATGTATAAAATAAAAAAAGAAAACTTGAAAAAAGAAAACAAACAAACAAAAAAAACCCAAATTTGCTGTTGTAAAGTCACAGATTTCACTGTGGGTTGCTCTCAAACTGCCTATTTATTCAAATATTCACTGATGATACTTCTTAAAGTGCTAGTGAAATTTTAAGAGAATCCATAAATGGTAACAAAGCCAGCCTGGCAGGAGAGTTTGGCAGCAGCTAGGCAATTGCCTGAGCCTCTTTTCAGGGGCTATTGCTCTACAACCTGGTAAACATCGGGAACACAGCTTAGTGGCTGGCACATAACTGATTATGCAACAACTATTTAGAAAGGAAGGAGGTAGAAGTCAGGACTCTTGTTTTAGAAATTCCAATCAGAATAAAAGAAAATAAGCAAAAAAGGTTAAAGTTACAACAGATTGCTGTGTTTTTCTATTAACTACTAGCCACATGTTACTGAATTTGGTAGTGATGTAGAAAATGAACAAACAACCCACTGTATGACAAATCATGAGATATAACAAAGCCCGCTGAAAATGCAATACTCTCTACTTTGTCCATGTCATTGTGGGCAAAGAAACCAGTAGAACATAGCCAGTAAGAGCACAGACATTTAAGTTAAACAGATAAGGGCCTCTATTTTTTTTTAACTAATCTTACTAATTAAGTATGTTGAACAAGTCATTTAACCTTTCTAGGTTTGCTTGCCACCTGTAAAGTGGAAATAATATAAGCAAATATTGCTTAATTTTGTATGAGGGCTAATAAGATAATGGATGTGAAGAACTTAATATATTTCGTCCCTAATAAAGATCCAAGAAACGTTAGTTATTGCTTTCTGCATATGAAGGACCTTTAATAAGCAGATACTTAACCCATTCATCTTTCATAGACCATTTAATCCACATAAGCCTCAGTTTCCTTATCTATAAAATAAGAATAATAAAACCTACATCATAGGAATGTTTGGGGATTAAATAAGATGATACATTTAAAGGTGCACAGTGAGGTATTAAGAGGGATACCAGGGATTTCTCAGAAAAACACCTGAATGTATTACTCTGGTTCCCCCACCTTTCATATCCCCTGAGAAATTACCAGCAGATTCAAGAGTAAGGTGTAATAAACCAGCATGAGAAATTAATAATGGATGATAGCCACATGCCTATATTTCAAGAGTTTCTGCAAGATTGGAAGGCAGTGAATAAAACTGAAAATGTACAAGATGTAAGTCCCTATATTTGAAGAAACAACTTACTATGGTAGTAAATGGAAAAAACTTAGAACTTGTAGGCCAGGAAGTAAACACATACATGGGGGAGGTGAAGAGGGGTCTTTAGACCCTATCAAGTGCCACCAGGCAGCACGCCTACTGCCAAAATCCAGCAAGCAGGTATTAGGTAACAGGCTCACTCCTGATTTACACTTAAGGGAGACAATTGTCACAGTTGGTTCCTAAAGAGGACAACTGTGCAAGGTAAAGAATGAGGATACTGTCCCAATTAACTCCTGGCTATTAACTCCTCTACTAATACAGTAAAGAAGTGTCAGAACAGAGACAAACTCCCTCTTGTGACTGATATTACAACCAATGTCAAGCAACCAACTAGGCTTTAAGCTATCGTCAATCAAATAATTTTCTTTCTTTGGTTCTGTCCTTTCTCTATACAAGTCTTTCCCCTGGCTCTTGTTGGTGGAGTGCTTGCTCCTAACTGGTGCCTGTTTGGCACTGCCCTATTCAAATAGAATTAATTCTTAAATTTTTTCAAATGCTTCAGTTTGTCTTTCAACTCTTCTTTGTGGAGAATTGCCTGAAGCTGGGAAACCAGCTGGGAGATTTTTGAAACAATCCAGGGGAAAGATGATGAATGGAAAATAGACAGGTCACAGGTACACAGGTATATTTTAAAGGTAGAGCCCCCAAGAGTCCCTGCATGATTGCATAAAGGTAGTAAAAGAAAGGAGGCATAAAAATGACTCAAAGGCATTTGGATTCAAGTTTGGAGTTCAGGAGAGAAGTTGGGTTGAAAACAGAAAATTAGGATTTTTTTAAAAATAATAAATTTTATTTTTATATTCCCCATACAATTGCAACCCCCCCATTCTGATCCCAATCCCTCCCCTCCCGCCCCCCCACCCCCCAAAAAGTGTCTCTGTTTCATAGTTTTTTGTTGATTTTGATTTTCACTTTCTTATAGTTATTCATTTTCCTGGTCCCTTATTTAAGTTTTCTAGATTCCTGCTATGAGTGAGACCAGAATTTTTATTGTCCAGGTGATAATTTAAGTTCTGAGACTATGTGAGACAAACAAGGGGATAAATGTTAACAGGAAAGAAAAGAGGACCAGGATCATTGTATTTGGACCCTGGCTGGGGATCGAACTCATGCTGCAGTGGGTGCAGATAGCTTCTTAGATTGTGTCTTAACCCCTTGTGCCACCAGGGAGGCCCCAATTTTGCTGATATTGATGAGACATTTCAGAGGAAGGATACAGAATAGAAGCCTGCTTGGTGGAACCCTGCTTCCATTTTTTTTTTTTTACTTTAAGTTAGTGTTTCTCTTCCTGTGTTTAAGTGATGGAAACTGCAATTTACTTGCAATTCATTTTTCTCTATTTGGGGAAAATTACATGTCCCCAACCTGAAAAATGCTGTGAGATATTGTACTAAATGCATATGCATCAATCAGCACCCCAGATAAAGTAGATCTCTCCAGTTTCCATGAGAAAATCAAATCAACATATAGAGCCTTTGCCCAGGCTCCCTGACTGCTGTACTTTAATCAGTACTTTAATGCTGTATCTTTAATCAGTTAAGGATCATATGAAAAATAGCAATAAGTGACTGATTTTCTGGGATTTTCTAGATCCATTTAAAGCACATCTAGCTCTACTGCCTGGATGAGATAGAAATATTCACAGAGTTGAGCAGTACTGAAGTCATCATCCCATCGTTGCCATGGCTATCTCACCAAACCCTTATAGAGGATTTTTATTTTACATGAGATATTTCTTACCATAGCAACAGCAGTGTTGATTTAAAGCATAACTTGCTGGACATAATGTATCGCTAACATTTCTGTATATTTTCTATGGTGTATCCTGTTAATAGGATTACACTTTTGATGACTCTCCTGCCTTTTTGAAATGAGACATTCGAAGCATGTGAGAAAAATCTAGGCTGTTCATTGCTTACAGGAATAGAAAAACTCACAGGATACATTTGAATGCATTGTATCCCTAGATCTTTCATTGAGGATGTTTGGGTGACTTTGAGTTCAAATTCAGGATCTATTTTTTGAAAATGGAGTCAGAGTGATTATTCATTTTGGAGTAATTAAAAATCATTTCTATTCTTCTTATGTTGCAAAGTTACTTTCCATTTTATTTGAAGATTGTAGATGTACTTGTTTGTTTCATTTTTCCAGAATAGTTCTTTGTTTTGCTTTGGAAAAGCATAAAGATAGAAAATGTTTTAAAATTAAACCAAAGAGCTAACACACTTAAGAACAATAGACTTGAATTAAAGGGATTCTTTCCTCTCTTCCCCTAATACAGTCTCTTCTGTTTGGCGAAAATACATGGTTACAGTGACTGCCCTATTACAAAGAAATACATTTTGGTAAGAGAGAAACAAGACCTCTTGGTTCCAAATGTAGTTATTCACTATAAGCCATTTATTCATCTGGCTCTAGTCTCTGGGAATTACTCCTAGCACAGAACTCTCTTTGAAAACCCTACCTCCCTAGGGGGTCAGTGATAGATGAGAAACTGCCCCTATGAACTTGGTTTATACATGGGAAACAAAGAAGTTAGTGGTAGAGGGCCACAGAGGAAAGGCGTGTGGGAAGCGTGAATGTAGCTCTTTCCTTTGCTTGCAACAGGAGCTTCTTTCAATGCAAAGCGCATGCCAAGACAGATCAGGCACTCTACCAAAAAAATACAATAATTTAGTAATACAGTCTGCCCAGGCAGCTTAGCAGCTGGAAATGAGGGAGCCTTGGGATTTGCTGTAAACGGTGGAGAAATTGGCTGGTAGCCTCTCTCCTCTATTGAGCAAAGGCAGCAAGAGAAAAGATTATAAATGTTTGAAATCAGAGCCAAGCAGCATGGTCTGTTCTGGTCCAGAAACTGCCAGGACTCCAGTGTTCTTTAAATGCTGAGTTTGGCAGACTATGGGGCTAATAGGCCAGGGAACACCACCTTTACCTGGATGTGTTTTCAGAAAGGCAGCTGCTGATCTTATGTTGTTTTGAGGAGGGAATTTTGCTACACTTTGTATCAGATGCCATCATCTAAGCATCATATGAGCCTGTGCCATTTTGTGCAAGCAAGGTCACTGCTGGTAACTGAGGAGAGACCATTGGGTAGTCTTCACACTCCAGAAATACTCAGATAGGGCATCTAGTGGACCCCACATTGTGCTGCCATAGGAAATTCTGGAATGAGCCACAAGCACAAAGACTTGCAGTGAAATGGAAGGCAGAGAATTGGATTAATTGGATTTATAGCCCACTTACACCACTGCTTACCGCTTACCAATTATATGATTCCTCATCAGTTTAGAGATCATAATAATACTTTTTCAGAGGTTTTTGTGAGGATTAAATTAAATAAAATGACCTTGAACATAGAAGGCATGCAATAAATGTTCATTTACTTAGTGTGGAATCATAAAGGCCTTTGTAATTTTTGAAATAAATTCCATTGCAGGGAATTTGCATGAACTTCATTTACCTATCTTTGGAAACTTTCGTTGATTTTTGACCTTGGGGAATTAAGGGACTATAAAGTCTTATTACTATTTGTTTGACTCAAATTCTATTTCAATGTGTAAATGACCTGGAAAGATATTCTTATTTGGATATAAATGAATGTACTAAATGGAGCACACGAGCACTACAACTAACAAAACACCTCAGATAAATAAGCCACAATAAGCTATTTATAATTGAATTATAAATAGAAAAAAAGCAAATAGATACATTTCTTCAAATATTTCTGATAACAAAACAATAGACTGATCTCTTCAAAGTATGAGCAACAATAACCATCAATATAGTGAACTTAAATAAAAACTATTTTTAATAAATTAAAGGGAAATATGAAGATACTCCTATTTAAAAACCTGTAAGCATTTATATTAAGAGACTTTTTCAAAAGTAAAATCTAGAGGACTACTTCAAGGATGATTCTGAAGAAGAAATGGTGAATAAAATAGCAAACATATGTAAATTCAAATAAAATTGTCTGAATAAAAGAATAATACCTGATTTGGAAACCTGACAAATAGAATGAAAACACTTACAGTAGGTATTACAGAAAGAGAAATTTAATTTAAAGTAATCTAAATGTTGTTCAGTAAAGGAATGGATAAGATATTGTTTAAACTTCATGAAATTTAAGGTATATGGTAAAATTTTAAGAGTACCTAAAGAAAAAGAAATATATATGAAGTATATATATATAAATTCCTAACCATAGAAAGAAAATGGAATAAGATAAAGAACAAAAGAAGAAATAGAGGGGGGGAAATAATATGAAAGATAAATATCTCAAAAAATAAAGTAAGCATATTATATATGTAAGTAATCAAAATAAATATAAATTTAGTAAACTCATCAGTTAAAAGGAAAATATCGTTAGATGGTAGTAAAGCAAGCTCCAGCTTTTTACTCTTTTTAATAGCCCCATCTGTAGGTAAGGAAACGCGTGTGTGCACACATGCACATACACACACACACAGTAAATGATAACAATGAAAGGAGTATGAAAGAAGTTTTATCCTAAGATCCACTCACCACTGGAAACTGGGTAAGCGATCTCAGCTTCAGCCAAATAGACTTAAACATCAAGTGTATACTCACTATGAAATGATACATTTAACTTACTAGAAAAATATAAAATTTTAAACATCTATGCACTTGAAATTAAATATGATATGCACAAATTGTATCTGCATATAATATACAAATGCAGATCAAATCCATAGTAAGATCAGACCTCACTCCTATGAGAATGGCCACCAAAAACCCAGTAGCTACAAATAGTAGCAAGACTGTGGGGTAAAAGGAGCCCCATACACTCTTGGTGGGAATATAGACCTGTCTAGCCCCCCTGGAAAGCAGTATAGAGGTTCCTCAAATACTGGAAATAGATCTACCAAACCACCCAGCAATTCCTCTCCTAAGTATCTAATGAACATGCAAAAACACTACTTTGAAGGGATACATGCTTCCTGTGTTCATTGCAGCACTATTTATAGTAGCCAACTTGTGGAAACAACCTAAGAGATGTTTCGTTTTCTAAAAATTATTCTGATGACCCAATAGATTAAAGATATGATCTGTAATATAAGAAGTTACTTGTTTTTCATAATTTGTTTTTATCTCAACATGAAATTTTTATGGTTTTATTATTATTCAGGATTTTATAAGGGTAATAAAGATCAGGGCAAAGATGGGTACAAAAAAATAGATTGAACTGCTTACTCCTGGATGCTTACTCTGTTATTTCTTTGAAATGCTAATGATGCTTTGGTTAAATATCAGATAGGAATTCACACATATTTAGTTTTGTACCTTGGCATGAAATATTCACTTATCATGAGAGAGGTGTGAAATTAAATGAGACGAGTTATGAAAACAACTTAATCTATATATTTTGCCTGTTTCATCTAAAGAAATAGTCAGAAAATGCAAAAATTGTCTCCAAAGCATACTTTATAAATATGCAAGTAGAAACAATGGAGTGAGTTTCATATGATTACCATATCAAAATGACAATCTTCATTGAATGTCTAGTACAATCAATTTATACTTCGTTATTTGTAAAAATTAAATCCTGTAGATTAAAATTTCTTGTTCTAATAATAGGAACATATATTTAATGTGTTCTGTGCTGCTGGCATTCCTTTTTTTAGCTTATAAACACCAGAAATTTATTTCTCATCATTCTGGAGACTAGAAGTCTGAGACCAGAGGGCCAACATGGATGAATGAGGTCCTCTTATAAGTGAGAGGTTTCTCATCATTTCCTCACAAAGGGAAAGGGAGAGCTAGTGCTCTAAATCTATTTTTTATTTTTTTTTAAAGATTTATTTATTTATTTATACAAGCACTGGGTACAGTCAGAAGTGCGGGAGGGTGAGAGAATTCACCAGAGCCAGAGCGGGGAGCAGAACAGGCAGAAGATCAAAGTACACTGCTGAGGGGAGCAGCGGGTGGCAGGAGAGGTCTGCGAGCCATGTGGGACCCTCCTCTGGTGGCCGGGGAGCTGCCGGGGATCGAACCAGCGCTGCAGAGACTGCGGGCAGCTTCGCAACCCAGCGCTCAACTGCTGCGCCACTGGGGAGGCCCCTAAGTCTACTTTTTAAAAATTAAATAATTAATATATCTTTTTTATTGATTGTAGAAATTATTTAGTGTTGATTAATCCACAGCATATATAATTTTAATATATACAGTACTTTACAGCTTATGAGTCTGTTCTTTGTATATTTTATCTTTTTAAAAAAATATCTATTTTTTAAAAGATCTATTTATGCATACAAGAACTAGGGTTCAGGCCACAGATGCGGGGGGGTGAGAAGATTCACCAGAGACAGAGTGGGGAGCAGAACAGGCAGACTGACAAAATACACTGCTGAGGGGAGCATCGGGCGAGACAGGAGAGAGAGGTCTGCTGTGTCATGTGAGTAGATCCCTGGCCGGGGATTGAACTCCTGCTGCAGTGGCTGCAGATAGCTTCATAGTGCTGTGCTTAACTCCTTGTGCCACCAGGGAAGCCCTAATATATCTATTTTTAATGGAGGTGACATTGGTTTATAGTATTGTTTGTGATTTAGAGGCATAGTATTTCACACTTCAGTTGCATGCACACCACACCCTCCACTAAAACACTGCTGTCCTCCACCATAGTCCATTATTCTCCTTCCTTTCCACCTCACCCTCTGGCCACCTCAGTTCTACAGTCAGATATCCAGTGTTTGTTATTGGTTTGGCTTCATCTGATCCTTTGTGTTTATCTATATTCCACATGTAAGTAGTACCATCCAGCATTTGCCCTTCTTTTTCTGACTTATTTCACTTAGCAAAATCCCCTCCAGTTCCACCCATGCTGTTGCAATTGACAAGAAGTTAGCTTATTTTTAACAGCTGAGTAGTATTCCATTCGGTATATACATATCCATCTTCATGAGCCACTCATCTGTTTGGGGACACTTTGGTTGTTTCTACAACTTGGCTAATGTAAAGAGCTGCAATGAACATAAGAGTGCAGATTTCCCTCTGGATTAGTGCTTTCGTATTCTTCAGGTAGATACCTAGAAGTGGAATTGCTGTGGCCTATGGTAGATCCATTTTCAATATTTTGAGAAACCTCCATGCTGCTTTCCATAGGGACTGGACAAATATAAATTCCCAATAGTGTAAAAGGGCTCAGTTTCTCTGCTTCTTCCTGAGTCAGTCTCAGATGGTCATATATTTCTATGAGTCTGTCTATCTCTTCTAGACTATTCAATTTACTAGCATACAAATGCTCATAGTACTCTCTTATGAGCCTCTGAATTTCTGAGATGTCTGTGTACTTCTCTTTAATTTTTGAATCACGTCAACTTTGCATTTCTTGTTATTATGTACCACTTCGGCTATATTTAACTTTTTCACAAGAGTGGGTTGTGGGTTTATTGGATCATTGACTTTGAATCTTGACAAATACTTAGTTATATGAATTTAAATGACCAGTTGATAAAAGTAAAATGACTACCTTTGTTAAGTTCTTTAACCAGCTTTTACACTATATATCTTTAAAAGATAAGTCATTTAGGGCCTCCCCTGGTGGCGCAGCGGTTGAGCGCTGGGCTGCGAGGCTGCCTGCAGCCTCTGCAGCGCTGGTTCGTTCCCTGGCCACTGGCGAGGGTCCCACCAAAAAAAAAAAAAAAAAAAGAAAAGTCATTTAAGAGCATGGTGTATTTTAAATCTCAGGGAAAATTTATGTTTTATCTTAGAAATAATTCTAAAGCCATAAAACTACCATTCTTCTTCAGGTTATTTTCTGTGTTATATTTTCAAAGGTTTGAAGAAATTAAAAAATAATTAATACCACTTCAAAAAAGAAAGGAAAAGATAGTTTTGTGCTAAAAGATAGTTTAGTTTCTTATAGAAGTATCTCACTTTTTATTGATACTGTAGATTTTATTGATACTATGTATATACTATATACTATTGATACTATAGATACTACACATTGATACTATAGATTGAATTTTTTGCCTGTTAAACCTGAGCAAATCATTTTAGTCTAAATTATTAAATCTATAGAGAATTATTCTTATTTCTTAATTTCATATTTAAGTAACATCCTCGGGATTATTAATCATAAATTAGCTCCAGTTATATGTCTCTTCAAGATTGTGTCTCTTAATTTATTTGCTTGGGGAAAGGTAGAAATATATGATTACATATGATCTTGATTTACCTGCCTGATGTCTTAGTGCATAGTGATTCACTTACAACAAGGGTTTAGACATGGGTTTACTACTGCAAGGAGACCTAAATTTTGTATCCAATATAAAATATGTACCCTGGGGATAGGGAAGAAAATTATGAAATTATTCAATTCATAACTTTGAGATGCACACACACAGACTCTATCATTTGTATTATACATCACACTTTAGGGTCATGGGTATTTCGTAAGATGAGGATATTGGTGTATGGCAATAAATCAAATGTCTGGATATTGAATAGTTTCAACACAGTACTGCTATTGTATCAGAGATTTGGAGTCTTTATAGACAAGCATCCTGATGCTCTTCCTCCTTTTTTGCAGATGACCTCTCTCAACAAGAGGATAATGATCCCCCAAAAGAATATGATCCTGGACAATTTGCAGGCCTTCTCCATGGGTCCTCTCCAGCCTGTGAATCCCCTGAAAACCCATTTCATCTCTATGGGAAAAGAGATGAACATCAAAGACAAGATGAAGTCAGTTTGGCAAATAGCCCTTTGCCTTTCAAGCAGTCTCCAGCAGAAAATAACTCAGAACCTTTGGTAAAGAAAATTAAACCCAAAGTGGTCAGTAGAACTATTTTTCACAAAAAAAGCAACCAAGTCGAAAATCATACCATTGTTGGCACTAGGACAAGTAGAAGTGGATCCCGAAGTGGAGACCAGTGGATGGTGAACACAGGGGGATTTGTGGAGAGAGCCTGTACACTGGGGAGAATAAGGTCCTTGCCAAAAGCCCTAATCGACATGCACTTATCAAAAAATGTCTCTAAGTCAGATTCTGATCTCATTGCCTACCCTTCAAATGAGAAAACATCAAGAGTTAACTGGAGTGAATCTTCAACTGCTGAACACAGTTCTAAAGGGAATTCTGAAAGAACGCCTTCCTTCACTTCTGAATGGGAAGAAGTAAGCCTTGTTCTTCTTGTGTTTTGTGTAAGGCTTTGGTGTTGCGGGAGGTTTAGGGGAAGGATTTTCAGCTTTTTAAGTCTTTCAGAGGGGGAAAAAAAAAACACCCCACATGCAGCTCCAAGTGAAAAGGAAAGGGTCTAGGGGTAATACATAATAATTTCACAGGGAGTGTAAAAACAAACACCATTTCACACATGCAGGGAAATCTATTGTTTCCATAGAAATTGATATCAAGCAGAAGTAATAACTAGCTATGAGGTACAAGAGAATGTTCACATTATATCCCACCAAGCACTGCAGCTGACAAGTTGAGAAAAATCTTTGTATTTTTGCTGCTCTGTATCATTTTGCTACTTGCTGAATTCTTTATTAGAGCCTCTCTTTTTTAGAGTATCTTATATTTTCTTAAAAGCTCCTAATAATCTTAACCTTAATGATAAACCAAATGGCCCTGGCTCTTCTCCAAGCACCATACAATGAACACAAATTACTTAATATTTCCCTTTCCCTTTACAACTATCAGAGAGACATTAAAGAAAAATGCATTGGGGTTGAGTATCACCAATTTAAGTTCTACTTAAAGACAAAGTCTTTAATTTCATAAAATTACTCAGAAAGTAAGTGCCCTTATAAGCTTTTGAAATATCATTCTTTGTCCCTAAGGAGGACTACATCATAAAATAATAAATTCTTCAAAGAATGACTATTGTCTCCCTTGGCATTTTGTTCTAGCATGTCACATTTTGTCTCTCAAAAAACTACACACAGAATTAGGTTATGAAGCACAATAGGTCACTATAATATTCTGAGAACTAGAAATGGAAATGGTTCTGATATTGACATTCTGAATTGAGCTGTTTGGGAAAATCACTTAATCTCTCTGTATCTGTATCAGGGTGAACAAAATGGGACATTTAAGTAATGCTCACTGTCCTTTCTGAAACCTGCTGTCCACCCAAGTTGCTAGGATGAGCAAGAGGGGGATTTAACCAAAAATGGCTAGAGCTTAGTCAGATCATCCTATAAATTCCAAACTAGATGAATGGCTTATTTGAATCTACCCATTTCTTATATGTATAATTCTGTGATAACATTTGAAATCATTTTTCAAATGAGGTAGGTCAAATGAACATTTATCTCTTGGAATTAAGGTGTTTCCATGCCTAACTTCTTATCATTATATGTCACAAATCAGCTTGCGGCTGTCAAACCACTTATTAAGAACTTGGTTTCAGTGGCCATACTCACAATCTGAAATCCACCTCTTCATCAGTCAGAGATGCACTTTGTCTGAATCAGATGGCTGCTCAAAGAGGCATCGTTATCACATGAGGTTATCCTCAGCCCTTTCTCCTGATTTAAAAAAATACAGAATTCACGATTTGCTGACCCATCTAGGTCTAAACAAATTTCATTTTAAGAAATACAAAGCAAAGCTGATTTTGAAAGTTTAAGAAAGGGAGACATAATTTATATTTCAAAAGCAATTCAAAAGATGTATGACTTCATTTAAGTCTTTGTCTGTCAGCCTCTTCATTGTAGTATTACAGTAGTAGTAATATCAGAAATATGCTTCTGGCACTTCAAAGTTATTTTAAAATGCATTGCTGAATGTGAATGTAATAACTCATTGATATGGTTTTGTTTCTCACAGATTGACAAAATAATGAGTTCCATAGATGTTGGAATTAACAGTGAACTTGAAGAAATGAATGGCGAGACCCCAAGTAAGAAAACCTCTCCTCTATTTGTTCTGAATAAATGTGCTAAGGAACTAAGTAGAAAATTATAAAAGTCTTTAGAAAATTTCATATTTTATCATAATAATAGCACCCACGAGTGATTTCACAATCATATGCTCTAACCAACATCAACCACAAGTAATTGATTATTGATTTTGCAAATTGAGTGTTTTTCCCATATGGTATCTTAATATGCCATTAACATTAATGGAATTTCAACTTCATGTAAAACTAAGTATGGAACACTTCCAAGTGCTGGGAATGTCATGACTTCATGCACTACTATTTCTTGCTCAATGACATGTCCCTTTCATCCTGGCCAAAGTTATTATAACTCCTCCTAAATTGGAAGCTCCAGCTTGGCAAAAACTATGTTTCTCATCTTCATGTACCCCAGTGTGCCTAGCAGAATGTCCCACAAATAGCAGATTTTGCCATCACTATTTAATACCTTACCCTTGCAAAGTATGATTTTCTCCTTTACAACTAAAGCTCACAGTAGAATTCCATCTGCAACTTTCTTTAAAGACCTTCTGCTTAATACAATGTTTTGCTTAATACTGTTGGATGATGTCAGATACCAAAAATAGCAGTAATATTCATCCAAAAAAACTACTATGCTGGAGACAAAGGACTGATTTCCATTTCTACCTTGCCACTAAGAGGAGGTGTGACTGTGGCCTGCCTAGGTCTGTAGAAGTTGGAGTTAAAGTAGGAGATTTCCAAGCTGTCAGAAGGGTTCACTATTAAATTAATAATGATGGTTGAAGTTCCTGTAGCAATAATAAAACTAAGGCCTATAAGAGAGAAGTGGGAATGTATTAGAATCAGCAATTATGGGGCTGAGTGTTCCCTTGACTCATCACCAGGGCCTATTCTACAGCACACCGAGTGACTATTAACACATGGATGCTGCAGAATGGCCCTCTGTGCTGCACTGGGTCTGGGGGGAGAAGCCAGAACATTGCTCTCTGGGGTCGCTGTCCCTGATGGGAGCACACAGGTCTAAGTGAGACCCCTGCCAGTGCACCCTCACTCATTTCTCCTATGCTGAGCAAGTAAAAATTTCAATCATTCTAATATAGCTGGGTTCCATGTTTATTATATTATATACATTTTTTAAATGTTATATAAGGCTTTTTTCTGAAGTGTGTATTTTTAAAGATTGAAAAATTCATGAAAAATGTTCTAATTCTATGCATATGTTTAGTGATACAAGTATATTCGCTTGTGGTTTTGTGTGGCCAGGTCTCTCGTACCAAAATGCTGATAAGCCTTGAGAACTTTCCTGGTTTCCAAAAAACTAGCCTAGGAATGTGTGTTGCCACATTGTTCTTTCAGAGAAAATAATTTCAAGAAAACTGCAGGAATTCATATTTTTGAGAGATGTGAAGATAAGATTTTTCTTAGCAATAGTAAATTCCCTGATTCAGAGAATATTAAAGCAGAGACCAAGTGCTACTCTGTTGGAAGGTTTAGGTGACTTTGACCATTTAACATTCTAAATTCTTCAAAGAGAGCATGGCATAGAATCATAAAACTATTTTAAATGTGATTTATATCGAAAATAAGGGGAAATGTTAAAAATGCCACTCAAACAAAGCAGTCTTTGAAAGGCATGATAGCGGTTAACAATCCACAGATTACTTTCCCTTCAGTTCCTTCTTCCCACCTCTCATATAGCCCTGCTACCCGCTGCCTTTGTTTACTATTTTTCTACCGTGGTAATGAAAATGAAAGTAGAGTCTTGGTCCCCAAAGCATGATTATTATTAACAAAGACTGGTTCTGTATGTGCCTTAATTTTCACCTCTTAATTACACACTAATTATGCACTAAGTGATTGACCATAACATGGAGCATTCCAATTGGCCATTAAGCCAGTTGTGAATTACAGCTTTACTGAGCTGCAGTCTTATCCCTCTGGAGGCTGGGTAGAACCAGAGAGGTGATAAACAACCTCATGAAGATGACATTTCACAAATATTGTATAGGGTATTGAGTGTGGTTGGAAAATCACCTGGTGGAATCTGAAGGCAGTGGTGAATTCAGATCTCAGCTATGTTTGCTCTTAGGCAACTCACTCAGTTTCCTCATTGACAGACATTAATGTGAAATCATTACAGAGACATGTCCAATGGCATGTATCTTACAAATTTGTATTAAATTTTAGACCTCCCCTTACCCTACCATAATGGAGACATTATGTTCGATGCTAAGGGCATTCACAGGTAACACACATACACCCTTTCTTTAAGAATCTTATGATGTCAGCTAAGTTCAGTCTTCATGTAAAACTTGCTGTGTTCCCTGGAACTGTATAGTGTGCCAACTGGAAAACAGGTAGTAACAAGCCTAATAATTAACAGGTAGTAACAAGCCTACCAGAGAAAACTAATTACTAAAAGACAGCATAAAACTCCAGGATAGCCTGGTGAAGAATAAAGAAAACTCTAGAATGTGGTGATCGAAATAGTCTAAATTAATTTTTTGAAATCTGAGACTCTCTTTTTGCTTGACAGTAGGGAAGAGATGTGCAATAAAACTAATGGGAGGGAAATTTAGAAAGAGCAAGAGGAAATCCCACTTTACCTGGTTTGTGCTGTCAGTCTCTAGCATTGTGTTTTGAAAGGCCACTAAGTCTAGATCCATGTCCATTGCTAACAGCTTCATAGTTATATGAGAATTTATGATGTTTGTTCCTAAAAACCCCAGAGGATGATTGGGAGACTAGAATTATAAATGAGACAAATACATGGAGGTTCAAGGTTGAGCATTAAAATTTCCATAGTCTTTCCCATTTTGTTTCAATGCTTTTCTTTGCTATTTCCCCACCCCACACACTTGCAGCATCAGGAATTCTGTGAACAAAGTATTAGACATGGAAGGAACTTGAAACACTTTCATTTTCACACCAAATATATGAACCAGATCAAAGTTCAAGCAGTCCCTTTGAATCAACTAACTGGCTCCACTCATAGAACTGTCATCACTATCACTATCATTACTTTTTTATTTCCATAGCAATTACAGAGTAGTTTGAATCTCATCCAGAAGCCTCAACTGCTCAGGACTAAGGTAGAAGTAAAATAAATAAAATTTATTAAATTTATTTTAGGTCAGTCTCAGGTTCTCACTTAAAATATTATTAATGGATAGTTTTCAAAGGAATATTATCTGGTTTCTCACTGAAATCCAATTTAAATGTCAAACAAATAGGCATTGGGAGTAGGATTCAATTATATCGAATGCCTCATATTATGTAGAACAATTTATTCTTTAGTGATGCTGGAGATGTAATGTGATAGTACATTCTACAACATTATGTGCTCCATAGATAGGATTTTTTTTATAGAATAGATATTAATGTTAGATGGACTTGACTTCAGATTCTAGCTTTACAATTCATCTGTTTTGTGACCTCTTTGATGTTACCTTCTCCTTGCCCCTCTGTAAATTCAGATTTTCAAACCATCTCATAAGACTGCAGAAAGATTAAATTATATACTTGTACAATTATAGCTTAGAACACACCAGGTGATCAATAAATATAAATTCTCTCACCTTCTCATCCAAGTATGCATAACTTATCTTGCTAATTACAGCGTAAGCCACGCAGGAAGAAACACTTGAGAAACCTTGCTTATTTTTTTGATCAGTGATAAGTGTAGTTAAGATATAACCACTATTTTAAGTTGCTTTCATGTGGAGCCTTTCTTCAAGTTTTATTTCTTAAACATTGTCCTTGTATCACAAAGCAGCACTTTCAAGTTAGGAAATTTACCATGTTCATTGGAACTACTTCAGATTGTCACACTTTCTAAGAAGCTGGTTGATGATCTTCTTGATGAGACTGAGGATCACTTAAGTAAAGTGGAGACAATAATTGGCCCCCCAGGACTTGCTTATTATACAACAGCAAATATGCAGTGTAATCAAATGCCCAGTCTTTACAATACAAGGGTAGCAGACAACCTTGCAAACACCCTCCTATCTCTAAACTGTCTTTAATAATCTGATACAGCACTAAGCAGACTTCAGATATATGAGCTGTGTTAGATCTCAAATACATGGCTATAAGAAATGTATTTAGTTTTTAAGGCTGAGATTTTTTTCTTACACTTAAGGTTAGTTGTATTCTAAGAGAAATACTCTAGAGTCTTATCTTTTAAAAACCTGCTTTTGCCAATATACAAATTCCATCTAAATTTTAATTATAAATGAAAGCTAATAAAATGAATTTCTAAAGCATTTTATCACAGGACACACCATTTTGGATAGAGAAAGCACAATTCTTGAGTCATTTGCTGGAAAATACACAGCCCAGAAGCAGTAGCTAACATTAATCCTGCAACCTCATTTTCCAAATTTTTGTTTTTCCTCACCCAGAGTCTGAGGGACAGGTTATAGTTCATAGCTGTAGAGACCTTTCACAAAGAGAGTTTCTAGGAATTTAGGAGTTCACTGAGGCAGAGTAGGTGGTCTGTCTCCTCCTGGTCTATGTTCTGCCTTTACCCTGGCCCTAGAGAGCTCAGATGGACCTTTACAAAGAGACTCTCTCTGGCCATGGAAGCAGTCCCTCCCTGATGTCTTAGTGGCAGTCAGTTCCCTGCTTTTTGCTCAGATAGTTCTAGAGATGCATCAGCAGGTGCTTGCCGCCATATAGCTGGTGGCTGTCCTGCTGATGTTGCTGAGGGCAGTAGCATTCCTACGTTGCTGAGGGCAGTAGGAGATATTGTCTACAGTTTCCTAGATATTATTTACAGCTTCTCTGGGAGAACACTATTAAAAAATGTCTTCAGAAAACAGAGGAAAGAAACCAGAATGAATTCCGCTTTTTTTTTTTAACTACGTGACAGTTTTTGTGCAACTTATTCCTGTGAACTTTTTTTTTCATTCTCAAAAACAGTCATTTAGTTATTATTCTGCCCATTTTGTAGATGAGGAAAGGCTTAGAAATGGTAACTGTCAGTCAACTTGCTTCCAATGTTTCCTTTCTCCTGAAGTTCATATTCCTTTCAATAAAACATGCTGCCTGCAGAAAACAATAGAAGCCAGAACTTTGCTTCTTTCTCTTTAGCTCAAATCACACTCATCTACACCAAGGGGATCCAGCAGAGGGTGTTTAGGTGTAGAACCAGCCAATTCCTCTTAGCAAAGCTTAACTATTGCTAGAACTCAAACCCTAAAGCCCTCCCAAAGCACAGACCACATGGTCATATATTTAAATGAATCACAATTTTGAATTTCTTCTGCCTCCCCAAAGAGAATGCATAAATGCTAATAATGACCTAAGTTTCACTTGTTTTCAGAGGAAAAATTTTCCTTGCCTCCAGGAATATTCTTTTTCCCATGAATTGTTAAATTGCACATAAAAACCTCTCGGTGAAATGCTTTGCAACAGGCATCGTTTATTTTTTATTTTTACTTCTTTTTACAGCACTATTTTTAATAGAACCAACTGGGGAAGGTGGGTAGTAGAATACTTTAGCACGCAAGCACATTATTTTGTCTAAATCAAGAGAAGACTTACTTTTATTATTATTTTATGTAATACTTAACTGAGTGACTTTTTTCAGATAGATTAAATCTAAGAAATCTCTTAGTACTGAAATAGCTATGTAGAAATGTGAATAACAGTCATTATTAGGCTACTTTGAGTTAACCAATCTTTCTATCAACCAAACAATTGTGTTCTAAGCACAATAGACTTTAAAAAGTATTTAACAACATACAGTCCAAATAGTTATGAAAAACTAAAATAGCCTTCATGATTTTGATTATTAGCTGAGATTTCTAGTTTTTAAATCACAGGTAATATTTGTATGCAAATTTAGGTTTCTCTGAAGTATCAAATTGTTGAGTATTAGCCTATGGCCTAATATTTGCCTACGATGTATCTACAGTTATAATTAGTACACTGCTGTCAATTCAACAAAATTCAACACACTTAACTTCTAGAACAGGCCTAAAGAAGTAAGCAAGTACAAACTTCCACTTGTACTTAAATAACTTTCATAACATTTTCCATATACAATCAACCAGCTTCAACTAACATCTGCTTCCATACTTCCTATGATGATAAGCTTTTTACTTTTAGAGACAATATATTCCTTAACTGGGAAGTTCAAAATGTTAAATAATTCTTTTTTGTTTGAATCAAAAATATGTCATCTACATAGATACAGATTTGAATACCCACTCTAACAACTACTAGTGGCGTAACTCTGGGAGAGTCATTTCATCAGTCTGAACCTCACTTCTTCATGTGAAAAAAGTTGTAACAAATAATATCTACTCCCCCCAAATTATTGGGGAGAACTAATAAATTACTACATGAGAAAGTCATTAATTATATTCCTGGTACATAGTAGACCATAATAGATGACATCCCTTCTTTGACTTCTCTTTTCCCTTCTATCAGTTCCCTATTTAAAAAAATATTTACTAAGAAATTAAAGATAGGGCCTCCCTTGTGCCTCCCTGGTGGCACAAGGAGTTAAGCAACGCACTATGAGGCAATCCACAGCCTCTGCAGCACGAGTTCGATCCCTGGTCAGCCAGGGAGCAACCCACATGGTGCAGCAGACCTCTCCTGTTGTGCCCGCTGCTCCCCTCAGCAGTGTATTTCAGTCATTCTGCCTGTTCTGCTCCCCACTCTGTCTCTGGTGAATCCTCTTACTCTCCGCATCTCTGGCCTATACCCTGGCTCTTGTATGCATAAATGAATAAATCTTTTGAAAAAAAGAAATAAAAGATAGGCAATGTCCTATTCCTTAACATAGATATAACTACAGATAGATATAGGTATATTGATATCAATATCTATATCTCTATATATTGACATCAATATATCTGTTTCTACCTATCTTGAAGATACGGATTTTTTCGTAGACTACCTTTTATGTATACCTTTTATGCATTCACCATAATGCTGGAAAACAGCAAAGGGTCTTCTTTGTAGACACTTGAAAAGTAGTAGTTGAGTTTAATCACTACTATTTATATATAACTTTCAGTGCATTTCACAGAGTCTACCATTAATGCCTTCCTGCTAGTAAGAGTGTAGGAGGTAAAAATAATTAAAAGTGATTTAAAATAAGTTATGGATCAGCTTAATATTGCTTTGAGATTTTTTTCCCCTCAAACTACAAATAATTAAGTAATAAACATAAGTCACACATGAGAAAAACTTTGTTGCTTATATTGGTTGTATCTATCATACACACTCCTTATAATAAAAGACTTCTCATTTACTAGTATTTTTGATACTCAAATATAAAGATCTAGACAGCTAATAGATGAAATGTTTTGTAAATTCAAAAAATAGTGAATGTATCCTAAGGAGGTAAAGGACAAGAGAGAATCAAATCAAGTGACCATTAACAAATAAGTTATGAAACTCTAATTCCCTATGATGCAAGGGTAAATATCTAATTTAAAATTATACTAATGCCATAGAAATGTAGGCATAATATATTACTAAGTAAAAAACATAGATAGCAAATTAAATATTAATCCTACATTTTTAGTACATGTGCTTGAAAAGATATGGAAGTACATATGCAAGGAGATTAACTAAGGGTGTCTCTGGGTGATATCAGTGATTTTTGTTTTCTGCTCTTCTAAATTTTCTGAAATTTCATCATAAGCATAAATTACTTTTGTTTTCATTGTCTGCACCATTTACTAAAAAAAAAACTACTGGCTAATTTAGTGACAAATGTAATGACGAGCAAGTATAGGATTTCTGTATAGACACATAAATACATATATATAAACACATGAAACATAAAACTGTTATTGTTATCAATGCTGATTTAATTGAAGTTTGCCAAGTGAATGTTATTAATGAATATATGATTAAGTCTTTTTATCAGTTCAGAGTTAAAATAGTGTTTCAGTGATTTCAAATGGGATTCCTTTGACTTGTTTCAATTTGAATTTTTTATGTTTCTGCAAAAACTATTTTTAAATTACATAAATTTAAAAAATATCCCTAGGGCCTCCCCGGTGGCGCAGCGGTTGAGCGCTGGGTTGCGAAGCTGCCCGCAGCGTCTGCGGCGCCGGTTCGATCCCCCGGCTGCTCCCCGGCCACCAGAGGAGGGTCCCACATGGCCCACAGACCTCTCCTGCCGCCTGCTGCTCCCGTCAGCAGTGTACTTCGGTCCTTCTGCCTGCTCTGCTCCCCGCTCTGGCTCTGGTGAATTCTCTCACCCTCCCGTGCTTCTGACTGTATCCAGTGCATGTATAAACAAAAAAAAAAAAAAAAAAAATCCCTAACACAACCCCTGATCCAATTTTTTTTTTTGTCTTGCTCCTGACCTGATCTGTGTGCACATACTAGTGCCTTCTAGTCCTTGTCTATGTACATATTCAATTTTTATGTATTAATGACTTTTAGATAGAACTTTGCACTCTTCATTTTATATACCATTTCACAAATCATACTTTGTTACATTTTTTTCTTACCCCTTTACTTTCTCCCTAGTTGGAATGTCCATTGTTAGCTTGGTGCATATACTTGCATTCTTTCCCTAATTTTATGCAATCACAAACAAGTAGATGATAGATAGCTGTTCATTGTTTTAAAAACATGACATCATACTATATACATCTCTCTCCAACTTGTTATTTAACAATAAATCACAGTTTTACATTATTTTTATAGTCAGTAAAATAAATAACCTAAGAAACAATTGCATTGTTGAATTTACCCTCAGAGAGGTAAAGAGCTAAGATCTGATTGTTCTTCCCACCTCTGCACTAACTTGCTGTGTGACTTGAAAAACACCATCTCATAGTGAGCCTCAGTTTCTGATTTGAAAATAAAAGGGGAGCATTAGATATTTTTCACCATTATAATTCTTTGACTCGTGGTTTTATCTTTCATTTTATGGATGTACCCTGACAAAATATCCATCTTTAAGGCTTTCTACTTCTTAATTTCTGTAGGATAAATGACCAATAAGTCTCAAGGATTTGAGATTTCAACTAGGAATGTTGCCAGATCCTCATTTTACAATGCTTTCAAAAATATGTTGATATAATAAATGCATAACTTCATTGATCTATGTCTATAAGACAGATTAGTCTTTGTTTCTATATTACAAAGTGACTTTCTCCTAAGCATCTCAGCTCGTAAAAACCCTTATCTTCTGCTGGTTTGGAGGAGACTTAAATGACTTGCTGAAATCATCTATTCATTAGTGATGAGAAGGGGAATAAACACAGGATTTCTGATACTATGCTTAGCCTGCTTCTTGAATCCACTAAGCTTCTTATAAAAATTTCCATGGCAAAAACATAGTTAGTATTTCAATAGTGTATACCTTTCACCCAAGTGTTCACAATTGACCATTTCTTACCCACTGACTTAGATTGACCAAATTGTAGTCAGGCATCTCTCCTCTTTCAAGTATTAATTGAACCATAAAAGGCATTTCACCAGTATTATGCTAACTGATTTTCTCTGTGTGGTCAGTGTTTTAAAAAACGTGTGCTTTTATGTACATATGTATGTGTGTGTGACATGTAGATTATATCTCTACAGTAATCAAAATTGTATGTGTGACATAATTATATATGTGAAATATATACAGATTGATTTCTGATAAAATTCTATATCAATCAAGAATTTCCTTAGAAAATTCCATATATCTTAATATAGCAGCAAATGTGCATAAGAATAAAGTATGCAAGTAATAAATAAGTAAAATAATAAGTAAATAGCACAATAAGTAAATACATACTAAATACATAAATACATACATACAATGTAAGTGAAATACACTTTGGCTTATTTTTTTTAACAAAAGTATAGTGTGCAATGCCAAATACCTTATCATCCCCTGTTGCTGACATCACATAATGCTCATTGTAATCACACTGAGCATTTACTATAAAAATAAAGATTTCCTTTTTTTAAGCTTGAATAGCATTTCATTGTGTGTATAGGTCATATTTTCTTTTTATTATTTTATTAAATTTTCTTATATTGCTGTTCATTTTTGTACAATATTTCATTTTTCCCCTCAGGTGTAATCCCAGAAATCTCCTATCACCACTTCACCCATGAAGTGGTGCTCTTGTGCTCTTTCTTGCCCTGTTTTGATCCCCTCCCTCTGCCTCTCCTGCTGTATGCCTCAGATCTAGAATTTGCCTGGTACTTTCGTCCTTTTTGAACTCTGACCCTTTGTTCAGTTTCCCTATTTTCTTTATCCATGGATCCACTGGAAGTCACTTAGGTTGTTTCAATATCTGGCTGTTATGAACAGAGCTGCAATGAACAGAATGAAGATAGCTCTTGAGGCTCTTCCTTTCAGTTCTTTTAGATAAATACCCAGAAGTGGAATTGCTGAGGCTCATGGTACTTCTATTTTTAATTCTATTTAATACTGTTTTGCATTGCATCTACACCATTTTACATTTCCACCAACAGTGTACAGGATTCCAGTTTTATGTCTTTTCCTTGACAACACTTTTTTTTTATAATAGTTATCTTAACAGATGTGAGGAGATATCTCATTTCCCTGCCTATAAGTGATGTTGAGCAGCTTGTTGGCCAGGGGAGCACTATGCTAAGTGGAATAAACCAGTCACAGAAGGATAAATATTGTGTTATTCTCCTCACATGATGTCTCAGCTCTTTCAGGATGCTCTAGCACAATACTGTAGTCTCCATGGCTTAAAAACGACAGCAACTTATTTCTCACAGTTCTGTAGATTGAGAAGTGCAAGATCAAGGTACCAAGATTCTAGTTCATGGACAGCATCTTTTTTCTGTGACCTCCATGGCAAAAAGGATAAGCAGTCTCTTTGGGGTCTTTTTTATGAGGTCACTAATCCCATTCACCAGGGTTCCATCCTCATGACCATATCACCTCCCAAAGGCTCCACCTCCAAATATTATCACATGGAGTTTAGATCTTAAGATATCAATTTTGATGACTGGATCAAGAAGATGTGGTATATATACACAATGGAATATTACTCAGCATTCAAAAAAGATAAACACATGCAGTTTGCAGCAACATGGATGGAGCTGGAAGGGATCATGCTCAGCCAGAAAGAAAAAGAAAAATACCGAATGGTCTCACTTATAACAGGAATCTAGAAAACCTAAATAAGAGACCAGAAAAAAGAATAACTATAAGAAAGAAAAAAATCAAAATCAACAAACAACTATGAACCAGAGACACACTTGGGGGGGGGGCGGGGAAAGGAGGGATTGGGGTCAAAATCAGGGGGTTGCAATTGTATGGGGAATATAAAAATTAAAAAAAAGGATATCAATTTTGGAGGAATACAAATATTCAGTCTTTAGCATATTGGGTCTCTAAAATAGTCAAATCCATAAAAATTGAGAGTATAATGGTGACTGCTAGTGACTGGAAGAGGAGTTGCTGTTCAATAGGTATAAAATTTCAGTTATACAAGATGCAGACCTTCTAGATATCTGCAGTGCAGCTTGGTACCTGTTGTTAAAATACTGTATTGTGCACTGAAAAATTGACTAAGAGAATTATATCTCATATTAAGTGTTATAACCACACAAATAAAGAGTAAAGAACATAAAATAGGACTCTTCTACCCATACGTTCCCAACAAATATTTCTTCCATATGAACTTCTCAGGCATATAAATAAATCATTTGCATCTGGTACACTCCTGTTATTTTTTTTCTAGTGAAATAAGTACTCATATTCTTGTTACTTAGAGTAGGAAATCTGTGTACTTATACTTTGCTCCTTTTAAAAAAGCTTTCTTAAGGCTTATAATAAAAGATATCATTACAGTAAAATAAAACCCCCATTAAAATAGTAAGAGCTATGAACCAGAAGTGGAAATGACCAACCAGTAAAATAGGTTTCTAGCTCACTTTTATAAAATAGGTTTTCTAGCTCACTTTTATAAATTAAAGAAAAATGTGTTTATCCTATTAATGAAATAAATAAGGCAGTTTTCCCCAATAATTAAAAAGAGAATATCAAAAAGAAATGTTTTAAATAGGGCAAAAGAAGAAAGAATATATTTCAGAAAGCTTAAGAAAGGTAAATGACTATAAATTGGCACTGAACTTCTTGGCATCTATAACAAAAGTAGCAACAGAGGGCCTCCCTGGTGGCACAAGGGGTTAAGCACCGCACTATGAAGCAATCCGCCGCTTCTGCTGCATGAGTTGGATCCCCCTGTTGGCGAGGGAGCAGCAACCCATATGGTGCAGCAGACCTCTCCTGTTGCACCCGCTGCTTCCCTCAGCAGTGTGTTTCAGTCAGTCTGCCTGTTCTGCTCCCCACTCTGTCTCTGGTGAATCCTCTCACCCCCCACCCCCACACCTCTGGCCTGTACCCCAGCTCTTGTATGCATAAATAAATAAAATCTTTTTTTAAAAAAAAAGTAGCAACAGAATCACCATCATAATGGAAAGTTCTTTCTTAGCTTGAAACTCTGAAGGAATTTCCCCTGTGAGTCATTTTATAAAAGATATATAAGTAGATGAGGAACAATGCTTGTGTTGTGCTACAGGGGAAAGGAAAGAGTTCAATGTGACTAATATGTGGCCAGGTGTAGTTATAGTTGGTGTCTCTGTAACGACTTCCTCCTGGGACTTCTAGCTTTCTCCATGATATAAGCAAGCATTAGTTTTATCAATGTTTTCCCTTAGTTTTTCAAGGAAGGTCATCTTTAATTAACCTGTTATGTGCCGATGAATTGAATGCCAGGATTGGAGGAGTACATAGTAAAATTATCTATCTAAAACTTTCAATGACAAGTTGAGGAAATAACTCATTGTAGATGAAAAAGTATGAAATATGGCATCAGAAAGTGTGTGTGAGAGTTCTAGCTCCATCCCTTGCTGGTTGTGTGACCTTGGACAAGTTCCTTCATCATTCTGAGCCTTCATTTCCTTGTTCTTTAAAATTTTTAATAAAACATTATAATATGTTGATAAAAAAATGAGAGTAATAATAAATTTCTTCCTTCTTGCTATAATTGAGTAAATTATATGAAAACACTTATAAGCAGTAAAGGTCTGTTATTTATTACTACAAGACCTTTTCAGAAACTTCTTTACTTTTAAATTAGAGGTCATTGTATTCATTTTTTCTCTGTAGGCAATTTGCAGTTTACAAGCACTCAATAAGGTAGTTGTTTTATTATCTACATGTAGACCATTCACCCTCTGGAACTTTTCTTAAGAAAATCAGACATTTTCTTGAGGAAATGACCAACCAGCAAAATAGGTTTTCTAGCTAACTTTTATAAATTAATGAAAAAATTGTTTATTCATGAATAAAATAAATAAGGCAGTTTTTCCCAATAATTAAAAAAAAGAATAGAGAAAAATTCAAGAAAAATGAACTAAGACCAAGCACTCAACATATGCAGGATTACAACTTGATTGTTTAGAGTTTAATTGCAGTTCAATCAACAGCCAGTCTCTCTTTGGCTAATTTGATAAAGTAGGCAGTAAGTTATTTTAAAGATAATTATGCTAACAACTGGTTGGTTGAGTTTATGGTATGGGACTTAGAGAACCTACCAGCTATGCTGCTGTCAGTCACCTCTACATGATTCCAAGGGAAATTGATGACCTAAACTGCTAATAGTAAACTGTAGAAAAAGAACAAAGTGTCTGCAAGAGAAAATGTGTATTATTTAATGATATTTAAAAGAAAACCTCTCTCTTTTTTTCTAATTGAGGTAACATTGGTTTACAGCACTATATATGATTCAAAGGTCTAGATTCATACCTCTTCAAATGTATGTTACCATACCACACTCCCCTCAAATACAATTATATACAGTGTTACAAACTAATGTCACCTCAATAAAACATAAAACATTTATGAATAAATTCATGAATTTCTTGTACAATGCTAAAATAAAATAAATAAAATGGAAGTTGCAGCTACTAAAAAAAATCTTATTTTTAATCCTTACTGCATATATGTGTATTTGTGTGTACAGATATGTGTGTACACAAACATCCATCTTCAGGAAAGGAAAATACTTGTAGGCAAAGGGAACATAAGCATTAATAAAGGGTTATATATTTTAAAAAGATATTCCAATTTCCTGAGAATATTCTGGAATTTGCACTTATGGTCTTGAAATTTTCATACCCATGATCAGTGTTAAAAGCACCACCAAAGTCTCTCAGAGGAAGATAAGGATTCTGTTAAATTTGGGAAGATTTGAGCATGAGATTCAACAGTCATTCATATCTTAAATAAACATCAGCCAGGAGTCAAGATTTGGAAAGGGATTAAATGGAACATTTTGAATTATGAGATATCAGAGACATGGGATTGCTAATACAAATTTAAGTTAAGATATATTTTATCTGTTCACGTAGTTTTGTGAATGTTCTCTGGCACACAGGAAGTGGCTAGGCCAGGCTCACCCAGATTGCTATGGGCTGACAAGGTTTTCATACACCTGTTGTGGTTCTAACATCCTGAATTTCTTTTCGGGTCCCATGTATTCCCAACTTTAAGATTCTAGACTGAAGAAAATGAAAATTATTCGTCATTTTTTTATTTTTTAATGAGAAGTTTTCTCCATAAAGATTTACATTTGACTTTTAAATGTACATAGTGTATTTGACTCATGATTCACTAAATGTAAATGATGATACAGAACTCAGTAAAGAAAATCTCCCCATAACCCCTTTCACCTCAGATTCCAATTTCTCCTTTCCATAAGTTACCACACAGCATAAGTTGTATTTCCAGATATATTTAATCAAGATATAAGCAATTTTGAGTGTATCTTCTTTCCTCCCTTTGCTTTTTTTTAACCTATTAATTTTTTTAAAGATTTATTTATTTATGCATACAAGAACTGAAGTACAGGCCAGAGGTGCAGGATTGAGAGGATTCACCAGAGACAGAGTGGGGAACAGAACAGGCAGACCGACTGAAATACACTGCTGAGAGGAGCAGCAGGCAAGACAGGAGAGGTCTGCTGCGCCATGTGGCTAGCTCCCTGGCTGGCCAGGATGGAACTTCTCCTGCAGAGGCTGCAGATAGCTTCACAGTGCTGTGCTTAACCCCTTGCGCCACCAGGGAGGCCTAACCTATTAATTTAAATGAATGAAGACCTTCCCATAACAGAGCATAAAGTACTTCCTGGTATTTGTGTAGCTGTACCACCATTTACTTAACTATGTCCTTATTGATAGAGATTGTTTCCAGTATGCTGCTATTATAAACAATGCTATAATAAATAACCTTGTCTACACTTAATTGTGCAGGCCTGAAAAATGTATCTGATGAATGCATTCCCAAAAGTTAATGGGTCAGTGTGTATGTACATTCGTCCCTTTGTTAAGTATTGCCAAATTGCAGTGACTTACTCCATCACCCCATCAGAAATATAAGGGAAAGCTTGTTACATCTTGCCAACATATTACATTATCAAACTTTTGGACCTTTACTTATTTGGCAGGTAAGAAGTAATATAACTCTATGCCATTTCTTATGTTATGAGTCAAGTTGAGCTTCTTTTCACATGCGTAAATTTTAGTTGTATTTCCTCTTCTTTCTGCATTACTTGTTCCTACACATTGTGCTTGGTGGGAATGAAGTGGTGGTGTTTTTGGTCTATTTGAATTGATTCAAAGGACTTCTTCATCATTAGGCCTATAACCTGGTGTGTGTGAAATGAGTTCCAATTATTTCTGTCCCAGTTTTTCATTTATCTTGACTTTTTGACTTATGGTAATTTTTGCCATGCAAAATTTTAAAAGGCCTTCATGGTTGATTTAATCAAGACTTTTAAAAATTGATGATTTCAATGTTTTGTATTAGAAAGGCCTCCTCACTCCTACATTGTTTATTAATTTTCCTGTAGTTTCTTCAAGTACTTTTATCAGTTTGGTTTTTCTACTTTCCATCTGTATATAATTTCCTCTTATGTAAGGAATGAAGAATGGATCAAACTTTATTTTTAAAGATGACTACTCAATTGCCCCAACAGCATTTAAGGAATTAGTAGTTTAAGTAGTTCTCAGTGGTTCGAGGTGGACATTTGTTATATGCTTGATATCCAATGATATCTTGTTTTTAATTTTTTTCTATTCCTCTTATGTATTTGTATCTATTCATGTCACCACACTGTTTCGAGTATAATATCCATTTTCAGAGTTCATGTTTTCTACCCAGCAAATTTGTACTGGTACTTCAACATTTTTTAAATATTTGAATACCACCCATTAACACTCTGTTTCTTTGAGGTTTAGAGATGCCTAATTTATCTGAGTCCTGCAGACTCAGACATCAGCCAGAATTTCCTGCCTAGTTGACAGCTACATGTAAAGATAGACTTCTTAGAAAGAAGCTTTCTATGCAGATGGAAGATTCCCACCCTCAGAGCCTTTAGAGACCAAGACAACTTGGATAGTTGAGTTGATTGTCACTGTGAGAGGAAACTTTCTGTGCACCTTCTCATAGAAGCCTATAACTGTGGGCCCTTGTCCAGTTTTCTCAAAACTCGAACAACCACTAAAAGATGAACAGACACTGTGACTTCTCTATAGTGATCTTCTGCTTGAACACGAGCCAATCTTATTATTCCTTACAATTCTCTTCTCTCAGACTCCCATACTCGAAAACAAAATCTTGTTTGTTTATTCTTCATTTTCACTTTTATATCATCACCAGTGCTTATGCCTAGAAGCATAGTTTCACTTTGGATCCTACCTGCTTAATGTAATTTCAGAGAAAAATTGCCCTGAATAGAGTGTAACAGGGAAAGAAGACTTGTGCAAGAGGGGAGAAAGATTGAATTCAACTCCCCTGAAACAAAGATGGGAGAGTTTCTAAGCATTGGGGTAAGTTAGTGGAAAAGACATTTATGGGGACATTCAGTAGATGTTAAGTAGGCATCTGTTATGCTAATTGATGCCTATTGAAATGAGGTTCCTATCCTCCCACAGAGCCTGGGAGATAGGAGAAATATCTTTCTGATGATTATCTTTCAAAGGAATTGTTAGGGGGAAAAGGCTGTCCTAAAGCTAATTCCATACAGGCTTTGTGGACTCCACCCCCACCCCAGGCCAAAGCCAAGGACACTGGGAACTCCAAATCCCATCACCACTGAAGGGAAGGTGGCTGGGACCTGAGGGTGGGGGTAAGCAGCCAGGTTGGTATAAAGCCAGACACATGGGCTTTGGAGGGGTCCCCCATTTTGGCTCTCTTCCAGCTCGCAGCCGTCCAGCCAGCTCTGAGAGTGACTTTGGGTTTCCAGGTCGGCAGATCGGGTAGGACACATTAAAGACTTTATTTCCCTATTTTCTCCCTGAGTTGTACATTTTCCTTATTTCCTTTTCCCTTGTAAATAAACCTTTTATTAACCTTTTGTGTGTGCCTGTAGTGGAGTATTATTAAGTCCCTTTTAAGCGCGCGGGTGAGGACCTGTTGTAGAGCAACCCCGATACAAAAAAGTGAAAGGGGGGAATTGTTAGGGGGAAAGGATGTCCTGAGATAATCTCATACAGGCTTTGTGGACTCCACCCCCACTCCAGACTAAAGCCATCAGGACATTGGGAAAGACAAATCCCATCACCACCAAGGGGAGGGTGGCTGGGACCTGAGGGTGGAGTTGGGCAGCCAGGTTGGATATAAAAACCAAACACGTGGGCCTTGCTCTCTCTCTGGCTCGCGATCGCTCGCCTCCTGGCTTCACCGCTCCTGGCTGGCGGCCAGCTCTCAGAGCGCCATTTTGGGATTCCTGATCGGCGGATCGGGTAGGACTCATTTAAAACTTTGTCTCCCACTTTTCTCCCAGAGCTGTACATTTCCTCATTTCCCTTTCCCTTGTAAATAAACCTTTTATTAACCTTTCACGTGTGCCTGCAGTAGAGCATTGATAAGTCCTTTTAAGCGCGCGGGTGAGGACCCACAGTCAGGCACCCCGTTTTGTATCGGGGTTGCTCTACAACAGTTTGGCGCCCAACGTGGGGACATCCTTTCCCCCTAACAGACCCACAGCCAGGCAATCCGTTCAATATTGGGGCTGTCCTATAACAGAATGACTACCAGATCCTTAGGAATGATACTTCTTGAATATAAAATCAGCAAGAGACTGGGAGAAGATTTATATTATCTCAAAGGGGAAGAGATGGAATGTACAATTTTAAGAGTTCTAATGTAAATGCTTTAAGAAATGGGAAATCCATGGTTGATAGTGAGAAAGAAGCCTCAGAAGTTTACTTAAGCCGAGGGGAACTATTAACCCAGTGTGAATCTATAAGCTGAGAAGCCATTCTACCTGTGTCACGTCTCTAATGGGAATTCACCCCCCTTCTTGAGATAAGATCTCATCACTCAGGGCATATTCACATGGGTGCTATATTCACCACCCAATCTGAATTATAGGAATCACACCACTCAATACAATGTTTTCACATGATTTAACATTTTTGAGTGTTTATATACATAAGACAGAAAATGCCTAGGAGTGTAAGTCCTCCCAGAATCTTTCAAATACTATGATTTTCCTTCAGGTTTCATATATAATAACTCTTAATCAGAAAAGAAATAATTAGCTTTTCACCAAGCAGTCAATTTAAGTGAGACACTGTTAAACACCTTATTGCATTAATTCTTGTAATCCCCACAAATTCTCTGTGAGGTAGTTATGGCTCATGTTTTACAGACAACAAAACAGAGGGAAAGAGAGATTAGGAAACTTGCCCAAGATCATCTCAACAGAAGCAATGTGATTTAAATCTAGTCTGATTTCAGAATCCAAGATCTTAACTTCTATGTTAAAATGCCTTGCTTTCCATCTTTCAAAAGTTTAGAGCAATATTATATGAACTGTTCAAGAGATGTTATAACAGGATAAACTGTAATATGCTGGAGGTTAGCTTGCTCCTTACTTCTGAGCTTGTGGGCTTCATGTCAGAACAGCAAGGCAGAGGCTTCCTGCCCTGAAATACACTGTGACAGCCACTTAGTGGAGAATCTTGTCATCTGCAGTATGAATTAGTAATCAGATATTTTCCATAAAACAGTATGACTGAATTCAATGAAGACACCTAGGGAAATTAAAATAATCCATTTTACTCTGTAATAATTCTAAGAACTTAGGGAGAAGTGTCTGTCAAGGTCAGGGAAACAGAAGAATCTTAGGGATGAAAATGTGAGAAAAATCATTTTTTAAAAATTCCAGAATGCAGGTTAGAATGAGTGCATCTTTTTTTTTTTTTCATTCCTGTGCAACATTGTTAATCTTAGCATGTGGGTGTTAAAACCACCTCTGGAGCAGGGTGCTAGGCATCCCTTCCTCTCTCTGCTGTCTGTGTACTGGACCAGCACACCATCGCTAAAAGCTCCTTTATCTTCTTTCCAATTGAACCCTCATCTCTGGGTACTTTTCTTATCACTGGCTTAGACAGAAGTGTAGATTGGGTTAGGCTAAGTGTAGCTTAGCCTCTTGGCTAAGACACTTATCCACTCTGTGCCTCAGTTTCATCATCTGTATAATGGGGATAACCTTTCAGAGGATTAGAGGATATATTTTTAAAAAAGTACCACTTATTAAAAATCAAAATCAACAAACAACTATAAACCAGAGACACACTACAGGGGGTAGGGGGAAAAGGGAGTAGGATCCAAACAAGGGGGGTGGGAATTGTATGGTGTAAGGTAAAGAAAATATCAGGCTTTTCTGCCCTTCCGCCATCAGGATAGATGATGGATCCTTGTCCTGAATGCATGCCTGATGGCGGGCACCTGGAATAGGGTGTGGGCATAGGTAGATGGGATTCAGCTGAGCTAAGACTGTGCTTTTAAGGGCGGCGTCACGGGGATGCCAGCAGCAGCAGCAGAAGCAGCAGCAGTAGAAGCCGAAGCAGAAGCCGAGAAGCAGCAGAACGAACGCCAGAGAGTCCAGATAGAGTGAAGACTTGCTGGGGGCTGGGAGGCTGGCAGGCCTCCCAGCCCCCCAGCCAGCACTCCTGCCTGCCATATGCCTGGTGAACCCCCAATAAAAGACCTGCAAAACTACTGAGGACTCTGACTCCTCCTTTACCCGGTCTGCATGGGATCAGAAAACCTGCACCGTGTCCAGTTCCTGACATTACATATGGGGACTATAACCACGATGAAAATGCATACATTGTACAAAAATGAAAAATGATGTAAAAAATGTATAAGATAAAAAGAAAGTACCACTTATACAACTGTCCCTCTGTAGCATGAATTTTGTTATGCTTCCTCAAGCTTCTTCCACTCCTCTTTACCTGGAATGCTCAGAGGCTTGCAGGAAGAGATTGGAGCTGGGACTACCAAGAAAGTGGTTATCGCCGGGGAAGGAGGTCAAGCATTGTGTTACTCAAAGGGGGTTGATCATCTGTATGGAGGTGGATGAAAACGAGACTTTGATGGAATCATAATGTAGCATCTGTAGATATCTAATTCTTGCTGTAAACATGAAATCTATATAAATGGCATAAACCAATGTTACTCCAATGGTACAAAACCAAGTCCACACTGTTGGATGTAGACTCAGTTTTGAGTCAGTCATGGAGGTCCAAGCTTTTCCACAAATGTTCTCTATGCTACCTCAAACTTTGGTGATATAGCATTTTCTAAAAGAACCTATGAAAGAATGAAAGCTTGGGCTCTGAAATGGGCTTTGTAATTATGTTCAGCTGGCCTATTCCCCACCCATTCTGCACATTTTGGTGCTAGTGCACTTGCTATTCACACAGGTGAAGGCAGCTGTGATGACTGTGGTTTGCACAGCTACAGTTGTGGGCTGTCTTCCATTTACACTGATTTTAAAATTTCAAAAAAGATAAAGTGAATCTTAGAACGATGAGAATATTTCTATTTGGTTCCTTAACACTACTCAAAGGGACACTTTGGTGCCTGCAATAGTTCTCCTCTCTTAATTTAGAGTTCCTCTCCCACACACATTACCCTATCATGGACTCCTCAAGGTTCAGAAAAGCGCTTCCTCATAGGAAGTTTGAAGGTGATCATCATTAGAGGAGTCTCCCTGGAATTTGCCCACATCCCAATTAGCCTGACAGTAAGATTGCTCCCCTCCCCACACTGCTCTAAAAGTTACAGTGGGTGTGGCTTAGAGATCTCTGCAGGGACTGAGGGCAGGTGAGTAATGTATCACAGCAAGGTTTGACATAAGCAGTTTGGTCTGAGAGGGTGGCAGAAACAAGCTGCTGATACGACCTGTTGTCAGCTGCCAGCATCTCCTGGGAGCTCCACACGGGCCAGAGAGGCAAACCGTGCAGATGCCAAGTTGGCACCACAGCCATCAGAAATCCTGTTAGAAGAGGCAGGTCACCGGCGGGTGTAATTGGCCTTTTGTGAAGCTGTGGGAGTGGGAAATGAACCTCGGGAAGTGACAGAGAAATAGCAAAACTCCCATGGAACCTGCTTTTCAGGTGGAAGAGAAAGCGTGGAGGAATTTGGGGGAAAATTTGATTGGGGGCCCACAGTTTCGTGAGTATAAATCCTGACTCTGACACTTAATGTTGGTCTTGGAGCTTGTTCATTGGTCTTCTCTAAAACTGAGAAAAGCATATCATGTGCCACCAGGAGCTAGGGGTGTGAATGTTAAGTGATTTAGAACAGAGCAGTGTAGGGGCAGAGAGGAAGTTTTCCCTAACCACCCTTATTCTTCTCAGGCTGGTCAAGCACTCGAATTAGCATCAGACAGATACATAGGAGAAAAGAACAATGTAACTTACCTATGTATGAAGACTCTATGGTGCATGTGGATTGTAAAGTCAGTGGGGCAAAATGAGGGTGTATACATCAGGAGCTGAGATGCGTAGGGGTCCCCGCATCCAGGAGACAGGACAGGGACTCACATGAGGAAGAGAGGGTAATTCACATGGCAGAGACCAGATGCTCTGTTTATGTGTTTACCCTGACCTATAGATAGGTTTCTCCTGTAGAAAATTATTTCTAATAAAAATCCTGAATCTACTTAATACCCCCAAAATTTCATTCTTCTCAGTAGCTAAGAGAGTGATAAAGGTTTCTTGTGAGTTTCCAAGGTCTCAATTGACCTCAGTTCAAAATGGTCAAGATGCCAAAGAAACACATCCTAGGAAAGCCAGTTCTGAACATCCTGGGGAAGGGCACCCTGGTAGGTACTCAGGAACCCTAGCACCGATGTTACTCAGTGCCATTTTCCTGTAAGAGGGGCGTCTCAAGTTACTTGTGTACCTTGAGTACTTCACCGCACCCTGAAAGTTGCAGGGACTCCAGAGCCCTCATTCCTTGAAAAGTGGGTTAAGTCTTTGACCTTGAATGTGATGAGTTTGTATAAATTTTATATTTGATTTCCAAAGAGACTATCCATGGACAGACCACACCAGGTGAAAAATCAATTATTTATTGAATGCCGGTCATGTGCTAGGCACTGGACTAGGTTCTTCAGATTGAACAAACATAAGCCAGACAAATCAGAGTAGGTTTGTATAGAAGGCAAGTGAACTGCTGGAATTTAAAGTAGAGAAAGGCTTTTGATTTACAAGGGAAGGAAACCCAGCACATATAAAAACACAGAAAAATATGGAATAAGTATATAAGAAATCATCAATTAGAATTTGAAATAATGGGAACAAAAGATGAAAATTCAGGTCGGATCCATACTGCAGCCAAACATTCATCCCTTTTGCAGAAAGTCTCACCATCAGCAGTACTTGGGAAGACTTAATCTGCCAGCAGCATGGAAGAACTGGGGTCACCCATGTGTGCAAAAACCCCATTACACAAGATCAGTATGCAGAATGGACTTTTTTCTCTTCTGTTTGCTTGTTTTTCCCCATAGCATGATGCTCTGAATTGCACTCAGTGTCAGGTTGGGTTGCCTGGGAACTACAAAGAAAGCCAGCTCTCTGCCTTAGGCCTTCTTGGGAAGATGCTCACAGGGTGAATATGTCAAGGTCTGAGGTTTGCTTGGCAGGAACTGTCTGCCTGGGTTGGCAGTCCCCTAGGAAAAGATGAATAACAGGGCAGAAGAGCTCCAGGTCTTCTCTGGCCAAAGGCAGTATCTGCCTCATTACCACTTCAATGGGCCAGTCAAAGTAAATTAGCAAGTCTTGCCCTCCCCTGGATGTCATCTGTTCCACTTTTTTTTTTTTTTTTTTTAATGAGGTAACTGGTTTACAGCACTGTCTGTTTTTTAGGAGTACAGATTCACACCCCTTCCAAAGTATGTTACCCTACCATATCCACCACCACAGTACCAATAACCCTCCACCCCAGTCCGTTGGACTTTGGCCCCACTTTGCTTCCACCCCTTTGCTTAGCCCCTCATAACCTCACCTTGCTCCTTTCTTTCACACAGCTGAGAAGCTAAAGATGAGAATAATCAACTCTCCCACTCCTAATAATCTGGGTGATAAACCTGATTTAAAATAATAAATTTTTAAAGTCAGTCCTCAGTTCTAAAAGGTACTAGGAGTATGGATTGTGGAAAATCAAATATTCTTGGAGGAAAAAACAGCAGACATCTGAAAGATTTGTTTTCTCTCCAGTGATACCTTACCAGTGAGCAATATGACAAACCCAGAGAGGTCAAGTGATTTGTCCAGAGTCACAAGACTAAGGAATTGCACAGTCACACTCATGACCTAGATCTTCTCCCTCCAAATCAAGAGTTCTTGCCCCTATAGCCTTTCCTCTTAGAACAACAGACTCTGAAAAAGGTGGTAGCTGGAGAATATGTTTCTGAGGTCTCATTGCCTTGGCAACAGCATATCTATTGAGGTGACTGTGAGCCACCTGGTAATTTAAACCCCTGGAGCATCTCTGCTTTGGGGGTTTTGGGGTGGGGGTGAGCAAATTGTCAACTACAAACACATAGCTCCCCACAAGGTACTTAAAAGGAAGACAGGCTAGTTAACTACAGGAATTTGTTTGAGCAGTACCCACTTGCTATGAAGTATATTTAGGGCTTTCAGGGAGATGAAATCCTTCTGCATAAATCATTTTCCATAGAGCATAAAATGAAACACTTGGATCTATAGGAGCCAGTGTGGTCTCAGGATTTCCTTCACCATAAAATAACAGTGTTTGCCTCCAAGATTCATTGATTTGTGTTATCTCTTGCACTGTAGCAGTTTGGATTTGTCACACTTAGCAAAACAGTTTGGTTTCCTACAGGTGTTATTCTGTTTTGTAGAAGCAAAGGAGCATTTTGTATTGGGTAGCATGAAGACATACCCTCAGAATTTTAGTCAGCGTCTCAGAAGGATATGGATTTATTTTTAGCCATCTGCCCTCACCTGAAAGATTTATGCTGTTGAACATTGATATTTCTTGAAAGTTATGCCCCAGGCAGTTTGCTTCTTTTTTCTAAGCTAGGAATTGAAATGTTCATGAAGCTTACTGAAAATTGACCAGGTCACTGAAATCAGAGTTTATATCTCTATTATAGTACCCAAGAGAAATAGATTTCTCTGTCCAATGGGCCATCCAATATTTATTACACCACTCATGAGCAGTGCATTATTTTGGACAGTGTCATGATGAATTGTATGTGTACCCTCTGACTGTTCCAATTCTGTTGTAACATCTTGTTACTGGGTACTTACAGGTGACAGGAGTCACATTAAGACTTAGCCCCTACCTGCAGGTTATTCAGTTTCTCTAAGGAAACAAAGTCATAGAACTCACAGACATTTTAATACAATATGGCAATTTCTGTAGCACTTCCGGAGGATGAGCAGAAGGGACTGAAAGTGGTCATCTGCACTGACCATGAGGGCTGGACCTTTGTTTAGTTGGACTGTCACCTGATGCATCCTGTAATGCGCTTAATCCTGAATATGAGCAAAGTCAAGGCAGAAGGAAGGGGCGTAAATCCAAAGAGAGCTAGACATAAACAGTCCATCACCAGTTGTCACAACTTTGAAGAAATATGCTAACCTTATTTTTATTTAGAATTATTTTATTTTTATTTAGAATGAGAATAAATCATTTGTGTTCCTACTAGATTATTAATTATAGTTGAAATTAAAACTTAAAAAATGTTTGGCTGTTAGTATAGCACCTGGTACATAGTGCAAGAATAATGGATGTTAGTGGTTTTGAATTAATGAATAATAATGAATGAGTGAAGGAGGTGCAAAACTTTACAACCTTGTTGTATGCCATTCAGCAGTGTTCATTTTACATAATAGCCTGTAATAAATGTCTGTTTATTGAATAGTTGCAAATAGCCAGCCCATTAATTTCCCCAGAAAAAAAAATTGTGGCATAAATTGTAATTAAGTCTTCCTGTCATACTCTCCTTATCTTAGATCACATGTGATTTGACTGTTGTAAATATTTGTTTTCCTTTGTTGAACCTTTTGCTGAGGAAGAATATTTATTGCTTGGATTCCTTTGCAGCAAAGGAGAAAGGAAATATATACAGGCAAAATGCATTATGCAAATTCCCTACACACCTGACAGATCACTTAAGTGAAAGCATTGGCATACGCAAAAATAGCTCCCTTCCTAAGGACTAGGTCTCTGGGAAATATGATAAATCCATTCAACTTCTCCAGAAATAAGAAGAAGCTTTCTTTAAAGAATTAAATCCATATCCTTCGTGATAGATTGAATAGTAACACAGAGTGTTCCTTATTAATCATTTTCAAACACATCCACCTTCAAGTGAGCTACGAGTATTTATTCAGTGCTCTTGGGATACTTGACTGTGTCTTCAGAGTTTCTGGATTTTTTTTCTACCCAGGAAATAACTAACATATTTCAAAGACAGCCTGTCGCTCTCATAGATTGTGAATACTTAGTCTGGCTCCCTGAGCATATTCTTTAATCAACATCTTATCATATGCAGAATAAACCCCAATGAATTTATATAAGAAAATTCTTACAAGACCCTACATGATCTGGCTCTTAACTATCTTTCCTGCTCATTTCCTGCCTCTCTCCCTTCCCTTACTCTGCCTTCTTATTTCTCTTCAAACATGCCAAGCTCACCATGGCATCAAGCCATTAAGGAGATGTGCCCACTGCCTACAATTCTATTCCTCCAGGCAGTCCAAGACACAACTTCCTTTCAGATAGCTTCTCAGATGGCACTGTCAGTGAGGATGTCTTCTTTTAAATTTCTCTGTTGTGCAGTAGCTCTTAGCTTTTTATGGGTCACAGAGTATTTTGAGAATCTGATGGAAGCTAAGAAATCTCAGAAGAAAAGTGTATGGTTGCATACACTCTTTTGTATATCATTTTGGGGTTTTGCTGACCCCCTGAAGAGCTACTTTATAAACCTCTTCAGAGTCTATAGAACACACATACATATATGACTTGCTTCAGGGACAGACCAGAATGGTCAGAGCAGGAACTTTTGAGAGTCCCAAATTTCATAGATGTTATTCTTCACTTCAGTGTGTTTTCTGCTGAGTATTCCTGAGCTCCTTCATACATTTGAGAAGTGCTTATTGAGTGCATAGATGCTTGAGTTTGATCATAAAAGAACAGAGATTTCTGCTTTTGTGGAGCTTATATTTATTGCCTGACACTGCGAAATGCCTAGAATCTTCACTCTATAGGAGTAAAATCTTAAAAAAATTTTCACTATGCCCTAGTAAAATCTTTTCATTTTTGAGTGATTTCACTGATAATTTACTTCCCTGGCAAGGGGTGGAGATAACATTAGGTCTTGGCTATACCCCATTATCTCCTGTTACCATCCCTGCAGAGGTCACTAGCATCCCCACCTATGTATAGAGCAAGGGGGAACAATACTTATAAAATTAAACTATTAATGATATGCTAGCAGTCATATGATGATGATATAATAATAATTTGAAATCACTTTGCCATTCCTGCTTAGAAAGATGGGTATCTGCTATATAGCTCTATTATTAAATTTCAGGATACTGAAGATGACCATCTAGACATTCTAAGTTGAAATGGTTTTATAGCAAGCCTAAAAATAAGAGAAGAAAAAGCTCTAATTGACTTGTGAACAATTGTGGCAGTTACACCTTAGGCTAGATTCATGTGAAAAGTCTTATCAGAATATAGGCATTTTATCTGACTGAAAATTTACCTTATGAATGGGAAGTATTTCAATTACAATACATTTCCTTCTCAGAATTAAGTAAGTTAAACTAGAATGCAAACTTTTTTCTTTTACTTGTACCCCATCTTGCCTTTTACAGAAAATGCTTTCTTTAGGACTGAAGTGTTTCATCCAAATCACCTTCTTTAGGGCATTAACCAGAGTATATCTGTGTCAACTCCCTAGCCAAGGGCCCTTTTTGGTCTAGAGTGAATGAGTTCATTGCTTTCTTTTTTTTTTTTTTTGATTCATTTACATTTATTGTATCATGGATTTCCTCAGGAATTCTTTTTTTTCCTTCTCTTTTTTTTTTTAATTAATAAATTTTATTTTTATATTCCCCATACAATTGCAATCCCCCCATTCTGACCCCAATCCCTCCCCTCCCGCCCCCCACCCCCAAAAAGTGTCTCTGGTTCATAGTTTTTGTTGATTTTGATTTTCACTTTCTTATAGTTATTCATTTTCCTGGTCCCTTATTTAAGTTTTCTAGATCCCTGCTATGAGTGAGACCATCCGGTATTTTTCTTTTTCTTTTTGGCTTATTTCACTGAGCATGATCCCTTCCAGCGTCATCCATGTTGCTGCAAATTGCATGTGTTTATCTTTTTTGAATGCTGAGTAATATTAGAAGAAATTAAAAAATTCTTTGAATTGAATGACAAGGAGGACACCAATTTCCTAAATGTATGGGATGCAGCAAAAGCAGTAATAAGAGGAAAATATATAGCAATAGATGCTCACATCAAGAAACAAGAAAGAACTCAAAGAAGCAACCTAATCTCGAAACTCAAAGATCTAGAAAAAGAACAACAAAAAAGCCCCAAAACCAGTAGAAGAAAAGAAATAATAAAAACCAAAGCAGAAATAAATGAAATCGAAACTAAAAAAACAATCCAAAAGATCAATGAAACCAAGAGCTGGTTCTTCGAAAAAATAAATAAAATAGATAAACCCCTTGCCAGGCTCACAAGGGCAAAAAGGGAGAAAGCACAAATACAGGATCATAAATGAAAGAGGAGAAATCACAACGGACACAGCAGAAATCAAAAGAATTATTAATAACTACTATGAACAGTTATATGGAAACAAGTTTAACAATCTAGAGGAGATGGACAAATTCCTACAACTCTACAATCACCCAAAGCTAGATAAAGAAGAAATAGAACACCTAAACAGACCAATTACAATTAGCGAAATTGAAATGGTAATCAAAAACCTCCCCAAAAACAAAAGCCCAGGACCTGATGGATTTACAAATGAATTCTACCAAACATTCAGAGACGAATTGGTACCTATCCTTCACAAACTCTTCCAAAAAATTGAGAAGGAAGGTATAATACCTAACACGTTCTACGAAGCCAACATTACACTAATACCAAAACCGAACAAGGACAACACAAAAAAAGAAAACTATAGGCCAATCTCCCTAATGAACACTGATGCAAAAATCCTCAATAAAATTTTAGCTATCAGAATCCAACAGTGTATCCATAAGGTAATTCACCACGACCAAGTAGGATTCATTCCAGGGACACAAGGATGGTTTAACATCCGAAAATCAATCAACGTTATCCAACACATCAACAAAAAGAAATATAAAAACCATATGATAATATCAATAGATGCTGAGAAAGCTTTCGACAAAGTGCAACACCCATTCATGATAAAAGCCCTTGAAATTCTTGGGAGTTCATTGCTTTCTATTCCACACAGTTAGGTGTATGCTATTGTTACTTTGTTCTTCTTCATCTCTCTGCTTCTCCTGTTTCTTCCTTCCTCCCTGCCTGAAACACCCTCTCTGGTCTCACTCATAGCAGAAATCTAGAAAACCTAAATAAGGGACCAAGAAAAAGAATAATTATAAGAAAGAAAATATCAAAATCAACAAACAACTACGAACCAGTGACACTCTATGGGGGGTGGAGGGCGGGGAGAGGAGGGCTTAGGGTCAAAATAAGGGGGTTGTAATTGTACGGGGAATATAAAAATAAAATTTAAATAAAAAATAACACCCTCTCTGGTGCTTTTGATGAGAAGAATGAAGTCATTTGTGCTGTGATGCTCACATGTAGAGAAACAAAAACACAGACACTGAGTATGTGTCCATCCACAGATGCTAAAATAGGAGAATATGACAAGCCACAGGAAGATGTCACTGGAAAGATGACTAGCATTTTTACCTTCTCATTTTTTTTCAGGAAAATAGAGAAGCCCAAAAATTATATATCTCTCCCGAGTCTTATCAAGCTGATGACTTACAGTGTGCTGCTGTATTCTCATTTTCTAAAGTTACATTAGAATCTCACCATCTTTACAAGTGAGATTTCTTCAGAAAGACAGAAATAATAAGATAAATGGACAGATAGAGATATTTATCTATCTATATAAAAAGAGATTTAATATGAGGAATTGCCTCACAAAATCATAGAAGTTTGAGAAGTTCCAAAATATGCAGCTCACAAGCTAAAGACCCAGGAGAGCTGATGTACAATTGCAGTTCAAGTCCAAAGTCAGCAGAGTCAGGATCCAAAAAGAGTCAAAGGTGGAGCCCAAAGGTTGACTGGTGATGTGACTCCAATAGTCAGGCAGGAGGCGCTCTTTTTACTCAGCCTTTTTGTTCCATCCAGGCCTTCAATTAATTAGAGATGTTCACCCACATTAAGGAAGGGAAATGTACTTAACTCAGTCTGCCAATTCAAATATTAATCTCATCTAGAAACAGAATAATGTTCAGTCTGGGTGCCTCTTTGCCTTATCAAGTTAACACACAAAATTAACCATCACAGTACCCAACTTCACATCATGCTCCCCTGGTATAAAGGAATCTAGGAGCAAGGGATAGGGGATCATTTCTCATCACTAATCACTGACCACTGAGAACTGGCAATGGAGTATCGAGATAGGCATTTTTTTAAGTATAAAATTCCAAAAAAGCAGAGGTACCCTGAATTTATCTTCCTTCTGCTGTGAAACTGCCACTTAAATGGTTTGGTGGTGAACAATAATAACTTTTTTTTTTTTAATCAATGGCTAAAAACTGTATGGTGACTTGTTTCTACATGTTCTACAGGTGGTATAGTAGTTATCTATTGCTGCATAGAAAGCTATCTCAAAACTTAATGGCTTAAATTAGAAATAGTCTTTGATTAGCACTCCACTTTCTATGGGTCAGACATTTTATTCAACCAGGAATTAAAGAATAGCTCAGCTGTTCTTGTTAGGTTGCAGTGAAGGAACTGACTAGGGATGCCAGTATCTGGGCTTGATTGGGAATGGGGCATCTACTTACAAAGCAGCTCATCAGCAACTGGAAGTTTAGTGCTAGTTATTCAGTTCCTATTAAATTCATTCCTCCACAGGGCTGCTTGGGTATTTTCCCCCCAGAAGGAGCCATCTTACCCTCAGAACAAACAAGTCAGGACAGTGAGCTAGAAGCAGAATTGACATTTACGATCCAGCTTCTGAAGTCATACATTGTCCCTTTGGCAAAGCCCTGTTGGTCACATAGGTTAGTCCTACTCGGTATGGGAGAACACTAGCCAAGGGCTTGAAGTTCAGAGGGTAAGAAGTATTTGGGGGTCACATTGCAGAATCAACATAAATGTATGGGCTAGATTCTAGCTGATAACATTAGATATTATTCATTAATGCAAGTAGAGAAAAGATCACACTTTTCGAGTTCTTTGATGTATAGGATTCAATCCAGAGACTTGCTCAATCAAAAAAGATTGATTATAACTAATTTCTTACCCTTAAATTTACCCGTTCCATCCAGTCTGTGAGGATGGATGGTTTATAGAAAAGACAGACAGCTAATGCAGTCTTCCAGGTGACAGAAGATGTGTGATTAATATGGGGAAATTAAATTAAATAATTAAGGAAAGATTTTCTTGTAATAAAAATGTACCTGATCTTCTCATATTGCCCATCTCTCTGAATCTGGGAAAGGTTCTATGCTTTTCAGGACTCCTGTGATCACATCAGGCTGCCTGGATAATCCAGGTTAATCTCCCCATCTTGGAATCCGTGACCTTAAGGTCACATCTGCAGTGTATCTTTTGTTTTGTAAGATAATATATTCAGTTTCTGAGAATCACAGTGTGGACATCTTTGGGGACCACTATTCTACCTAGCACAGCCTATTCAGAAAAGAATCATGGGGGCCTCCCCGGTGGCGCAGCAGTTGAGCGCTGGGTTGTGAAGCTGCCCGCAGCCTCTGCAGCACTGGTTCGATCCCCGGCTGCTCCCCGGCCACCAGAGGAGGGTTCCGCGTGGCGCGCAGACCTCTCCTGCCGCCCGCTGCTCCCCTCAGCAGTGGACTTTGGTCCTTCTGCCTGCTCTGCTCCCCGCTCTGGCTCTGGTGAATTCTCTCACCCTCCCGCGCTTCTGACTGTGCCCAGTGCTTGTATAAATATATAAATAAAATAAAATAAAATAAATCTTTAAAAAAAAAAGTTCAACATGGTTAGATCATTGAGTTCTTGGAACTGAATCACAAAATATTAGGCTAAAAAGGTAGACAGAGGCCAGTCCAAAAAAGTCCAAGAGTGCTAGGCTAAGGGAATTATATATTACCTTATGTAGGAGATACTTGTTTTTCATCTGCTCATTACTTAGTCCTTGTAAACAGTGTCCTAGCTTTCCTTTGAAGATCTTTCCTGTGGGCACACCACATACTGTGGTTTTGTTCAGGCTGCCAGTCATAGTATATTACCCATCTGTCCACAGGATTGGACCAGTGACTCAGGCCTGCCCTCTTGCCTTTGTAATCAGTGCAAAGTATAGACATATTATTCAACCAGAGACTTTTCCTGGACTTCTTACATAAACACTGGGAGAGACGGTGTCTCTCTTGGCTTTTGAGGTTGCTAGCTGGGTGATATAAAAGCCTAGCATTATCTCTGGACCTACCCTCTCATCCCAGTCACTGAAAGGAAGCTCATCTGCCTGTAAGGGACTCAACTACTTACAAGAGAACAGAAGCAAGAAATAGAGATCCAAAGACCAATTTAAACTCCTGGACCTGAAACTGTCCTTTTTTTTTTTTTTTTAGTGGGTCACTTGCAACTGAAAGAGTCTTATGTAACTCACCTTATGTGCTAGGAGAAGTCTTTGAAAGGATGAAAGCAATGGAATGATGTGGTCAGGTTTGCCCTGGTGGCAGTCTGTGAGGATGGATGGCTTATAGGAAAGACAGACAGCCAATGCAGTCTTCCAGGTGATGGAAGATGTGTGATTAAATTAGAACAACCGAGCAAAGGGAGGAGAGAATTACATGTTGCCCAAAATGTCTAATGTTGCAGAGAACCAACGAATAAAAGCAAAAGCACACATTTGATTTCACAAAGTGGTGATTATAGGATACCTTAACAAAACATATGTAAATGAGCAAGTGGAATTGAATAGGAGATTGAGGAATTTGTGCATTCACAAATTTACTGTCATGTTTGATTTTTAAAAGTAAATAATTCTCATCATAGAATATCTAACAAATTTATACATTAAAAAATGAAAATCTTCAATAATCTTATAAGCAATAACTACAGTTAATGATTTGATCTTCCCTTCAATAATGTGATCCTACATTTCCTGTTTAATATCATGTGGTTAAAACTTTCTCTTGTCATTAAATATCCCTAAAAAATGACTTACATTGGTGGCATAATATTCTATAATATAAGGATGGTCAATTCTTTAAATAGCTTTGAGTAAGAATTATAAAACCAAAAGCAAATTATGTTTGAATAACTTTAGAAAGATATTTTCCCTTTTGTGCCTTAAATTTGAGCCTCGCAAACAATGAACTAGTAACTCTAGGTCAAGATTGTCTATAAGGAAAATTTTTTAAAATTTCATTTTTTGAGGTGATATTGTTTAGAGCACTGTATGTGATTCAAAAGTATAGAAACACAGTTCTTTAGATAATGTCACCAGCTAGTCCCATCATCAAGGCACCCATAGCCCTCTGCCACAGTCCACTGGAACCTTTCCACACATTGCTTTCCACCCTCCCAATACTCTCTGGTAGCTTGAATTTTGCCAACAGATTTCTAGGACTTGTTACTGGTTTGGTTTTGACTGACCCTTTGTTTTCTATGAATTGATCCATTTCCTCTGGATTAATCTGTTCACTGGCATACAAAAGTTCATAGAAATGATTCATAGTAATTATGATTCTCTGTGTTTCTGAGGTCACTCATTTCTTCTTTCCTGTCATTTCTGACTTGATTTACTAGAATTTTCTTCCTTCTTAGTGAGTCTGGCTAGACTGAAACAAACTTTTGTTTCATTAATCTTTTGGATTATCTCTTCAAATTTTATTGTTTATCTCTGCATTAATTTTTATTACTTACCTCCTTCTACTGGATTTTGGTTTTGTTTGTTCTTTTTCTAATACCTTAAGAGGAGAGGTGAAGTTATTTCTTCTTGATGTGGCTTGTATTGCTATATACTTTCCCCTTAGCACTGCTTTTGCTGTGTTTCATAGGTTGTGGTAGGTCATATCCTCATCTTTCTTTGTATATGTGGGTAGATTTTATTTTTTTCTTCAATCTTTTCATTAATCCAACAATCCTTTAATAGTGTGTGGGTCAATCTCCATATATTAGATTTTTCCCCTGCTTTCCTTTTGTGATTGATTTTTAATTTGATGTCATTGTGATCAGAGAAGATACTTGATATGATTCAATCTTCATGAATCTCTTAACTCCTGTTTTGTAATCCAGCATGTGATCTGTCCTGAAAAATGATCTGTCTGCACTTGAGAAGATTATATACTCAGCTTTTTTCTGCTGCAGTGTCCTATAGATGTCTGTTGAACCCAGGTTGCCTCATGGTTCATTTAAAGCTGTTGTTTCCTTATTAACTTTTCTGTCTGGCTTATCTGTCCTTTGGTGAAAGTAGGGTGTTGAAGTGTCCAACTACTGTTGTGTTGCTGCCAATGTTTGTTTCAGATGTCATAATATTTGCCTTATGTATTTTGATGCGCCTTCATTTGGTGCATATATATTGAGGAGTATTACATCTTTCTGATGTGTTGATCCCTTAACCATTATGGAATGTCCATCTCTGTCCCTTGTTATCTTTTTTAGCTGGAAATCTATTTTATCTGATACAAGTATGACTGTCCCTATCTTTCCTGAGGTTCCATTCATTTGTAGAATTGTTTTCCAACCATTATTTTGAGTCTGTTTATCTTTGGAACTCAAATGTGTTTTTAAGGAGGATTTTTTTAAATTACCAGTTGTATGTGCATTTTTACTATCACAGCCATTGGCTTTTCCTTTCCTCTCCTGAAGGAGCAAAGTGTGTCATTTAGCTTTCTTTTGTTCCTGAAATAGTAAAAGAATTCTTTTTTCTGTTTCCTTTTATGTTGCTTAGATGTGGCATCCTGTTTCCTACTGTGCTTTTTTGACCCAACTCCTACAAGCTTTTGCTGTTTTTCTGTGCTCTCCTCAGGAATTTGCCCTACATTCCACTTTCTGTGGCATTTCCATTTATGTTTCATCTCTTGTGAAGTTTTCCCTTAAGTAACTTTTATAGTCCTTGCCAATTTTTTTCTTATTGCAAATATAACAGATTGTGCTACTGCTGCTGCTGCTGCACTTTGGGAATTGTTTTGCTTGATCCAGTCAAAAACAGGATTTTTGACCAAATCAACATTTGACACTGTGATTTTCAGTTATTAGAACTTCATGTTCACTATCACTAAAAAGATAGATGCTCAAGAGATGTTTATTATATACACAAGTAACGCAACATCTTTATTATGCTATTAAAGTTCTTTAATTTTTCTAATTCTCATATCTAAGAGAAACATATATTCAATAAACTCAGTAAAATTAAAATTTCTTGACAAATCACAAATTGTAATATCACTATTTAATATGTTGACTTAGCCACCTGGGAACTTACTAATGTTGGGCATGTGGGAAAATTCCCTCACCCATCTGGGTTCTTCTAAAGCTGGGCATATGAGCAAATTAACAGCAGATGCATTAGTAGGAGAAAAGCTATAATTTAATAATATGTATATGGAAAATTTGCGTGGTTGTAAATCCTAAAGAATAATGGAGCAAATCAGGGATCCTTATTCTGTATTTTGGGATCTGAGGCTGAGAAGAGAAAGGGGGAGACATCACATGACAGACAAAAGGGTGTGACATCTCTACTCTGAGAGTAAAGTTGAGGGTCTTAGATAAAGAGGACATATTCACTGATAAGCCTACACTTGGATGATAACCCCAAACCACATTCTTCTAGGTCATAAAATCGGGAGCAGTTATTACTTCTATAGTTAGGGAAAAAGTACAAAGGGAAAATAGCTCCTAAGGACTTTACTGCTCTTAACTCCACTCCGTGAAAAATGATAATAGCCTTCCCAGAGGTTCACAGGGTCTTGATTAACCATTTGTTTTCCATACCAAAGTGACAATTACTGGATGAGGGCCAGTTTGGGCATATTGAGAAAGGCCTGTCTTCTCCTGTCAGGAAGACCAACCCCACAATTTCTTCCCTTTGGAAATTCTCTAAGGAAGATCCAAATTTTGCAAATCGGGGTGATAGAGCAGTCCCTTTGGCTTGAGAATATTTCAGTCCAATGATAACAGTCCTGTTCAGTTTCTGGAGGCAGTCTTACAGGTGAGTCCCCAAAGTTAAGCCTTTATTGTGCAAGAAATAATAAGAGGCAAATGTATGGAAAAAAGGGAAGAGGTAATTCAATGAAGTAGACAATAATACAGCAACGAGTTCTGAGAGTAGCCATTGGAAAAGATTTCTAGATGTCAGACTGAAAGCATCGTCAGCTGAGAGATTTTCCTGGATTGCAGTGTGTCTGAAGTTATCTAGTATTTTAAAAAACAGAAATTAGTCATGAGGATTGTCCATGTACAGCCATCGTAGTGATCTTGCTGAGGTTTATACCAAGTTCTCAATCTTCAGCTTGCATGATTGGTTGCAGAAAAAGTCAGGGTTTTAATTAATCCAAGCCAAAATATTGGGGGAAAAAACTAGAAATGTTAATTCAGAAAGTCATAACCAGTTATGAGAATAATTCAAGAGTCAGTCTAATATCAAGTAAAAAATAATTAAAAACCTTAAAAATGATTAAGAGGACTAGAATCTGAGGTCCCCAAAAAGATGTTACTGAAACTTATTTTTCTCTCCATCTTTACCCCAATTCTACCAAATAATCATAGTAAAATTAGTCATTTGCAAGTTAAGTGTAGTACCAATAAATTTGGCCTTTATTTTTTTTTGGCATAAACATAGTAAGAACAGATATAAACATATAAACTCTTTAACTTGCTTTGCTGTAAGTTTTCATAAGGAATCTTAGATTGAGATCTTAACAGCTTCTCAGGGGCCATGTCAATGTATTTTTATCATAGTCTCACCCAATAAAATTTATCTTTGTTTAAATTTCTCTCTTCTGGAGATTCCCAAAATGCAATGTGACTTCCAAGCCTGCCAAGGGGTGGCCTTCCTTATCCTTTCCTGATAGACTTCGGAAACTGCAAGAGTTTTCTCTTTGTCAGTTCTGTGAGATCAGGTTGGTTCCTAAAAGCTGCCTGTTCTCAAAATGACATTCTGATCAATACACAAGTGATTTTAGTAGTCTATTAGAGTGATAGGGAGGGAGGGATGGGAAGTCTTACTATTTTTTTTGCCAAAAAAATAAAAAATAAAAAGTACATTGCCCCAAGAAATGGGAACACTTACTAAAACTTTTCATATTCTCTGGGTTTCAGGGAGAGAAGCATTTCAGTTCCACTCATCAACAGATGTATTTATCAGATTACTGAAGGTCATAGCTTTAAAAAGAAAAAGTTTTCTTATATCTGGAAAAATCAAAGCAATAATATTTTAAACAAGGAAAAAATTCCTGATTATTCATTCAGGTCTATTTTGAACTTGATTTCATGTTAGCAGTGACCATGAATCTTTCTTATCCTCATTTGATTTCATAATAAATCTGAATTTCTAAAATATTTGTCAAAACCCTTTTTCTGTGAATTTCTCTGAACACAAAACATTAGAATAAGCAACTTTTGTAAATAGCAAAAGACTTAAAAATGACCACAATCCTTCTTGATCCAGTCATCTATTTTTGGGTATTGGGTTGTTTCCAGGTGTTTCCTATTGTAAAAAGTGATGCAATAAACATAGGAGTACAGGTGGCCTTTTGAATCAATGTTTTTGTGGTATATATACACGATGGAATATTATTCAGCAATCAAAAAAGATAAACTCATGCCATTTGCAGCAATGTGGATGGACTAGAAGGAATTATGCTCAGTGAAATAAGCCAGAGGAAAAAGAAAAATATCAGATGGTTTCACTTATAGCAGGAATATAGAGGAACCCAATAAGACAGGGGAGGAGGAGGGAGAGGGATCAGAGGGAGGGAGGGAGGAGCACAGGGAACTGAGGTGATGGTGCATGGGTGCATTGGTGAAGGAAACGCTATGGGGTCTATGCCTGAGAGGGTGGGGAGAAGCAAATATTGTTTAAAAATGAACAATGATGTAAAATTTTTTTAATTAATAAAAATAAATAAATAAAGACCAATTACAAGCAGCGAAATTGAAATGGTAATCAAAAACCTCCCCAAAAACAAAAGCCCAGGACCTGATGGATTTACAAATGAATTCTACCAAACATTCAGAGACGAATTAGTGCCTATCCTTCACAAACTCTTCCAAAAAATTGAGAAGGAAGGGACAATACCAAACACGTTCTATGAAGCCAACATTACACTAATACCAAAACCAAACAAGGACAACACAAAAAAGGAAAACTACAGGCCAATCTCCCTAATGAACACTGATGCAAAAATCCTCAATAAAATTTTAGCTATCAGAATCCAACAATGTATCCATAAGATAATTCACCACGACCAAGTAGGATTCATTCCAGGGACACAAGGATGGTTTAACATCCGAAAATCAATCAACGTTATCCAACACATCAACAAAAAGAAATATAAAAACCATATGATAATATCAATAGATGCTGAGAAAGCTTTCGACAAAGTACAACACCCATTCATGATAAAAGCCCTTGAAATTCTTGGGATACAAGGAACATACCTCAACATCATAAAGGCCATCTATGACAAGCCAACAGCCAGTGTCATTCTCAATGGTGAAAAGCTGAAAGCAATTCCATTAAGATCTGGAACAAGACAAGGATGTCCACTTTCACCACTGCTTTTCAATATAATACTGGAAGTCCTAGCCAGAGCAATAAGACAAGAGAAAGACATCCAAGGAATCCAAATAGGAAAAGAAGAAGTCAAACTATCACTATTTGCAGATGATATGATAATATACATAGAGAACCCCAAAAAGTCCACAGAAAAACTAATTCAACTCATCAATCAGTTCAGTAAAGTGGCAGGATACAAAATCAACACGCAAAAGTCAGTAGCCTTCCTATACACAAACAATAAATCTGAAGAAGAAGAAATCAAAAAAACCATCCCTTTTTTTATTGAAACAAAAAAAATCAAATATTTGGGAATAAATCTAACAAAAGAGGTAAAGGACCTATACAAAGAAAACTATAAAACACTGTTAAAAGAAATAGAAGAAGACACAAAGAAATGGAAAGACATCCCCTGCTCATGGATTGGAAGAATAAACATTATTAAAATGGCCATCCTTCCAAAAGCAATATACAGATTCAATGCTATTCCAATCAAAATTTCAATGTCATTCTTCAAAGAAATAGAACAATTATTGATGAAATTCATATGGAATCATAAAAAACCCCAAATAGCCAAAGCTCTCCTGAAAAAAAAAGAAGGGAATGGAGGCATCACACTCCCAGACTTCAAACTCTACTATAAAGCCATAATCATCAAAACTGCATGGTATTGGAACAAGAACAGACATACAGACCAATGGAATCGAATAGAAAATCCAGAAATAAAGACACAGATTTATGGTCAACTAATCTTTGACAAAGGAGCAAAGACTATGCATTGGAGCAAAGAAAGTTTGTTCAATAAATGGTGCTGGGAAAACTGGGTCACTACATGCAAAAGAATGAAGCTTGACCACTACCTCACACCATACACAAAAATCAACTCAAAATGGATTAAAGAACTAGACATAAGACCTGAAACCATAAAATATATAGAAGGAAATATAGGCGAAACACTACGTGATTTGCACATCAAAGACATCTTTACAGACACATCACCCAAAGCAGTGATAGTGAAGGCGAAGATAAACAGCTGGGACTACATCAAATTAAAGAGCTTCTGCACAGCAAAAGAGACAATAACAAAAACAAAGAGAAACCCCACCAACTGGGAGAACATTTTTGCACCCAACACTAATGATAAAGGACTGATCACAAAAATCTGCAAAGAGCTGATGAGACTCAACAACAACAAAGAAAATAATCCAGTCAAAAAATGGGCAGAAGAGCTAAAAAGAAACTTCTCTGAAGAGGAAATGCAAATGGCCAACAGGCATATGAAAAAATGTTCAACATCACTTGTCATCAGGGAAATGCAAATCAAAACTACCATGAGATACCATCTTACACCAGTGAGAATGGCACATATTAAAAAAACTAGCAACAACAAATGTTGGCGAGGGTGTGGAGAAAAAGGAACTCTTCTGCACTGTTGGTGGGAATGCAAACTGGTCCAACCACTGTGGAGAGCTGTGTGGAGATTTCTGGACCTACTAAACATAGAGCTTCCATATGATCCAGCAATTCCACTCCTAGGTATTTACCCAAAGGACACAGAAACATCAATTCCAAAGAGCACCTGCACCCCTATGTTTATAGCAGCACTGTTTACAATAGCTAAGCTTTGGAAACAACCCAAATGCCCAAAAATAGATGACTGGATCAAGAAGATGTGGTACATATATACCATGGAATATTACTCAGCATTCAAAAAAGATAAACACATGCAATTTGCAGCAACATGGATGGCACTGGAAGGGATCATGCTCAGTGAAATAAGCCAAAAGAAAAAGAAAAATACCGGATGGTCTCACTCATAGCAGGAATCTAGAAAACTTAAATAAGGGACCAGGAAAACGAATAACTATAAGAAAGTGAAAATCAAAATCAACAAAAAACTACGAACCAGAGACACTTTTAGGGGGGCGGGGTGGGAGGGGAGGGATTGGGGTCAGAATGGGGGGGCTGCAATTGTATGGGGAATATAAAAATAAAATTTATTATTATTAAAAAAATAATAATAAATAAATAAATAAATAAATAAAATTATTTACATCGTAAAAAAATGACCACAATTAAAGTTCTGATTATAATGCAATTGACAAGAAAGTATGCTCAATTTTGTGGCATACAATATTTTAGAATAATAACCAAAATTCAAAAGTAAAATTATGCCAGAATATATCAGATTTTTAAGTTTTATATAGTCTTAATGTCCACATGTATGTTAAGAAGGTTAAACATTTTTTGTTTATGTGGCAACACTTTCCATGGAGTTTTAACATACCAAATAGTCTAATTCAATGAATTAATGAAAAGAAATATTAAATGAATTATTTTTTCCCACAAAGAACAATTTTTTTAATTCTTTTTTTATTTTATTTTATATATTTCTTACATCATTTTTCATTTTTGCACAATATATGCATTTTCATCTGGTTATTGTCCCCATATAATACCCACCACCCTTGTTTGATCCTACTCCTCCCCACCCCCTGCCCCATAGTATATCTCTGGCTTATAGTTGCTTGTTGGTTTTGATTTTTACTTCATTATAATTCATCTTTTTCTGGTCCCTTATTTAGGTTTTCTAAACGCCTGCTATGAGTGAGACGATCCAGTATTTTTCTTTTTCTTTCTGGCTTATTTCACTGAGCATGATCCCTTCCAGCTCCATCCATGTTGCTGCAAATTGCATGAGTTTATCTGTTTTGATTGCTGAGTAATACTCCATGGTGTATATGTACCACATCGAGAAAGAGCAATTTTTATGTGATGTCTTAAGTGTTCTTTTGAGACTTATCATATTTTCTCTTAACTAATAAAAGACTTTATTATTTTTATAACTTTGATTTCAGGGAAGTTTTGTCATATAAATTAAAGTGTTTAAGTCATTTGCAGATATGTGTATGTAACAATATTTAATTACACAGACTAACAACTGAAATGAAGAGGAAATGTGTATTCTGATGAGATTCAACTCAAGGCAATGCTGAGAGACTCCATTTCCTTTAACTAAGCAGGGGCCTAAAGATAACTTAAAATACCAGATATTCAGTTACTTACTTACACAATTTATAATCTGCTAATAAAAGCTATCTACAGTTTATGAACACTTTTGTCCTTTCAGCTGGTCAAAGAAATTAAAGTTTGTTTTCACTCAAGCATGCTACTTGACATAAAGTTTAAAAATCCTCATAACAATTCATTTGATCTTACATATAACATTCCTTTTTTTTTTTTAAGCTCTTTTCCCATTCTGATTCCAGTAAAACCAGTCTGTTTCATTTTAAAACCTGATTTCTTTTTGTCTTTCTTATAGATATGGTTTCCTTTTCTCCACTAACTTTAATCTTTTATGTTAATTAGAACACTTACTCCTTGAAACCTTAATTTCTGAATTATAAGCACTTATAAGAACTGTCACAGTGGTATCCTTTCTACTATAACTTTTAAGGAGACATAAAACACATTTTACTTATAGTCATTAAATTCTTTTAGTCTGCAGTAAGAAGCCAAATGTAAACCTAAAATTTCATTAATTAATATTTCAGCACAATGATTTAGATATTCAATGAATTTCCATTATTAAGCCAAGTAAAACTAATTTTCCAAGGGATTTGGGAAATTACTTAAGTACTGTGAAAAGAAACAATTTAAGTGGAACCATCTATGTTGAACATTCACCAAGACTTACTACCTAAGAGAATGCAGTTCCAGTTTGTCCTGAGGTTAGAATGAATCTGAATCCAATTATAAGTAAGCTTATCATGCCTGAAATATATACACTTTTTTTATTTTGTCACATTATTTAACATATCTTAGCCCTAAAATTTTAAGTTACCAAAAATATCAGAGAAGACTGATCACTAGAGATTCCTATCTCATTTGCTTAAAGTTTTTAGCCCTTAGGCAATTTTATCTGACCAGGAAACTTCAGACTAATATATCTGGGTGATGTGGACTAGGTACAAATGACTACATGTTTTTTTCAGGTGTGGGGGGCTATTATTTCTTGCTATACCTCATAAAAATTTCATGAGAAAAGTTAGTCTCTTTTTTCTTTTTTTGCTCAGATAACGTGAACTAATTTTTGATTAATAATCTTAAGTGGAGTAAAAGTATAACACCCAATATCATAATTCTAAACATGCATATCTCAAATTAAACCATTATTTAAAAACCAGTTTTCATTAACCAAAAATTATCCTAGATCATAGTGTCTTGCAAAGTGTTGGTTAGTTTTTATTATACTTCAGAGTGTAGAAGTAATTTATATAGGTAGTTATAAACCAAATATATGTGAATTAATTTTAGTAACACCACCAAGGTAAAGCAATAATATATATGCAGATACATAGAGACACAGAAAAAGATCTCCTAGTTTTCAAAAATTTTTCCACATGTTAACTGCAAAATTCACTAGTTTATAACAGCTGAAAAATTCAGTTTATCTCCTCACATGGCTAATTTAATATCTGACGAGAAATAGTCCTGATTTTATATTGAATCATGGCCAAACAACCTACTTAGATTTAAACAAGTCTCTTCCTTTTTTTCCTCTTTTCATTCTTATCAGCTCCACTTAAGCTAGACTTTGTGAAAGTTATTGTCCTTTAAATGTGTAATATTGGTTTTGAAAAGAAGAAACCCTTATCTTACTCACAAAATATTAGCCTGTATATATTATTTTTAATTTGGCCAAAATGTTAGCCACAAGTTTATTATAAATATAATACTTTCAAATTTGTCAGGAAGAATAGAAAATGTTAGGAAACCTCAAAATCATTTCTCAAATGGCCAAAGAGAAAAACTTATTTTTTTCTGAGAGCTGGTGATCACACAGCCTTTAGCTGCTTAGTTTCCAGAAACAAAAGGCATTCAAGTTATTTTCTGTACTATGGAGAACTCACTTGAGGGAAGAAATCCTATACCGTCAAAAAAAAAAAAAACAAGGATGTAAGAAAAAGATGATTCATATTTTAAAAAATAATTTAATTTTTAAAAGAAAAATTAAAAAATTTAGTTTTTTTGATAAACCTATAGATTTGAACTTAGCACATTTTGGAAGGTCAAAAGAGCCCCCTAGTGGTTACTGAAACCTTAAAGGTATTTTTGGTGTTGGGGCCAAAGAGGCTAGAATTTTCATAAGTAAAACCATAATTTTTTTTCTCAGATTTAATTGATTTGCCAATTCTTTACATAACTATATAATTTTAGGATTACTACTTCACACCTCCATATGTTGACATGCTACATTCACCCATTCTTTATAATTTACCCAAAGATCCACAAGTTCACTTCCAGCAAAAGATACAATAGGAAAGGCTTAATACATGTTAATAGGTTTCAGCTAAGTGTTAAATCTCTTGGAGCCAGAACTGTAACTAACCTAGGAGGGATATGCCATAGGGCTTGGGGTGTGTTTTGTCTTGCTTGTAGTGTACATCTCGAGATGCATGGCATTTTGTGTGTGTATATGTGGTTGGCAGGTCCTAATCTAATTCCAACCAAAGACCAATTTATCCTTTCATAGGAGATTTCTTTTCAGATTAGCAGGCATGCCAAAAGTTGTTAAATGCTTGATCATACTTATGAAAGTTTGAGATATTTTGGCTTCTGAGATTTCCTTAATAATAGCGTTTAAAACAGAGCCTTGAGAATAGGAGCAACACCTTTACCCAAACCCCTAGACTGGAACAAAATGGGAGAGAAATGGCAAGAACTTAGACTCAAGACATAAGAATTTACTCCAGACATAAGAACTTACCTCCAGACTAAAGAATTTTACCCAAGCCTCAGATTGAAAACACATCATAGAATAGTATACAACACAAGTGAGACACAGCCAGATAAAATAAAATCTCTCTGGGAGAAACAAAAACCAGTGGATTAATAATTTTTTTTATTCTTAAAGTCAAAGAGTTACACAATACCCAAGTATCTAGCTTCAACATTTTCTCCTAACAATCAAATTTAGAGAGGGAAATAAAATTCCTCTTAACTTGATTTCCATTAGCTTTTTGCAGTGGGGAGAGAAAGTAGTCTGATGTGGCAAAACTCCTTACCTTTCTTGCTAGTATGTTCAGAAGTCATAGATTTCATCCTCTGTAGCCATCCCAGGGAAACCTAGCAGCTCTGAGACTTTGATATTCTCCTTGCTGTCTCGCCAAATTGTTGACTTGCAAGGTAAAATTTCCCTGCCCTATCTGGGTTCTAAGTACACACCATTTCTTTTTTTTAATTCCTTGAAATTTATTTGTTGATGTCATGCCAAAATGTTTTAAATGCTTCCCTTTATGAATTTGAGAATCTTTCATTTAAAAACTGGCTTCTCTCAAAATATGAAACTCTATTCTTTAAATACTTAAATTCCTGTTTAAGTTAAATGTAGTGCCATAGCCACAAGTAAACTCTGGAGAAAAGGGTGATGTCTGTCTTTACTACTGAAATTCTAGCAAGCAGCACACTGATGAATGCCTTAAAGCCATCAGGAAATGATCTAAGCTCATTTCCATTGCATATGAAATTCACTCATTTATGAATTCATTAAATAAGTATTTATTGAGGATTTGCTTTTTGTTAGACAAATACATGTATTTCTGTTTTGCAATATAGACATCAATTTCAAATATGTCTTAATCTTCAAATGGGTATAAATGAGAAATAGTCTCATGAATAGGTGCATTCCAGTTAAACTTGTCTTTAAAAATGATTCCATCACATACAGAACTTGAAATAAATAGTAAATGAAAGACTTACCTCCTTTTACCAGTTCCCCAGAGATTCAGTGACTGAATAGAAAAAAAGGATGAAAATCATATGATTAATTCTTTTAACTACCATGTATTGAGCAAATAAACTATCAAACACTTAAGGATTAAATACACTTGTTTATAATTTATAAGCAATGAGAATTAAAGGAATAGTCAGATCTGAAAAACTAGGAAGACATTAGAATGTGATACATCAGGATGATGATAGATTATCTAAGAAATGAAAAATAAAGACTAAGAATTAAGTCTAAAATTTCTAGACTTCAGTACTAGAAAAGTAAAGTAGCATGTAAAATTTTCAAAATATGATATCTAAATTCTACATATTATATTGAATACTCAAAAAGGCAAAACCTTTTAATGACTAAAATTGGACTATTAGAATAATTTGTTAATTTTTTAATGTAATCATCACTATAATTTGTAGCCATAAAGTTTAAACAGATCCAATTTTATATTATACACAGATGGTTTATGTCACATTTTAGTTTGGGTAAAATATATTTAAATACATTTCTCAATTATTTAAAATGTGATGTTACGAGCACTCCTTTCTTGCATGTCTTGTGCAGTGGTTAATCTTTTGTTACAGGAAATGATCCCATTTATATTTGTAAAATGCTAAAAAAAGGAATAATTATGTACCGAACTCTGGTTTTCAGAAGGAAATAGTGTAACTTTAACCATGTATTGAATAAGAATGAGTTTATCTTCTATATAATACAAATTTATTAATGAGATCAAGTCGATAATTGAATTAATGTGCTGCCAACAACTTAATAGCAAGTAAAACAAATAGATTTTCACCAAAGAATCTATATATCTTATTGCCTTATCGAACTCCCTTCAAAATACTTCCAAAAGAGTGGGAAAATCATAAAAAGAACATATATAATTATTTAACAATAAAATTCCTATCAAAAAATCACTGAGTACTACTCTACATATCATCTGTTATGATCTTATGTATTATAGAACATTTTTTTCAGCTTCCAATCTAATGCAAACCAATTTACAGATGTATAAAATAATTTACATTATCAATACTATTTCCAGATGTAATCACCACTGAGCTGTGTAATCTTTGTGATAAAATATCCAAACTTCAGCTTATTATATTCATTTCTTTAAAGTTTCCCACACATTAGAGAGCCCTCTCTCTATTTTTTTTTTTTTTTGAAGATTTATTTATTTATTTGTACAAGCACTGGGTACAGTTAGAAGTTGGGAGGGTGAGAGAATTCACCAGAGCCAGAGCGGGAGCAGAGCAGGCAGAAGGACCGAGGTACACTGCTGAGAGGAGCAGCTGGCGGCAGGAGAGGTCTGCGCGCCATGTGGGACCCTCCTCCGGTGGCCGGGGAGCAGCCAGGGATTGAACCGGCGCTGCAGAGGCCGTGGGCAGCTTCGCAACCCAGCGCTCAACCGCTGTACCACCGGGGAGGCCCATCTCTCTATATTTTTTGAACTCTTAGTAAATATATTTTTAAATGGCATAATAATCTAGAGCTCTTATAAAGAATCAATGATTAGATTCTTTCTAATTCACAGATTTAATAATGCTATGGATACACTGTCACTCATCCATTCTAGTGTATCTGTTGGGTCATAAGTATCAGGGCATAACTACATGTTGGAAATTCTGTTACTCCTTTCCTCCTATTTCTTTTTTTTTTTTTAAGATTTATTTTATTTATAGAAAAACTGGGGTACAGTCAGAGGCACAGGTGGCTGAGAGGATTCACCAGAGACAGAGTGGGGAACAGAATAGGCAGACTGGCTGAAATGCACTGCTGGGGGGAGCAGCGGGTAAGACAGGAGAGGTCTGCCACGCCATGTGGGTATCTCCCTGGCCAGCCGGGAATCGAACCTGTACTGCAGAGGCTGCAGACAGTTTCACAGTGCTGCGCTCAACCCGCTGTGCCACCAGGGAGGCCCTTTTTCTTTTATTTCATGGATTTATGTAGAAGAACAATCACTATACTTTATATTTGCTGACCACTCTTTAATTATCCAATTTATAACATGTACACGTATTGAAAACTACAATGCTAAGCACTCTTTCTCTTTTTTTTTAAATTGACATAACTTTGGTTTACAACACTGTATATGTTTTAGGGAACAGGTTCACCACTCCAGATGTATATCACTGTTGCCTCATGGGGTGGCAGCATTGGGAGCAGCACTGGACAAAAGAAAGACAACTCAGAGTCCAAGTAGTGAGAGAGAGAGACCTAGAGGGGCTTACACCTATGGAGAGGTAGCGCCGTTCCCCCACCCAGTCTCACATTTATTTGGTATCAGATTCAGAGAAGGTGGGCAAGTATGTGGAGGAATGTATGTGATGGGGATGTGGATTAGGGATGCATAAATGTCTGGCACAAGCTAGTGGGGAGTGAATAGGGAGGGGCTCCATTGTTGCTGCTGATCAAAACATCCTATCTCTAGTCCCTGTTTACACTTAACTTCCTGCCAAGGTGGTCTACCTGGTTATGCTAATCTGACCATAATGTCTGCCTGCTGTTTTCAGCAGATATCCTCATACCAAGACTTTTGTCCTGGTGAGAGGCCTCCTGCCTAGCTCTACATTTTAGCTTGACCAGCAGCAACTTTGGGCACCAAGCCAAATTCTGAAAACAAGGGGGACTGGTAATCCACATATCCAGATGCCCATCACCAAAGTACTCATAATCCTCCACCATAGACCACAAGGCCCCTCTTCCTTTCACTCCCCACCTGCCCTCCTCTAATTGCTTAAATTCTTATACTAAGCACTTCCTATGAGTTATTTCCATTTAATCACAAAATAATCCTGTGATATGAGCAAAAATGTTCACTTTCTTTTTAGAGACCATAAAAACAGAAATAACATTTCACATATTAATATAACAGTAAGATATGTGTAGACTTTGCTAAATATCCATGGGAACATATAGACATTATTTGAATGCTAGAGGAATCCAACATAGAACTAAGTGTTCTATGGACACAATAGGAAGCAACTTGTTGGAAATTTTATCTCTCTATATATTTTTTAAAACAAAATATATGGTGATTATAGAATTCAAGACAGTGTTAATATTGTTTTTTCTAATACCAGCTTGTAACATAAATGCTACCAAGGTGATATTTAACATTTAAAATTTATATTAGAATTCAGAGATACTAAAGAAGAAATTTCCTTTATGATCTAATTTTCCACTGAGTTTCTCAGATCTATCAATAATTAACCACTCTTTTATACAGAATAAAATATTGTTTACCAGACCAAAGGCAAATTACTATTTAATGATGTATCTTGGATTTTAGAACTTAAAGAGGCTCGAACAAAATAAGTATATTTCTAAAATATGAAACTTTTTTAATATTGGCAAAATAGAATGGTGTTATATCTAAAATCAAAAGGAAATGCAAGTTCTAGGTGTAACCTGATCCTGAGTTCTCAAAGGAGTTTTAGGATATAGCCCATTTGTCTCCTCTTTTTCCTCTATGGCCTCTCTCCAAGTTCCAAATCAGTTTGAATCAGACGTCCCACATTACCAAGCCTCTGTGTTCACAATTTTATGCCCTGTGTGTATGGCAGAGAATGAGGGTTAGGGAGATTTTAGAAAATTATCTTCTTTTGAGTATAACTTATTATCCTGAATAATAAGGATAATATTTGCTCGACCCTGCCTGAATCACACCAGGGAAACATAAGTGACCACATGCATTATTTATCTGTTGCTGCCAAGCAAATTACCACAGAATTTAGCATCTTAAAATAACACACATTTGTTTAAAATCTCACAGTTTCTGTGGTCAACAATCTGGGTGTGACCTCACTGGCTTCTTGCCTCAAGCTTTCTCACAAAGCTTTGATCTATGTGTTCACAAGGGCCCGGTGCTCATCTGAAGGCTCAACTGAGGAAGTTCAACTTCTAAGATCTTTGCATGTTATTGACAGGTTCAGTTCCTTTTGGGCTACTGAATGAAGGGCTTTATTTCCTAGCTGACTGTTGAGCAGATGTTTTCCTCAGTTCCTTGTGATGGGCCTCAATGTAGCAATTTGTTTCACCAAAGCTGCCAAGGAAGGGGGTCTTTTAAAAAGAAGGAAATTGGAATTTTCCTAATTGAATCATGATATGAAGCAAGATACTGAAGGGGAAGGACAATTGCACAAACATTAATACCAGGAAAGAAGAACCAATAGGGCCAGCGACCACCCCAGTTTTGAATCATATGCCCATCCTTGAAGATGGTATACAAGAAACTCTTTTCAAAGTATAGGAACAGAGAGTGAGTGAGGGGTAAGTCCTTCAAGGAAAGTTGTAGTCATTATCATGAGAGGTTAAGATGCTGCATGGTGACTACAATTTATGACAGATACCCAGGTTTGGCTGAGTTATATAGAAACCCAAAAATGAGAAATCCGGATTTCTACTCCCATGACTTTGAGTCATTATGAATCTCAATGCTTATTTTAAATTACCTAATTATATGTTTATATTATGGGATAAAGATATTTTGGTTTGTTAATTCAGCATTTCTAAGCCAGCTCTATTTTTCATTTCGGGTTTACATTATAATTTTCAGCCAATGCCTCTGTCTGAATAGATTAAAATTTCCGTATGTGAAGTTGCTGAGATTGTTTTAAGTGTAGAGATTACACACAGGCTTGAGGTTCAAATTCTTCCATAATTCATCCTCCTTTACCTACAGAACCACTTTATGTTTCCTGGGGAAATGAGGCAAACCTAAGTCTTCAACATTAAATTTTCAGGATTTTGGTAGTAACCTTAGGATTAAAAATATTTGGGGGGAGGGAGATTTCTGTTTCATAAAAATCATAGATTTGCAAAATGACTTCATCATAAAAGTAAACAAGTCTCCATCATAGGAGAGATTTACCCTACCGTGAGATTTCAGAACCATTAATATTGTTCAACTAAGATGAGAAAATGCTTCCAGTGTTTCATTTATCTTCATACTTAATCACAGTGCACCTGTAAAGAGTGATAGATATAAATTTTGACCCAGAGTCTCTTTGTAAGTTCTTTCAAAATCACAGATTTCATGGATTTTAGGCAAAACTTGACTAAGCATGGTGAATTTGTTTATGACTTTGGAGTCAATTATTAATAAAAGTATATAATTATGTTATTATAGGCAAATAATTATAATAATAGGTATAGCTGATATTTATTATTATAGTTAATACTTTTCTTATTTTCACTAATATTTGTTTTGTGCCTGCTACATGCCAAGTACTATTTTAAGCACTTTCATATTTATCAATTCTTTTAATTCGTCATGACAATCATCTTTTTAAAAATTATGTATTAATTTCAATTTCACCACTCTGTAATGCATGCACAGAACACTTGGAATTTAGGCAATCAAAGAGTGTTCAATTTCCCAAACCATCAAGCTAAGTTTGAACTAATTAGACAAGGTCTTCTCTGTGGGAAGAATCAACCCCATTTCTAACTTCTGCAGTTGAGGCATGCAGGTTAAGTTCCTCTCACAGGAAATTCAGTCATTGAGCCAGGGCTTACTTTGGAATGTGAATCTAACACCAAGAATATTTAGAATTTACTCTGCTTACAGACTGTCCTCTGAAATATTTAGTTGGATCATTTTGTTTATTTACTCTATAAGAGGGACAGCCTTACCTGTTTTCTGTGTCTGCCTACTTCCAGTTTCTTCTCTTCATTCTTCTCTGTCCCATCCTCCCGGGTGATGTGTGTGCAACAAATGTTTGATCATCTCTCTCTGTTCTTGAGAAAGAAAGTAGTTACTGTTGTCCTTTCCTTGAACAACAGATTCCTTGATTATCTTGTTTGTTGCCTACCTATATGTTCCTTTGGCATTTCCCACCTCAGGTAGGGCATATATAACCTTTAATCCAGCAATAGTGAATCACTTTCAGTTACTCAGACATCTCTCCCCTCATGCTGCTCCTTCTGCCTACAAGGCCATTGTATTAGTCAGGGTTTTCCAGAGAAACAGAACCAATAAGGTCTTTCTTTTCTTCCCTCCTCTCCCTCCCTACCTCCTTCCCTCTCTCCCGCTCCTTCCTTCCTTGTTTCTGTCTTTGTTTCTTTCTTTCTTTCTATGTATAGAGAGATAGAGGTTTAGTATAAAAATTGGCTCACACAATTATAGAGGCCAAGAAGTCCCACAGTCTGCTCTATGCAAACTGGAGAATCAGGCAAAGCTGTGTTGTAATTCAATTTGAGTCCAAAGGCCTAAGAATCTCAGCACCTGACAGTATAAATCCTGGTCTGAATCTGAGGGCCCAAGGACCAGGACCAGCAGTGTTGGAGTTCAGGGGCCTATGAATGTCCCAGCTCAAAAGGTAAATTCAGCTTTCCTCTCACTTTTTGTTTTATTAGACCCTCAATATGGAATGATGCCCACCCGTATTGGCGAGGGTGATCTTCTTTACTTAGCCTATAGACTTAAAGGCTAATCTCCTCTGAAAAAACAGACACCCAGAAAAAAAAAATCATCTTAATATCTCTTTGGTCATCTCTTAGCTGAGTCAAGTTGACACAAAATTAGCCATCACAATCATCTTCCTTTCAGTTGCTTCATAAACTCCTACTAAATCTTCAAATCACACACAGATCATATGAGCTCTGTAAGCTCTCTACCCAAGTCAAATTAAGCATCCTCTACTTCCTTCTATATTTTATGTATCTCATACATGTCTCCATTATATCATTCATTATACTGTATCATAATTTTCTCCTCACTAGACTGCAAGATCCCCTAGGTTAGGACAGTTTCCCTTTCCTCCCTGCCCCAGCACAATGAACAACACACAGTAGGTCTTGATGACTTAATGCTGTGATCAGCTTCTTCTGAAAGAAGATCAAACATTTTCTAAGACCTTAAAAGAAAGGAAATTGAGAAGGAAATCAAAAGAATTACTATCTTTTTCCAATCAGGTATGGCCTATATATATTTTTTGTTGTCTGCCAGAAGATTTTAGCATTTTAGGCTTAAATTTCATTTCTTAATTTAGATTATACCCCAGCACATAAGTTGTCAGATCTGTTTTGTAAAGGCTGGTATTTCTTAAGTGCTCCATGAAGTTTGTAGTTCAAAATAAAATGCAAAGCCTTAGGGAAAATTGAATCTGAGCTCCTTTCCTTAACATTTAAACACCAAAGCATGATCTTGGAATACTTTCCCATAAATCTTAGATTTTTGATCCAGAACTCTGTTGATCTATAATATTCCACAATTCCTGGAATGACTAATCCTTTTTTCTCTCCAGTTGTCTGTCATCTCTCTGCTCTCTTATTTCTGCATTCAGCTCAGTCGTCCTTTCATTAGTGAAGAGACAGTGTTCTTATTGCATCATTTTTTTTCAATATTAGTTTTTCTCCATATGGAAAATGGTTATAATTTTCAAGTTAGAGGACATTTAGGTTTGGGAAAATGAGATACTGGAACTTTTTAGTTCAAAATAGAGTTGTTAAACAGAATCTCTCTTGCACTATTCAGTAGAAATGAACACTTTTCTCTGTTAGCTCGTACACGTGTATTACAAGATATAAAAAACATGCAAACAGGCTCACATAGAGGCCATCACTATAGTTATTAGTTGAATGTACAATTGGTTTCCTTAATATGGACACATCCTTCTTGAGAAGTCCAGTGTGTTCTTCTATTAGTCTCTTTAAAAATGACTTCATTTTAAATGTGTTGCAATGAATAACCAATATTCCCTTTTGTCTTTCTGGAGCTAGGAATAAGAACTATCCTTTATTGCCTTTCCTTGTTCCACTCTCTTTCTTCTCTGCTCACCTTTAAGTGCATTAAGCAGACAAGTGTACTCAGTGCTGAAGACCTGGCTCTTGGTGTGTATTAGATAAGACAAATCAAAGCCCCCAATGATATCAAGGGCATGGGGATTCTGAACTCTTCACAGTACAGTTAATTACCCTCTGATGTTTGACCAGCCTGTCCAGCCCATTCATTTTTGTCTGTTTGAAACAAAGAAAACTAAGCAAGGAAAAGCACTGATGACTCAGGACCAGAGTGAAAGACTGAATAAACAGCACAAGTATATGTTCAATATCCCCAGCATTTGAATAACTCTTTATAATTCATAGCATTTTTTCTCATATGTTATTTCATTTAATCTTCAAACAAAGCAACAAAACCATGACACAGGTGATATGAGGTGTCACCTTCACTTTACGGAAGCAGAGCAAAGTCCCAGAAACTTGACTAAGCAGAACAGTGTTTGTTCTATGCTCCATCTCAAGAATAAAAACAACCAATATTTAGATAGTAGAGTATGGCCACGACTCAAATCCAGGCAGGCTGGTTCCAGGGCCTGGGCTCTTAATCACCATGTGGTTCAACTTGTCCTTGAGGCAGTGTCTTCCTGGACACACCACATAAGTACCCATGCACTGCAGAGTGGAGAGGCTGAGCACCTGGGTGGAAACAACACTGAAGATTCAGTCTTGTAGAACGCGAAATAAAAATAGCCAAGGGATAGGATTTACCCTTCTCCTACCTCTCATTATTCCCTCCTGCTTTTTCTCATGGCTTTAAACTTTAGAAGCCAAAAGTAATGAATGTAAAATGAAGGATAAGAAGGAGAATCAATAGAAAAACTTAGAAATCCTTTTAAAACTGAACTGCTGGCATGTGTATGGGTGAACATTCTCCTTCCTGAAAAAGGAAGGTCAGAGAAGCAACCCCATGGTCAGAAAAGTGGTGTAGAGTAGTAACTAAAGCTTAGACTCCAGAGCCCAGCTACCAGATTCTCCTAACTGGGTGACTGTAAGCAACTTACGACCTCTCTGTATCTCATTTCTACCCCCATGCCCCTGTAAAAGGACATGATACCAATAGTCTTTGATTGTTATGAAAATAATATGAAGAGTTAATACATGTGGAACATTTAAGACTGACCACAGTAAATGCATGTTTCTTATTATATCACACAATATTTACATATTTAAAAGGTCTGACACATAGTAGGTACTCAACAAATACAGTTACAAAACTATGTAAATTTGGGAGTGCAACTTCACACTTCGACACTTGTCCTCCACCAAAGCTCTATCGCCAACACACTAATACATTACCCTCCATCCCTCTCTGCCTCCCCTCCTCCTCTGGCAACCACCATATTTTTCATGGACTCTAAGACTTACTTTTATTATTTGTTTTCTTTACTCATTGCACAAATGAGTAAAGCTATCAGATAGCAGTCTTTCACTTTCTTATTTATTTCAATTAGCATTATCACCTTGAGAATTCTTCCATATTGTCCCAAAAAGTCAATTCATAATTTTTCAATACCTGAGTAGTATTGCACTGAGTGTATATTGTGTATCACAATTTCTTTATGTGGTCATCTGTGGATAGGCATTGAAGTTGATCCCATGTCTTGGCTATTGTGAATAATGCTGTTGTGAGCATAAGGATGTATAGATATTTTTGTATTTGTGTTTTTCTAGTCTTTCAGTAAATTCCATAGAGGCTGCACCAATTTATATTCCCACCAGTAGTGAAAGAGTGTTCATTTTTCTTCACAGTCTTGTCAGTGTTTGTTGTTTCCAGTCTTTTTGATTTAGGCCATTTTCACAGGGATGAAGTGATATTTTAATGAGATTATATTTGCATTTCTCTTATGATGAGTGATATTGAGTATATTATTGGGCCATCTGTATGTCTTCTTTGAAGAGGTGTCTCTTTAGGTCTTTTGCCCATTTTTGATTGTTTTGTTGTTAAGCACTATGAGTTCTTTATATATTTTTGAAATTAATCCCTGGTCAGATGTATGATATACAAATAACATCTCTCTGTGTGTATGTGGCCATTTTGTTTTTGTTTTTGTGGTGGTTTCAAACTAAAGCTTTTTAGTTTGCTACAGTTCCATTTGTTTATTTTTGCTTTTGTTTCACTTGCCAATGGAACTGAGTGCCCAGACACTTACCTCTGAGGTGATGTCCAAGAGTGTATCATCTGCCTCTATGTATTTTATGGTTTCAGGTGGAGAGATCCACATTCTCTGAGAAGTATGTGCCTTATATTGGTCATTTTGCTGCTAGGATAAACAGGTATTTATTACATTTTGAGGAGTTAACCAGTATCTTTTTACTTTAACTCTTATCCAGAGGAGTTCTCTTATATCTTCCTAAGTGCCATTCTTCTATTTAAAAAAATTGGTAACTACAACCTCTGACAAATCATTTACCCATCTCAACTGTTTCATCACTTTCACCTAGCAGCACCTACTGAAGCAGGTAGTATACCAGATTTCTCTTTTACTCATAAACCTGGAGTACTTAAGCAGTTTTCTCTAATTCATGTCTCCTTATGGTGACAAGAGGTTATGTTTCTAAACGTTAATTCCTCTACTCTCAAATGACATTTTCTAAGTGGTAAACCAATTTTCCACACTAGCCTATAAATTTCATGTGTGCACATATGTTCAAAACTATATCCCACTGCCTAAAAAAATGCTTGGACCAGGAGGCATTTCATAAATATTTTGTTAAAGAAATCAATTAATGCTGAAGGGATGAATAAAATATAAAAAGAAGTATCCCCCAATTAATTAGACCTAATTAAGAGATTTCTGAAATTAATCAGAACAATAGTTGCCTTCTACATTTAGAAGAGAAAATTAATTCAAAAAACCTAAATTGATATAATGGATTTTGATTTAATATAATTATAACAGTTTTTAGACAATATCCTGGAGTAAGCATACATTAATCTCAATATCCTATGCTCTCATTGGCTACACTGAAGAGTTTGTGTAGAACTGGCAATATTTCTTCCTTATATTTGGTAGAAGTTACCACTGAAGCTATTGATGAGGCTCAGAGTTTTCTTTATGAAGAGTTTTAACTACAAATGCAATTAAATCAATAGGTTAAAAGACATTCAGTTATGAAGTTCTTCATGAATGAGATTTGATTGTTCATGTCTTTCAATAAATTTTTATTTCATCAAAGGTACTGAATTTATTGGCATGAAACCATTCCTAATGTTCCTTCTTAACATCTATAGAATCTAGAGGGCTATCACTTCTCTTAATGTAGTTATTGGTAAATTATGTGTTCTCCTTTTTTTCTTATTAGCCGAACTAGTGTTTTATGAACTTGATTATCTCAAATAACTTTTTTTTTGGTTTCACTGGTTTATCTGGGTTTTATTTCATTCATTTCCTTTTTGACATTTACTTCCTTATTTCTGCTTACTTTTGGTCTTATTTTCACTTTTTCTCAGTTTTATGTAGATGTTGAAATTATTGAGTTGAAATTTTCTCTTTCTAATGTAGGTGTTTAATACTATAAATAATTCTCTAAGTGCAACTTTACATCTTGTAGATAATGATATGCTCTACTTTTATTTTCATTTAGTTCAAGATATTTTCTGAGTGTATGAGAAAGCATGCTAACAAACCATAAACAAATGAAAATAAAAATCTTAAGTTAGCAATGATTACGGAGACATAAAACAGTGGTGACCAATGAATCTGTATAGTAATTAAATCCAAATTAATATGGATAGACCCATTGGGAGCATTTGAGTTAAATATTTAATAAGAGATCATTAAATAGATTGTACTATAGGAAAATTCTAATAATATACTGGAACAAAAATTTCTAACTGATTATAAACAAAACCTAAGATTTGATTGGGAATAGGACAGATAGATAAAGTGAAAAAACCATTCCAGAAATTACAACATGAGGTATAGGAAAGGGAGAATAGAAAAAAGAAATTAGTCTGATGATCTAATTTTAATGGAGTAGGGAGTAAATAGAATGTCTTAGAAGGGAAAAGGTTTGATATCTTTAAGTAATGCTAGAAAATTATATGATAATTAGAACAGAGAAAAGTAAAGTAACTGAGAAGAGAGGAGTACTGGCACAATAACTGAAAGCTAAAATGAGAAAAGTGGAGTGAATACGAGGAGGACTATGTGACAATATCAACAATGTCACAAAAATGATATTGACAATATCAACAAAAATGAAGAAAAGGAAGTGAGGTGACAGCAATATAAGCAGAGACATAAATAAGATGGAATAAAACATGACCAAAGCAAGCACAATTGTCATTACCTAAAGTTATTTGTGAAAGAAATCAATTAATTGTGCTTTTTTAAATTCCAGATTAAACAGGCTATTTATAATAAACACATTTCAAACTGATAATTTCTTTTTAAGGTTTATTTATTTATTTATACAAGCACTGGGTACAGTCAGAAGTGCGGGAGGGTGAGAGGATTCACCAGAGACAGAGCGGAGAACAGAACAGGCAGACTGACGAAGTACACTGCTGACAGAAGCAGCAGGCGCAGCAGGAGAGGTCTGTCATGCCATGTGGGACCTTCGCCGGTAGCCAGGGATCAAACTGGTGCTGTAGAGGTTGCAGGGAGCTTCACAGCCCAGCGCTCAACTGCTTCGCCACCAGGGAGGCCCTCAAAGTAATAATTTTAAAGGTTAAAAATAGTGGGGTAGACACAGAGACATGGTCCATAAAAGTAAAAATGATAAATTGAACTTCTTCAAAATAAAGAAACTTTAGTCTTCAGTTCTGTGTGAAGCATGATAAAGATGAAAAGACAGAGTCTGCACACTATAGAAAACATTTGAGAATCAAAAATTTAAGAAATTCCTTACATCCGGAATATATAGATTCTCAAAACTCAAGTGTAAAAAACCAATCAGGGCCTCCCTGGTGGTGCAGTGAGTTAAGATTCAGCACTATGAAGCTATCTGCAGCCACTGCAGCATGAGTTCAATCCCTGGCCAGGGAGCTACCCACATGGCACAGCAGACCTTTCCTGTCCCGACCGCTGCTCCCCTCAGCAGTGTGTTTCAGTCAATCCACCTGTTCTGCTACCCACTTTGTCTCTGGTGAATCCTCTCACTCCCTGCCCCTGACCTGTGGCCTGTACCCCAGTTCTTGTATGCATAAATAAATAAATCTTTAAAAAAATAGCAATGTGTACACTTACATATGTGTTGTGTTCTTGTAAATCTAAAGAAAATTTATTTTTCATTATTTGATATTTGTAAACTGATTGAGATTTAACATATATAATTCAATTCACCCATTGAAAGTGTATAATTAAGTGGGTTTCAGAAAATTCATAGAACTGTGCAATTGTCAATTTTAAAACACTTTTATCACTCTGAAAAGAATGGATCCTGTGCTCATTAACAGTCCCTCTCTCTTTCCCTTTTTGGCCACCCCTAACCTGAGGCAACTATTTATCTACTTTCTGTCTCTATAGAGTTGTCTTGTCTGGATATTTATGGAATATCCATAATATCTGATTCCAAATGTAATTAGACAATAGATAGTATTTTGACTGGCCTCTTTCATTTCATATGCTTTCTTTTCTTTTTTTTAAAGATTTATTTATTTATGTATCCAAGAACTGGGGTACATTTATTTAGGTATCCAAGAACTGGGGTACAGAACTCTGGCCCCACTATGGCCAGAGGTATGGGGAATGAGAGGATTCACCAGAGACAGAGTGGGAAACAGAACAGGCAGATTGACTGAAATACACTGCTAAGGGGAGCAGCGGGCAAGTCAGGAGAGGTATGCCCAGCCATGTGGGTAGCTCCCTGGCCAGCTAGGGATCGAACTTGTGCTGTAAAGGTTGCAGATTGCTTCATAGGTTGCGTCTTAACCCCTTGTGCCACTAGGGAGGCCCCATTTTGTATGTTTTCAAGGTTCACCTATGTTGTAACATCTAGTGGATATTACTCTATTACCATATAATATTCCCTGATATGGATATATCATATGGTATTTTTCCATTCGAGGGTACAGCCTTGCCCGAGTGCACAGTCATCTTGGGAGAACAATGATTTCAGCAGAGCTGTCTTTGTATCTTTCCCTAATCTTTCTGTTAAACTGTCTGCCTCACTTGGTATCACACCCAGATATTAGGCTCCACTAACTGCCAGCTGATTGCACACTTGTTCTTGACAATTCTGAAATACAAATTGCTCTAGAGTACTGGCCAATTAAATTTGGGCAGGATTATTTTTTGAGGTCATTCCTTGAAGTTTGTTCTGACCCTAGCAGGACATTTCTTAAATCACTCTTTCCCTGATTCTCTATAACTAGCTTGTCTGCCATTCAGTTTGTCCTAATGCCCCCATTTAGTTGCTTACCACAAAAATCACCATTGTTTTTAATAATACCCTTAAGTTTGAACATCTTCATACTGTATTTCAGATGAAGTCAATTCTTTGGGGTAGAGCTTTAGAGCTCTGTTTTTAGTGTCTGACTCACCCCTTTGACAAATATATTTGAATCACTGTTCTAGACATTGGCAAGGCTGGTAGTCAATGTTAGTCTCATCTCAGCTTGCCCTTCTGGGCTTAAGTAAGCTGGGCCAAGGATGATGAGGGTCTTTGTATTCTGAGTCTACTGCAACTGGCATAGGGCCTCCACTTTATGATTGAGGGATGGATGGACAAAGTTGGCCATGACCTCTGAGCCACACTCACCTGGAATTCAGCCTCTGCATCTTCTAGTGAGAGGGTGTTGGAAATGCTATGGGCTTTTTCCTTTGATAAGACACCATAACCCCTGGATGGGAGTTGAGGAGGTGGGGCAGGGAATTGGGGGAGAGAGATCCTCATCCTCTTGGGCATAACCACCCAGAGTGGAGTTTCTTTCAAGCTCAAGTGGGGACTGAAGAGGAGGGAGGGAACAGGTGACTCAAGTGCCACACACTCCCTCTGTCCCTACCAGGGTTTAGTAGACTTTCCTGAATGAATATTTCTTCAGCCTCCAATGTTCTTAGAATAATTTCCAGAGACCTTAAATGGTTGTTGTTTAAATACAGGTTTTACCAGTTATGTTTCCTTGACTGGGGACAGGGTCTACATGGCTCCTCACATTGCCTTTCAGGAAGTGGAACCTCCAGAATTCTTTTTTTAAAAGCTGTACTAAAGAGAGCCCCTGGTTTCAGTTTTCTTATCTGTAGACGGGGATAACAATCCACACCACAGTGCGTAGGACATAGTAGCCCTGAATAACTCTGAGTCTCTTCTTTCCCTCCTCTTATCTCACTTTAGGAACGTGGAGCAGAGCTAGTTGAATAGAGGTGCCTCCCTAATGATATGTTGTTATTCTTTGGGAATTTTAAGACTCTAAGAAATTATTTCAAGTGAAGTAAGAAATAGATACTATTCAAAAGTGATTTTCAGACCTGAACCAGGGTTCTTTTAAAGGAAATACTTGAACAGAACCACAAACAACATGACTCAAGGTCTTTCTTCTTCCTCCCTCTCTCCCTCACCACCTACCCCACCCCACCTCTTTCCCAATTCATTCCCTCCTACATATGATTTATAACCCAAATTTTACCAACATATGAGAAATTGAATTATTGACTAGTTAAGAGAATAAAATTCAGTAACTCTCTCTATAAAGCTTTGTCAGTGATCAGTAACCCGGATTTTCTCTAAGCTATCCTTTGTCTGTTTGAGATAATTCCCATTCATTCTCATATTCTCTCTCTCTCAAAACTATTTTCAGTGTGTGGTACCACTTCTAGGTACTTGGTCCTGATGTCCACCTTCAGATGTGAGATGGGATTTGAGGATCTGGACAAACAGCATATATACTTTATCAAGCCAAAACATTATTGTCATGTTTACTCAGTCTTTCTGTAGCTTATCCAGCTACTCTTAGTTTAAAATTACCTAGGAGAAGGGTAAATGATACTTACCTCTAACTCCACTGTTACCAGCTTCAGGGCTGGGTGAGGACAAACAGCATCTTGTTTTCAACTTGTCATACAGGTAATGCTGCGCAACCAGAATCCCTTAAAATCGATTCCTAATCTGCTACAAACTTTTCAAACTTCTTAAAAGGTCCAGAACCAGTCAAGGATAAATTATAATTAAGCAAAAAAGAGGATGAGAATGATAAAAATTCAGACCTGAAAATTCAATTTAAAAACCAAGTTTTCTTCTTTTAAGTAAAGAATTTAGAGATGAGGTAGATTTTTTTTTTTAATTTGAGTCTGAGGTTAGAAGGGCTTTATGAAGTTTGGGTTGTGAAACAGAAATTATTTAGTTTAGCAGGAGCATACTGTTCTCATGTGCAATATTAACAAGATATAGTCTTACATTTAAGAAATGTACACAAGTAACTATGTTAGGAAAAAATTGCTATAATTATAATAGAGAATCTAAAAATTCTACTTAAATCAGACAAGAAAGAGATTTGTTCCTATTAAAATAGGATCAGAAAAGATTTCATAAAGGAAGTGTCATCTGATCCAAAGCCAACAAAGGGCAGAAATGTGGGATCATAATAAAACCAACCCAGGTAGATTACAGGCTACCTCCAGAGTCCAACCAGTAGTCCCCAAGAACTGGAGAGCTTGGGGAAGGGGAAATAAGTTAGATGATTACAGTAGAGCATCAATACCCCAAAATGTCATCAAAGGAGTTGGAAATTTATTTTGAAGCCAACAAGAAGAAGAAACATGGAAGTGTTTTTGAAATAACAAGTCACGATCAAAACTACGTCTTAGGTTATTCTGACACTAATGGATATATAACTTTTAAAACAAATAACTTGGGAGAAGAACAAAGAGGGAAGGAAACACAGTGGACTCTGGTGGTGGACTATGGATGAATAGGTGGTGGGTGCACTATGGTGGTGATACCAAATGCTACCTCAATTAAAAATTAATTAATTAATTTGAAAAATGAAACATATGACTGTGAAATAGCTATTATTGTAGCAGACTAGGTAGGTCTGAATTAAGAAAACAGAATCAAAGTACATGGCCATTCCATAAATATGACCCAGGAAATTGAACCAAGGGAATGGTTGTACAAGGCACTGTGATCAGGGACAACTAGAACTTGGAAATTAAATCAGCAGCTCCCAGAGGGGACACTTGGTGTCTGGAAGTTTAATGTCTCTGTATCAGGGAGGTTGACAGTGTTCTTAAAAAGAATAATGAGACAGAGAAAGATAAGTCTGGGGAAAGGAAAAAAGTGAGGTTTCATTTGTTGAATAAATATTTATTGAGCACTTACTATGTTCCAGCTCTATTCTGGGGAAAAGCGCATTCATTGTCTTTAATTTTTGAAACACTTTCTGAGGAAAATGTGCTATTCCCAACCTCTGTGACTCCAGAAGCAGAGCTGGATCCAGTGATTAGGAGTCAGGCACAAGTAAAATATCTTTCTGATAAATGGAAGCTTCTTGATAAGTAGTGAGAGCTCTGCTACAGACAGTATTCTAGCCTAAGTCAGATGATGTGCTTCCAGAAACCATGACAAGGGATTCCAGCGCTAAGAGGGGGAGGATGGACTAATCGTACTTCAAGTTCTCTTCCAAGCTTAAGAAAGTCTATTCTTTCTGATGATCTAGTCCTATGGGTTCTATTATTAATCTCTGGTTTCCCTCAATTATTAAATAAATTACTCAGTCTCTCTGCCATTCAGTAAAACTCACACATTTACATCTGTTATTCTTGAATTATTTTTGGTTAGGTCTCTTCTTTATTAAAAAATTCTGTCCAGTAATGTTACCTTTATGGCTAATTTAGAATGGTAACCCTAGTGGTTTCAGCTATAAATATCAGAGGGGAAAAGGATTTCTTGTACCTAATGATATTTTTGTTTGGAAGAAACCCTGCAAACGAGAAATGAATTATCTTGGCTTCAAAATTGCGAAGCAGTTTTTGTATTTTGCAGTAATTCAAAAGAGGAAAAATTATCTAAGAAAGGTTCGTTTTGATAGAGCATGGTAAAAGAAAAAGAATAATTATTCTCCAAGCACGGTAAAGCTTTAGTTCAGAAACATTTATCTGTGCCGCATTTAAGGAAGAAAGGCAAGGCAAGAAGAAAAGGAGTCTGTAGCGATCGCTGCTATAAGATCCAGTTAAAGCTTTGCATTTTCGGGTGTCTTTGGAAACGTAAAATTCCACAACAAATAATTCTGAAACGTATAACCAGTATGAAGATTCAATTCAGATTTAAGCACTTTGGTTTGCTTTTGAATCTTGCTATTTTCTGCATTTGTTTTGACTGCTCTCATCATTCAAGATTGACGCTTGGATGGGTGTGTAGGAGGAAGCAGCAGCAGCAGGCTTACAGCTTGCAGACAAAAAAAATCTGCCTTATCTGATGGCTATTATTGAAAATGCGAGGTGTAGCCTGGGCTGGGTAATGAAGGAGAGCAAGCGAGGGGGAGCCAGGAGCATGGAGCTGCATACTGATGAGTGTAGGAGTACTTGATAAAGAGAATTCTGGCTGCCGGCCGTGCATTGTGGAGTACTCCAACAATCACACAGAACGCAGACCAGCCTAAGCTGACAGCTTGATATGCCTTCTTCTGCTGCCTGGTTTTGGGGGCTGTATGACGTACTGGTCGGTAGTAAAGATTAATATGTAAGAAATGTGGAGCTAGGATCAAGTCATACTCCACAGCCTGCCTGGCAAACTATGTTTTACTTCTGACTTTGCTCTCTCGCTGAGAACATTAATCTGTCAAGCTGGCGGGCTCCTTTGATAGCAACTTTCCCAGGAGCATGATGTGGCAATGCCACCTCTCAGCCCAGGACTACCGCTATTACCCCGTGGACGGCTACTCCCTGCTTAAACGCTTCCCTCTTCATCCTCTTACAGGACCCAGATGCCCTGTTCAAACAGTGGGACAATGGTTGGAAAGCATTGGGCTACCTCAGTACGAGAACCACCTGATGGCTAATGGATTTGACAATGTGCAGTTTATGGTAAGATACTCTCTGTGTCCACGGAGCTGCCTTTTGTCTGTCTTTGCTTCTTATGTGTCTTACACGGCTCAGAGGCAGCCTGATTGGCACCAAAGCTGGTCAATTTTATGTATGTAACGGCATCAGAAAATCGGATGCCCTTAGGACTGAACTTACTGTGTGCGTTGAGACACTTGCTGAAAAATGAGATCTCTATGCATCCATATACATATGTATTATATGAATGAACTGGTGATAGAACTATTTATAGGCAATCAAAGATTAACATTTATATTCTCCCTGTCATTCTGCGTGTGGTTTTTATAAATTTATAAGCTTAGAGCACCCAGTTAGATTATAGCATTCCTCAGTTAATTCTAGATTCCTAAAACATATTATTTCACTGGAACATCAGCGTTTAGTGATTAATTAGACAATCTGTTATGTGTATGGTGTGAAGATTGTTTTTTTTTCCTGATAATTGTTTGATAAGCAGTTTAAATTGTGTGGACGACCTTTAGTGCATTAGTAAACTGCTTGAGATCATCAATTATGGAGAGCGTTCACTTATTTATATTAGCTGATTGGAGAGCAATGAGGTATTATTTATTCCTGTAAGAGGAAAACAAACACTTCCATCAACCAACTGTTAATTTTGAAGAAAGACTGACCGACTAAGTACCTTGGTGTACTTCCTAATACTGTTCTGCATGCATTGTAAACCTGGTGTGTGCAAACTTCTCACTGTGGGGCATATAGCTGGGGAATAAGAATGGGGAGTTGTGCAGACCCATAGTACAGCTTTCTAATCATTTACATACCTGCCCCCTCTGCTCATCAGTTTTCCTTGTTAAACTACGTCACTGTCCTTAATACCTTTCCTTGCCTTTAAGGTCCCATCACACACATCATTGATGCCTAAATTTTGAGAGAGGTACATAACGTAACAGAGCTACATGTAGCACACAGATGGCTTATAGAAAAAATTAATGGCCACTTCTATATAAAATGCTTATTAATATAGAATTGATAACAAAATCCTGACAGCTAGTCATATTTTTTGATTTCCATTTGAGATTCTTTTTCTCCAAGCTTAAATATTTAAGATTTTAAAATTATTCAAATCGTTCAACTTCTGCTTCTTCTCCAAAAATATCTATGTTCCGAAATATAAAAAAGAATACATCTTACATCAATGTAGCATGACATGCAAGTTCTAAGTAATTATAGAACATAGAGCTGATTATGAGTCTGTTTTTGAATAATCAGATGGGCAGATCCCATTATTTCCTTGTGTTTAAATATATTGTCACTGATTAGGAGGACAAAAATTGTGGTTATTGAAATAGGAAAAGAGTAAAAGTTCTTCCATTGCTAGCACAGTTGCTATCCTCAAATACTGAGCAGATTTAGGACACCAGTAAGAATTAGAAAAATTACCAAACAGAATGAAAGTCTTTTCCTAGTTATTTATTCTTCTCCCCCACCCCCTCATCCCTACTTGAAATAAGACTTTCTTATTCCCACTTCTCAAACCCTCATTCAAATTTATGAGAAGTTAGGTGCGTGTTTGGCCTCTCTGGATTACTGGGTCACTCTGAAAGATTTTAATTCAGCATTATTTTCCTCTGAATGTTAAATGCATATGAGCAAACACAATCCCTTTTCAAAAGGCTAGAACTGAAAGGTTAATCAAACAAGTTTCAAATAAGCATTTGGAGATTGTAGAAAATATTTATGAATGAATTATGTATAAGTATGCCAAAATGTACTTCAAAAATCTTGGACATATGTGCTAAAACCAAGGTTTGATCTTCTCAACAGATAATTGTCTTTATTTTTTAAATTCCAATACCGCATATAATTTTCCAGAAAATAAGAAGTTAATTCAGATGAGTCAATCAAATACTTTCTTCATGAGACTAAAATAATTTTTAAACTTTGAACTACCATATTAAGGAGTTAATTATGAAAAGAAGCAAATCATAAAATGGTGTCGCCACTTATTGATACATACATTGCAATATATCATCTATTTGCTACTATTATCATAAAAATCAATTTCTACCTGAATAAAAATTACTTATTGATTTCCATAATCTAATTTATTTAATCATGAACTTAAAGTACACTAATCTGATCAGCCCACTTTAAGAAAAAGATTTCATTAATGTAATGAAAAATTGGTTAGCTCTGCTTAGTCTCTACTCGGTATCATATTCTAGCTTTTGTTTTTCTTGAAACACATTCTGACCTGCATTTATTCATCCTGTTGCCTAAGCAACAAGCACCACACTCCTATTAACCATGATGTAGTGCAGGTCTTATTAGCTTTTTTAGAGCAAGACAGGAGAGACATCAAAAGGATATAATTAATGTTGGTTGAAACATCATAGTTATACTTTATTAGAAAATGTTCTCAAGAGTTAATTTTTCATTTAATCAATAGTGCATCAATGAATGTGGTTTTTAAAGGGTTAAACTTTCAAAAAAATTATTGATAACTTTAAAAGATTCTTTAGCTGATTCTGTTCTGTGTGCTCTCACACATAACCAATATATGGATGATTTAGCCACATGACTGTGATTAACTTTAAAATAGATTTCTTATAATTCCCTTACATGGGTAGAAAAGAAGGGTCCTCATTAACTTTAAAATGTCTATCAATTATTGCTGCTGCTTTGATTTTTTACTACCTTGCCTTGATTTTATTCATGTTGAATTTCTTCAACATTGGAATGTGAGAATTCCAAACTTTACATATCTAATTTTTGTTTACAGAATAGTTGGACACACTGTTTTGACCCTTCTGTTTCCCTAAAAATAGAAAATAAATGGAAATTGGTCCAAAGAATATCTACAAAAGTACATCAAGTCATCTAAGACTTTAGGAAAGTCTGATCTCTGTGGGAATCAAAAGTCCCTTCCACATAGGCTCCTGTGTCTGAAGACCTAGCCAGGTCCCATCTGTCTCTTTCATGCCCTCTGATGCAACACACCTTCAGTTTCTCCTAGTTAGGCAAGTCTAGCTGCTACCCACTAGCCTCTGGGAATGCCACAGGGGTCTTCTAACATCCCATTTATTTTCCACTGAGTTTGCAACCTACAGAATGTGTCTGAGTTGCAACCTTACACTTGGTTTTCACCAAAGAGTTTAGGCATGAAGTAATTACCATATAAGATGCAATCTTGTTTACTTCCTTAATATATCTGCTTCTGTCATCATCGTTTTTATTTCCAAGTTGATGTCTACTTCCTAAATTTAAGTCTCAATCTATCCTTGTCTTCATGACTTGGCTTTTTTTGTACATTCTTACCCCTACCCCACAGCTATTTCCTTTCCTTCCCCCCAATATTTTATCCTCAAAGGTTTAACTCAATTCCTGCCTTGTTTATTTAGCTTTCTCTAGTGACTCCAGTCCTTAGAAGCCTCTCTGTTCTCTGAGCTCATGTACTTGTTGTAGTTGATGTGAAATTATATTTGAAATGCCGTTATTCACTCTGTAGCATTAGAAGTTTTCACTTGTCTATTATCTTGTCTCCCCAATTAAACGGGAAGCTCTTCAAATCCAAGTTCTTGCCTTTTTCATTACTCCTAGCATAATGCTAGATACACAACAGATTGTTGGAGATGGAACCCTGGCCACATTATTAAGCTGAAACCTTGTTTTATCAATAGGAGCATTAGTACCCTTCATTCATTCATGCAACAAACATTTCTGAAACATTTTCTATGTGCTAGGGACAGTGTTAAATACTAGAGATGCAACAATTGAACAATGCAGAATTATTGACTTCAAGCAAGTTACGATGTTGCCCTCAGACTATCATTATTTGCATGTACATTGCATACACATTCTTTTATACATTCACACTTACACAGGCACACATACTATATCACAGGGATACTACTCTTCAGTATACTCAGCATCCTTCAGCATGTTACTTAACTGGCCATTGTTCTTCCAGCAACAAATTACAATAAGCTATGTAAGAGGTAAAACTTGTCATAGCATGGAGTTAAGGAAAATAAAGACACTGCTAACATCAAAACACTGGCAGTGTTACAGTGGATTTATAGCCCGAAGACTGTATTAAGAAGTTTTTATTACTTGGAGGAGGCATGACTCATAAGCTCACCATGATAACTAGCTGACAGTTATATTTGTAAATGCTAATCACAAAGAGGGAATAATGAAATTATACCATCTCCTGTTGATTTTTTTAGCATCTCCTGGGTTTCTAGCAACTGCCATGTAGGTTGATTTTTGACACTTTGACCATTATTAAAATGCTCCAAATACAGCTTTTACAGAGTAAAAAGTAAAAATACCAGGCATCTTATATGAAGTGACTTATTTATACACTTAGGTGGGTAGTGTTCATAAAGAATTTGCTGAGAGTCAAAGACAGTAGAACCTATTCAACTTTGAGGTGGAGCCACAGAGCATTTGGAAGTCCTCCATTTAAGCAAAAGATTTGAGCAAGATCGAACTTCTAAGTAGTTAATTCCAACACTTCTTTCCATTTTGCAATGCATTTTACAATGCATTGCTCATGGACTTACTTCTCTGTTCCACTTTTATATAACTTTTCTGTAATAACAGCACCATTTGCAGTTGACCTGATAAAATGATCTTTTAAGTATCTTGGCAGATATTGTGATCCAAGTTAGAAGTTCAGCTGTGACACAGAAAATAAATTGTCCCTAAAGGGTAAGACTAATAACCTCTATGATGATTTCTTATACAAATATTGTTTAGGAAAATTTTATAAAGTTTCTAAGATTTAAAAGTAGAAGAGAAAAATACCCACCATAGTCCCTACGCCTTCCTATTTCTGAAACCCTCTGGGCTCTGAGTTGAGTGGGTGGCTTCATATTGAAAATGCAGCTATAAACTCATTTTGGCCAGCAGTTACAAACCCACTTTTGCAAAGTAAAAAAAAAAATCATTTTTTCCCCAACTACTGGCATTTAAGATCTGTTGGTATCTAAAAGTCAAAGCCAGGAGGAAGTCATTCTTCATCTGGACAACAACTTAATTACCAATATAACAGGCAACAGCCTCACAGTGCAGTGAGAGAGAACTAAAGTAAGATTTCCCCATGCCCACTGCATGGCTTCTCCATGATTTGTTTTACTCATAGAGTAAAATCAATCTAATGAGGGAGCTGGAAGAAATGTACTTTGGGGTTGCTCCTTAGTATTTTGAGCTCTTTAAAGGTGCATGTACAGTATTGGTGCTGGCAGTGCATTCATTGTTCTTGTAGGTCTCATGAGCCTGGAAAGGACACTTACTGCTTATATAGCAGAAAGTTGGAAATGAGGGTGATGGGGGATGACCATTTTAGAAGAATGGCTTCCAGAAAAAAAAAAAAAAAAAACATTAGCCACAATTCTAATCTGAGTCAAAGAAAAAAAATTCTACCTGGAAGTTACTCTGATGACAGTTTTAAACATGAAAATGTGCTGCCCCATTTTCTAATAATGCAGTGATACAACTCCTGTCACTAACCAGTGCTCACGTAATTAGCCTTTAATTCAGACATGCAGCATATTTGCATAATCTTTAGTATTGCTTCAAATGGCAGTTATTTGGGGTGAGGAATTTACTTCATGAATGAGAAAACTTGTTGAAACTGAATTACAGACTAATTTTAAGAAATCCAGCCAAAACCATATTTTTTCACTTCTTAAAAGGACAGATCTCTTGAACAAATGTTCAGTGGCCATGACCTCTATTTTCTTATTTCCAGTCACCTCCTTCACCCTATAATCCAGCTGGTTTTCCAAGTCTTCCGCTAAAATTGCTCTCCTTTAAATCAGCTGTGGCCTGTTTTTTGCAAAATCTCCACCTAAACCCCTTTTCTCTTACTTATTTCTCTTTGCCCATTTCACTCTGATTTTCACTAGCAACTCCTTACTGATAATATATGTGGTATTTATTATATTGATTTGGGTTCTGTGTCACTACCCTGCCTTCGCCAATCACTCTCATTCTCTTATGGCCTCTCAATGTGGCCAGTGTTCAACTTGTCCATCCCTTATGGAGACTATTGATTCTCATAGATCTCTAGCTGTCCCCACTGCTCCCCATTTTCCACCTGATTTCCAGTGCTGTCCAGCTACTCAAGAGACATCTCCATAGATATGTGTGCCTGCAAAATATATTTGAGCACAGACCTGGCAGAGAATAAATGCCTAACAAATGTTATGTATCACTACAGCCAGAGCAATCTTTCTAAAGCCCATATGTGCTTTAGCACTACTCTGCTAAAGCCTTCAGAGGTTCTCACTTACCTATGGGATATTATATTTCCAAAGTCCTGAATATGGCTTCCATAATCAGGCCTTTATGACCTAGCCCTGACTTATTTTCTGACCCCAACTGTTCCCATTTCCTCTCTTTATAGTTCTAGGGAACTGTCTGTTTTGCTTTCATTACCAGGCCTTTGTGCATGCTGCTCTCACTGTTGAAAATGATCTTCCTTCCTCTCAGCATTCCTTTTTTATCCTTCTGAGCTTAGTTGCCACTTCTTTTAGCTATTACTTCTTCCACCTCTCTGAGTGTGAGGCGCTCAGAATCCTTCTTCTGCAGTCCCCATCTTAAGAAGGGGACTCACCATGTCACATCTTGTTACCTCCCACCTGCACATCCACCTCCACCACCTCTGTCACACATAAATGCTGTGACTGGGGCTGGAAGACTTGTTCTGTAAAGGCCCATTAGTAGATGTATCAGCCTTTGAAGGCCATGTGGTCTCTGTTGCAACTACTCAACTCTGCGGTTGTTGCATCAAAGTGGCCATAGACAATATATAAATGAATGGGGGTGGCTGTGTATCAATAAAACTTTATTTACAAAAACTGGCAGATTGGTAAATGGGCCATAGTTTGCGAGCCCTCTACTTGATTTTGAACTGCTCAAGACTTAGAAATATGCTCTGACCCTCTGTACTTCCACATATAACCCATGGTCTGTATAAGTAGAAACTGCAAGTTTTTGAGTAGAGAAGAGAAAAAGACAGCGAATGAAAAGAGGGAGGGAAAAGGAGTCTCCGAAAGAAGAGCTGCACTTGGCTACAGCAGTGTTCCTAAAGGACTTTTTGGTTTAAAGAGAACCTGGCCATAGCCAAGGATATTCAGAACAAGATACAGCCTTCAGGAGTCTGTCATGAGCTGGAGAGGGGGTTTTTGCTTTACCCAACCAGATTGGAGTATATTTTCAGCAAGGGAACTGCACAAATATAGGAACTAGAAAAACACAGCTGTAAAGGAAGCTGTTGTTCCCGCTGATTGGAATTCCTTTCTCCCTTCTTCACCTACTGTGCAACATTGTCCCTGATTCAGCTCAGGCCTCACTTCCTGAGGGAAGCATTCCCTAATACTCTGTCTTCTGACTGCGTAACTGCCCTTTTTCTCTGCACCCCATTCTTAGTCCCTGGCCAGTCCTTAATATATTGCATTATAATTATGTTATCTGTTTAGATGTCAGCCTCCAACCTAGAAAGTGAGTTCCTTCAAGGCAGTAATTGGGTGTTATTTATCTTTGTATTCCTTAATCCTGTCTATAGTATAGTAGCTTCTCAATAAATATTGATTAGATGGAATTTTTAAGTTCAGTTCAATTTTGTGTTCATTATGTAAGTCTCACCATATCTGTCAGTACCAGTATTCCCATATTGTAAATGAAGAAAATGAGACTCAACACATTTAAGAAATTGTCCAGCACTACCCAAATCTTAAAATTAAAACCTATTTGACCTAAAAATCCCTGCTCAATTCACTAAGACCTTGCCATTCCATCATCCCTCCTATGATTCATTCAGTGAATGTTTATAGAGCACCTGTAAAACTGCCAACATGGAACAAGACACTGGCCCTGTCTTCAAAATACTCCCACTTTATCATCCTTCTGGTCCTCCTTACCTTTCACCCATCTTGTCCCCACTACTTCTCAAGAGGACCTCTACTTTAACCAGACTAAATCTCTCACTGCCAAATAAATATATACCTTCACTTTGCTTCTTGAAACCATCCTACCTAACAGAGCCCATCTTCCAATGCCTTGTCACCAAAAACTCATTCCTCAAAGCCCTGCCCTCTCCACCAGTCCTGGGGAGTCTTCCTCTACTGATCTGGACTCTGTCTACCTCTCCAGCTTCAGTTTACCCCACTTGAACTGTGGCGATGTTGGGTTACTTATAATCCTCCAACTGGGCTACACTTGGTGCACAAAGCCATCCCTTTGCACGCACAGGCATACACTGTTCTCTACCCAGTACAATCCATTCTTGCTCATTCTAGCCTGGGAGATGCTTGCTTCAAAAGTCCCACCCAGGCCCTCCTTGGTGGCACAAGGGGTTAAGCGTCATCACTGTGAAGAAATCCACAGCTACTAAATCATTAGTTCAATCCCCAGCCGGCCAGGGAGCAACCCACATGGTGCAGCAGACCTTTCCTGTCTCGCCCACTGCTCCTCTCAGCAGTGTATTTCAGTCAATCCACCTGTTCTGTTTCCCACTCTGGTGAATCCTTTCACCCTCCTGCAACTCTGACCTGTATCCCAGCTATTATATACATAAATAAATAAATCTTAAAAAAAAAAAGTCCCTCCCAGAGGTTCCTTCTGGGGAGCCTTTAATAGCTCTTTAGTATTACTCCTCTGTTCTCCACTAGCCTTCCAGGACACCCTGAACACACCTTTATTGGAGTAGACTTATCCTACAGAGCTGAATTATCTGCTTCTTTACCTAACTCTTTCCCCTGAGAGAACAGTGTTGGGTTCAGTGTTATCTTCCCAGTCATTAGCCCATAGTAGACCTTGTATTGGTTTGCTAGGATTGCTGTAACAAAGCATGACAACAAAAGTTTATTGTCTCACAGCTCTGAAGACTGAGATCAAGGTGTGGGAAGGTTTAGTTCTTTTGTGGGCTGTGGGGGAAGGTCTGTTCTAGGATTTGCCTTGGTTAACTGATGGCTATCTTCTCCTGGTTTTCACATTATCTTCCCTGTGTGTTTGTGTTCAAGTTAGCTTTTCTTATAAGGACATAAGGAATTTTAAGTTAAAAGTCACCTCATTTAAACTTAATTCTGTTAAAATTCTACCTCCAGATAAGGTTGCATTCTCAGATACTGGGCTTTGGAATTAGAGAGGGGGCACAATAAGGAACCCACAACAGTGTCCAATAAATGTATGTGCAAGTGTGTATCCACACATTGCCAAACACATGCCATGACAGTCCCCCAAATATGTCCTTGATTGACTTAAAGTCAATCTGCTTGAGACTTTAATGAGATTTAAATGTCTAAAGAATCTTAGTTTATGATTTCATCAATGATAACTTCAACCTTCCTGATAACACATAGTTTTTCCTGAATGAGTAATCATAGATAAGTTCACATTACCAGTTATATGAAATCAGCAAAGCTATAACCAAAAATTTCTTACCTCTCTACCCTTGCATTATTTCTGATTAACTTTGCAGCTTCTGCTGTCCCTTAAATAAATCAAATTTATAAGACATGCTCATGTCTTTGCCCTCTTACTATTGATACATATTTGATTTCAAGAAACCCAAGGGAGTAGATGATTAAATAAGTAATGTTTTGTGGGAAGGAAAGAAAATATAAATAATTTTATAATATAACTACTGTTCATAGAGATCTTATTATATCCTTTTTACATACATTATATTTACCTCTTCCACAAGTGTTATAAAATATGTAGTGTTATCCCAGTTTTACAAATGATAAAATTTAACTAGAGAGAGACTAAATATCTGGCCCAAAGCACTCAAGATTCAAACCCAGGTCAAGTCCAAACTCAAAAAAATGTCAATGAGAGTCTCTGGGGCAACATATATGTAGGCGAGCTGATAAAGGGATGCCTTCTGGACAAACAAAAGTAGCATAAGCATTCTTCCTTCTGGCAAGGTTGATGAGTTGGAAAAGTCCCAAGAAGAGAATTGAGAGAGAAGGAAATCTTTGCCTTGTACCGAGATCAGGCATTCTAAGCAAAGGAAATACCCTATCACACCCAAGGCTACAGAAATACATTTGGTTCTCCAGGTCAAGTTTGTCCTCAAACCATGAGACCTTCAGAATGGGAGTCATTCGGGAGAAGCTGCAGGAGAAGCTGCATCCAGGAGCAGTGTTCATGGACAATGCAATTGACCTTTCAGTACAATCCTTTCTAAGGTGTACTGAATTGTTACTAGGAATGGCTACCAACTTTTACCTACGGGAAAACCCAGGGAGACATTGAGCAGTACCTTACAGGTCATTGTGTACATGTCCCTGACATCTTCCCAGATCCCCCTAGTCTGGTCCATGTGCAACGTTCACATCATAGTCGGTGGCAATTATCCTTTCACTTAAGAACATGTGATCTAAAAGAGTAGTTAGAAACTCTAGCTCTTATGCCTCTACTTATAAATTATAGAGGTACATTAGGAATAGAGAAAAATATAGTGAATATTTAATATAAGCCTCTGAATATCAGGTCATTCATTTCTGCCCCTTGAGTCCATGAAATTAAATTTCAGATTGTTAAACTTTACAAACTCTTTCAGAATGAACAGTTGATTCATATCCAAAGCATTTTGAAACATCTTGGATTTATAAGCCAATATCTGTTTATATGGCTGGCAATAAGAATTAGGTTTTTCCTTCCAGAGTTCTGAAGAAGATCTTGGAATAAGAGACCTAGAATCTGAAGTATCTCAAATGTATTTGAGGAGTTATAGTGTACATTATTTTATAAGTAAGGAATAACCCTTTGAAGAGGGAACTGAGCATTTAGTATTCACCAGGCCCATATAATTATATAGCCCTGCTAATTCAGGGCAAGTGAATAGGAACATACAGGCTGGCTAGCAGCCACTCCAGAAATCCCTCTCTTCCTAAAAGAATCGAGCAAAGCTTGCTTCGCCTATCTACCAATTCAGTCATTTAAGAACTGCTGAATGAATACCAATGAGGATCCTTTTTTTTTTTTTTTTGGAGGGGATGAAGGATATGTTATGCAGTCAAAAAAAACATAATCCATTTACTTCCTATTAGTGCTTATGGTATAGTGGAAATAAGAATACCGTGTTAAATTCTTCTTGTACTTTATAGTCTTTAAAACTCTTGCATATATATAATCTTAATGCAGGAGTCTAAAATAAATACTCTTTTCATTTCTACCATAAATAGTTTGACATTAAGTAAGCCTTATTCTCTGAAATCTCTGAAAAAGTTCACACACAACCTAATTTCTTTCATAATGTTCTCTCAATCCTATGTCTGCTCTAGTTGCTACCTGATTACTCTCCTTCTTTTACTACCAAGCTTCTCAAAAAAAAGGTCTACACTTGCAGACTTGCCCTTCAACTCGAAATAATCAGGTCTTAAAACAGTTTGTGTGAAGCATCCTGAAATTATTTATAAATGGTGACAAATAAACTTTTAGTTGCTAAATACAATATACCTTCCCAGTCCTTGTATACATCATCATTCTGTTGTCTTTGTTTCTGTTAAACCTTCTTTTCCACCTTATATCTTTGGCACATACTACTCCTTGGTTCGTTTGTGGATCTCCCTACCTCTGCCTGTTCCTTAGGGTGTAGATTTATCCGTGTTCTCCCCCCACATGTTTTTTATTATTACTATTTTATTTTTTATTATTATTTTTACATCATTGTTCATTTTTAAACAATATTTGCTTCCCTCCACCCCCTCAGGTGTAGTCCCCATAGAGTTTCCTTCCCCAATGCACCTGTGCACCATCACCTCAGTCCCCTATGCTCCTCCCTCCCTCCCTCTGATCCCTCTCCCTCCTCCTCCCCTGCACGATGTCTCTGATTGATAATTGTCTGTTTTTGCTTTGTTGTGTTTTGTACCGTTTTACACTGGTGTCTTATTTGGTTCCCCTATATTCCTGCTATAAATGAAACCATCCAATATTTTTCTTTTTCCTTCTGGCTTATTTCACTGAGCATAATTCCTTCTAGCTCCATCCACATTGCTGCAAATGGCATGAGTTTATCTTTTTTGATTGCTGAATAATATTCCATTGTGTATATATACCACATCTTCTTGATCCAGTCATCCATTTGGGGGTATTTGGGTTGTTTCCAGGTTTTACCTACTATAAATAGTGCTGCAATAAACGTAGTGTTCTTTTGAATCACTGTTTTTGTGTCCTTTGGGTAGATCCCTTGTAGTGGAATTGCCAGGTCGTGTGGTAGCTCCGTTTTTAGTAGACTGAGGAACCTCCAGACAGCTTTCCATAAGGTTGGACCAGTTTGCAGTCCCACCAGCAATGTAGGAGAGTTCCTTTTTCACCTCATCCTTGCCAATATTTGTTGTTGCTTGTTGTTCTCACCCCACATTTTACCCTAAGGTGACTTCACTTATTTCAAAAAAGGCAATAGTTTTCTGTTTCCTGTACTGAACTAATCCCTGAGACTCAAAGTCTCTGAAAGTAGAATGATCCTTCCCCCAAAATTCGCCCCATGAGAAAGCACTCATTGGATAGAATGATGATGATAGATCCTGTGCGATAAGAGAGGTGGACACAGGATTTAGCAGCATAGAGACCACTGAGAACTTGACCTGTGCGAGTTCAGAAGCCACCTTGCCCTGGACTGAAGAAGCAGTAGACAACTCTTGAAAGAAGTTTGTTGCAAATGGGAACACAGAAATAAGAAAGTAGCTTTTTTGGTGTCAAAGGAAGGAATTTTTTTCAAACAGGAGAGACTGGAGTCATTAAAAGGAATGATCAGGTAGAAAGGGAGTTGTTGATATTGAAGAAGAGAGAGGAATCAGCTGAAGGAATAAGGGTGAGAGAGGTCGGGATCTGGAGACAAGTGGAGGCATTGTCTGTGATGGGGATGTCCGTTATAACAGAGGGAAAACAGAGAGGATAGGTACCATGTTATTTGTACATGGGATATGAATATGGAAATACCTTTCTTGAAATGGTTTCTATTTTTCTAGTGAATTATGCTATAAGGACATGGGCCATTTGAAGATGGGAAGATATTAATAGTCCTATCAGAAAATGGAGATGAGAATTTACTAGGAAAATAGAGTAGAGGGCCTCCCTGGTGGTGCAGGCAGTTGGTTGCATGCTGCACTGTGAAGCTGTCCGCAGCCTCTGCAATGTGGGTTCAATCCCGGCTGGCAGGCAAGAATCCCACACAGCCACGCAGACCTCTCCTGTCTTGCCCGCTGCTCCCCTCAGCAGTGTATTTCTTCAGTCTGCCTGTTCTGTTCCCTGCTCTGTCTCTGGTGAATTCTCTCACCCTCCCACGCATCTGGCCTGTACCCCGGTTCTTGTATAAAAATAAATAAATCTTTAAAAAAAAAAAGAAAATAGAGTAGAATTGCAGGAATTTAGGCGGGCATATTTGAGATTTATAATCTTTATATTCAATGGGAAATGAAAATGCAATTTCACTGTAAGACACAGAGTTGCTTCATAGTCTGACCTGTTCTCATATGGTGTGAGATCATGGGCTACTCACTTAACCTCCAGAGCATTAGTTTCCCAAATGCACATAGGAGATAGTACTACCTGTTCAGAAAGTCATGGTGAGAATTAGATTAAGGCTAGCTGTGTGCTTTCAGTGGCAATGAATCATGATTGTAATAAGAGTTCTTGTTCCATTTAGCTGGCACTTTGGAATTACAGCAGGTCTGCAAATAATGTCATTTGGTTCAACGTCATTTTTCATATGGTTGATGTGGGGGAAATCAATTCCTGGCCAGGACCACAGTCCATGTGGAGTTTGCACATTCTCTCCCACATCCCTGTGGCTTCTCCCTGGGTCTCCAGTTTCCTCCCACTGGGAGGAACAAAGATGTGCACATTAGGTTAGCTGGTGTATGAAATTGCCCCAGTGTAAGTGTGAGTGGCCTTGTGAGGGAAGGGTGTCCTGCCCCAGGCTGGTCCCTGCCTTATGCCTTGAACTGCTTGGATAATCTCTGCCTCTCTGACCCTGAACTAGAGTAAGTGGCTCAGAAAATGAATGAATACAAATTATTGTTTAATATTAGAAGACTTTGGGGTCTTTATTTAATAGTTTGGTGATGTTTTGGGGGCCAGAAATATGCTCTAGGAATTTAATTCTTGTTTATAGTCTATGGTAAAATTGTTTTAGTTATACATTGTTTTTGCTTGAAGCCACTTTCCAAGAACCTAGTGACAACCTGAGGACTTACTATACTGACAATGCTGTAATACACAGAAATTGCCAGTCTTCCTTGTGCCTGGATATAGGAAAATGCTTGCACGAATCATAGTAGGAACCCCAAAATACCTGTAACCCACCTATCTCAGTGACATTATAGCAAATAGCTCAAAGGTTCTTGGAAAGTTATATCACCTTAGTTCACACTTACCACTGACCTTGATTAATGGACTGCATATACTCTCAAAGAACTGAGGCTTTCAGACTTAGTGGCCACAAAGTAGTGCATGCAATTGGAATAGCACTTTGGGATTCAAAGGAATTAGATTGTGTTTGGTGCTTCCCCTAAGAAATACACTCAAGGACACCCACCTGCTCCCAGCAATAAAATGTTCCCTCAATTATGGTTGATCGAATTGTGATCATTTTTATGAGAATATTTGAATACCCAAGAGTATAGTAGCTTTGGCCTCAAGGATAACTAACCTCAATGTGCATCTAGGCTATAAAGAAATGCTATGATGTCTATTAACAAATGCACACAACAAATCCTGTTGCATTTTAAAATATAACTCTATGTTTTAAATCTGCACTTAGTATCTTCTAGCATGCGTTGAGAATCTAAAGTAAAAAGTCGATACAAATTGTGAAGGGGCTCCCAGAAAAATCTTTTTGAATGGGTTCCTGGGAAATTTATCCATTCATTCCTAAGGAAACACCTATTGAATGCCTACTACACTCGTCAAACTGTGCTAATTATGGTAGAAACTACAGAGAGACATAATACAGACTCCCCTTAAAGATCCTACAATCTACTCAGGGAGCTAAGACTAGTATACTTAATAGCTAAATAGCAATACACACTCAAATAACAATAAAGAACAACAGTGTAAGTGTTTCCACAGCACAGAAAGTAACTATGGGAGAACTGAGTGGTAGAATCTATGAAGTTCTGAATCCTGAGAAGAAAGTGAGAGAGGTCTATCTCCTACAGACTTATTTTGCTTAGCATTATCCATGCAAGCTCCATCCCAGTTGCTGCAAATGGCATGAGTTTATCTTTTTAAATACCAGATGGTGTCACTGATATGTGGAATATAAAGTAACTAAATTAATAGTCAGATAAAGACAAGCTGAAAAACTAACCCTTGATAGCTGACTGCAGAACTGAGGCGCCAAGAGGGAAGGGGTTGCAGAAAGGGAAAAAACAGAGGGAAGGAGACATAATAGCTTGTGGTGGTGGAGTACGGGCATGTTGGTGGTAGATGCACTGTGATGGTAATACCTGATGGGGACATCCCAATGTTTGCCCAGTTAAAAATTAATTAATCAAATGAAAGAGAGGGTTATGCGCTGGAGTCATCAGGGAAGGCTCTCTGGAGGAAGCAGCCTTGGGTAGGACTTGTATAAACAGTAGAATGAGGCCAATTATAAAAGAAGCAATGGAATCATAAACAAAGGTGGTGAGACAGTAAAAATGCAAGTCATGTTGGAAGAACAAAAGAAATACTGACCTGAGAACAGTCCTAGGGACCATGGGATGCCTCTGTGAATGAAAATATCATGTACCCACCTTGTGAAACCATGGACCTGGAAAGACAGCTTAGTGACCCATCGCTGTGCCCATGTAGGCTCACCCATATGGCAGCACACAGCTGCACATCACACACATACACTGCACGGGGGGATGAGCATGGGGACATCTGTTGCCTCATTGGCCTTCTATTTCCAGAGAGTACTGAAGAAAATGAAGTTACTTGAGTTGCATTAGATGTTTCTCCAAATAAACTCATCTTTCTGAGGCCTGAGTATACTGTCCAAAGCCAACCACAAATCTGATTCCCAATTGATTCATACCCCCCTGGAATAGCCCACTATCCTCCAAAATTAAATTTACTCGCCTGTTGGATTCTTTGCTTTTTCAAAGATAATTACTGCTGTCAGTTACCAATGTCTAAAAAAAATAATCATCCTCACTTCCCTCTTAAAACCATGATCACTACTAAAAACACCTATCAACCTCCTCATTTCTGACACTCAGCTTGTTTGAAATGTTCCAGGAATCCAAAGGAGGGAACATTTGCTTTGCTGCCACTTTCATGTGCCAGACATTAGCTAGGGCTCCAAATACAAAGACTGATTGTAATAACATTTTAATAATAATAATAATAATAATAATAATAATGTGCTTATATAGTGCTTACATTCCAGGCACTGTTCTAGGTGTTTCATATATACTAACAATTTTTAGCTTTTTTAGAATGAATAATATTCCCTGCCCTCATGAAGCTTACAATCTACTGGAGAAATAGATGTAAAAATAGACAAATTCCTCCAGCACGATCACTGATGAGAACTGTGATTCAGAGTAGAGTAGAGCCCTTGAGAACGAGTGACAGCCCAGACAGCACAGAAGAGGTCAGGTTTACACCAACTCTAGATGGATTAAAGAAAAGTCACAGTCTGGCAGAGGCTGAGAGACAGCAGCTTTCAGGCTAGTGGGACTGGCTGGTTTTATTCCACACCAACTTGGATCTTCAGGGTCCTCTCTTTGGGTAACTGAGAATATGTTTACTTATTTCTGTCATTTGGTGTGTGCCAGGCCTTCTCCTCCCAGGTCACCCCTATGAAACCTCCAGGGAGCACTGATTGTCACCTGCTGGCTGGCTCATCTCAGCCGGTGGCTGTAGGTGATTATCTGTGCTGCTGGCAAGGGGAGTCCGGGGTGGTGATTACATCGGTGTCTGTGGAAACTTCGGTGTCAGAGATCCTGTTAGAAAGCATTTTATGGATACTGATTCAGGAGACTGCTCTCTAGCTCGAGGAAAACAGGGCACTGCAAAGGCTGTAATCAGAGCTCACCATTTCAATAGCAGTCTTCAGCGCCAAAGTCTGGATGCTAAAAATTAAGGCTCCTCTGCTTCCTGTTACCCCACAACTGAGACAATGACAGCACTAAATAAGGTCTCCCTCCCTTGAGTCCCAGAGAGCAGCTTAGAAATGAAACGGAAGAGGCAGCTTGGCGAATGGATGAATGGACGCCTGTGACTAGTTAATGATTTGATTTATTACTTCACCTTCTCCCTGGAAGCTGGTTTACTATAGACACAAGGACAGTTTAAATAACTGCACTGGAACAGGGGAATTGAGATAGCAGGATTGACAGAGAGAAGCACACTCTTTTTTTAAAGATTTATTTATGTATATAAGAGCTGGGGTACAGGCCAGAGGTTTGAGGGGTGAGAGGATTCACCAGAGACAGAGTGCAGAGTTGGGAACAGAACAGGCAGACTGACTGAAATACACTGCTGAAAGGAGCAGCGGGCAAGAGAGGAGAGGTCTGCTGTGCCATGTGGATTTCTCCCTGGCTAGCCAGGGATTGAACTCGTGCTGCAGAGGTTGCAGATTGCTTCATAGTGCGGTGCTTAACCCCTTGCACCACCAGGGATGTCCAGCACACATTTTTTTAATGTTAAAGTAATACAAATATTTATATTTAAACCTTGAAACAAATATGGAAAAAAAAAACCTCAGATGCAACCAGTTGTCTTCACTCTTATCTCCCTTCCTGACCCTGCTGTCCAGAAACAGAACCCTTAAGTGACCTGTTAAGTATGAAGTACAGAAACAGGAATAGTACTGAGGAGCCTGTGCTGAGTCCTGCTGGAGGTTATCTCCACAGGCATATGCTCCTACACTGTCAACTTTAGACATCACTTGCTGACACCTTGATATAACTTATACCATCATCATTTCTCTCCAACATGCCCCCACCCCCAGCCCTGAATGCAGATGCTATGAAATGCTACATTTTTGTTTCAAATCAACTTGCTTTTGACTCCATGCCTGAGCTAACGTGAAATTCCACTGCCATCATTAGAAATTCTATTTCTAATGTTAACCCACATTACAGACCTGAGTGCACCAAGGCGCACAGAGGACCTGTGTCTGCAGTGATTCCTGGTGAAGTTCTCCTCCAAGCTCTAGTGGTTCCTGGAGGACCAGCGCTTGTCTGGCTTCATGCCTCTCATGCAGTGTGGGGATTGTGATCAGGGATGAACATCCCATGGCAAGGCTCCAGCCCCCCATGAGGTTGGTTCCCACGATCATTGGTCTCACAGTGTGCTTCCTGAGCTCAGAACAGGAGACCCATCCTTGAACTTACCTTTTATTTCTAATAATTGTTTTCTTCCTGCTGTCATTTCTCATTACCTTTCTCTTGCATTTCTGCCATTATTTTGGCCATAGATTTTCCATAGTCTTCGTCATACTAGTTATCTGACCTACCTTATCCCCACATCTTCCTATCCCGAGCTGCACTTGTTTTCTGGGAACAAGAACTCCCTGCCCCGCATTAGTCATTCTGGGACTGTCTCCACTGCGCTCCTGAAAAGAATCCACTGTTCTCGGACATTTTTCTCTCTCTTGATTTAATTTCTCTTTTTGCTGGAGTGTACACTCAAATAACTTGTTTAAAAAAGAAATAGATAAGAGGTACATTTCCAAACCCTTGTGAATCTAAAAATGCCTATATTCTGCCCCCATGGTTGATTAATACTCTGGTTCAGGATGTAATTCCAGGCTGAATCTAATTTTTCTCAGAGCTTGGCAAGCAAGGCTCCTTCTGCCCTTGCTGTTGGTGGTTCTCCACAGACTGACGTTGGTCCTTTAAGGTAACCTTTTCCCTCTGGGGACCGTTTTAGTCCTACTAACGTGTGACTCAGTGTGTCTTTTTCATCCCGTTCCACATTTGGTAGGCATTTTAAATACAATGAAACACTCAGAAACATTCTCTTTTGTTGCTTCTTTGGTCATTTCTACCCCTTCACTTTCTTCATTGCATTTTTGTAAACTCCTACTAGCCAGACACTGCTGTTCTCTAGTCCTTTCTTAATGTTTCTTCCTTCTCTCATCCTTGCCATCTCTTCCCATTTATATCTTGTCCTCTAAGAGATTGATTTCAATCTTTGAATTGATTTTTTTGGTGTGTGTTTTGGCAATAATATGTTTAATTTGCCAAAGTCCTTTCTTCTTCCCTGTTCCTTTTTCATGCCACCCCTTTCTTTTTCTATGTAATATTGTTTGAAACTCTCAAGGGATACCAGTTAGAGGTTGGTTGTCTTTCTTTTGAAGTTCTTTTATTGGAGAGTTGCCTTTTCTGTCATGTTTATTTCTGACTTGATCTTTCTCAGTTGTAGGACAAGCTGTGTCCTTCAGTGACTGACAGCTTCTGGTTTCCTGGTCATATTTCAAAGAAGAGGCCATGAAAAGGTCATTTGAGTACATGGCACATATTTTTATTTCTAGGCTTCACTTTTTAGTGAGAAGGGTATCCCCAGAATGAGCAGGGCACTCCAAATACCAGCACACTGCTGCGCTAGTTCTCCTTTAAAAGGTGTTTTAATGTCTTTAGAAAATAAGCATCCATTTTCTTTATGACCTGAGGAAAGATATAAATGCCTGATATGTGTGTGTGTGTGTGAGAGAGAGAGAGAGAAAGAGAGAGAGAGAGACAGACAGACAGGCTGAGACAGAGAGAAAGAACTGGGCAACTAGTTCTATACACAGACTTCAATCACTCCCATTTTCTGGACACTTCTCCCTCTCTCCCTTCACCTCATCTTCCTCTTAGACCAAAACTTCTGGGCAACTTGGGCTCCTCTTTTGATTCAAGGGACACCCCATGCTGCAGCCACCTTCACCTCCCTGCACCATTCAATGTCATTCTGTGCTCTCTTTGACTTTTGCAGACTTATTGAAACCCCCCATACTCCTGGAGCTTTTCTCTTGTTGTCATTATTGTGAGATCATGAGATTTTTATTCCTTTTCCAGATTTTTACAGAGATATAAGAAGAAAAAAAACACAAACCACTAGGCTCAGGACACATCTTGAAATAGAAACCAGGGCTGCAATTACACATTCCCACTTTACTCATTAAATGATATCAAGTGAGGAAAAAACACTTGTCTCTAAAAAGCAGTAGTAATATTATCAAATCACAGTTCCTAAAGGAGCCCAGATTTTTCTTCCATAGAGAGGTCTCACCACTCAATGTTTAAAAGGATGGTCTCACCTAGATTAAAATTCCTGCCCTGAGACTGATGAGCTTAATTGCCATGGGTAAATTCCTTAATGTCTCCGTGCTTCAGTTTCCACTCATGAAAACAAACATGATGATAACCATATACTTATCCCGTTGAATCAAGGTGAAGTTTATGAGCCCATCCACGTAAAGCACTGGGAACAGCAAGCTTAAGTGTTAGCCATCATCACTGCTATTATTGTCCCAATGTCAGGTCAGGCAGGCCTAGAGGAGCAGAGTACCCGCAGTCATCTTGCGTCCTTCCTCAGAGATCACAAGGACAGCTGGGAGTAGGCAGGCTTTTAAGTATCGAGAGTGAGGTCACAACTTCTCTACATTTCTCGTGCAGGAGTCTGGAAGGGAGTGATGGCAGAGTCACTCCTTCAAAAACTGTTGATAGGACACTAGCAACATGGTTGTGGAAATGGAATATTGTCTCTGAAGCCACCTCTTAAATGAAGGGAAGAGAAGAGGAATGAGCAGGTTATGAGGACAACAATATTGAGACCATATCGAAGAGGAAATGAGCAGATGGAGAAGATATTTGAAGGAAAAAGATGCTTCTCACTTATGTGAGACAGGAGTTAGAACCAAACATTGCTGTGGCCCCCTATGCCCAGGTGCCTATCAAGCTAGCATCTATGTGGGGGATATGGAAAGTTGAAATGCACAAAGGAAACATGTAACCATGCACAGTTTTTCAATGAATTTTAACTCAGGGCACAAGAAGACCTAATAATGCACAAGAAATCATGTAACAATGCACAATTTTTAATGAATTGTAACTCAAAGTGTGCAGGCTCCTGTCCCCTTTGAAATACCATTCCTCAACCTGAAGCAACAACTTTTTAAAAACCCATCACCTTCCTACTGTGAGCGGCCCCTTCATCTGCTTTATTTACTGGACCCCCATGACAGCTTCTTGAGGCAGGTATTAATAACTATTTTAATAGATAAACAAAGGTGCAAGGTATGGCTCAGAGAAGATAAGTAACACATGACTAATAAATAGAGGCTCCCATCTACAAGCCCAAGTACATTATCATTCATTTTATTGATGTGTTGTCATTAAGCGCTAAAGCCCCCCTTTTTTGCACTACATTTATTGCCTTTTTACTCACCTTCAACATAAAAATCCCCTATTCCCAGTTTTACATTTAACAGACCCCTCAATCAATCACTGTATAGAGAAATCTCCATTACCTTTTCTGTCTTCAGTCACTATAGATAGAATTCTCCATTACTTTTTGTGAAGGGTTTGCTATTTCTCCCTACCAGCGTATTTCTCTCAACAAACTGATTTCCACCTGCCCATGCACCTCTCCCTGTGCCTCCCTGATCTTCTCCCTGGTAACCCCTCACCTGGCACCTTGCTCCCCAGCCTTCACCTGGCTGCTCCCCTCTCCCTAACTCTACAGCCTCCAGAGAGGCCCACATTTCACCTCCTCCTCCCAGCCCCAACGTGAGTTGCAGTTCAGCATTTTTTGCTTCCCACCAACATTTTCTGTTGCTATGGAAACCAAGAGGCAGTTCTGGAAGGAGGGGGAGTCTTGGAGCGCAGTCATTGCTGGCCTGGGTGTGGGAGGGAGATGGTAGGCAGCTGGGGTAGGGGGAGGAAGAGCGGAGGAGAGTCTGGAGAACTCAACCCACCAGCTCCTCATGGAGAAAGGGACTTCTCCACTCCCTCTTCGAGATGAAGGGAGGCAGAGGGGGAGCAGCCCAGTGCTGGGCTGGCTTAGCAGCTGCATCTTTCGGATGGTTGAACAGGAGGAGGCTGAGTGGGCGGCCCCCCGTGGTGATGGAGCCTGGTTCCCAGGCTGCTTGTAATCTGTCCTTAATTTGCCACTGAGGAAGTTAACTTTATGTAGCTAAGAAAAAGGAAGGCTCAGGGGAGCCATCATCACAGAAAATAAATATGTTCCCATTATAAATGAAGTAACAAGATAATTTACAGTCTCAGAAGATGATGAGACAGGGAGAAATGGCCTGTATCTAATGAAAAGTTTAAGCTAAAAATTAGGAAAAAGAGCTTTACAGGAATGGTTGTTCTGCACAACAACTGAGACAAAGTACAAAGCATTTTCACTGACAGATAATTTAGTCCCTGCCTTCAAGTAACATGTTATTTGAGCTTGGCAAAAGGCCTGGGACCTTCAAACCTTGTCATATAATTTGAAGGGTAAGACCAGCATGTACTGTGCCACCAGTTTGCTGCCAAGCAGGGGAAATAACTCAGAACTGGGATCCAAAAATCACTAAGGTAGACCCAGAAGTGAATTTACCTTAATAAGCAATAAGTAAGTTAAGAAAGCAAAAGTCAAGGGATTCCTGAAGTCCCACACAAGGTAGTCAATCATTCTTTAAACCAACATGTGTTTGTTGAGTGTTGACTGTATGTCAGGGACTGTACTAGACTCTGCAGGTTGGGAGAGCAGACAGCGTAGCAGGAGGAAGAATAAAACAAAGCCAACTGAGCAGTGGCCTCTGGTTTTCAGGAACTCACTGAGTGGGAGAGACAGACTCCTAAACAACTCACTGCAGTGCAATATACCTTGTTTTCGGCACAGATACCCTCCACATGCCATGGAGCACATGAAGGTGTTGCTTAGCTCTGTGAGCATCAGTGAATATTACACAGAAATACTCTTTGAACCAGTCCTTAAAGATGAGTCAAAGGAGTCAGCAGGTACAGAAACCCAGAAAGAATTTGCCACCAGAGGAAACTGTGTAGCAAGAAGTGTGAAGACTGATAACCCAGAACATGCTCAAAATACAGGGATGTTGCTGGCCCTCCATGTGTGTGTGTCTAGAATGGGAGGGGCAGGAAATGAAGTTAAAAGATGAATGAGAACCTGCCCAACAACCCTTCTGATACCATTCTATGGGGTGTAAGCTTGATTCTCTAAAAATCGTGACAAGTAGCTCGGTGTTGGGATAAGACTTGTGCATTAATACTCTGACTTTGGTGGACACGTGGAGGATGGAATGAGGAGAAATGAGGACTCTAAGCGCAAGTGTAGAAGTCTCTGGCAAGAGTGATGTATGGAGAGAGACTCAAAGCTATTGTAGCAAAGAAATAAATGTGACTTGGTAATATTTGACTATGGGAATGAGAGAAAGAGAGAAGTCAAGGATGATCGAGGCTTGCATGAATTTGGCCTAACCAAGTCAAAGTTCCTTTTACCAAAAGATGCCATCCTGCTGCCACTTCATCTGGGTGCACAGCCTATTTCTTCAAGAGCTGCGGAGGGTAAAGAGGGGGCAGGGAAATTGTCAATTCAATTTTGCTTTCCCCACTTTCCTACCAAATGGTCCCTAAATATAAGATTAACTTTCATGTTACACAAAACAAAATCACATGTTAAGAGGTGAAAGTGGAACAAATTGTTGCAGGTTATTTTTCAAGTTAATAAACAAGTGCAGCCAAGGGGGGCGCTGATGGGCTTCAATACACAGAGCACCGTGGCCGAGGCAGAGGCTGCAAAGGAGCGTAAGACTAGACAATAAATTGACCACATTTATATCACTGACCCAAAGATGAAAACTGGCATCTTGTGCTCCATATTTAGCCATGATTAAAATTTCAGATTAGGGCCTCCCCGGTGGCGCAGCGGTTGAGCGCTGGGTTGCTAAGCTGCCTGCGGCCTCTGCAGCGCCAGTTCGATCCCCGGCTGCTCCCCGGCCACCAGAGGAGGGTCCCACATGGCGCGCAGACCTCTCCTGCCGCCCGCTGCTCCCCTCAGCAGTGTACTTCGGTCCTTCTGCCTGCTCTGCTCCCCGCTCTGGCTCTGGTGAATTCTCTCACCTTCCCGCGCTTCTGACTGTACCCAGTGCTTGTATAAACAAAACAAAACAAACAAACAAACAAATAAATAAAATAAAACATGCCTCTATTAAAAAAATTTAAAAAAAAAATTTCAGATTAGATAAGGAGCCGCTGCATGTGATTTACTCAAATGATAAACACAGGAATCAACCCCAGAGGAGCAGTTCCCTTGCTCAGGTATACTCGTAAGTTCAAAATTATTCACATTTCTCATTTTTGATCCAGTCAACACTTACAATCCATCTGTGATACTAAACATTTCAAATGCTGAGGAGATGGATGAGGATGGATAATATTAAATGGGAAAATCAATACCATTTTGATAGCTTCTTCTCTTACTTAACAGGCCATATTACCTTGTTTCTCTCCAGATCCAAGTTCGGCACTCATTTAAAAGTTTTAAACCCCTTTTTGGGTATCTGTCAAGACTGGCAGCAAGGTGGATTGTGAGAAGAATGGACAATTGCCTTTCAGCTCCTTGCTTCCTATTTGGGTCCTGAATTTGAGCATACCTCCTCCTAGCCAACGTTGCTCTCACCATCTATCCATCTCAGGAGGGGGAGCCTTACCCCGAACCTCACTCTCAAGCCATATGTAAGCAGCGGATACTTAAACTTAACCCACCTTCTGTGACTGCACAACAAATAATTCTTGCTGCAACACTGGCCCATCTGGTCCCAAGATGATCGCTGCAGGGGGCACGTTTCATTCCTGAGCCTCAGTCTTGAGGCTGCCTCTTGGGCCTCATCCTCCATCCTTATATAGCCTTTTTAAGATTTATTTATTTATGCATATAAGAGATGGGGAGTAAACTAGAGGTGTGTGGGTGAGAGGATTCACCAGAGACAGAGTGGGGAGCAGAACAGTGGATCTACTGAAATACACTGCTGAGGGGGAGCAGTGGGTGAGACAGGAGAGGTCTGCTGCACCATGTGGGTAGCTCCCTGACTGGGGATCAAACTCATTCTGCAGAGGCTGTGGATATCTTTATAGTGTTGTGCTTAACCACTTGTGCCACCAGGGAGGCCCAGCCCATTTCTTTTCATCAAAAGCTTTAGCCAGGGGTTTGTTTTGGGCTGAAAGACAGAGGCCTCTACCCTTTGAAAGACTTTTGCCCTTCTGCCTAGAACTGCAAGCAGTGCTAACCCAGATCCCCTCTGCCATTGGGGAGGGAACAGCACCCCCATACATGCTCTAGAATCCCTCTTTATCTTGAGCTGTCAGTCAGAACTAGCTCTTCAAACTATGCTCTGCTTGTACCCACCTTGAGCGCCATGTTCTTCCCTCACACTGAAACTCCTCTAACCATAACCTGACTGAATCAGTTCCTTGGAAAGAGGTCCTTTTTCCTGGCCCGGAAATAATTCCCCCTGGTGCTATCCTACTACAGTACCTAGTAAAGACCAGAGGAATCCAGACATACATCATTCTGCTCTGGAACCTTCCTCCAAGCTCCCAGCCAGTGATTGGCTTTCTTCTCTGGGACATTCTATTATTTGGCTTTTTCAGTCACCTCCCACTCCTTTCTCCAGATTTCTACTACCTCATACTATTCCTCCTGGGCCTCTACTTTTCTTGTTTCCTAGATCATGTCTCTGTTCTCTTTCCCTTTTATGACAAACAGTGACAGGATTGGATTATTTCCACCCAACAGACTGGAAAATTTCTCATAATGCCAGGCCACAGGCTGGTGCTGAGTGGCTGAAAACCAGGTCAGAAAATCAAGTGTTGAGGATTTATTTCAACCAATTTGAGAGGAATACCCAGATGAACAGGCCAGTTCCTGTCTATTGACTGAAATCCCTGGAGCCATTCAGACAATTTCAAATTAGCCATCAGGTAGCTAAGAGCTTCATCACAATTCTGTGCACACACAACAGCATTCCAACAAGAGACACTGACTTCCTTCCCTATTGCCTGGTCATCTGAATCAGTGTCTTGGGCAACCCACTCCTGGTCCATGTCCTGATTTCACCTATCATGCAGCTGATAGGACAGTAATGATGCCGTCCCTACGTGTGGCAAGTCCCAATGCTATTTATAGAATGTTAGCATTGGAACTAAGCTTTTTCTGAATCTATTACAGTATTCAGATATAATGTGGTTTTTAACTAATTAGTCCCATGAGGTGAGAAAGTATTATGCACACTCTGTAGATGAAGAAATAGATTCAGAGAGGTTAAGAGACTTGCCCAAGGTCATTCAACGAACTGGTAGAAGGACTTAGAATTTCTACATAGGTGATGTTAGTTTTGCATTTTCAATATGTGCTTCCCACATGATGTCTTTTATAATTCACTTTATATGTTTTTTCAAATATATTATGTTTATCCTTATCTCAGCAAAAGAAGATTCAGCTTTGTAAAAGGAAATAGGATCTGTGAAGGAAAATGGCAGAAGTGGGCAAAAGAAAAAGCCTTCTAGACCCTCTGGTGATAAAAGTGTAGCATAGAGTAGATCATCAAGAAAGTACCAGGATTTCCATGGAAAGGTCTAGAAATTGTCTACAGAGAACAGAGGCCAGGCCAGCATTTCCCAGACCCCAAGGCCCTTTGTGCAACCAGGTTTACTTACTTGCCAGTAAATTCTCTTCACAGAGGAAAACAGTTCCTTAAAGAAGAGGCAGAATTTTCAGGTTGATATTGTATTGAAAGGAAACACCATAATTTTATAAGTCTTCCTTGGATAAACCATTTGCTTTTCTGATTCCAGAGTTTTCCCTCTAAACACTCCTTTTTGAAAGATGATAAATGGTAACAATCCATGTGGATCATTGTTACCATCCCAGAGTTTGAAAGCATCAGTTTTATTAATATCAGACTTAAAAAACAAAGCAGATGAGTGAGAGAGGTCCTTGAAAATAGGAGGGCGCTAACTCAAGTGCTACCCTAAGATGCAAATCGGGGCCTCCCTCATTAAGGGGTTAAGATGCAGCCTATGAAGCTATGCGCAGCCACTGTAGCACGAGATCAATCCCCAGCCAGGGAGCTACCCACACGGCACAGCAGACCTCTCCTGGCTCACCTGCTGCTCCCCTCAGCAGGGTATTTCAGTCAATCTGCCTTTTCTGTTCCCCACTCTGTCTCTGGTGAATCTTCTCACCCTCCATACCTCTGGCCTATACCCCAGTTCTTGTATGTATAAATAAATAATTTTTTTTAAAAATAAGATGCAAATTGCCTTTGCTACTTTTAGGAGAACCCCTAGTTAGACCCTTTTCACAGGAGTCTTTCCTCATCACATTCAGCATGCTAATCTTAGTATGATATTTTACAGGCAAATTATTCAGTCTACTGAGGTGGGAGTTTGCCCATGAGCTTGCTGAGGACACCTTGGAGAATTGATATCTCTCAGCAAAAAGTTGCAATTCCATTTCTTGGGAAATAACCCCTTCTTATATAGCGCATGTCAAGTATATGGGTTCTATGCTCTAGTCATCTCCCAAGGTTAGGTGTTTCTTTTTTTAATTCGAAGTTCCCAATATGACTCAAGCCTTAGCTAAAAATTCAATTATTTCCCAAAATATTTATTGAAGCTACTAATATACATTTGATGACACCATCCACCAACTCTGTTGACATTTTATTTGAACCCACAGGGGCTATAGTTGGGTCTATTAGAAGGAATTTAGAGATCATGTAGAAAATTCATCTCATTTGAAAAAAAAATTAACTGTTTTTTTATTGAGGTAACATTTATAGCCTTGTGTATGATTTAGTGAAATAGGTTCACACCCCTTCTGATATATATCACCACACCACACCCACCAGCAAGGCACCTAGTCGTCTGCCATAGTCTGTTGGGCTCCCTCTCTTTTGTTCCTTGCCTTCATGGTCCTCCTCTGTTAGTCTCAATTCTGGAGTCAGATTTCTAGGGTCTGTTTTGGTTTGGTTTTGTCTGTAACTTTGTTTTGTTTCTCTGTATTACACATACAAGTGAAATAATCTGATACTTTTCTCCTTCTGTTTTATTTCACTTAGTATAATCCCCCACCCAGTTCCATCCATGTTGTCACAAATGGCAAGATTTTCTCTTTTCATAGCTGTGTAGTATTCCATTGTGTATACATATACAACCTTGTAATTCCCTCATCTGTCCTTGGGCTCCTAGGTTGTTGCCATAATTTGGCCATTGAACATAGTGCTTCGATGAAATAGGAGTGCATATTCTCTTTGAATTAGCATTTTAACATTGTTGGGTAATTGTGAAGTAGTGGAATTGCTGGATCATATGGTAAATCTTTTGTACTTTTGCTATTTTGAGAAACCTATTTTTCCATAGGGATTGGTCCAGTCTATGTACCCATCAACAGTATACAAGGGTTTCTTCTTATTCACATCCTCAACCACACTTGTTGTTTCTGGTCTTTGTGATAAGAGCCATTCTCCCAGGTAAGAGAGTAGCTCATGTTGGTTATGATTTGCATTTCCCTGATGCTAAGTGATAAGCATTTTTCATGTGCCCTATTAACCAGCTATTGCACATCTTCTTTGGAGGAGTGTGTCTTTGGGCCTTTTCCCCCTTTTCAGACTCGATTTTTTTGTTTTCTTTATTTTGAATTGTATGAATTATTTGTAGATATTGAATATCAGGCCCTTGTCAGATGCTTGATGTGCAAATATTTTCTTCTGTTCAGAAGGTTATCTTTTTGTTTTAATGATAGCTTCTTTTGCTGTGCAGAAGCTTCTTAGTTTGAGGTAGTCCCAATTATTTTTGCTTTTGTTTCCCTTGCCATAGAATTGGGTCTCCAAATGCATCACTAAAGCCTATGTCATGAAGTATTTTGCCCATGTTTTTCTCTGTATTTTATGGTTTCAGGTGTTTCATCCAAGCCCTTAATCCATTTAGAGTTAATTTCTATGTATAGTATGAGAGAGTGGTCTAGTTTCTTGCATGTGGGTTGGACAGTTTTCCCAATGCCATTTGTTGAAGAGACTTCCTCATATTCATTGTGTACTTTTGGCTCCTTTGTTGTAAATTAACAGTCCAAACAAGAGTGGGTTTATTTCCGCAGCCCTCTCATCTTAATAAGCAGGGAACGAAGGCACAGAGTATTTGTGATTTTCCAAAAGTCACACAGCTACTCCAAACCCCTTTTAGATTAAATAGGATACAAATAAAATAAAGAACAGACAAGTCTACATTCCGTAAAACTTTGTTCTGTATTATTTCCCCTTCCCCCTTGGCTTCTGGAAGTGCTGAGGGAACTGTGGCAGGATGCAGTAACTCAACAAAGTCCACTGGGCAAAATATGACCTATATTTCCAATGTATTGGTTTTACTTTGTGATACCAAGCAGACTAGAGTATGAGGCAGAATCGAATAAATTAATTTTTGTATAAAGAAAGATGTATATTTTATGGAATTGAATATAAAATGTGCCTATATATAAATATAAAATGTGAAAAAGATATCAAACAAATTTCAAGTTTGCAACTGGTTGCTTCAAGTTACACCCCTAGATACTCCATTTTCTCAGCTGTCATCCAGGGATGCTCATTCTCCTCCCTCTGACAGCAGAACCACTTGAGTAGAAAAATTTGGAAATCTGAGTGGCACCATGAAACTTCCTACTTAGAGGAGTCAACCTGAGAGCCGCTTTCCCTTCTCCCAAAACACCAAGACGACTCACAAAATTTCCGCAGGTCTTATGGAGCCACCATGAACAGCAACCAGAAGTTCCAATTAATTTTCATGGAATTTTTCAAACTATTCTATGAAGACATCAATGTCAGGCACTGTTTTGTTTGTTTTTTTTTTCTATAAGTCTCTGAAATTTCAAAAAGTATTCTAGAACCTCTCCTGTCTTCTGTTTTTCCTTGGTATTTGTGACATCCTGTAGAAAGAAGGTCTTTTTTTTTTTCTTTTTATAGACAGACATATCTGGCTTCTTTCAAATCTTTTTTTAAAGTATCTGGTACTTACCGGCCTTAATTTTTTTTAAAAGAAGAACGGGTCCCAGATTTTTCTTATCATCCAACCCATGCTGCCTGTAAGCAATGCATTCTCAACAGCCCCATTTCCAGGGTCCTGGATATGAGAAAGTTGGCAATTATTCTTGACCCTCCTCCTCCTTTTCACCTTACTCCCGATCATCCAGTCACTAAGTAGTATTCATTTTACTTCCTAAACATTTCTCAAATCTGTCACTTCAACTTTATCTGTGCAGTCACAGCACCAACTCATGCACAGAACTCTTGCCTGAATTAGTCTAATCAGTAGTGCCTTCCAGAACCTCTATAGTGATTGCTTGGTACATTGTAGATGCTGGCTTAAATTTCCAAATAAATGAACAAAGCCTATTACATTTAAACTATGTCACCCCTCTTGCTTATGCAAAAGCTCTACTGTTTCCTGTTTGTTCTGCATCATCAATTTTTCCTCTATGCTGATTATCCCATCTGCCTGTGAACATGTTATAACACCTCCTACCTCGAACTTAAAACTCTCTTTACCCTACATTGTCTCATTTACTGTCCTGTTTTCCAGTTTCCTTTACAGCAAATCCCTCAAAAGATTTGTCTGTAGTCACTATCTCCCCTTCATTCTGTCTTAAACAGGAGATCTTTCTCCTATCACTCTGCCAAACTGCTCTAAAAAGTCTCTAATGGCTTCCTCATTGCCAAATCCAGCAATCAATTCTCTGCTGTCAGATTCCTCATTAAAATGGTCTATCACCCCCCTTATTTTGACCCTAATCTTTTCTCTCCTTCCCCCTCCCCCATAGAGTGTCTCTGGTTTATAGTTGCTTGTTGATTTTGATTTTTTCTTTATTATAATTAGTCTTTTTCCTGGTCCCTTATTTAGGGGAATATAAACAAAATTAAAATGCATGCATTGTGCAAAAATGAAAAATGATGTAAGAATTATATTAAAAAAAATTTTTTTAAGTAAAATAAAATTTTTTCAACAAATTCTTAATGTTTTAAAAAGCAGAAACTTTTAAGACTTTTATAATTCATAATTTGGGATTTTTCAAAGATACCAAAGAATGAATGATAAGCTAGAATATTTAATATACTTTATGAAATAATGCTCTCCTAGTCCCCCAGTATCTCTTGGTTCTCCCACTGTGCAGGCCATTCCCTCTCAGGCACCCTGGCTGGAGGTTACTCACCTTTTCCCAGTCTTACACTGGAGAGCTCTGTGTCTCAGTTTTTGTCATGTCTTTTCTCTACCCCTATTCACTCCCTAGCCCCATAGTATATATTCCATCTACACATCAATGATTTCTATCTTCAGCCCAGACCTCTCTCCTGAACTCTGAAATACACAGCTTTTACTTTTCTATATCCAATTACCTACTTGACATATTTACCTGACTGTGTCACAGAGATCTCAAAATTAATGTGTCCAGAACTCCACACTAAATTCTAACACATCCCCCAGGCACACCCTCCCTCCCACCAACCCCATCCCCTCAGACACCCTCCCCTCCCCCATGCTCTCACATGCTTGTGCTTGCTTTTACTTTTCAGTCTTCCCCTAGGGACAGTATCTTCATTTTTTAGTGCTCAAGAGAAAAACCTTGGAGTCATCTTTGAATTCGCTCTTTTCTCTCACGCTTCATGTGTATTCCATCAGCAGCTCCCTCTGGCTCTACCCCACAAACACATCCAGAGTCTGAAGACTTCTCACCACTTGCCAATTGCTCTCAACAGCACTGCCTCACCCTGTGCTGTTGCAGCAACCTCCATGCTGTGATCTCCCTTCCACCTGGTCCTTTACATCCCTTATACAGGGAGTGAAAGTGATCTTTTCCAAAACACACATCACATCATCTGACCCCTCTGCTCATGATCCCATGCTGGTTTCCTATTTTACTTAGAATATAATCTGCAGTCTTTGTAATGGCTTGCAAACCCCTGCCTGGAAGGGCCTTGCTCCCTCTGATTGCATCACCTTGTTTCTTGCCCTGAGCACTTCACTCTACTCTAGATGTTTTTGCTGGTCTAAGTCCAGCCAAACATACTCTCAGCTCAGGGTCTTTGAACTTCTTGCCCTTATTAAAATAGTCTTTTCTAATTTGTCTATAACTTTTCTTGCTCAATTTATCCAAATCTGTGCCCCAGTGTTACCAAGAGGCTTCTTCTGAACATGCAGTCCAAGGTAGAACTCCCCCCTATCTCTGCCTTTCTTCATGCACACATGGCCCTACATCTGTCCCTAAACTCCTACTTATTGTCACTTGTTCAGTGTCTGTCTGTCTCCCTACCCCGCACACCTGACTGTAAGCATCTTCAGAGCAGAATCTTCATTATTTTTTGTTTGGTTGATCAGTTCATGGTTCTTATATTACTGCTTTATCCCCAGAACCTAGAACAGATTGGCACATGGCAGGGATTCAATCAGTATTTTTAAATGAATGAATTAAATGAATGAACAAGTTGTCTTAGAAGAGAGTCCATGGGTAGAATTTTGCAGTAATGTATACTTTTAAATCCCCTACCCTGGCTTTATTAGTACCATGCTTTAAGCAATTGAGCTAATGGACTCAGACAAGATAATAATATTTTTTAGTGAAGAAAAAAGAATCTCAGAATGCAGAGTGCCAAGGCTGCTGAGAGGGATGCCGGTTGTTATAGTAACTCTTCAAGGCAGGCAAGTTGGCAAGCAGCATACATTTATGAAAACATGTTTACGGAGGCTCCTCAACATTTTTCTAAATTTATTAGAAATGCATTTTGTTTGTTGTCTCATATTAGGAGTTATTTACCTTGCATACATAGTAAGTTAAGGTTACCTGAAATATACAGTAGAAAGGGATTTTATCTGTTATTCTGAATACTTACATCTTTCCATGTGCCTGTTGGGGTGGGGTTGGGGGTGGTGGGGAGAACACAATGGACTCTAGCGGAGTACTATGGGTGATTTGGTCATGGGAGGGCCGCAGTCACACCTGCAAGGGGAATGCCAATAATGTCAAAACACTAACAAGGATGTAAAGCAATGGTAATTTAATAAAAAATTGACAGCAACAAAAGTAATACCTACATTTCTGCATCATCCAATTAAAAATCAAATGAAAGTTAGGAGAAGAACTGCTGATTGCAAATCCTTCAAGATTCAGGTAAAGACAAGAAAATGTCTCCAAAAATATAATGAAACAAATCAAATAATCCCATCAACATTTTATATTTTGTTTCTTAAGAAATTTCCTCCCATTTTCCCTGCATTGATGTCCCTCTCCAAAGTCTTCTAGTAAATATATTTTTAATTTGTTTTTTCTTACATCATACAATATTTGATTTCTTCCCTCATGTATAATCTCCATGATTCTCCCACCATCACATCACCTGTGAGCAATCACCATAGTCCTTTAGGCTCTTCCCTGCCTTTTTGATCCCCCCTCCCTGTCCCTCCCCCACTGTGTGCCTCAAACCTATGGTTTGCCTGCAAGTTCTGTCTTTTTCTCGATCCTTTGTTTGGTTTCCCTATATTCCCCCTATAAGAGAGATCATCCAATAATAAGTCAGAAAGTAAATATATTTGAATGATGATTTTGATGTGACCTCGAGTATGAAAGAAACCTAACATTTATTGTCTGCCTATTAAATCTCAAGCATTGATTTGTGCCCTCATATTAACTTTTCACAAAATCCATTATTGTCTCCACTTGCCTATGGCTTAAGGAGACCAAATGGTGTCCTCAGGATTCCAGAGTAGTAGGAATGGTGCTCCAGCCTGGTCTGCCTCATGACCTTTAAAATATTTCAGAAATCATCCCAGAGACTTAGAGAAATTGGAGTGCCTTGGCTAGGCTATTACTAAGACCTCACTGAGTCCTGGTCAAGTCTGAAAATGATATGAAGAACTCCTACATCAAGAGAACCATCCCCACTGCCCACACCAACTCAACAGTGATCTCATGAAGAACCACCAAGTAAAAGTGTTACCTCTGGACTTTGCGGTTCATTGAGTTAACTTGTTTCATTTGTCAGCATCTCTATAAAAGGGACGAAGGCATAATTCTTTTCATTCACTTCTTGCCGACCCTTAGCGACACACTCGGTGAGCGGCCGCGATCCATCCCGTGGAGATGGTTATTATTAACTCTCCTCTCATCCACTGGGATGCAGCGCTGCATATCCTACTGATCCTGCTTCCACAAAGTCCTCAGGAAATAAACTGGGTCACCCTATACACCGGTTTTTTCCTCCCCACATGTCTCTTTCCTCTCTTTCCACCTTTTCATACAAAATGCAAGGCCTTGAAAGCAGAAATAAACTCTCAAAAAGTGTACCTTTGATTTCTTAGGGACATCTTCCAAGACCTCATTATCTCTTATCTCAGATCATCACTTCAGCCTCCCATTAAACTCACCATCAGTCTTTTCTTTCCAGTGTCCATCCTTGCACTGCCTGGGGTTCACCTTACAAAGCATAGCTTTAATCATATCCGTCCCCTGATCAAATCATCTAGTGCTCATCACTTATGAAAACAAGTTTAAGCTTTGAGTCAGAAAATTTAAGAAGTCCTCAATGGTTAGACTTTTCCAGGTGATCTCCTATCAACCCCCTTTCAGTCTGACATCAGTTTAGCCATCATTGCCTTGACCTACCCTATGCTTTATGAAGCCTGTACTTTTTCTCAAGTCTCTCTTTTCTTCCCCAACCACACTATGACCAGTTCCATTCATTCGACTTTACTTTCCATCCTGTTCAGATATTTCCTAAACCTCTAACTTCATACCACATCTGTCTTAACACCAGGCCCAGTTTTGCACATGTTCCAAGGTCTCCAACCCTCTACTCTTCCTCAGTCTGCACCTCCCCACAGTTCCCAGTTCAATCAATGGCACAGCTATTATTTTTTTCAGTCGTCCATGCCAGAAACCTGAATGTCAGGCGTGTCTCCTTCCTTCTGGCCTTTTATTTTTTTCTTACATCGTTTATTTTTATACAATTTTTTTAAACAATATTTTTCCCACCTCTCCCTCATCTCTCACTACACCTGGTTTTTACTCTTTGTGACTTGATGTTGTTTCTTCTTATCTCAAGAGTTTAAGTGAAATCAGGAAATGTACAAGATTTATCATTGAATCCCTAGTATCTAAATCAGTGCCATCCACATAGAGGTACTTGAAATTTTGCTGGCAAAAAGAAAGGATAAAATTCATTTCCTGTGCATTCAGCACATTCTTAGATACTAATATTTTAAAATTATTGGTAAATCCAAAATGTATAGATGAGGAAACTAAACAAGAAAATGCTGAAATAACAGTATTTGTAGAGTTACATTTAAGAAAATCCACTTGGGAAAAACAAGGCATTGACGTCAGATTTTTGACTCACCATTCCTACGTGTCAATTCCAACTTACAAGTAGGTAGGACTGACAATGGAAGAGCTTTTGCAAAAATGTCAGCAGTGATGCTTAACAGTGGAAGGATGCTTTAATAGCTCTATTTTCAACAGAAACAGCCCCCACAGAACAAGGAAATCAAGAATTTGGAAGTCTGGTGAAGGAATATCAACTATATTCTGATATTAGTGCTATGGCTGGATACTTAAAATATCTATTGGTTTCCTGAGACAGCTGTAACAAATTACTACCAGCTGAATGACTTAAAGCAAAAGCAATTTATTCATTCAAAGTTCTAGAGGCTAAGAGCATGAAATCAGTGTCAATAGGCCAAAATCAAGGTATGGACAGGACCTCCCTCCCTCTGGAGGCGCTAGAAGAGACTTGATTCTTTACCCTTGAGCTTCTGGTGTCTCTTGGCATTCCTTGATGTGTGACTGTATCATCCCAGGGTCTGCCTCCTCTTGCTGTGTGTCCAATCTCCCTCTCTGTCTCTATTCTATTATGATGTGATTGTATTTAAGAAACATTCAGAGAGCTCGTGATAATCCCTCAGCATAAGAGCTTAATCAGATCTACAAAAATCTTTTCTTGCCTAATAAGGTATTATTTGCAGGTCCTAGGGATAAGGCCTGTTAAGCTTTGAAGGCCATTGGCCATTATTCAGCCTACTGCAGAAGCTGAAGTCTTAACATAAGCACTGGTATAAAGTAAATGTTTAGCAAAGGGGACAGGGGACTGCTCTTACTGTTCTGTTGCTGCTACTGTTGTTACCCAGAGACCAAAAATTTTGATCTTGCACTTCTGGGCAAACTTAAGAGTATTCCAAGGAACTATTCACTCCTGCTGGCTCTTAAGAATACAAGTAAATTCCAAATTTGTTACAGTTGCCTGCAATCATTTCAACTGCTCATTCATTTTCTTCTATTACTTCTTTATGTGTATATGCAGTTACTTTTGATAGTGAACTAGAACTTTGCATAGCACTTAACTAGAGCATGTGAACAGTAATTTATCCGCAGTTGGGGTGAGGATAGGGCCGAGTGGACACATAACACTGCAACACATAACATTATATTTTAATTTGCTAAGTAGATATTAACTTCATTCCTGAAACCTCTTTATAAAAGTGAAAAGATTTGAGTTAGCTACTGAAATTAGTACAAGGCACTATATAACCACTCTTTCAGGAAAAGGCTGCATAATCAAAAATTTTACAACATTAAAGTGTTTTCATCTGAAGCATAACCAACTCCATTCCTTACTGAGACATGCCAATTTACAGAAGAGAAATTTTCAAACTTTTTAAAATAACCTATATACTCTTGCTTCCTGTTATACAAGATAATAGAACTTTTATAATCTAAACCTAATTTATTATAAGTTGCAATCACATTTTCCACACTGCCACTAGATCTGTACTCTATAATAGAATAGATATTTTAAAGCAGCTGTTTCTAGAATTAAATTTTGCATTTTGAATCCTAGTGTAAATGAATTTGGGATTTTCTCTACAATGGTTAAATTGCATCTTTCTACTCAATCATGTTTCTTTAAAAATTGCTTATACCAAAATGTTTATTTAAAAAATATGCTTTGTGGGAAGAATAAAGATTGGAGTAAAAATAATAAAAAAGAAACATTTATGTGAGCAACATGTGGCTAAAATATTTATATAAGCAATCATAAAGATAGCTAAGTTTTATTGAGCACTTATTCTATGTCAAATACTAAGAGTTGCGTGTAGACTAATTTCATCACCACTACTCTATAACATAAATATTATTATTATCCTGATATTTCTAGATGGCAAACTGAAGCTTAGAAATATTGAGTAGTCCTAGTAAGGAGTAGAAAGAGACTTTCTGAATTCATCCTGAAGCAGCTATAGTGTCCACTATATAGAAGGTACAAACAAGGTACTACTGGGGCAATTACTTTTGTCTTTTGAGCATCAAGAATGCTCCACAAAGAAGTTCTCATGGTGTGTCTTTGAAGCTGACAACAACAGCATGTAGGAGTATTTGCTATATGTCATATATTATTGTAATCCTTTATACTTCTTAAACTCACTCAACCCTTAGAGCAAATCCATGCAGTAGAGATTAATGGTACCTCCTTTATAATAATAAAGAAATTGGATAACATAACTAAGGCCACACAGCTAGGGAGTAGTAATGCCAGGATTCCTACCAAGAATCTCAGAACTGTTTATTTGTCTCTGTTAATGCGTTGAGCAAATGTTGACCACTAACATTTTGAAACCACACTTATTATTTTGATATAACTATTCTATTATTCAGTAATCATCACAGACAGAAATACTTTGCAATATTATTTCAAAAGAGTTATAATGATCAGATTCATTTAAACTCTGATTTTCAATTTCCTAATCAGTGAAAAGAAAATGATATCTTGTCAGCATATAAGGTTGTGAAGTTTCAATATATAGAAATGTAGATTCTTTACAAATTGTAAAACATGTATAAAATATTAGAGAGCTATTATCATTCCACTAACTAGGTATAAAAGCAAAAAAAAAATAAGAGTCTGAAAGTGTGTTTAAGGAATTAGAAAGATAAAACTTAATGTGTATGGAAGGGCATGATTGTAAATGAACTGAAGGTCACCTTATAAAGGATGTTAATTACCATACTAAAAAGATTTCTTAATTACTCTATGAAAATAAATGCAAACAATACAAGTTTTCTGCCTGGAAGAGATATGTGATTGTACTTATGCTTTAAAAATAATAGTTTGGGCAGTAATTTGGTTTGGGGGAACTTGGAAATAGGTAGTTCAGTCAAGGACCTCCTAAAAAAGTCAAGTTGAGGAAGGATGGGGAATGGACAAAAGCATGGCATTGGGTGGAGTAAAAGGGGCAAAGCCAAGGCATGGCAATGGTAGAATAAACACTGGGTGTAGGCAGTGAGAAAAAGGGCAGTGAAGATATTCAAAAAGTTTGTCTTGTTGATTGAGTGTGTTTCAGGAAAGGCATCTAATCATATTTATTTAGCCCATTCATCCATCTAACAAATATTTGGATGCCTCCTACTCCTAGCGCTCTCCAGGTTATGTGTTATCATTTTTCATCTTCATTGACAACTTTTTCATTAATCCACTGTTTCATGCAGGCTACAAGTGAAGAAACATCTAGAAAGTGTAACTGAACCAAGGTGACTTATCAAATAGTGGAGTTAGGAGTCTAAACTATTCATCTGCTTCACCCCAGCTGTGTAGGGCAAGTAGTGTGTCTTGTTTCAAATAAGTTAAGTTTGGAGATGAGATTCTGTGGAGGTTAGAATGCCGATTTTACCTGAAGAAAAAAATAATAAAGGGGTCTCCTGGTGGCACAGGCTGTTGTGCGCCGCGCTGTGAAGCTGTCCACAGGCCAGGCGGGGAGAATCCCACATGGCGCAGCAGACCTCTCCTGTCTTGCCCGCTGCTCCCCTCAGCAGTGTTTTTCATTAGTCTGCCTGTTCTGTTCCCCGCTCTATCTCTGGTGAATCCTCTCACCCTCCTGCGCATCTGGCCTGCACTCCGGTTCTTGTATAAAAATAAATAAATCCTTAAAAAAATAATAAAGACACAGAATTAGCAGTCTTACATTGATAATAGTTCAAGGCATGTCTGATTCTTAAACCTTGTGTTAAAGGGGGAATTGAAATATATTCTAAAGATACTTTTTTTTACAGAGCCAATGAAGTTGGCTTCTTAAATTGGGAAATAAACTAATGCATACTTGGGATTCCATTGGTTTTATTTTACCTTCTTGGCCAGGTAGAAAATTTTCTCCAATATCTGTGAGTCCTGTGATGGTGAGGGTTGTGTTTATTTCTCTTTGCATCCCAATATCTAGAGCAGCACTTGGTATATAAAAATTTCAATGAATATTTGATGAATGAATGGCAAAAATGAATGATAAATGGAGAGTAAAGTAAATAAGATAATGTGGAAAGAACACATGGCTGGAGGTAAAATAATTAAATTTCCTAAAATAATTAAATTTCCTTTGATTATGTATGTGACCACTACCTATTCAGTCTTAAAATGATAGATCATAAGACCTAGCTCATAGGGTTATTTGAGTCAGATGGGTTCACTGCAATAAGCAATAAGAACTTATGGATTATCTTTTATGCGCCAGACACTGTCCTAGCAACAGGCACCTACCAAAAATGAATGACATGATTCCTCACAATGGGAAAATAAACACAACTAATGATTTAAAAAATTTTGAGACTACAATCAATAGGAAAAGGGTAGGAGAAGCACCTATTGTATTTATGGTGTCATGGAAGCCTTAGGAGAGGAAGTTGCCATAAGAGATATAAAAATTATAAAGTATCACCCAAATATAAAGTAGTTGTTTTCAAACAAGTAGTTGTATATCACAGACACATGGTAATTGTCTTAATTCAGAACTGCAGGGTCTAACCTATGTGCCTAAGAACATATTCCCAACACCCATCAATCTCAGCATAAGCATAAGGAATGGGTTGTGATTATGATGCCAGAAACCCCAAGTTGAAGTTTCAGCTCCACTGCAGAGTTGTTTTAGCTGAGTTGCACAAGCACATTGCATGAACCTGTATTTCCTCTTCTATGACATGGGAGTAATGATACCCAACCAGTCCTGCCTAATGAAAATTAAAGTGGCCATGTGAGCCGCAAGCACTTTACAGTGCCGTGTAACAGAAAAAGTCATGTAAGGAAAGTGCTAAGTAACCTTGTAGACATGCTTTTGTCAGCAGATTAGATTTCTAATTGCTCAATGGTTGCAGTAAATCAATCCAGTGCTAATAAATTCTGAATCTATAACTGAAAGTCATTCTCAAAATTATCCTCAAGCATGATGATCGGATGCTATTGACACAAGACACATGAGATCATATTACTGCCACCATTGCCTTGTTGCCATGGTAACCATAGCAGGCTGCTAAGAAAGCTCTCTGACAGTTGAATTGGAAAGAACAAGAAAACTCAGCCCACTTCCTGCATTAAATGAATTACAAGTACATGTAAAGAAAGAAAAGAAAATTGCTAACCCTTAATCAACTGCTTTTATTTTTTTATACTTATAAGAAATACAGAGCAAGTAGGGGACCTCACTTCCCCACACATGGGGTTTCAGCACTTTCATAAGGTTGGAAGGTGGCATTTAGGTACAGGCTAGGAAAAAAAAAAATCTTAAAATACACATTAGCTTATATAATAGTCTTCTCTCTCAGACTTGTGCAGTATTAAGCGGCAGCTGAGTCAAACTTCTTTCATGTCTGTGGATTCAGAGCCAAAATAGAAACCTATGAGGACACTAGCAAAAAGTATCCTTCCAGCCCAAGAAATAGAAATGAGACCTTAAAGAAATACCTTTTAATATTATATAAGCCAAATTGTGAAGACCTGGGAAATAAAACTTGCTTTTTCCTTCATTCACTAGTCTGTGATACATTAGAAAATAACATTTTTAATATACCCAACACACTTGGAAGAGTGAGTTTTATATGGGTGGAGCAAACATTTCGATAGTCAGTTTATTGTTTGAAGATTCAGCGCTGTTCGGTAAACATTTTCCAAGTACTGGCTATGAGCCAGGTGTAGGACACCAGGTAAATATAAGACAGGGTCTTTGTCCTGATCATCCTCCGAGGGCACAGGGATGCAGGCAGGAAGCTTCTGTGCAGTGGGCCCAGGCCAGTGAGAGATAGGGTTTGAGCAGAGTGCTCCTGGAGCGCGGAGCAAGGGCATCTAGAATTGAGGCTACCCCAGGAGAGGACAGAATAGGTGGGAAGGGAGCACAGTGGACTATGATGAAGGACTGAGGGTGTTCAGGTGGTAGATTATGTGTGGTAACACCTGAAGGGGCAGATCTTCTATCTCTAAATCATATACAATGTTGTAAACCAGTGTTACCTCAACTGAAAAAAAAGAAAAAAAAAGATAAAATAAGGAGAGTCAGAAAAGGCTGCCTGGAGATGGAAGTTGCTGAGTTGAATCTAGAAAGACATGTGATGGGATAATCAAACCAATCATACGGTAAAACAATGGCAATTTTAATTGTCTTGATCAGTATTTTCCCTCTTGAAATATTCAAGTTGCAGAAAGTTGTCCCTCTCCCCCGCAAAAGTAAAAAAATCACAACCTACTCAGGTAAATTCAGCCTCCTCATTAATGACAAAAGCCCTTTTTCTCAAAGAACATTTTAGTAGTCTAATATTTATCTGAAATGCATTTATTTTTTAAACCATGGAACAGAAACGTTTCCTGCTTTATATTAAAGTATAAAGACAAAAATGAATTTGTATTCTTTGCTTATTAGCTTGACCCAGTGGCACCAAAAAATGAGCATTAAAAGGGTAAATGAATAAATGACCTAGAATGATTATAAATATTTTAGACTCTTCATAATATAATTCTCCAATCAGTGCTTCCACTTCTGTCTCTACAGCAGAAAATGTCAGTTTTTATCCAAGAAACTCTTGGCATGGCTTCTTGGCTCCCTTTGATATCAGGCAGGATGTATTTCTGTGATAGAATTTATTCCCCTCTGCAGTAGACTTATCTGATTTTATGGTGGCAATTTTGCACCTTCTTAAAAGTCTATTTGTTTTACCCTGGGCTGATAGCACCACTCAGTAAGAGATAATTGACCAGCATGCCTGTGGTAAAGAGTTCCAATCCACTCATGAACTCCTGCCTTCACTTTCTCATCTCCCTGACAATGCCTAGCCAGCTTTCAGCTCTGCTATCGAAGAACTTTAAAAGCAATGCAAAAAAAAAGACCTCCTGGATAAATATGTGAGAACCTACCCTGGGACTCTGGACTGGCTCTCTTAATTATATTTATATTCAGGATCATTAATCCTGCATGTGATTTCATGTTTTGCTGCTAAGGAGTTGTAGGAGTCTTGGCCAGTGAGTTACCTTCTTTGGCCTTGGCTGTGATCGCCTTTAAGCAGGGATACTCGTACTACACAGGACTGCTGTGAAGTGAAGTGAGATTAGTGTCAAAGTGTTCCACCACCATGAGGGGCTGTATGATGTCCATGCTCACGGCCACAGTGATGGAAGCCCCCGCCCACCCAGGTGATTTAGTGTGTTGGTTAAGAATATGAATACAATCCCCGGACTTAAATGCTGGAGCATCCAGACTGTATAAGCTTAGCCACAACTTACCTCTCTGTTCCTCAGCTTTCCTAGGTATTTCCTGGGGATAAAATGGGTAAACAAGGGAGTCAGGGTAAACAGCATTATCATTTACACATGTTTGAATCCTAAAAGCAACCCTGCAAAGCAGGTATCTTTATTTCTCTTTCCTACAAGAGGAAACTAAAGATAAAGAATCATTTCCTTACAGATAACGACTTGGATAAAGAATCCAAGCTGTGGGGTGGGCCTCTGTCACTGGTGTGTCTTGTCTCCAAAGCCCAGGCATGTCCTCCCTGTACTCTGCCTCATCTAGCTCAGGGCCTGGCCCACAGGAAAGCCGGTTCATTCATATTCTTTATGTTAATTGCACTGTTGTGATGATCCAAGTAACCATTGGCTTGCTCAGGCCATAGTAGGAATTAGCTTATGTGAACCAATTAGTTTTCTTTGTCACTTGAAGAGACTAGGTAAATTCTAATAGAGGAAAAGCAGTAGAGAAAGATCCAGAGCTTGGGAAAATTCTACAGCCCGGTGAGAGTGCCTAGCTAGCCAGGGAGCAGCCCCAGGGCAGGTACCAAAGTGAGAGAAGGAAGAAGATAAAATCAAACAGTCACTCCAAGGTGTGGCCTTGACTTCGGCCAGCCTGGTAAGAGGGATTTCCTTCCTAAAGGCAGAGGTGACCTTATAGAGGCCATTTTCTTCCCCTCCCATTTTCCTGGGAGTGCTTAGTACCGTATACTTGTCCCTTTTCTTTTGCCCATTCCATGACCCCAATTCCTCCCCTGTGCTCTCTTGGCTTCTAGAGAATTCCCTACAGAAAACCCTGTTCAGCCCATAGGAAAATCATAGCTGAAAGATGATTATTTTCTTTTTTGTCTCTCAAATATCTTTACAGTTCTCCCCATATCTCTTTTATGTTCTAAACGCTTTACTCTACTTCACTGCTTTTTTCTCATCCACCATTTCTCAAGCCCCCCACCTCCTGTCTCTCGTTTTTAGTTCAAATTCTGTAGCAATGTTCATTAAAAAAGGGACAACTTTAAAAGCAGAACAATACAAATGAACGCTGCTTTTATTTATTATCTGTCTTGCCATCTCTATTATATTTTCCCCAATATTATATTTTATTCCCTAATGCAATGATCATGATCATTCAATATTGTTCTATATTCTTTCACATGCATCTCGGTCTTTTTCTCTGAGTTCCAACTCATGAAGTTTTCCCAATTGCATTGTGCTTTCTTAATTCAAAAGGGCATCTGCACCCCTGTTTATAGCAGCACTATTTACAATAGCTAAGCTATGGAAACAACCCAAATGCCCAAAAATAGATGACTGGATCAAGAAGATGTGGTACATATACACAATGGAATATTACTCAGCGATCAAAAAAGATAAACTCATGCAATTTGCAGCAACATGGATGGAGCTGGAAGGATCATGCTCAGCGAAATAAGCCAGAAAGAAAAGAAAAATACTGGATGGTCTCACTCATAGCAGGAATTTAGAAAACCTAAATAAGGGACCAGGAAAAAGACTAAATATAATAAAGTAAAAATCAAAATCAACAAGCAACTATAAATCAGAGACACACTAGGGGGGGGATGGGGGAGAGAGGTGGGATTAGGGCCAAAATAAGGAGGGATGGAAATTTTATAGGGAATATAACCAAGATGAAAATGCATAGATTGTGCAAAAATGAAAAATGGTGTAAGAATTATATAAAATAAAATATAAAAATATAAAAAACTATAAATTTAAAAATAAAAAATAAAAAAACAAAAAAAAAGAAGTGACCTTTAACACACACACAAAAATAGCGTCATGCTTTCATTTACTCATTTATTCATTCTTCACATGTTTACTCACTGCCTGCTATGTGTGAGTTACTGTTCTAACCACTGGAGATAGTAGGTAGATGTAGAGTCTATCCTCGAGGTTAGAGTCCAGCTGGAGATAGAGACCTGGTCCACCAGCTAAAATGCACTGTGATCACTGCATGAAAGTTTGCACAAAGAGTTTTTCCCATCACACTCAGTTATCTTTACAAGCTGAATCTACTGTAGCTGTTTCAGAAGTATCATCTCCCATAAAATTACAATGGAAAGAATATTGAAGTAGAAGTCACAAGGGTTTTAAATGCTATTCTTGTAGTTATGGGTTATGTTATCAGGATAAAGTCACTTGACCTTGTCAAGCCTTACATCGTAATGAACCAATTCGTTATTCCTTCTATCCTTCCTGGGGGCATACAGAAAGTTTCAATGAGAAAGATGGATGGATAGATAGATTGATCTATCTTGAATCTTAAAGGAAAAGTTAAGTTTAATGTCCCTTCAGTCAAAATATATTTCGTTTTAATTCTTTGGGTATTTGCATTTCTCTCTTCCTCTGTCTTTTGTTCTCTTGATTTCTGTGTTATTCCTCTATCCAGACCTCCCTGTGCCTTTATGGGATCACTTTTTACAGGAATTCATCTTTTTATTGTAATCTCTCCAAGCGAAAAACTAAGTCCCAAGCAGATGTGGATAATATACAAGTTAGTCTGCATTAGAACTCACTCATGTGTTCTAGTCTGCAACCCAATTCCGGCAGTTTCTGGCAGGCTCAGTCTTGATGCAGAGCTAAACTTATTTAGTTATTAACTTCCTGTGAACCCTCTGAGTGTCAAGATTATTAACATTGCATAAGGCATTTCTGTTTTCATTATTTCATACTTTGGTCTAATATTACAAAAAGGAATATCAGAATCCATTCTATAGAAATGGATATCCCAAATGCAGACCTTGTGAAGGTATGGAACGTCAAATGACATCCCAATTTGGGCTTCTTTCATTTAGTCTAGTCACAAAGTTGAGGTTCCTGATTTGTCATGTGGTATTCTGATTGGCTTCTCTCTGCACATATGTCAGTTTCCCATTCTCATCACTTTTATTCAAGTAGTAAAGGGTATAACTGCTCCCCTGCAAAAAATAAGAAACAGCTTCTGGGGAACAGGTGCAAAAATAGGGCTTTGGGATCATTGTTCCTTATGTTCTCTCCTGTGATAATTTATTTTTAATCCTGAGTTTATTGTAATTATTTTAGCTATGGTATCCATCCTTATGATATAATGGAAATAGGGGGAACGCTTGTACAAGAGCAGATAGCTGGGCCTCTCCTCTTGCTCTAATAGTTATTCTCAAGATAGCAGGGCTGAGTCAGATAACCTATCTAAAAACACCTTTGGAAACTGGCAACAACTCTAAAGGCACTTCTTGCCCTGTCCAGCTACTTGTCTTCTTTCTATTCCATGGGCTCATCACTTTTATTTATTTATTTATTTATTTATTTATTTTGGGGGGGCGCTGGGAACTTTTTTTTTTTTTTTTTAGTATACAGGTTTTTACAAATTTTTATTTTATATATTTTTTACATCATTGATAATTCAAAATATGGTTTATAAGTATGCATTGTTTTAGGTCATTGAACTGTAGGAAAATAAGACTCCTAACCTTAGATTTTAACAACAAACTAGTATCCTCTCAATCGCTTCCAAAGTGACCCTTTGGAACACATAGTGGCATCAAAGCCAGGAAGCCTTCTCATCCACATATTTTTAGGTATTCCAGGATATTTTTCCCGTTATGCCATGATGGTAAACAGATGACACTAAAGAAGACATAGTAGTTGCTGGCTGTGAAGATACTAAAATAATGAGACATTCCTTTATCTAGGAAATAAGTCTGCTGGTAGGAACTCATAGTCTTGCAGTGCCTGTTGGGAGAATCATCCCCAGATGGTAGGAAGGAGCCTCTGTGATAAAAGAAAGATCTGAGCCCTTGCAAAGACTCCTAGGAGAGGATCTGTTGAGGAGAGTTGCTCACTCTAAGTCACAGCCTGTCTTGGGGATGTGCATTTGTTGTGCAGAATTATATTGCTGGAAACCTCTCATCTTGAGGACCCATTCCAAAACTGGGTCTTGGCTGAACAAGCTCCTCAAAACCAGGTCACCACCAATTCCTTCATCCCTAGAAGCAAATTCCATGAAAACAAGAGCCAAGCCTGAATCTCTTAACACCTTTGTCTCTGGTGCTTAAAATGGTATCAGGCAGTAGTAAGTAAAATTTTGTTGTATGACTAAAATAAATGCCTAGAGCAAAGGATTGTGTTGCCCATGACTTTGGGTTGGCTACAAAACACTGCAGCTATACCTCTTAAGACTTTCTAAAATAAAATCTGTTTTATTTCTTTGCATTTTTATTATCATAGTTGTTTTCAAATTCTCAGATGCTTACTATTTCTGCCCATAGATATGTCCAAACTGAAAATAATAGTGTGTACAGATTAAGAATGAGCAACCAAGCAGATATTTTGCATACTCTTGGGGAGCAGGAAGTGGTGGTTGAATTTCTCCATGAGAGTTTTTTTCACCCTGGTTTTCAGAGCATAAAACCCTAAATATATAAAAATAATGACTTCAGTTTCTACTAAGATAGTTCAAGTGCACTGAAAATAAAAATACTTTTCTAGATGATCTCCCATCACTTTTTGCACTGGATGAATCTAAGCCTTTTGGTTAAGCTATATAAAGATTCAAATTTCAAAAAGAGTCAGATTTACAAATAAAATCACAGAAAACCATGTTTGTTTAGCAAATATTTATTGAACAACCACTGTATTTCAGGTACTGTGCTCAAGGTGAGGATGAAATAGTGAGCAATTACCAAAAGGCATGCTGCCTCTACGGAGCTGACAGAGAACAATTAAATTAGTAGACAGTGCCACTTAGCAAAAGCATTTAACCTAATATAGGAAAATAAATCAAGAAATCATGAGAGCAGTCATGGAAAGGAACTAGCTAGGCTAAGCTAGGAGAAAACAGTAGGTGAAGAGAGAGAGGACCCCATGCCTAGGGAACAGCATTGCAGAGGTCAGGGAGTACAGGACATACAATTTTCAGAAAACCCCAGGCATTACCATTCAATTCAATTCAGCATATATTTATTTGGTATCCACCTTTGCCTACACAACTGCCAAATGCCATGAAAAATATAAAAGATACATACTAATACATGCCATTCCCTAGAGGCTATATCAGCTCAAAGGGTGCTCAAAACTTAAGACGCAAAATAATAAGAGAACACTTGATCATCATATAGGATAAATCTGGCCTGGAGGATAATAAGTGGTAAAGAAGAGAAACTATCAATATTGCCTGGGCCTAATTCTGGAGAAATGTGTTACACAACATCTGTACTTAATTTTAACCATCATTGATTTTGCCATTTAATGGCATTTAAAAAGTAAGATCAACAAATAATTTCTGGATATTTAAATAGCCTTGCTGAATGGGTTCCTGGACCCAATTTCAATGTTGCAGGGCAGAGGAGCCAGCAGGGAAGGGGATGTTCTTCACACCAATAAGCAATTCTCAGATACCAGCAAGGTATCTGAGAATTCAAGTCAATTCTGACACTACCTACTTGGATATAGAATCAGATTCCATAGGTGAATGGCTCAACCCATAAGACCACCCTCCAGTTAAGATGCCAATCCCAAGACCAGATTATTACCTGTGCTTTCAACTAACTACAAACTGGGGGTTCCAATGACCTCCTCCAACTTAGGATGCCAGTCACAAGTCCAGGTTGTTATCTGTGCTTCTGATCAACTTGCTTAAACCAGAGCTTCCCACAAGCACCGCCTTGGGTTTAATTATTTTGCTAGAGTGACTCACCGAATTCAGAGAAACATTTTACTTACTAGATTACCAGTTTATTATAAAAGAATATCACTCAGTACAGCCAGATGGAAGATTTTGCCTCCTTTATCATCTCTCACCTAGACTATTGCAAATTCCTCTCATAGATCTACCTGCTTCCAACCTCATTTTATTCAATTCAACTGCAATCCTACTGTCAGGGTTGTCTTTCCAAAGCATTTATCTACTAACGTTCTCTGCCTAAAAACCTTTAAGGGCTCCCAAGTTTCCTATCTAGCAAAGTCCAACTTCATCAGCATGTTCCAAACTTCAGTTGCAGCCTCATCCTCTTCACCATTCCTGACTTCCAGCCTTAGTCTTTTCACAGATTTGTGCTTCTGCTATCTGTCCTCCAGGAATTTACTGTCCATTAATTGTCGTAGGAAGCTATTGTGTACAATGCATTGTCACTGCTAGAATAAATGAGATAACAAAATCTACCTGCCCTTCAGGGATTTAATAGTTTAGTAGAAGAATGATGTTAAGAGTGAGTCAAAAAGATAAAGAAGATGAAAAGAAGGTAAAGGGGAAAAAGTGTCAGGACAATTTGTTAGTCAACCAACTCTTTGGTCTAAAAAAATACTTAAAATAGCTTACGGAATAACATGAAAGATATCAAATAACTTAAAAGTAATCTGTAAAGAGAAAGCAAAAATAGATAAGGGAAATCACTTGAGTTGAACCTTTAAAGATCAGTAGATCTTTCTTGGATATTGCAAGGAAAAAATTGAGAGGTAGGTGAGAACATAAAAAATTGAGATAGAAAGGAGAGGTGCTGCAGGCGTTCTTGATGGATTATCTCAAACCACCCAAAATAGGATTTATACAAGAGCTGGCATACAGGCCAGAGGTGTGGGAGCATGAGAGAATTCACCAGAGACAGAGCAGGGAGCAGAACAGGCAGAAGGACTGAAATACACTCTTGTGGGGAGCAGCGGGTGAGACAGGAGAGGTCTGCTGCGCCATGTGGGAATCTCCTGGCTGGCCGGGAATCGAACAGGTGCTGCAGAGGCTGTGGATAGCTTCACAGCGCTGTGCTCAACCTGCTGCATCACCGGGGAGGCCCTGTCCTCAAATTTTTAAGCCAAACCTGAGAACTATAAAGTGGAAACTGTCTAGTAAACATTTAGTGAAGCATGGTCCTTGTTAGGGTTAAATGACTTCCATAGTTTCCAAGAGAATGGCACCCAGTTTCCTTTTCTACCTTCTTGGAAAGGTAAATATTAAGCCGCAGATAATTGAAGAGAAATGAGCTGTTCTTGGTTCTGTCCAATCTTGCTCCCTAACTGAACTTACATCTACAAGCAGACCTGCTGCAGGAATACCAATGGAGCGAGGCAGGAACCAGGGATTATGCAAAGCTTACACACAGAGAGCAAAGCCAGCTACATAATTTAGGACTCAGTGCAAAATGAAAAGATAGGCTCTCATTCAAAAGGCAGAGGAAAAGTGCCATGCAAATCACATAAAAGCTTTCTTCCTTGGTCTTTCTCTGGACTACCAGGGCATTTTTTTATTTGCTTTTAATGTTTTAAGTAAAAAAAAAAAATTAAAATTTTATGTCATTAGCATGACTTTCCATTTGTTTTCATGTTGTGCACTGCCAATTGTAAGCATGAGTATGGAAACACTTAACTGATAGGCAGGCTCACCTAAATGACACAATTCCTATTTCATGGCTTTTGTGCAAAGGGTGCTTTGAATTGGCCAAAAGAGGGAAACACAGACCTAACCAGGAAGGTTGAAGGTTGAGAAGGCCACCCGGCACAGAAGCAGCCAAGGACTACCTGCAGAGAGATCGCAGACCCCCGGGGGCTTCTAGGAACCTGCCTCTAATGATCAGACACAGGTGCCTCCTGGCAGAGCCTGCCACCCACTGAGCACCCCTTACCACCACCCCTGGAGCAAAGCCTTGCACTGGGAAGGGCCTGGGGATGTCAAATCAGCATCTTCCCAACCTAGGGGAGATGGGGGATGGGGGCCTCTAAGGACTTTTAAGTTTCTGTGTCAGGACATGCTTGGTACCTGGATCAAGGGAAAATTCTGGTGAACTGCCAGCCTGGTAGGGCCAGGTGCACTGTGCCCTGCCCCAGGGTGCTCCATCCAGGGCTACTTGCCTGCCAGCCAGCCCCTCCTGTGGACAGCTTCACAGCTCTGACCCCTCCACACCCCCCAAGGGAAGAAAGCAGCAACAGTTTAAGGACCAGGTAGGGGGGCGGGCAGCAGGAATCTGGGTGGTGAAGAGAAGCAGGGAGAAGCCGCAGCACTGGCTCCACTCTCCTTTCAGTCTTCACTAACAAAGTACAGATTCCAAAATACAATGATGAAGAGCTTCAAGACAGCAATACAAGCATTAAATGCCAAGCACAGGGCTCTTCTGAGCCTAGGGCTTGTGAGACACCCAATTAAGTGACTTGCCCAAGGCCACAAAGCTAAGAAAATGGCAGAACTAAGAATAAAACCTCCATTTCCCCCACCACACATGCTGCCTCTTTCAGAATAGACTATTTCTGGCAAAAACAACACAAAACTAGAAGATTTACAGCTCTGTGTTCTTAAGGGGAAAAAAAGTAGTTCCTAGCAGGCATGCTTTATTTTTAGCAATTTTACTTTATAATTTATAGAACAACTTCATAAACATTATGTACTATATCCCTGAAAGGTAGGCGTTCCTGTTACCTCCATTTTATAGATGAAAAAAAGAAAAGACACAATGTCACATTGCTATTAAGGAGCACAATTATCATGTGGACCCAATTCCATCTTTCATTTCAAATTCCATATTCTTCTTCTGTATCTCCAATTCCTCAGCAGAGATTCTAGGAAAGAAGGTTAATAGAGACCCCTGAGCTCATTGGGAACTGATGTGTGAGGCCATTCTGTGGGGACGATGCTTGTCTAGACACTGTGGAATGTGGGAGCATGTAGCTATCTGGCTGCAGTGGCCACTTACCAGCCCCTTAGTGTCCCGCATCTCTACCACCGACTGTGACTTCAGTTAAGTTCCTAGTTATCTCTAAGCTGTAGTTTTCTCATATGTAAAATAGGGATATTCATTATGTTATCAATTTCATATTTTTTTCCTGATGATGAAAGCATAGCCAATAGTCAATGAATATTAATACTCATTATTATTAATACTACTAATAATCCAGTTGGTGGCTGAGCCCAACTCCCTGTCACTGTTCACTTTTACATAAATGTATTTCTTAATCCTGAACACTTATTTAAAGAGAGTAATTTCCCCCAAACAAGGATAATTAATTATTCTTCAGATTATATGAATATTTTTCACTCCAGAATATGTGCTGCAATTGAAGGGAATGTATGATCCAACGTTATCTTTATTCAGTTGAGAGAATTAAGGCTTAAGGAAGTGAAATGACTTTTCCAGGTTTCTGCAGCTAACCAGCAATAAGCCAGGACTCCTAATTCGGGGCTCATTTCCAGTAAATGTTGCTGTTACAACACAAAGCACAACTCCACAGCTATCGTTGCTTTGAAAAATACTTCTGTTCTTTTAGAATGCAACATGATTATGAGAACGGTACATTCTTCTTCTTTTATTCCTTGTAATTGATCCTCATGATCATTATAATGATCATTATACTGTGAATAATGATTTAAATTCATTTGTGCTCCCTGTACACATAAACTGAAGGCTATACCAGTATTATTTTCACAGTATGTTCTCTTTTTCCCTGCCGAATAGGAAATATTTTTGAGCCATATGGGATCCTAATTCTCTGAATGCTTTTAGATTATCAGATGTCTCAACTGACAGTGCTGGATGAAAATCAAATCATGAGAATTTGCAAAACTGAAAAAAAAAATTAAGAACATTTTGATGTTATCATGTACCGGAAATTCCATCTTTATCTTTTCTTCAATTAGGAAAAAAAAATCAGACATCCTGAGTATTAAAAGTTTTAGCCCAAACTTTTCAATCTTTTCCCTACAAATTTACTCCTTCACTTAGTAATCTATAGTCTGCTTTACTAAATCTGCTTTGCATTCTTACTTATGTGTTCATTCTTTTTCACATTTTTATTTTATTCAAAATATGGTAAAAATGATAGGAGAAATGCATGCTTTAAGAAATGCTCCTTTTTCCCAAGAAATTTACCATTGAATAAAAATAATAGGTGTTGGGCCTCCCCTGGTGGTGCAGCGGTTGAGCGCTGGGCTGCGGGGCTGCCCACAGCCTCTGCAGCGCCGGTTCGATCCCCGGCCACCGGCGAGGGTCCCACATGGCACGCAGACCTCTCCTGCCACCCGCTGCTCCCCTCAGCAATGTATTTCGTCAGTCTGCCTGTTCTGTTCCCCACTCTGGCTCTGGTGAATCCTCTCACCCTCCTGCGCTTCTGACTGTACCCGGTGCTTATATAAATAAATAAATAAATCTTTAAATTTAAAAAAAAAAGGTGATCTAATACCAAATAGAGAAAAAAGAGTTTTGATGGCCTTTTTATCATCTGTTTTAACTTGGACAAGTTATACCCATCTTTAATAATGCTCAATTTAATAAAAAGGACTTTGTGATGGTTTTGGTAGCAGTTGAATATTTTAGAAGTAAAATCCAGGAACTTCTCTCTTTAACTGGAAAAATTAGACAAGGGGATATTTAATAGCATTCTGTTTAGCCTATCTTTTTTTTAGCCTATCTCTCATAATGGTTGAGTAGTATAATTTTGTGAAGGAAATGATTGAAAAGTGAAGAGAGCACCCTTCACAGTTAGATGCTGTATAAAAGACAGGGGTGTTTGTGTGTCATATCAATATTTTCCCATTGATTTAGCCAAGGCTAAATTTACATCCCAAAGGCTTTTTTTTTTTAAGATGTATTTATTTATTTATACAAGCACTGGGCACAGTCAAATGCGTGGGAGGGTGAGAGAATTCACCAGAGCCAGAGCAGGGAATAGAACAGGCAGACCGACGAAATACACTGCTGAGGGGAGCAGTGGACGCAGCAGGAGAGGTCTGTGTGCCGTGTGGGACCCTCGCTGGTGGCCGGGGATCGAACCAGTGCTGCAGAGGCTGCAGGCAGCTTCACAGCCCAGCGCTCAACCGCTGCGCCACTAGGGGAGGCCCCCAAAGACTTTTCTTAATTGTGATTTTGCTCAATTTCAACTTAACCCCTCAGTCGGTTTAGCCTCTTGCCTGCCTCACTCATGGTGACTTGTCTGCTCACACTTAATTTCAGTGGTATTGTATGTCTTAGTCCATTTAGGCTGCTATACCACCATACCATAAACTTGATGGCTCACAAAGAATGCAAATTTATTTGCCAAAGTTCTGGAGACTAAGAAGTCCAAGGCACTAGTAGATTTGGTGTCTTGATTTGATGTTAACTTAGCTCATAGATAAATAACTTTTCTCTGTGCCCCCACATGACGGAAGGAGCCATGGAGTTCTCTGGGGTGTCAAAATGTTAAGATGCCTGCCAAGATGTTAAGATGCCTGAAGATGCTAAGTGCCTGCCAAAAGCCCCCCATCCAAATACCATCACATTAAGGATTAGGTTTTAACATTTATGTCTATAGCATGGTACCAATGAGTTTTCTCACTACCCAACTTTAAAATGCAGCAAGCCTCAACAAAGTTTTCATGGGGAAAATAATGTTTTTCCATGCATGTCAAGAGAAATGTCTTTGAAACTTAAGACAAAAATAAATGTGGAAAAAAGTTAGAAATATTCTTTTTTTTTTAAAAAAAAGGAAAACTTCTTTCTTTCTTTCTTTTTTTTTTTTTTGGACATCCAGAAATGACTCTTTATTTTATTTTATATTTGTTTTACATCATTCTTCATTTTTATACAATGTATGCTTTATCATCTCGGGTATATTCCCATCACCAATTCACTCATGTAACATCACCATAGTATCTTACGCTCTTCTCGCCCGTTTTTGTTTTTGTTTTTTAAAATATTTTATTTTATATAATTCTTACATCATTTTTCATTTTTGCACAATGTATGCATTTTCATCTTGGTTATATTCCCTATACAATTCCCACCCCCCTTATTTTGACCCTAATCCCTCTACTCTTCCCCTCCCTCCCCCCGTAGTATGTCTCTGGTTTATAGTTGCATGTTGATTTTGATTTTTTTCTTTAGTATAATTAGTCTTTTTCCTGGTCCCTTATTTGTGGTACATATACACAATGGAATATTACTCAGCAATCAAAAAAGATAAACACATGCAGTTTGCAGCAACATGGATGGAGCTTGAAGGGATCATGCTCAGTGAAATAAGTCATAAAGAAAAAGAAAAATACCGGATGGTCTCACTCATATCAGCAATTTAGAGAAGTTAGAAATATTCTTGCCGACTAATTCTATCTATAGGGCAATCGCCTTTCATTGTTCATGAGAGGCATCAGGTTACACACAGCCTAGACACAAACCTTGACATATTAGGATTTCCAGGAAGGCCCACACCCTGAGGACAAACTGCCATACTCCCCAATTTCTTATTGTTTCTACTCTGTTAAGTTTATAATGTGTTGTTTCAAGTACAGAATCCTTTACTATGGAAAAATCAAATTTATGTAACAATGTGTGTCCTTGAAGAACCACGATGACACTATACATCCTCGGGATGCCTGACATCCACAATTAGAAGCTGCAAGCTACTCCCAGATTTAAAACCTGTCAACACCATGAACATTGGTGATTTCACATCCAGTGATTATGAACAGAAACCAAATCCATTGGAAATAAATTCTCTCAAGTAACCATTTTAGGAGATTTCACAATTTTAAGTCAACCTGAAAATAGACAATGCAATTGATTGATAACCCCTATCAATTTGGTTCGGATAACTTTAATTCTGTCTCATATCCTTTCTCTGTTCTTTGTGGTTGTCACATGCAGGTCTGATACAAAATGTAAACACCCTGCTGCCTTCGTTGACTTCTATCTCATGCCATTGTCCACATCCTCATCATTATTTTCATTAGCAGTCCAACACTGCTCAGAGCAACTTAGATGCAAAAGATAGAACTTTTTATGACCTTCCTCACTCAGGACTAACTCTCCCATAGCTCATGCTTACCTGCTTTCAGACAGCCAATAGAAATATTGTTTTGCTATGGGGACTACACCCGAGGGGAGAAAGCAAATACTGTCCAAACATTAACAATAAATTAATTTTTCATTAATTAAAAAAAAAGAAATATTGTTTTTGTAGTCAACTGATTGTGGACACATCTCTGTCATCTTGTATAAACAGCAGACTCCACTCCTCCTGGGGGAGGTCCACAGCCATTTTCTTATAGACACAGGAGGATGCCAGCAAAAAAGCAATGCTTTTCATTAGAAAAGCAAAATCTCTTCCTGAAGTGCACCAGTAGACAAATTCTGTTACATGTCCAGCCACAGTTTCAAGGACGGTTGAGGACATTTAGCTTGTCCAGGCTTCGTAGTAAAAGGTAGGAAGGGAGGAGGAATCAGCCTACAACAGTGTCACAGACATGCTGGAAATAGGATTGTTGCTGGAATTTGAGGTTTATATTAGTAGGTATTAACTCAATTTCTAGCTATGGTTGTATCAATGTAGATCCTCTATCGAAGGCTGTTCTGACTTTTATCTTTGCCATTTGGCTTTTCTTTTTTATTCAAATGAAGGACTCTGGTTGAAACTTGATTTCCCACTGAGACCAGTTCCCACGGTTCTCTAAAAGGTCATCTTTCGTCACATTTTCCTCCAATTTTGAGTTTCCTAGCTTTTGTTTCCACTTTGGATGTTGAGCACAACTTTCATATCACCCAATTCCTCCATCCATTCTTCACTTGTCAGAGTATGTTAAAGAGTGCAAGTCAACTTATGTCCTTCAATGTTTTTTTCCATTACACTTATAATAAAATTGAAGTCCTTATAAGGATCTGCAAGGCCTTGCATTATCTACCTTGTTTCTCCCTCCAAGGTCTAGTAGTTTTCTGTCTTCCTAGAACATGCCTGCCTCTTTTCTTACCTCAGTGCCTTTGCACCTGCTGTGCCCATCTGCCCGGAATGGCCTTTTAATGATTCTTCTCATGGTTGGGTTGCTCTTTCTAATCCTTCACTTTTCAATTTACATGTCATTCTCAGAGAGATTTTCTTGATCAGTCTTTCTAACATAAGTCTCCCTTGTAAAAAAAATTTTTTTTAACCACAGCACTGTATTCATTCCCTTTATAGTTTTTCTAGCTGTGTGACCTTGGGAAAATTATTAGCTTCTCTCCATCTTTCAATTCTTCACTTGCAAATAAGGATAATAATTGTACCAGCCTCAGCCAATGTTGCTAGTGCTTGGTATATATAAAACGTTACTAGACAGTAATTACTTGTGTTATTTTTATTTACTTACTTTCCCTTTTTCTCCACTACAATGTAAACCCTAAAAATAGAGGAACTTTGTCATTTTCAGTGTACCCCAGAACCGAGCATGTAGTAAGTACTCACAAATTATTAGTTGAAGAAATATATATTGAATTTTAAAAAGTGAGTTGCAGTTCCTACCTCCACGGTAGTTTGACTCTAGATTGGACTCTGCTTTCAGTGGCCTTCTCTCTGAACCTACCAGACTAAGCAAATAAAAGCACATGGTCTCAGTTAAACTGGAGTTTCTATATGTAAACTGGCAACCCTGCTTCCCTCACTACCACCTTCTTCACCTTAATAAGCTCTCACTTGCTCTCCTGCTCCCCTTCCTCCACTTCCACCTCTCCCAAGTTTATTCAGCTCTTTCTGAATATTGTCCTGGTGTCAGTAGACCCCCTTCATCCTTAAATCTGGAGGTGTCTGTTCCTTGAGGGCAAGCATCCTTTTGCTGGATTAATGAGTCACCTCTGACTGGTCTGCCAGTTCCCAGAGGACTAAATTATCCACTTTCACCATCACAGTCTTCCTCAGCCTTCCCAGGGGAATACAACTGACTTTCTCTTCTCTGGATTCAGAGCACATTAAGCTGAGGACACAGATGTCCTTAATTTTTGTTCCCAGGTATCCTCTATCTTATTAGTTCATTTTTAGACATCCTCCCCCTAAATCCAGGCTTTGAAAAACACCTAGAGGAAAGTTACTCATACATAAGCCTCAACCCTGAAACTTCACTTCCCCAGTTGACCAGGTTCTGCAGAAGAGCTGAGACTTGCCCACTCAATGCCATGCTGTCATTTCCCACCTCCCTGCTTTGTTCCAGCCAGGCATATAGCAAACTACTCAGTGTTTTAGCCAGAAACACCCTGGGCCCCTCATATGAACATGCTTCGCCCTACCTTACAATAAAGTTGTTGAAGGGAAAACTAGCCACTTAATTTTTCAGAAGGTAAATAATTTATTTGTAATAAAAATGTGTTGGAGAAACTATAGCAGTCACTCTCATGGTCTGTCTGCCTATATTTATCTGTTTGCCTATCTATCTATCTATCTATCTATCTATCTATCTATCTATCTATCTATCTATTTATCTGTCTATCTATCTATCTATCTATCTATCTATCTATCTATCTATCTATCTATCTATCTATCTATCTATCTAACTATCTATCTATCTGTAAGGCTGTGTGAAAAGAGATTCATGGGAGTCAACTTCTTGGCAGTTTATACATCTATTGACCAGAATCTCCATCCAGAAAATTGGTTCTCTACCCTACCAATTGGTTCTCTTTCTGTAGTGAAGGAAGCAACATCAGACTCTGACAGAACAAAGCCCTGGCCCCAGGTCCGTGTGCACTAAGTGTGTGAACCAGGCTGAATTGTTCCACAGCTCTGAGAATTCCTTTCCTTGTCTGTGCAGTGAAGATGCGCACCCTTATCTCACAAGACAGCTGTAAGGTTTTAAAGAAGGTGGGCCAAGGACTTGGTAACAGTAAATGCTTGATGGTTGGTAGTTAATATTAATCATTGTAGATACTTTCTCCTACTTTGTTGTGTATAGCTGTGTTGCTCATGCCCAGAAGCAAATCCTTTCTTGCTTCTCTTAAGAGCCCTTTCTTTTGGAATTCCATGTCACCAGTGAGAATCCATTTGCAAGAGGAGCCTGTTGTCAATACAAAGATTTCAAATTCCTCTTCTGTTAGGAGCAGAGTGTCCAAACTATCCCAGTCGCTGCTCAGTTTTCTCTTGTGAACCACTGGAAACGTTTCACATATTAGATAGAAGAACAAAACTCAGATACCTGCCAAGATTATGTACAGCCTAACCAAGGGAAAAAAAATTTCTTTTAAATTTCACAGCTTGTGATTGGAAAAGGACACAGGACAGCTGCTAACTGTTTTCCTTTCATCTCCGCTTTTGGCATGTTCTTCTAATAGCTCTCCTGTCACACTCAGTCCGCAGAGCAGTGGGAACTAAAACAGTAGGATTGAGGTGTCTCCCAACCCCATTCCCACCCCCTGCTCAGATTCAGCTGCTGGGAAAGACCATTTAAAGCATTTAATATCCGCCCTACCCCTTGGGAATGGTGCAAACCAGCTAGACAGCACACTTCAAAAGAGAGAGAGAAGTTAAAGCTTTGTGGTGAGTTAGGGAACATTTAGACTAGAAAACCCCCCTAGGTTCTTGCCAACCCCGATTCCATGATTCAGTGAATAGAAAGGACTGGAGCAGAGGAGGGAAGAATAAGTCAGACAGCTTTCCAAATTCTCCTCCATAGAGAGGATTCCATTATTGCATAAACACTGTGAAAGCAAATGTAAAATACATTGGAACACTTGCTTTCAAATGTGAATTTCATATGGCTCCAGAGTAAAACACAAATGGTTTTGGCCTAACCACATTTTTTTACGAACCTTTTCTTTCCTTCATTAATGCCATTGGAGGCAATATTGGGTAGTAGTTAGGAGAAGTTATGATATTACAAACACTGCATCAACTATGGGAGCAACTTATTGAAGTTCCCATGTCATTAGAGTTATGAGAATAAAATAAAGTAATATATGAAAGGCATTTAGAACACTGCCTGGCACAAAATAAGTCCTTAATAAATGAGGTTTTTTTAGTGCAAAAATTGAAAGAAGACAATAGGTGTTTATAAGTTTTTATTTTCATATGTATATGTCCAGAGAAAAATATAAGCATATAAGTAAGTTTCAGTCACATCAGCTTTTCCTCTTATTTACAGATGTTGTGAATCAGCATCCTTAAAAATAAATAGGTCTCCTATCTAGCAGCTATGAAATTTTTGACCCAAAACAGTGTAAATAGCTGTATAAATGACTTTGCAATCTTTTATAAAGACATATTTCTAATGTGTATGTGAACACATGATTATCAAATGAATCATAATTATAATTTATGAAATTATAAAACCCTGCCCAATACATTAATAAATAAGTACCTGATTACTTAAATTCCCTCTCTTCCTATCATTTCATAATAGATATCTCAAAGGGGAGATAGGCTTGAAAAATAAAGAGGAAAAAAAATGGTGGCATAAAATTCATCATCAACATATTAGCTATAAAATATTAATCTTATAAGTCTAAGATATAATTTAGTTTATTAAAATATATAATCTACATACATAAGATGTTCTCTAACTTATTGTTCAGTAATGTAATACTCATTCATGTAATATTTGTCCATGTGGTCTGAAGAATCTAGAAGAAATTTTTAAATTGTGAACAAGAAATCCCATTGCAGTACACAGAATCTGTTCAAATGGAGGTAAACAATACACTACAGAATTTTCTTCCACTGTCACTTCATCAGTGTGAGAGAATCAAAATCGGAAGCAGCACATTATCCATTATCTCTTCATTTGTGGTAACCCATGTTTCTGTCTATTAAGCTAAATAAAGCTTTGTTCCAAACAACTTACATGAAGGAAATTTAAATTTGGTTATCACCATAATTATCATAATCATACACAAAAAAACATCCATTGGGCTAAATTGTAAATTGATGTCAAATTGACTCAAAGCCTTTATAGAAACTAAGAGGTAGCATTTTTATTCCAAGAAAATTACAAACAGCTTTCTGCTGCCATGTCATTTATATTTTTTAAAAACTATATTGAAATAAACCCAAAAATGTGTTTTCCCATGTGCAAGTTTGCAAGATCTTGGTGTCATTTTATTATACAAATATTCTATTTTAAATATTTAAGGTCACACAAATGGTGGAGAAGAATCTAATTTAGTTAATTATAGAGCAGAAGAAAATTTCTCGAATCAACAACATCCTCTTGATGTTGTTCAGTTTTGGACCAAAGAGAAAGAATAAATAACATCCAAAGCAAGCTTATATTAAGAAGAAATCAACCTTTTCAACCTTACCATTTTACATAATAAGCAATGTGAAGGAAAGGTTTCTGAGTGGATATGATGTAGTATTAAGTTTATTAAAATAAGAGAGACAGATATGCTCTCTTATTAAAATAAGAGAGACAGTACAGATATTTTTGAGAGATGCTTTCAATTAATAGCTGTTCTATTTTAATTAAGTACAAAACTCTGCTTTTCATTCTCTTTGGTCACCTTATTTTATCACAACAGAAAAAAAATGTAATACCTAAGATATTCTTCCCATGATCAGAGAAAATGTAGCTGTGAGCTCTCAGTACATAAAACATTTGATGAATTTTCTTCATTCCATGATTTAAGAAAGCAATAAAAAAAAACCCCTGGATTATGCATCTCTCGTCAAAAAAAAAATAGCTGTTCTAGGAGCACCGTCTGGGACCTTTCAGCCTTCCAATAATTAACTAACTAAACAACTTTATCTACCAATTACTAATCCCTAGATACCTTGTGCAGTGTGCCTGTTATATTGTGCTATGAAAATATAAATAATTTATCAGTTGGACTTATTATTTTGATAGCATGGGTTTCTAGTCCCATAATTACTGATGACAGTGCAATCAGATACCAATTTAACACTGAAAATTTAGAAGAGGATTTTCTAAAGATACTAAATTTAAAGTTCATGAACTTTGACTAAAAGACACCATAATTATATCCTGAAAATGATTCATGAGTATTTTTGACTTCCAGTTTTGATCCCACTGACTCCATTTTTGCCCTCATTTATGTGATTCTACTGCAGCTTCAATGTCTTTAACTGTAGAGAAGCACTAGAACTTTCTGCTATGCTGGAAATAGCCTCTATTTGCTTTGTTCAATCCAATAGTCATCAGCCATGTGACCAGTAAGTCCTTGAAGTCAGAGTTGACAAGAATCGAGTAGTTATGGTAATTGAGAGGTCATTCTTAACATAAGGTAGAGAAATTCTATGGAGTTAATGAAGGTAAAAATTTACTGTGGTAGGTTAAGGAGCAAATGGGAGATGAAGGAGTAGGGAATAGCATGTGATCTGGGGAGGTGAGGAGTGAGACAGAGCGGTATTGGAGGTGGTTCCACAGAATATGGACATAAATGAACTCTACTCAGAAAGCATTAGCAGATGAGGCTCTCCTTAACCAGATGAGACTCGAACCCAGCTCTTTATAGACTCAAGTATATTGCTATTTTGAAAAATGACTGGCTGGATGATGTACTGGGATATTTTTGGAGTCCCTATTATTACAATAAGAGAGAAAACAGAAAATTGCTAGCAGCCTGCCTTGTTGGTGACAGTGAATCCTTTTCTTTACATTTCCATAATTAGTACCATTTCCCTTGGGCACATCCTCACCATTTACATTGTGCTCCCCATAATTTTCATTCATTTTTCAAGTATTTGCTAATTATTCTGTATGCTAGGAAATTTGACCAAAAGGAAAGACTTCTACCTTTCCACAATTCTTCAGAAAGTTTCCTTTCTTATAAAAGGTAGAGAAGATGGTACATTGATGATTGCAAGAAAGCAGTCATTTTTAGAAATTTAATTCAAATCTTCCCAGTATTCAAACATTGAAATCAGTGTTTTTTCATAAAATCAGGTAATTTCATATTAACTATATATAGTATATATATACTTCATGTACTGTGTTTGTACAAAGAAACAAGGGCCTGTATTTTGTATGAGCTAGTATTGTGGGGTGGTTCTTTAGCTCACAAAAGAACTGGTGATGCTCTAACATGTAGATGTTTTTTGGGTTTTGACCTTTGGTTTTTAATAGCTTGGGTAACTCCTTTTGGAAAATCCCTCAAAAAGAAAGTCCAATGCAGAGATATATCATATTCTCTGCCCGTGACACACCCGTCCATTTCTGAAAATAAGAATGCTTTCTCCAAATGCAGTCATTTATATTCTTAGCCATGCTCTGTTGTGTGCACTGAGTAATTTCTTGAGCGCAGTGTTTCCTATGGCATGTTGCCAGGGCTGGCTTTATTTGTTTTTCATTAGGCTTTTCATTATCATGTTGCTATATACCTGGATACTTCTGCCTCCTCGGAGACAGCCAGGGTAGCTTAAGCATAGGAATGATACTATAAGTAGGTGGAATGTTTTTATCCAGTAAATGCCCATTTTAAATCCCTACCTCTGGTAGCATTCTAATAGTTTTAATCTTTCTAAGAACAGTCAATTATCCATTTATAACATAGCCTGATATTAAATTGTTTACATCCATCTATTCTGTCCCTGTCTAGGAAAGACATTAGTCTCACTTTGAACCACACTAGAATGATTCCTCCTCCTTTATTATCTCAGGAAAAGGTATCATGATCCACTCCTGTTGCCCAAGCCTGGAACTAATGCATATTATGCATACATCCCTTATTTCACTCCTTCAGTCCATGAGTCCCTCCTCTGGCGAGTTCTCAGATCCACCCACTTCCTTCTAGCTCTCGTGACCACTACCTTAGGCTAAGAACAAGTTACTCTAGAACAACTGCTGTGACTTCTTCATGATCTTCATGCCCCCAGGAATGCTCCTTCATGCTGTCAATACCCACTGCTCTCCGTAAGGAGGCCTTCCATAATTTCTCTACATGAATGATTTTGTCTTACACACTAAGAAGGCAGAGTATGACTAGCCCAGCAAAGTGATCTGAACTTTTGAACTACTCTATAGGTTCCTCAATTTAGTGAAAACTCTACTTTACAAACCCCAAAAGATGGAAATTTAGACACAATAGGCAATCAATAAATGTCTGGATTAGAATATTAATCAGAGCTCTAAAAAATCATTGCAATCGGAATTTCAGGGCAAGATTGGTCCTTGGAATGTATGGCTCAACTTTGTCATCTTATAGGTAAGCAAATGAGATCCAGTCACAGAAACCAAATTGGTCTTTCCAAATTTGGAATCTCATGTAACTCCTTTTCTGAAAATCTGTCCTGCCTTCCCATATGGTCAGGATAAACTCAAAATTCCTCAGCATAGCACACAGTGTTTGTACAGTCTGGCCTCTGTTTACCTTTCCAGCCTTACTCTTTTGCTTCTCTCTGTGGTTTATGCAAGAACTCGATGCTTCCAAGTACAATATGCCCTTTGTTACCCACAGGACATAGCACATCATTTCTCCTTTGTCCTTCCTCTTTTGAATGCTCTCTCCGAACCATCCTTGAGGTATCTGAAAACATACCTCAGGTCTCATCTGGGCTCTCAAGCAGGTCACCATCACAGCAAGTCCACACACAGCATTTGAATTGCCTTTGACCTGTCCATTGGCATCACTCAGCTGGAAGAAATAAGGACAGCTGTGAGCAGGTGCCTGCATCACATTCATTGTTTTATACCCACATGTTGACTAGGGGCCTAGCATTCAGTATTTTAAGATTAATTATTGTCACTTTTAAGATGCCTAGTATTTTTCATCAGCATTTCTCTCAAAATCTACTTTTAGGGGGAAAAAACAAATGGACTCATTCACACCGATGTATTGGTCACTAATAATCCTAAATGCAACCCTTCTTAGAAGCATTTACATTGTTATCATACAAAGATTTAAGTCAAAGGAATAGAATCCCCAGTGCCGAGAATCCAACCTTAAATAGTAAGTCACGAGAATATTTGTGAGGGGAAAGAAGCTTTCTCAGAACAGCTCAGTCATATAGGTGATCTACTCTGCTCGCTCCCTCATTGGAGAATGTCTTTGTTTATAAAAATCATATAATTTGTTGGCTATCTTTTCTCATATTTAATGAATCATCATTTACCCATAGTAAAAACTGCCTGTTTTAACTTGTAACCTTTCTGAATTTGTTCTAGGGAAGCAATGTTATGGAAGATCAGGATTTGTTGGAAATTGGAATACTTAATTCTGGGCATAGACAGAGAATTCTACAGGCAATCCAGCTCCTTCCAAAGGTGAGCAGTGTTGTGCTTTTTTTGTTTGTTTGCTTGTTTGTTTTTTACCTACAGGGACCAAAGTGATTTTAACTCTCAACAGTTTTAACTCCCGGTTAATTCAAGAGCGTGTTATTGTTTAGGACCCATTTCTTCATAGCTGTGCAACTCCCAACTGCTGGTCTTAGATCCAACTAACCATTCAGACTCAATTATGTGCCAATCTCAGCTTTAGGTTTACCTAGAAGGATGTCACACAGGAAACACCTCTGCCTGTCAGCAGGGAAACTTCCAAGTTTCTCTTCAGTGGGATCTCATATCAGTAAAAACATTAGTCTATGCCCCTCAAGTGAAAGCTCAGGCTCAGGAAGACAAGGGCAGGAATGTGGGTGCATGAATGTTCCTGGGTTATAAGTTCATGTCCCTTATGAAGCAGTATCTCTTGTAACAGCTCACAGACTTAGCTTCCAGGGACAAGGGACCTGCCTAATTACGTGAGTCATCACTCAGGGATGTCCAAAGTATCACATCCCCATCAGGTATTTATAGTTCATATATAAATCCTTTCCGGTCCAGATGCAATTTGCCAGCCAGGTATCATTTTAACTATAAGCAGCATGTTACCTAGCAACCGAGTTGACCTTCTGTTTCCAGATAAGCTTTCTTAAGAGCTAAAGCAAAAGGTAGGATCTGGGCATTGGTCTTCAAGATATGTGGGATTTTAATTGCCAAGAACAGGGAGAGGCATTTCAGGGGCCAGCAGGAATCAAATAAATACAGGTACAGTCCAACAACACAGGACCAGAAGCACTAGAGGAACAGCGATACTGTGTGATTTGAAAGCCAGTGGGATTTGCACAACGTGAATGTACTTACTTGGCACTGAACTATACACTCCAAAATGGTGAAGGTGGTAAATGTTATGTGTTATTATTTCACAACTTTAAAAAACCATTTCAAGAAAAGAAGAAGAAAATCCAGTGTGATTAATGCAAGGGGAGCTTGTAGTCAGAGATAAAGCAAAAAATAAAAAAAAAATCATAGGTTGAGTCACTTTGTGGCAGGCTAAGGAATTTTAAATTTGTTCTGTAGTCACTGGGAAGCAGGCATAACTGGGCTGCTTTGGACCAGTTAATTCTAGAAGCAGTATATAATGGGAGTGAAAGGGAGGGAATATTGAAGTGACATCATCCATTAGGAAATAAGATCTGGGGACAGGATTTGGAGGCAGGGCATGAGACAAACAGTAATAGCAGCACCTACCTCTGTGAGTTTATCTTATATTTTGTATTCTCTTTTGTTCTTTTCCTTTCTAAAGAGGCTATAATTTCTCCTCTTCAGAATGGAAAAGATAAATATTAACCACTAATTCTAAGGAACTGACCTAGTGAAATTTGCCAACTGACAGTGAACTGATTTCCTACTGATAAAAACTTAACACTTGCAAATTCAAGGACAGTAAAGCATGCAGAGGAATTCTGTCATAGGATTTTCTACCCTAAAAGGGAAAGAAATAAAGTGCCCTTAGAATTAATTCTTGAAGTAAATCCTATAATTGTGTTGATCATCTGTCCACTTTTGTATCTTTGCTTAGAATATTAAATCCTCAGCAAATTTTCCCCTCATTGTCAGCCAGGGCTTCGGCATTGCTGTGTCCGCAACAGTTAGCAGGCTGCCCAACCTGTGCTGGGTGTGGAATAAATCAATAAATGGCATGGTGCTGTCTGTCATTGAAAGTTCAACTCAAACCATTCCATAACCCTCCTTTTATGAAGCTTCCCCTTAAATGGAGCCACTTTTTACCACCATGGTAATTATCACCCTTGTCCAAACTAACTCCCTCTCAGTGAGCCACAGTAGTTTCTAATCTGTCTCCTCCAGGGTAGACTACCTGAGTCAATTTCTCATTGGTCCTCTCTAGCCTGGATGACTCATAGATGTCTAGCCTCTGCCCTAGTTGCCTTTCTGACTGCTCTACAGTTGGATTTCTACAATCAGAACAATTCTTCTAAAACATTAATCAGCTCATACCACATTCTGCTTTAAATCTCCACTGACTTCCCTCCTCACTTAGAATAAAATGTTTATCATGGCATACAACAGTCAGTATAGGATCTGGCCCCCTCCCACCTCTACCACCTTATTTCTCCTATTCCTACAGTGTAATAAGGTAGCGCTCTTTTTGTTCCAGAACATTCCTAGCTCATTTGGCCTCAAGATCTTTCCAAATTGGTCTCTCTGACTAGAAATGCTTTTCTTCTGATTTATATGCTTGCTTCTTTTTTTCCTTTTATTTCACAATTTCCATCCTTTTTTTAATGGACATTTGTATAGGCTATTGCCACTGTAACTGGGTATCCTGTAATTTCTACAGCTAAGTTTTGAAATATGATATAAAGCATACAGCTAAAAATATTCAAGCATCCTGGTAGGAAGTAACAGTGAATAATATCCATATAGTATCACAGGATCTTTACCATACTGTGTGAATAATACTCTAAATAGAATTTAAGAAGAAATAGCTCACCTTAGGAATGTTGACATTACCATCACATTAGAGATTCTCAATATGCAGGCAGAGGAACTTATTGAAGAAATTTATTGATATAAAGAAGTAGTTGTGATGAAGAGGATGAAGGTGCCAAGGCAGTGATGTCACAAGCTAGCTTCTATATGTCATCAAGTCTCTACTCAGCTGTCCTCTCCTCACAGAGACCTCTGTGACCTCAAAGTCACACCACTTGCCCCTCATCACCCCTTCATGTGACTTTACCTATCATAGCATGTATGGCTACTGAAGGTATATTGTTGGTTTGCTTTCTTCTTCATTTTCCATCTCTCTCCTAGGATGCAAGGTGCATGAGTCAGACACCTTTACTATCTTTTTTCTTTCTATATACCAGACCCTCAAACAGTGCCTGGTACCTCCTAGGTAGTGAAAAAAATATTTGTGGAATGAAATGTTCTCTGGCATTTGATGGCACTATGCTGTTTTGTCTGAAGGCAAAAATTCTCTCACTTTCACATGATGGGTATCCTGAGGCCAGAGACTATGTCACAGCCATTCTTGAATTTCTCAGTGTGCTTAGCTCAATTTTCACATGTTTTTCCAAAATAATATTTTAAATCAAAGGGTATCTCAATTTTTAAGATATAGATATAATCCTGTGTATGCCATTTGATAATGAGAAATAAAAAAACCCTAAACCCAGAATTATTTGGAGCATAAATGGAGTGTTTATTTTTAAAACAGAGTATCATTTCCATTAGAGAAAACAATATAATAGAAACAATACAAAATTAAGCATCTCTCAAGAGACTAATGCAGAAGTGCTTGCCATGCACACAAACGAGTAGAGACCATCTAAAAACATCCAAACACGTGTTCAGCAGCACAAACAGAATGTTATAATGCTGCAAATTGATGCTTTGCCTTCTTAGGTAATGAGCCCAATCTTCAGATGGTTAATAGTATAATTTTACCGCCAGCATATTCGTTTGCATTCTCACTAATTTTGCATTGCCAGAAAAAGGACAAAATGTCTCTTTGTTTTGTTTATAAGATTTCGGTCTTCAGAATATTTGTGTTCTTCATCTGTCATAAGAAATATTCCGTGATTGCTACCTGAGATCCTTTAATTAACATATTGTGTTTTTGAGTCAGCAATGAAACAGTACTTAAAGATACTTAAAACAGTGCTAAAACAGTATCAAGATAGTGCCAAGGGACAGTGCCTAAGGAGGGGGACAGTTCACTCAGTGGATTCTTACCGATGTGTACACCTGCAAAATCACCTAGGCTCAGATTCCAACAACAGGTCTATGTAACAAACAGGAGATTGGGGAAAGGGAGTTTCTGAGGCCACAGTGGCTGACTGTATCACTCCCAATAGTGTCTGCAGTGTCTAGAAGTCCTAAACAAAGGCTGTTTGTGGAAAATGAGGTGACACTGCACAGCCCACAGTCAGAGTGTGAAGCCTGGATGCTGGACCAGACAGTGATGAACTCATCAGCATCAGGAGGTGGTGCCAGAGAACCAGAGGCTGTAGACAGCACTTCATGAGCTGTTGGCATAGACCAACAATGAATGGTTATTTGAGATAGTAGGCCCACGCCAGCACTGTTCCTTGCAGGTAATGTCAGAGGCAGGTGCAGTGGCCAGGTGTCTGCAAAGGTCTATAGAGGTCTGGAGGTCTAGAGATCTAGAAGTCCATGGAGAGCTGGTGAATCCCACACAGGTCATCTGCTTGATGCTTCTCTCTCTTCCGAGCCCGTCTGCTTAATCCTTCTTCGAAGATGGTTTAATGGATCCTTCTTTACTCTACAGAGGCCAGCTGCTGACTGACTCAGTGGGCTCTTGCCCTGCCTTATATCCACTTCAGAGTCCCCCACCCTGCAAGCCTGATTAGATCATTTTCAACCCTAAGCATTTGATTGAACTGCTTAGCACCAATCAGCTCACTGTCTACTTCTATTAGGAAGTGACGAAAAGGGAACTGTCTTGCACCAGAGTAGCTCCCTTGACCAAATTGGGTGCCCACAGTGGATCTCTCCCTTAATATAACTCATCCTGAATTGAAAATATACTTCAAAATACTAGCAACTTGTGCAAACAAGCTCGCTTCATTTTTCAGTATATCCTTTTCTAATATTTTCCTATTTAATATCAGTTAGGGTTATTGAATAGATGACTGTGCTTGCTATACCCCACTTCTTTGCTTCCTGATCTAACTAGTTCATCTGCTGCCACCCCACACAATCACTGCTAAGGTCACCGGTAACCAATAAAGCAGGTATTCCACAAACCCTTTCTACCTACACCTTCCTTTGGCCTTTATAGGTTCTGATAGTACTGTCAACTGCCATCATTGTCTTCTTTGGGCTTCCATGCTACCCAGTATCTTCTTTTCTTCTATGTTGCCCTTCCTCTCCTTGCTGGCTCATTCTCTTCATATAAATATTGCAGGTCGTTAAAACTCAAATTCAGAAATACATGCTGGCTGCGAATATTGTCATCAAAGGACTCTTGGTCACTGTACTTTCTGCTCTTTGTTGCTCGGTTCACTGTTACCCTTTTTCTTTGCTACATGCTGATAAACATCTGCATTTTAGCTGCCCTTTATTTCTAAATTCAACTCAGTATAACTAGTATTTGTTGGACTATATAGTTTCAAGCATTTTTTTTTTTTTTTTACTGATTGGCACTGAATACCTCTGATTAGATTAAATTATCCCCTTTCACATTCTCAATTTAAGATTTTTGCTGGGAAAAATAAGAGATTTTATGTCTAGTTTTGTTATGCCAATAGAAAAAGAAGATTCGGTGTCAGTTACCTATTGCTCATTAATAAATTAGCCCAAATTTTAGTGGGATTTTACGGCATTTATCATCTCACAGTTTTTGTGAGTTAGGAATCTTGGAGAGGCTGAGCGGGGTCCTCTGGCTGTGGGTCTCCCACATGCCTACAGTCACTGCGGTCACACTCAGCTGAGATGGGTCTACCACCCCGCTTGCTTAGGTGGTTGTAAACAAGATTCAATTGCTTCGGGGGGTTTGGCCTGAGGTCTTGGTGCCTCATAAGCTATTGACTGATCACATCCCCCAGTTTCACGTCACATGGGCCCCTCCATAAAGCATCTCACAACGTGCATCTGACTTCAACAGCACACAGGAGGGGCTGTTTACACATGAGTGTGAAAACCAGGAGGTGGGATCATCAGGAACCATTTCAGAAGTTGGCCGACTGCAGATACACTTTATCATGATCCACTTTACAGTCTAATTTCCGCCATGTGTGGTTAAGATGGAATAAACCGTCATCAACATTAAAACAAATGTGTCTTTTATTTCCATGGGAAAGCTCCATGGGACTGTGATATGCACAATTAGATGATTTAGAAGCCATATTTACAAACATGACTCAAAAAGAGGCACATGTTTCTGGAGTGTAGGGTTAGGTATAATGCAGCATGACAGGATGTAATCACATAGAAATGAGAGACCCTGGAGATTTGCCAATTGCCCCAACAGATTTCACGAAGATCTGAATGCCACAAGTGATACACACACATCAGTAATCCCGTAAAAAATGACAAATATTAAAGGCATCTTCATTCTTCATGGTGCCTCATTACTGAAAGCAGCATGTTTCCATCTATATTAGAGGATTGAATTAATCAAACGCCATTGAAAAGGCTTTAGGGAGGTTAGTAAAGAAAACATATTTTTGAAAACAAACAAAACTTGAAAGTAGAGCATTTAATGTTAGACCCAATCAGAAAAAGTTGATCAACAAATGACCGCCCTTCCCCCAAAAAAGCTGTGAGCAGGAAAATGGAGATGTACTGGCAGAGGTTGAGAACTCAAAAACTTTTAAGGGCAATAGCAATACAGAGTGATGGAAAATAGCAAACTGGAGAACACAAACTACCCACCCCCAAAAGTGCTGGTTTTGTTTTCAAATATTTTGTTAATAAAACAAAGCACTGGGGACCAGATTTAGTTATGGTGATGGTTTTGTTAATCCTGTATTATCAGGGAAGAGAATCTAGTCATTCTGTGCTAGAAACATTTTGCTTCATCTCAACTGCTGCCCTTCTTCACAACATAACTCCTATTCATTCCTTATGATTTATTCCTTGCAGAGACCTTGCTTCACATGCTCTGTCCGGACCAGATTGCTAAATATAACCCTTCTGTGCTCCCATTACACTCTTTAAAATTACCATTGATTAGTTTATCTCTCACTCAAGATTAAGATCTTTGTCATATTCATCTTTGTTTCCTAAGCATGAAGCACAAGCACCTACATACACATAAGATGCTTAAGTGGCATTTCTTAGATTGAATTGAACTGAGCCAACCAAGAATGCAGATTAGAGTGAGTCTTGCATAGGTCAGGTTAGGACCCCCAAAGACATTCCCAAATGAACACATTTATATTTAGATGTTTTACAAAAGTCCTCCATGAATATAATACCCACAATCCTGGTGGCCAGCATCTTTCTGAAGTGACCTCCCTCATGCATCACACTTTCTCTTTATAAGTAGAGACCAATGACCAATAAGTAGTCTGCTCTTCAGGGGTTCCTTGGGAGAAGGAATGGTTGTTGCTTATAAAGCTCTTTGGGTCCTTTGAAATGACAAAGCCTGGTACATACGAAGTATAAAATAGCTCTAAGTACTTTGAGCTGAAGAGACATCCCAGAGTGTAAATGTGGTGCCATCCCAATTGCTTAATGATGTGTTGCTCCAGAGTTTAATGCAATCTCAGAAGGCAAGGCGGCTGCTTCATTCTAAGTTAGAGAGCAGATGTTTTGATGTCATATTTTATTTTATTTTTTTAAAGATTGATTTATTTATGCATACAAGAACTGGGGTACAGGCCAGAGGTGTGAGGGGTGAGAGAATTCATCAGAGACAGAGCGGGGAACAGAACAGGAAGATTGACTGAAGTACACTGCTGAGGGGAGCAGTGGGCGAGTCAGGAGAGGTCTGCTGCGCCATGTAAGTAGCTCCCTGGTCCACTGGGGATCGAACTCATGCTGCAGAAGCTGCAGATTGCTTCATAGGTTGCATCTTAACCCCTTGCACCACCAGGGAGGTCCCATTGATGTCATATTTTTAAACTTAAAATATCACAGGTGAGGAAACAAAGTACAGGTCATATTAAATTTTGTAGACCAGAGAGTTAAAATATCATTTTTTACTCACCCCTCCTGATATTTATAGAGAAATAAGAGAGACATACTGCAAGTAGATTCTGATCTATTGCCATCTCCAGCAACTGTCATCCTTCCACTCTGAGAAGCTCACCCTTATTCAATGAAGTGTGATGGCTCTCATGGAGTGGAAAAGTAAAGGAATGTAGATATCCAGGTGCTTTCTCTTCATTTTACCATTCTCCTAGAAAATTATAATTTAGAACTGGAAAGGATCTATAATATCCAGCTCAATCTGTCACCTGGGACATTTCACAGATGAGGAAACCAAGTCCTGGTCATATAAATGATTTTCCCAGAGGCAGATTGTTCCTTAGCAATAGAAATGCAGCTAAGTCCCGGGTGCCTGTGATCAACATTGCCTCCTGGATGGATACTGCGCTCTATCAAAGGCCAGGGCTCTGAGGATGCTTGTGCATTTGTGAGAAAAACTGTTTAAGGTCAGGAAAGAATCAATTGACTAAAAACAAGAAAAAGAAGTGTTTATAAAATAGGGCTTAAAAGGCAGTTTTTGCATTCTCCGTGAACCATTAAACTCCCTCCTCAAGATTGGAAAGGAAGAACTATGGCAGGAATCCAAAAGCCCTAGGAAAGCAAGAAGAGACAGACATGGAAAAAAGAAGAGAGGCAGACACAGACCTTGTCAGTTGTTTAGCAGCCCCTGAAGGGGTCAAACCACTTTTTATCCTTATATGTGGTCTCAAAGAAGCCTCACTCACAATAGGCATTGCTACTTCAAAGAAGGAAAGGCATGATACAATGAAGTAAAATAACTAATCTTATTTATTTTCTTTTCAATCTGTGTAGAAAGGCAAGAAAGTTGAGCAAGATAGAAGGTCACTCTCCAGGAGAGTGAAAACACGTCTTTAGAGCATTAAACTCCATGAAGGTGATATTTTTGTAGGATTGAGCCAGGAAGCAGTATTATATTTTGGTTAGAACCATGGCCAGACCCCCTAAGTTTGGTTTTACCTGCTCGTTGGGGGTGATGTAAGAGTATAATGAGTCAATATTTGTAAAGCACTTACAATGGAATCTGACACATCGTATGTGCTACATTAGTGCTTATTCGATACACTTTTAAAAAAAGATTGAAGGCAGACCAAGAAAAAAGGGAGGTTCTTTCAATTCATTGATTATATCTGAAAATTACTACTTCAGGCATAAACAATTAGCAAAATGAATCTCCTTTTATTTATTTACTCAATAGCTGTTTAATGAAATGCCTGCAACATGCCAGGCAATGTTCTAGATGTTGGGGAGTTGGTGTTGGGAAACAGGATCTAAAAGCTTGCATTAGTGGCTGGTGTAGGCCAAGGGAAGTAAAGAAATAAAAACAAATGTAGCTTTTGGTCATGATAAGTATTATAGAGAAAAATTAAACAAAAGGATAGACAGAGTATGATGAGAATGTGCGCCATTTTAGATGGGCAAACTAAGGTTCTCACCCGGCAGCTTACTGAGGTTTTTAACCACTTTGCTGCATTGTCTAAACATTATACTCCAAGGTTCTATAAAGAGACTAAGGGGCTATTGATGTAAGAAGCTAAATAATCTACTGAAGTTGCCATTAAGGAACTGGCAGTCTTGCCAGGACTCAAAAATGAACTCTTAAACTTTATAGTGTAACCTTATTCAGTCCTGGCTTAGCTACCTACTGCTGTGTCACTGTAGGCAAGTTACTTATATTCCTGAATCACAGTTTCCTCATCTGTAAATTGGAGATAATAGTAGACCTACCACATTTTGTTATTTTGAGTTTCATAAATTTTAAAATGCATGTGAATTGCATGAGATTTGGAAGAACTGAATTGAGATTCATTATAACCACTTGCATTTATTTAGTAAATGCTCACTGAACTGACAAAACTAAAAAAAAAAAAAAAAATGACATTGCTAACCAAAAATGACAAAAGGTCCAAAAGGACCTCAGTTATGATGTGAGAGTTCGTGACTTAAAGTTGTCATGACTGCATTGCACTCGTGAACTTTCTATTCTTCCCATTTCTCACAAGGCATATCACACATTTTCTTGATAAGAAGCAGGTGAATTTATTTTTACCACATTTAGTATTATTGTTTAACCCATCAGGAGCAACACGAGAGGTGTATAAAAATAATAAATAGTACCTTCCTAGCTAGAGATTAAGCGAATAAGCGTAATACTGAGAGGGTTTCCGGTCTGCATCTCTTAGAGGTAATGTGATCAGTCCCCAACTACATAGAAAGTGGGAGAGACGTGGAAATGAAAAATACATTGAACAAAAAGGGCTCAGTTAAGGTCTGTGGCACTGGAAGGAACAGAATTGATCTAAGAAATGAGGTGGTCAGACCTTGACAGTGCAGTCTCATTAAATTGCTAAAGGCTTTGTGATGTCACAGAAAAGCAGAACTATGCAAATTTATGCAAGAACTCTTAAAAAATAAATACACCATTTTGAATGAGCTATTGTTCCCTCTCTGCTGTACAAATGAATTAAGTGCTAATTTGATGGTTGAATATAATTCGCCTTTGTTTCTTATTTTTTATCAATAGCATTCTAATGAGAGGTCTTTTTTTATACATGCAAAGGCATTGAGCATCTACTTATGTCTCAGATACAGTGCAAAGAGAAACAAGATGAAATTGCACAGCGTCTGCCTTCAAGAAGATGACAGTCATATAGAGGAAGTCAGGCCAATATTTAAGTGATTTTAATAGAAAGCCAAGCATGGCATGAACTATTATGGGAGTAGAAATACAAGCTTTGGCTGGGAAGTTCTCTTCTGTTCAGTGAATGAGGAAAGGGTTACTGAAGAAGCAGATAAATCAAAAAGCCATTCCTAAAAACTTTGGTGTGAGGAGTTTTGAGATAACTCGTGACACTCCAAGCAAAAAATAACCCAAAGCGTTTGCTTAGCTTGTTCAAGAAGATAGATATGTTTTTTTTTTTCCTTTTCCAATTTGTAATAGTTATCCTCTGAAATTACAGCTAGTGCCATCAATCCAGCTACAATTTCATCCATCCCTTTCCCCTTCAAGCTATAATGAATCAGATACTTCAAACCCAATCAGTTAGCTTCTATGGAGCAGGCAAAACGAGTAACAGAATTAATACTCTCCCACCCCTAAGCTACACTTTTTTTCATTACATGGAACTTTTTTGTGATTTTCTTTTCTGGTGATCAACGGGATTTAGATGTCCATCTTTTGGCTTTGGGTTCTAATCTGATGGTTGATCTTCTGTGTGCACTTAGTGAACAGTCTCCTCAAGAGTCTGCAAATTCCCCAAGGAGTTCCTGAGCATGCGCAGAATAACACTGCAGGGAGAACCCCTGTGAAATAGCCAACCCTTAAACAGAACTATCCTATGTCTCAGGATTATTCTAAGTACTATTAGATTAACTCTAAATCAACTCAATCCAATCTTAAAATTAAGTCTCTATTTTACAGATGAAGAAACTAAGACATAGAAAAGTTAAGTAATTTGCTTAAGGTCATGCAATTAGAAAGTGGCAGAGTTAGGATTTGAACCAGGCAACCTGGCTCCAGCACCCATGCTCTTCCGATGCTTCCTTCTGCTGTCTCTATCATAAGGAAGCACATCTCTGTGCTCTGGGAATCGCCTTTCGATGCTTCAGCCTTGGAACAAATGACTGGCCATTTTCACTCTGTGCTTTGTAGCTTCTTCTAGTTTAGTAAATAGAAGTTCAGCTTCTTTTTAGTTAACAGATAGCAACTGCTCTTTTCAGAGAAATTGAGCACTCAAACTGTCAGATTCCTTCTTTCATGGCTTTAAGAGAAAATATATTTTAGCTTACTTGTTCTATGAATTCATGATGGGATAACTGCTAAACAGATACATTTGAATGATTTTTAAGGTTATAACATGAACCACAGAGTCCCCACAGTTTAAAAGCTTTTTTTATCAGTTTTAACCCTCAATTCTATCTCTACTCAGAGGCCACTGCTTGTATAAAAGGGTTGTATTTATAACTTTCTAAGTACTAGAAGGTAAATTAATTATAGAAAATTTAGAATGGGAAATTTTTTCCATGAATGTGCAAGAGACTGCTGCAGTAAATGTAGAGGAGATTGATTCCCCAGCCTCTCACCTTTGGAGCTCAACTATTTCATCAGTTGGTTTCCACTTTGGATGGCACAGTTCTCTAAGTGTGATTGATGTAGATATGAACCAGCAATGACCTCACATCCCAAGACCTTAGCATCCCTGGTACATTTTATATAGAGTCAGATAAGAAAAAACAAATACTAGTTCAAAGAGATATGTGCTATATCCCCATGTTGATAGCAGCATTATTTATAATAGCCAAGAGTTGGAAATAAACTAAGTGGCCACTGACAAATGATTAGATAAAGAGGTTGTGGAATATATATATATATGTATATTTAATAGCATGATATCAATATCATGATCTATATCATGGAATGCTAGTCAGCTATATAAAAGATGAAATCCTTGAAATTCTGCCATTTTCAACAACATGGATAGACCAAGAGGTTATTATGCTTATTGGAATAAGTCAAACAGAGAAAGACAAAACAATGATTTCACTGATATGTGGCACATCAAGAAGCTAAACAAAATATAGAACTAAACAAAAGAAAAATAAACTCTTAGACTGTAGAACAAATTAGTGGTTGCTGAAAGGGAAGGGGGAAGTAGGGTAAGAATCGGGTAAAAGGAGTCAATTGTATGGTGAAGGACAGAATTGGACTTTTAGTGGTAAACTTAATGGACATTAGTGACGAATGTGTAGGTTAATGATGCGCAGTTGAAGCTTATATAATGTTATACCGCAATGCTACTTCAATATAAAATTATATGCAAAAATGTTACAAGAAAGGAGATAAGTACTTGGGTGTCAGTGAAGATTTTCCGCATGGGTGGGTAATATTTGAACTGAATTTCAAAGAATTAATTGGTATTTCTAGCCAAATAAAGCATTGAGGGAGTCACTCATGACAGAGGATACTACCTGTGCTCCTGTTTGGTCTACAGGCAGTGAAGAGAAATGGATGCCCATATGTATCCATCCTCTGCCTTTATCTCTCTCTCTCTCTCCATCTCTCTGTCTCTCTCTTATGCACTCATGCTTTCTCCCTCATGCACACACATTCACTTACTTCTCCATATTTTAACTCGAAGATAAAGTATGGAAGAAATTCTTCCCAAGTTTCTCCAACCCACTCAAGTTTCTTTTCTCTTCTCTTCTGGAGCTTATAAAAAACTTTGGCACTTAATGATTTTCCTGTATTTATATATATTTCAAATGTACACTCAAGGATATTAAGTATTCCTGGAAGAAAGAAACCTTATATATGCTTTTACATTTCTACAGCACCTACAACAATGTTACATACATATTTTATCCTAAAAAGTGCTTGCTGAATTAAATAAGTAACAACCACAAAGACTTTGTTCTTTGTTAAGAGCTGACTTTCTACTAAAGCTATCCTATAAGTCAAGGTGAAAATTCTTAGTCACTGTCATATCTGAGGTAATGAAAAATTCTAAGGTGACCAAAACAACAACAATGAGACTGGAAACACTTTCCTGAGAACAAGCTGTCGGCTATTTGACTGCTCTTTTTACCCAATGGTAGTAGAAGAATTCTTGGGTTATCCCCTCTCTGTAGATATAAAAAGAAGCCCTGAGGAATTCCAATCTGGGCTTCAAAATAGGTTTACAGTTTTCTGTATCTTCTAGACCTTACTGAAATTGCTCCTAATGATTCATTCTGGTTGTTTCATGTCACATGAGCACCATAAATCAGACCTCTTCAGACCATGTGACATCCTTCCTGTTCTGCCTCTCCCGCTCTACCTTGTTATGGTGGATAGTTCCTGTCCCCAGAGCTTGAAATGTTGCCACCAGAACTTACCAAAAGTGTTCTCAGTGCTGTTAGTGTCCATGAAGGGAGCCAAATTTGTTCCTAATGACTGCCAAGGCTGCTTCAGCACTGCAGGTGCCCCGAGTGTCTAAGGTACTAATAATGTCTGTGCTACTGGCTAAGATACCCAGTATCTTCCCATCAAGGGCACCTTCACCAATGCCAACTGAATGTTCTGCCAATGCCACGGAAACCTGCCAATGTGAGCACCGCCGCCAACTGCCAGTGCCCAATGTTGAGGGCACAGTGTCTGCAATATGGCACCCTCTCTGCTTGTTGATGAAGTTGCTGCTGCCAATTCTGCAGATTCCTTTTGTTCCCAATTTCCCAAAAATGTTTCACGGTTTTTTATTACCACTTCTTCTTAAGGTATGATCCGTGGGAGCAGGACCAAGGCCCGGTGAGAGCCCAGAACCTGAAATCCACTCAGAATCACTCCCCCCACACTAACACTCATCTATTTTCCTTTGACTAAAATGCATATGTTTCGATTTTATTTGACTCAAATGCACCTACTTTTAGTAAAAGAGTCTTTTGAGGCCCCATGAAAGACCAGCCCTGCCTGTCATTCCCACATGTCTGCACATGATAGATGAGCCCAGTTCTACTCAAGCTGAGGTCCTTGTCACACAGCTGCAGCCATCAGGCTGACAGATTCCCAGGCCATGTTAGAGAACATGAAGCATTTGTTTTGTGTTCCAGGGAATCTGGCCACTTCCACCAACTCTACTGGAGCGTTCTATCCAAGCCACTAGTCCCTTTCTCTTGGATTACGTGCTCAGCCTTTCAACACGACCTCCCTGTTCCTACCTTTGCCTCCCTGAGATGTATTCTCGACAGAGTAGCCAGAGTGATTCTGCTGAGACATCAGTCAGATAGCACCACACCTCTCTTCATTCTTGCCCAAATGGATGCCCATCTCCCTCAGAATGAAAAGCAAATTCGGATAAGACACAGCCGCGGATGAGCCCTTCATAGCTTCACCTTGTCTGGCTTCTGACTACCTCTCTGACTTGTTCCCCACTCCTCTATTCCTACACACACTGCTCCAGCCCCACTGATATCCTTGCTATTCCTTGAACACACACAAGTTCGCATATCCTGAGGGCCTTTATTCCACTATTTCTTCTACATGGAATCAACCCCCTCACCCCCCCCGCCAAGTTTCCAACAGCCAATTCACCATCTTTAAATCTTTCTTCAAATCTTGGGCCTCCCCAGTGGTGCAGCGTTTGAGCGCTGGGTTGCGAAGCTGCCTGCAGCCTCTGCAGCGCCAGTTCGATCCCCGGCCACCGGCAAGGGTCCCACATGGTGGCAGACCTCTCCTGCCGCCCGCTGCTCCCCTCAGCAGTGTACTTCGTCAGTCTGCCTGTTCTGCTCTCCGCTCTGGCTCTGGTGAATTCTCTCAACCTCCCGCGCTTCTGACTATACCCAGTGCTTGTATAAATAAAAAAAATTCTTAAATAAATAAATAAATAAATAAATAAATCTTTCTTCAAAACTTGCCTTCTGAATGAAGCTTCCCCCACTCACCCTGCATAAAACTATATCATCCCTGTGCCCCTGGCCCGAACATACAGGTACTCTTAATCCTTCTGCTGTACTCTCTCTTATTTTCACAGCACTTACCAACTTCTGACATAATTTCCATATTTATTATGCTTATTAATTATTATCTTTTTCTCCCACTAGAATATAAGCTTTGCAAAGACTTACATTATTTGTTCACTGATGCATCCAGAATAGCACCTACACTGGTGTAGACTTGATATAAGTATTAGTTGAGTGAATGCATGGGAGGGTTCATGGCTGGATGGAGGATGGGTGGATGGGTGGATGCGTGGATGGGTGGATGGATGGGTGGATGCGTGGATGGGTGGATGGATGGGTGGATGCATGGATGGGTGGATGGATGCATGGATGGACGGGTGGATGGGTGGAGAGAGGGAGCAAGGAGAAGTGACAGGAGAGAGGGATGCATGGTGATGGATGAAAGGGTGTTATGTCCTTGTTTTTATAACTTCTATACCAATTTTCAGCCACCAAGTGAATTATCTCCTTTGTGCTGCCCTTCCCAGTAAGATCATGTTGTCACTGGTCAACCACTAAGTTTGGTTTTATGGTACATTTATCCATTTGAAGTACTTCAGTGGGTGATATTTCTATACACATGCCTGGGGGTTCCAAAAAAGGACATTTTTTAAAAATATGAAATAAAATGGAGTTGGAATGCAGAACATTCATAATCCTCTGAAGACTCAAGTTTGGGGAATTTATTTTAGTTGAGACTAATAACTTGTGAACAATTTTCCTGATTGATAGTAGCATATAAAGTTTCTGTTTTCAGAGCAAAGCAGGGTGCTCCCTAACCATTGAATAGATACACAAATGTCAGAAAACATGTACTGTCAGAGATTAAAAAAAAAAATGAAAGAGACCCCGTGTCTTTTTCTAAATATAGTTCACCTCACTGGTGAAGCTTGAAAATGTGAATGATGGTGTGCACCATTCAGCACCTTATTCTAGCTGCAATATATCCTCTTCATTTTTAATCTGGTTCCTTATTTCATAAAAGAGATTTGCCACAAGGAATAAATCAAAACAAATAGTGATGTTTAACAAAGGGCTCTAGGGTCAACATTATCTCAACAAGAATTGTAGAAATGAAAAGATGGTAAAAAGCATGTCCTTTTATTGAATTTTTAAAAACATCCTTTTACCAAAACCTTCAGGGAGAAGTACAATAAAACCATTCAGCCCCAGGTTTATGTATGCACTACATAGTGCTTCTAGGTGTTTGCACTCATACCCCCACCTATCTTACCTGGCAGATAACACCTGGCTCCCAGGTGGTGCTGCAGATAGTTACTCTGTGTGTACCCAGGTGAGACTGAAAAATCCAGCACCTTCCTGGTAGTCCTCTCACGTTGCTTGCAAAGTGATAGTTGATTTTTTTGTAGTTGTTGCTGTTGTTGTCACTTTTTTCTACCATGATTTTGAGAATGTCTGTTTTGGCAACTTCATTCCTCTAATCGGTGATCAGTTCAGCTCCTTTGATCCAAGGGAGTGTCTCTACCCCTGATGGGTAGGCATATGGAAAAGTTTAGCTAGAGCCTAAACTAGTCTGGTTCATGCTTTTACTTTGTTCACCAGCTGACTCTTGTGTGTTCCCAGAACTGGATCGCCGAGTATCTTGAAAACATTTCTTAGCCTATGGATGCTCCTCACTTCCAGTTTAAGTGATCTAAGACTTGTCAAAATAAGGGCTACCTTGGTCTCTCTCTGGATTAGAGCTTACTTTGTTTCTTTGTTCATGAAATAGAAATTATTAGACAATGAGAGGCAGTACGCAGTTCCAGAGCGCTTTGTGCTTTATTATCTCCTTTACTTCCCTAAACTTCAGTGCCCAGAGGTACCCAAATATCATCTCTTCACTGCTCCTGCCCTACGTCTGTGAACTCACTTCACAGACTGAACACTCAAGGGACCCCAAATGGAAAAGAAAATAGAGAGGTTACCACTCTCTGCAATTGTCCATCCATAGTGATGTTCAGTTCACTATTTTTGAGGGTTTAGGTTTTCTCCCTATTCTTTTATAGAAAGAGTATCCATAACAGAGTCTGAACAGAGAGACTTCAAGCAGCAAATTTGTTTATGTCACGTCTCTTTCCCTTGCTGCAGATACACAACAGAGACCTTATCACATCTTGCTTCCTGCTGCTATCACAGTGTATTAATCCTCTCAGTCCCCATAGGAGGAATGTCATTGATGAACACTTGATATAGCATCTGTGGGCTAGACTGTGTCTATGGAGTAGCCAAGGTCTCAGATGCTATAAAGGGCATTTTCCCAAAGATAACTAAAGCCCCTTATAAGTCAGATGATGGGTGTGAGATCACTCTGGGATCTTCAAAGTCACATATGATTCTTAGGTAATGTCCTTACCATTAATAGTCCTGTCCGTTCTGTAGATCTGTCCCAGGAAAGTTGCACTGTGATAGTACTTAGAAGGTGATGGATAGACTTTTTTCTGGGGCCCTGTGGTCAGCCGATCTGCCTTTCTCTTTTATGTTCAATCAGTCTTTTTAAGAGCCACTGATGAAATAGCACAGTGATATCTAAACCCAGGTCTCAAAGCCTGTATGAGAACTGATTCTCTCTCTACTTGTTAGACCTGCATTTGGACTTGACGGCACACTGCCTGCTAGCACTGCTTGTCCTGATTTATTTTCAGGGATGCTGTTAGCCCAAGTCTTGGGTAGCAGCAGGAACAGAGTAGAAGAGGCTAGAACAAGGAGCAGGAATAGAGGGAGGTATCCGATAATATCACTGTCTGGATCACAAAAGTCCTATCAGGGAGTCTGAGAGAACAAAGTACATCCAAGTGGGAAAAAAGGAGCCACGATCCATTGCAGTTTCAGAGGCAAGTTTAAGTAGCTGAGTCTGATACATCAGGGATGATGCTCAGGTAGGTTTACATAAATGATAATCAGGTTTGTATATTTGTCTCCAGGGAGTTACCCACCCCAGGAATGGCCATCGTTGCCCACATGAGGACATTATGAGTAATTACACACAAAAACAGCTCTCACCCAAGCCCAAGCCAGATAGCTTCTGAACCCTTGCAACTGCTTTAACAAAAAGATTATTAACCCCAGTGTTAGTTCAACCACGCATGCTTTAATTTCCAAGAGAGTCAAGCAAAATTCCCAAAGCAAAAAACAAACCGTCTAGCCCACCTCAATCTCCATGGCATTCTTGAGCTCTTATTCCTTTACTCTCTCAACTTCCTCAGGCTGAGTGCATTTCTGGTTCCCTTTCATACCTTTTCCTTGAACTTTCTACAAGTTTCATCTCCCTCCTTCTCTTTCCATCTGCTATTCTCAAGATAATAGTTTAGATTGTACTTTCTACTTCCTCCTCTCTAACTCACACCTCAATCCAGTGCAGCCTACCTGTTAGACTTTTCTCAATAAGATCCCAGACACCTATTTGCCAGACATCATAGATGCTTTGTCCTCAATTTACTAGACCTCCCTAGCTCTCTTTCACTGCTGACCACACTCTCTTTGAAGCACTATTTCTCTGCTTCTGCTTGTCTTGACCCTTCCTTTTTTGATCTCCTGGGTAAAAATCATATCTTTTACTTACTGGTTCATCCTCAGGCTACATCTCTGCTCACACTACATAATTACCCTCTGCAATCTCATCAGTGCATGATTTCAATTTCTACTTAATAGAAATAACTATGATTTATTGAGTGTTTCTATATGCCAAGTACGGTGCTAAGCTCTACTTATATAGCTCTACTTGTATTGTTTTGTTGAATACCTATAATAACCTCTGAGGTAGGTATTCATTTAACCTCTCAATCAGAGAGCAGATGCTTATGAAAGTTGAGTAGTTTGCTCAAAGTCATAGAACTAATAAGTGGAATAGCCAAGACTCCCACCTGTACTGCTAATGATGCCCAAAATTATATGTCTTCTCAGACTTATTTCCAAAATTGAAAGTGCTTCTTTGTAGCATCTTTAATTTCTCCTGCCTCATATAATCTCAGTCTATTTTCTTGTCTCTCTCAGCCAGTAATAGCATTAGATACCCAGGTCTCAAAGGTAGAAACTTAAGATTTTCTTACAACTCCCCCGTATCTGTTGCAGGGTTATCACAAAAGGGTGGTGGAGTGATTGACAGAAAGACTGTATAAACATGGTTAAAAGAAATGAAGTTATTTTTAACAACAAATGTAAAAATATGAATTCACAAAACAAGAGGCAACACAATGTGGAGTCAAATAGAAATAGGGGCTTCCTTTAATGTTCTGTATAAAAATTACTTTATTTCTAATTCTGTTTGTACTTGAGGAAAGACCAAAGCTGTTGAAACAGAGACCTCATTAATAGGGTGGTTTAACAGATAAACATGGATTTTTCCCACATAGCAGTCCTAAAGTAACGGTAAACCCAAATCCCAGGTTGACAAGTTGGCTCTGCTCTCTGCCTTCGGGAAGGACCCAAGGCCTGTCATGCTCTACAGTGTTGCTACCCAAAGTATGGTCCACATACTGACAGCATTAGTATCACCAGGAAACTCATAAGAAATGCAGAATCTCAGACACTTCACCAGTCTATTGAATTAGAATAATTAGAATAGGCATTTAACAAGAAGCCCCACATGATTTTCATGTCTATTTTATTTATTTATTTATTTTTGTGTGGAACCCTCGCTGGTTTCCTGGGAACGAACCAGTGCTGCAGAGGCTGCGGGCAGCCTCGCAGCCCAGCGCTCAACCCCTGCACCACCAGGGGAGGCCCTCATGTACATTAAGTTTCAAGAAGTGTTTCTCAAGCTCAGATATTGTTTTGCCCATGTGATCCAAGCTGGGCTGCAGCATGATATCCAGCTCACAGAAAGACAAAAATAAAGAACAAGCAGTTCTAGAGCAAAAACCAAATCTATTAGGTTGAAGGTGACCCGGATGTCTCAGGCAACACTTTTGTCAGCATCCCTGGGTTCAAATGTGTTCTCATAGCAGCAACCAGAAGACAAGCTGTGTCTCACCTCGATCTGTGCAGGCATGAGCTCCATTGATGGCCCCTTACTGAGGACAGTTTTTGGTAGACAACAGAGGATCCCTATAACAATCCTGTAATACTTTTCAGACATAAAAGTAGCTATCTAATCTGTTATTTGGGGTCTTCCTTATGTTGGCCTAATTACCAAGCCAATATCATAATGCTAACCTAGTCCCTTGTGGCTGTGAGAACTGTTTTTTCATTTGCTCTCCAAACTATTGTCATGTAATATCTTCTTCCCCTCTTTTTATTTTTCCCTCTTTTTATTGCCTTCCTCTTGTTAAATCTTCCATCTTGTGGTTTCATCACTTTAATAAGAAATTGTCCTTGTCTGAATAAACAAAGCGAGTTTCAAACAGAATGACACCTGTCAGTCCATACATAGAAGACAAATCCAAAATATTCCAAATAACACTGAGAAATTAAGAGAACATAAAACCCGTGATCATTTCATCTTACAAACGTTTTCTAGATCAGTGGTTTTCAAGCATTTTTTTTTTTTTAACAGAGTAAACCTTTCTTCCCCTTCTATGCAAAACAAAATACTCTGGTTGAGGTAGAGGAGGCTATCTCAGGCCTGCTGTCCAGCTGCCCCATCCCTGCTCCCCTGGAAGGCCCTGGATGCTGCTGGGTACTGTCCCAGTGGGTGACCTCTGCCTGCTGGGTGGCCCGTGATGGTCACGGTGTGCCCTCTCTGAGGCCAGGTTTGCTAGAAGAGATTCCCAGAGAAAATGCACACTGGGGCAGAATAACACCAAGAACAGCAATGAAGGTGTTTAGTGAAATATATCAATAGAGCTACATCTTTCAAAGACTGAGGCTTCCTTTACAGCTAGCTCCAGTCTCTGCTCCAGCCTCAGTTTTCCCCAGACTTTGAGTCTTAAGCAGTGGAAGCAGATGCCTTGTTGTGACCCTGCTCAGGATGCCTGCTGCCTGCCCACCACTCTGCCTCTCAGCTTGCAGAGTTCACCTGGCTCCCTGGCATGCTCATGCTCGGCGGAGCTTCTGGTCTGCTGCACCCCGGAGCTGTCTCTCTAGCCTGCCCTGCTAGGTGTCCCTTTCCTGCATGTTAGCGAGAACGAGGCCCCCGGGCCTAGTCTGGGTGCCATGACAGCTCATGAACGAATTGTGGGTGCCATCTGACCTTTAGCCGAAAAGTTCTATCTTGTAATATTATTTTCGTTTTACCTTTAAACTCATCTTTTTCTTTATTGGATAAATAAATCTGATGCTACTTTAATACTGATTTTCAAAGAATAGAATTGGAAGATTTAGGAATCATAAAGAAACTTTGAGTTGCTGGTCCAACGCCTTCACTTTATATACCAGGACAATTATGGTTAGAGAGGTGAGGCCATTCACCCGTAGTTCCACAGGATGATAATCACAGTTGAGGCTACTGAAGCAAAGTCAGTGTACTTTATAACACAACATACTACCTGGGATTGACTCGTGGTTCTAAAGAGTTATAAATGCAGATAGTAGGCCATGAAAATAGCTCTCATTTTCACTATATATATTACAAAATACAAATCTCTCCCCACAAATGGATACCATACCATTAAATTAATTTGTCATTTTAATCCTTGCATGTTCATTAAAGTGTTTAATTTAATAAGCATTTAGCAAATGCTGCCATGTGTGAGATGCCATGTGTGAAGGACAACAAAGATGGCTAAGACCTTGTTTCTTCACTAAGGTAATAATGAGACAGAAACACTAGAGACAGAAACACTCACATCTCTGGTTGTTATCAAAATCAGACTTTAATAATGTTTTAATAGAATTGCATGCAAATCACTACAGAAATCTAGCAGGAAGCAGGATTTATTTTGACTTGGAAGCAAGGGTTACATTGAAATAGACTTTAAAGAAGAGGTATCTTTTAAACAGGACCTTTTAAGAATGGATAGGATTTTGGGCATCCCTGATGATGCAGGGTGTTAAGTCTCAGCACCGTGAAACCATCCACAGCCTCTGCAGCATGGCTGGCCAGGGAGCTGACTCATATGGTGCAGCAGACCTCTCCTGTCTCGCCTGCTGCTCCCCTCAGCAGTGTATTTCAGGCAATCTGCCTGTTCTGTTCCCCACTCTGTCTCTGGTGACTCCTCTCACCCTCCACATCTCTGGCCTGTACCCCAGTTTTTGTATGCATAAATAAATAAATCTTTAAAAAAATAGATAGGATTTCAACAAGAGAACAGGGGGAAGCGGACTTTCTGGGAGAGGGGATGGTGGATGGCGTAAACAAAGGTATGAAGGCCTATTAGATACACAGTGGATTATGCCTCAACAAGTATACTTTTAAAATAATTGTTTAGTTTAGGATTAACAGGGATGCAACACATAGATGTTTACTAAAGGAAAATCAGGTAGCTTGGGAAGAATGTGATTTAGCTTAGTTTATCAACCCTGGCCTTTCTCAGTCTCATGAAGACATATTTGCCAATGGATTCATGGATTGAAGAGTTTGAATTATTTTATGCATCAACTTCACTAGGCCACAGTGTCCAGACTTTTGGTCAAATCCCAATCTAGATGTCACTGTGGTGGTAATTTTCCAATGAAATTAACATTTAATCAGTAGACTTTGAGTAAAGCAGATTTTCTTGATAATGTGGGTGGACCTCATCCAATCAGATGAAGGCCTTGTGAGGAAAAGTCTTCATTTCTCCTAAGAAGAAGAGTGTTTCTGTCTCTAGACTGCCTTCAGGTTTGAGCTGCAATACCAGTTCGTCCCTGTGTTACCAGCCTCCAGCCTGCCCTGCAGATATTGGACGTGTGTGTGTGTGTGTGTGTGTGTGTGTGTTGTGTGTGTTTCTCAAGAGAACCCTGACTAATACAAGCACATATATTGTGAAATAGAGTGACACATTAGTCAGCCTTTTCCTGTATGTCAAAATTTTCATGAAAATGATATAAGCTAATATAGAAATGCGTCCTGCACAGTTCATAATCATAGAACCACTGGCAATTTAATATTCTGTTTAAATATGTATGCAGTGCTAATCCTATATACTAGAATACACATACCAGCGTGGTAGAAGATCAGGTTGAAAAGATAAGTTTGTACCTGATCTCAATTGTCCTAGAGTGCTGACTTTTATCAAGAAGGAGCTGCTACAGGTTTTTGTGCAAGGCTTGACTTAAGGGACTGCTAAGGGAGCAATAAGATATATAAATTGAACCAAAGATAGGAGGTCAAGGGTGAAGCCATTGTGTTCATTGTTGCAAGCACTAACAAGAACCTAAACAGGGTAGTGGCAGTAGGAACAGAAATGAAGGAGCAGATGGGAGAACTGCTTTGAAAGAAATCATCATGCAACACAATAACCACTCTGCATAGCATTAAATATGTGTCAAGTGAATTTTGCAACTTCATTTGGCTCTGGTGACTTTCACTCATCAGGTAAGGGTTTTCATAATTTATTGGTCATCTGTTCACATAGTTTTTAATTAAGATTATAATTTCTGAGAGGGAGAGACTATGACTGTTTTGTTTTCTACAATTCCACGTTCATCATAATTGGCACTGACTAGATATTTTTTGAATGAATGGATGGATGAGTGCTACCCTGCACAAATCAGAATACTTTTCCATGTTCTCTTCTCTCTTACTCTCCTCTGTCCCTATCCCTCATCCCCCTGCCAAATATTTCTCTCCCTCTCACCTCCTTAAGGTTGTTCTAGGGGAATTTGCCTCCTGGAAGTAACCAGATGACTGAGAAATCTGCATTCAGTGAGATGTTGATAAGATTCTGTTCTTTCAATCCTGCCATCAGTGAAGCTCAACTGGCTCTCTGTGCTATTTTGTAATAAATCTAATAAATAATCTAATAAATCAAGCTAATAAATTTCCAATGAGTAAATATTGAAAACTGAGTTGCAATCCAGTTGAGTCTCCAATTTTATTCCCTCTGCCCTCCTCCCCTGCCACCACCGCCAAGATTAGACTTCCCTTAAGAGTCTGGTAACTTTCTCCATTCTGATTCTACATTCCTTGGTGCTGGGACAAGAAGAGGGTGGGGGAAGGGCAGATTTCTTTATAATTAATTGGGTTTGCCAAATGCCCAAAAATAGATGACTGGATCAAGAAGATGTGGTACATATACACCATGGAATATTACTCAGCATTCAAAAAAGATAAACACATGCAATTTGCAGCAACATGGATGGCGCTGGAAGGGATCCTGCTCAGCGAAATAAGCCAGGAAGAAAAAGAAAAATACCGGATGGTCTCACTCATAGCAGGAATCTAGAAAACTTAAATAAGGGACCAGGAAAATGAATAGCTATAAGAAAGTGAAAATCAAAATCAACAAACAACTATGAAACAGAGACACTCTATGGGGGATGGGGAGCAGGGAGGGGAAGGATTGGGGTCAAAATAAGGGGGTTGCAATTGTATGGGGAATATAAAAATAAAATTTATTTAAAAAAATAATTAATTGGGTTTGCTTTGAGGAGTTCTAGTGAGTCTCCCCACCATTGCACTTTCACTAATGCAGACTATGCTGACTCCAATAAGCAGAGAGAGAGAGAGAGAGAGAGAGCTTGCTAGTGCTCAGGGTGACCTCTGGGAACCCCACTGCAGTTATCTGACTGGGTCATTAACTCTAACCCAACTTTTTCATCAAGTCTCCTCAAGCATGTCACCAGTATCCTCTGCAGATCAGCTGTGGTCAGCTTCATGGATGGGAACAGCAAGGCCTCCATGCCAGCCTACTCGTTTCAGTTCCACTCTCCCTTTCTCCCTCCCTTCCATCCATCCTTCACGCTCTCTAGTTATTTTCTTATGCTGACTGAACAGCCAGGGAGTTTGATGAGGCTGGGGCAATTGTTCAGGGTATCAGAGTCTGTCCAATCACCTTTAACTAAGTCCTGGAGACTATCCTAGCCCCAATATTTTTGCAAATCTCTATAGAACATAATAACTGATCCTGATTTGGTTCCTTGTCTCCTATTTTATATACACATGACATCCGTTATTTGCAACGACCAATAAACTTCATTTTGCAAACCCCAAGATGTCATTTATATTTGTAGCTACTGTATAATAAACACTGAGTTAAGAGCTAGTGAACAGACATTTACTGAGTCACTATAATGCATCAATGTAAAAGTGAAATACAAAAGTCTGATGTAATTCAGACTCTAATGCAGAGAATGAATTATGCTACCACCTTAAAATGGAGGGCATTTAAACCTCAAGGTGGAAACAGTCTGGGGAGTAAAACAATAAGCGAAGGAAAAGAGAAGCTGTATTAAAATGAAGGAAGGAGAATTTCAAGAATGAGAAACTGCAAAGTGACAGAAATCCTCACGTGTTTATGATTGAAATCTGAATCTCTGACGCCCAGACTAATCTTTTCTCTGCTCACATGTCAGAATCATATAAATTTCCATTAATATTTATCTCCTTGATACTGAAGGAAGAGCAAAATCTCTTGCATTTTGCCCCATTTTGCTGCTCCCATCAGGCCTTTCGCTGAAGGATCTCCTCAGACTGACGGGAGCCAGCTGTCCCTCCATGCAGGGGGAGATATATGGAATGCAAAGCAGCCCAAGTCTTAGAAGTGAGTTACATCCTAGAGCAAGAACTGCAAATTCAACTCAAATCTCAAATAAAAGCTCAAGGACTAGAATAATCCATACAAAATTTTCAACCCAGAAGTTTCTCTTGCTTAAATTACTTTCACACTCCAATTTAAACTCAGAAACATTATGTTGCTGTCACACTTCTTTGTTCTCCTAAAGTAAAAAAAAAAAAAAATCTGTATATAGCTGACAAAAAATAGGAACCTGTCTGCCAGCAAGTTCTCTATTCACGTCTAACATACTGTAGAGTCTCTGCAGAACACATGGTCTTTAAACACCCAAAGCCTCTTCTTTACTGACTTAACACAGCAGTGTGTTTCTCCAGTATGTTTGCACTACCTACAGTCCATGCCTTGCCTAAGTCTGGATCCTCTGAATGTTTAAGTCATGCAGTATTTTCACATGCTTTGATGTTGTGCATATGACAATTATCATCTACATTTTGGGTGTGCTGTTCCTTGGGCCTTCAGCATTGAATTGAAGGCTGCTCCACTGACATCATTTTAAATTCCATCCAACAGAATGCCAATAATATCTATAGCAGAAGCTTGACATATTTAGTTCTCTCAAATGTGGAGTGATTTAGCAGCTAAAGTGGAAATTTCCCAGTGTGTTTTTGAAAACGAATTCAGCGTGAAAATTATTAATGATTTAGGATTGTACGTGAAAGTATTTTGGTTTCCTTTATTTCCTTATCCAGAAAGATCTGTGGCTGCCTATTAGATACATTTCCAAGTGACAGCATGCTTTCTCTTGTTGGAACACAATGTCAACAGTTTAAATGGATCCTAATAGGATTTTCTTAATTACAGATGAGACCCATTGGTCATGATGGCTATCACCCCACCTCTGTCGCTGAGTGGCTGGATTCCATTGAACTAGGCGACTACACCAAAGCCTTCCTCATCAATGGCTACACATCGATGGACCTGTTGAAAAAAATCTGGGAGGTTGAACTTATTAATGTAAGTTGGTCTCTTAAAGACATCTCGGCCATTCAGCCCTTGATAAATGCCTGTTGTCAGTGGGTAATTTTTTCTTTCTTTGTCACTGTTTGAACATACAGCCAGGATTGACAGATGGGCCTCCTGCTTTAAATATCTGTCTCTCTTGGTTCCAATCAAGTTCCACTGTCATTGCTTTTCGAAATTTCGATGTGGGAAACTCAGAGGACTCTCAGGGTATTTGACGTTATCTAAGAAAACCTTCCAAGCATTTGGGGATTTTCCATTTTAGGAAATGTTGTCAGTTTAAGATATGGACGTGGTAACAAATTGGCTCCTTTTTGATCTTTGCTCATATTCATTGTTGAAAACTGAGTGAGTTTATCTTGTTAGTTTTCTGTCTCTATTATTTCTCTTTGTCTCTATTCCTTAATTGTACATGTACAACCCATACTCAAAGGGACTGCCTTTGTCCTTATTATTTTACAGGGCTTATAGCTAATCATAAGTTGTCTCTGTTTTATTCATACTCTTGGCATAGATTTTCCATAAAAACTAGCCAACATATGTTATCATGTATTCCAGCCTCTAGAGGCTCACTAAATCTACATGAGTGGTTTTGATTCTGATAACTTTCTCATTTCAAGTATCACCGTTTTATTTCCAATGACATAAAGGAATGAAATGGATGAAAAGATAATGTGATTATGCTTTCCTATTACATCAGGCACCAAGAGTTTCTTTTCAAAAGTGAGAAAAGCATCTCATCTTTAAGAGAATTTTTAAGTTTTATGTTCTAATAATTTGGAGAAAAGCATTCATAAACTAAGAGATAAAGCAAACAAACTTCAGCTGACTCAGAAGTTCTCTATTCTACTATCTAGTTCACTTTCTCTCTGAAAGTCCAGTCTCTACAAATTGCATGTCATTAATTATTGTAAATGATGATTGTTAGTCCTGATGAATTATTCTTTATTTCTAGAACTCTGTCATAAAAGTAATATCTTTGCTGGTACATCTCATGAAAACTTTTTTCATCTAAAAATCGCATTAAATGAACAAATTCTTGATTCCTTCAATTTTGCCACCAGCTACTCTTAACTTTCTGTCCTTTTATCCCATTGCAAAAGCGATGATTATTTCAGAAGAAACTCACTATCTGGCAAAAGCCTCTGATTAATTTTGTTCCTTGGTTGTGATAGAACTAGCTGAAATATTGCCTTCTTGGTTGCAAGATTTCATCTCTCTGCTGAAAGCTGGCACTTACAGCTATTCTCAGCCATTTGTTAAAGGGTTACCTTCCACAGATCAAACAAACATGCTTCCAATTAAATTGCATTCTCGTCAATGATACAGTTTGATAAATGCCTGTATGTCTAACATCTTCTAGATACTATTGTTCCCCACTGACGAACAAATACTTATCATAGCAATGAGTTGTGTTCACCTAACTGATATTAGCAGTAATTCTCCTCTGAGAGAAAAATTAAAAAGATTCCAGTAGAGCTATTATGAAATGTTTTCATAGAAGTCAGCATCATTAAGGCAAGACAGTCTGTCTCTCAGGATAGAAATACTGGGGCAAAGCATTTGTGGTGTGGGAGTAGACCCACACTTTCCCCAGTGCTGTGGGTGCCCACAGCCTCGAAGTCATCACCCAGTCACTGTGGCCAGGCCTGGGGCATGGCTGTGATCGTTGCAGGAAGACCCAGGCTAACTGTCAGGGCCCAGGGACCAATGCAGCACCACCCACAGGGCCCCCAAGATGGAGTTGGGACAGAAGGACCTGGCCTTTTCCTCCCACACTGGCTCTTTAAGGGTTTTCCCTTCAGCCATGCTTACTACAATACAATCTGACTTCAATCCAGAGAGCAAGAGTGTCTCTGTCAAAAGCATTGCATCCAAATTGGAAAATATAGTCACTGTGTTTTTAGACCTTGAGGTCAGATTCCTCTGCCTGCAGCATAACCTCTGCATCTAGCACAACCAAGTATATTTTCTTTAAAGCAAACTACTAGAATTTAAAGTTCCCAGTGATGTCTTTATGAGGAAGTTCATGTTATTTGCAGTTCTTATGGGCAAAAACTGATCTGTACTTTTAGACATGGAAATCAGAGAATAAAATTTGTCTGCCCACTAGGGCTGCTACCAAAGCAGTTCATTTGATACTTGAGGGTTGCTGGATTTTAAAATGAGAAAAAAAGAATAGTGTAAGCCTTCTGGCTTACAAAGCTTTTGACTAGTCTCTTATTCAAGACTTGTTTATCCCAACTATTAAAGGAAGGTATTCAAATATAAGATAACTTTATATATAATATATAGATACAATAACTCTATATGAAGTACTCATTTGTTATTTTCTAGTCTGAAAGTACAGTCATCTTGATTTGGCACAAAGTTTTTAGGGAAATTCACATCCAGAATCTTTATACTGAGTGGCTATTTTTAAGGAAAACAAATGGCTCCAATACCTACTGTTCTGTGTAAAGTAAAGAGAGTAGCTTAAGTATAAATTGTTTTTGATACAGGGGTCTGCTAGTGGTGGGGCAAGATGGGAAGGATGCAAAGTGCTGATATGATAACAAACTATTTGAGCATCACTAAGCACAACCAAGTAAGCCTCCAATTTCATATGCACTTAGTGTTAGAGAAATAGTAATATGTTCTCAGTAGGTATAATATGTTTATTCAGAGTATTTTTGTGAGTCTACAAGGTTGTGACTTGGAAAATTACAAATATGTTTGAAATTGTAATATTTCAGAAAGTCTCTCAAAGATCTTTTTCATTTAAATTTCTCAGCAGACTTATTGGGTTCCCTTCTATTCCTGCTATAAGTGAAACCATCCGATATTTTTTTCCTTTTGACTTATTTCACTGAGCATAATTCCTTCTAGTTCCATCCACGTTGTGGCAAATGGCATGAGTTTATCTTTTTTGATTGCTGAGTAATATTCCATTGTGTATATATACCACATCTTCTTGATCCAGTCATCTGTTTTTGGGCATTTGGGTTGTTTCCACGTTTTACCTATTGTAAATAGTGCTGCAGTAAACATAAGTGTACAGGCATTCTTTTGAATCAATGTTTTTGTGTCCTTTGGGTAGATGCCTAGTATACTACACAACTGTTTAAAACAAAGATGAACTCTTACTATCTTGTGTCAACATGCATGGAACTGGAGAGGATTATGCTAAACAAAATAAATCAGAATAAGAAAGAAAAATATTAGATGTTATCACTTATAAATGGAATATAAAGAAACATAACTAAGGGCCAGATACAGCCAAACCAATAACATAATCTAGAACTCTGGCAGTAGAATTGAGGCTGCCATAGGGGGAGGTGGAGATGAGGAAGCAGAGGAAAGAGGGAGCACAATGGACTTTGGTGGAGGATTATGGGTGGCTTGGTGGTGAGGGTGATGTGGTACCACATTTCTGAAGGGTATGATCCTATATCTCATATAGAGCATTATAAACCAATGTTGCCTCAGTTGAAAAATAAAAAAGACAGATGGTTTCACCAGCTTTACAGGCCCATGTGTATCTAGACTTGGAGAATAAAGTTAGTCAATAACTGTTCCCTTTATTCCCCAAGTTTTGCTTCATACACAGAAACTATTATTTTATCAATAGCTCTGTTTTGCCCGTGTCTGTCACTATTATTAATAGCAATGTTAATGCTGCTTTCATTTTTGTATTGATCTTCTAATAAAATATTAATATGTTGGGAGACATTGTCAGGCAAATTGTTCTTTCTGCAGATGCTGGCTGGATGAGCCTCTATCTTGAATTATAGTTACCTCCAAAGCCTTGTTATGAGAATGAAAAGCTAGTTAAAAGTACATGAATTTTCTTTATTTCAGAAGGTTACTTGGGGCTTGCATGTATGGTAATTACCAAGTTTGCATCCCAGTTGACAACCTTAACAGCCCTGCATGGGTATATTTTAGATTAAAAGGCTATATATTCTCTGCTTGGAATATGCATGGATAATTATGAAATCTCCATGAAATTATGCATTTTCTAAGCAAAAATTTTTTCAACTATGAAAAACAATGCTAATTTTATCACTAGGTACCAAATGAGGGTATTATGATTAGGCCAAATAAATTCCAACACTGACCAATTGGTTAATTTGGGAGCTTATTAATATATCATCAATTTCTTCCCATTGGTTTTACCACTATATACCAAGGAAATGATCCTCACTTAGGCTTATTACAACATTGATGATGCAAAATAAAATTCAGGCCTCAGTGTATTCTTAAATCTCGCTCCTGAGTACAAGAATAGATTTAAAAATCCAACCGCAGTGGTTGGCTGTGTTTTAAATACCTTTGGGTAGAAGCAAATAAAATAACTAAGGTAGCAATACCCATACGTGTCCCATGAAAATCATTTAGACTTCATTTTGCACAGCAAATTGATTAGAACATCATTTTGCTTCTTGCCTAATAGCTGATGAAACTATACTTACACCACTCTTGTTTAGCACTGTCAGATTTCTTTCTCTCTCTCTCTTTTTTTTATTTGCAATGATGTTGTTTTAATTTCTACCTTTCTGGGGACGTTTTGTGATAATCTAATCACTTGGTGAGGGTCTAAGAAATTTTCAAAGGAATCATTCTAGTTTCGTGTTCAATCTATAATAATAGGGCTTCATCTGCTTTAACTGCTGCAGACACTTAGTCCTATCAGTATCAAATTTAGACTCATTACTTGCTTTGATATTTTTATTTCATGATCATTATTATAAACACACTCCCAGCAGCCCTACTCTCATTGCTCTAACTGCAAATAAATTTGCTCCCCAAAAGTCTTTTTTCTGTGTGTGTGTGTGTGTGTGTATACACACATACATATTGGATAAAGGCAAATGATATATACTCCCAACCAAAAAGGAATAATCAACAAATTCACTAATTGTAGAGAAGAGATGGGAATGATGAATGTTATAATTCCATCTCCAAGCTAATTATATTAAGAAAAAGGTGATGCCTTCACTATAAGACATTAATAAATGAGAAAAATATTCATATTTCCACACCAGGGAGGCTACATCAGTCAACACTTCAAATGTTAACAACTTTAATCAAACTGGAAGGCTTTAACTAAATAACTGGATATGAGTATTCATGTGTAAAGCAAACTTCATAAATTATCTGTGGATTTAAGTATTTCATTTATACCCATGGACAGTATGGCGGGCTCCTCACAAACCTTCAGGACAACTAGACACAATCTCTAAGCTTCAGGCCTTTTCATGTGTATGTCAGCAAAGCCCCTGAACTCTATTACCCCCACTCCCTGCATCTATATTGCCAGCTATTCCAAGGATTTTCTTGAAATGACCCTTGCTTGACCCAAGTTTTGGAAAAAGCAACTTTCTCCCTTTCTTGTATAAGATGAACAATCCTCTCCTAGATAAATACTTGCTTTCCAGTGATGCCTAGCTCTTTCACATATGGCCTGGACGTTGGTGATAGACTAAAATGGGCTTTATCAATTCCAATTTTTCAGCATATTCTGCATATCTCTACCTATTCTGCTGCTTGCAACTTTGAAGGCTTGACCTAAATGGGGATAGACTTATACCATCATAAAACGCCTCTAAATACTAAAACTTCATTGGAAGTAACATAGCTTTTCTTTTGTATTCACAGTTGAATTTACGTTTTGATGGTGCTACGGGTCAGCATTGTGAACTATGGAATAGGCATCATTACAATTTTGATAACAGAATTAGTAACACATTGTGGCCTGAAGAGACACTCTTCAGCAATCAGCCACAAATGAATTTCACAAAAAAACTAAACCCTTCTGAGTAGAGCTATTTATGCCACATCTCTGTACAAATTAGAAATTCATGATCTGATTATCTAGAATTTTCTACCTTTAAAAAAGTTATTTTTGTGGATATCTATTGATTTTCCCCATCCAGATTCCATCCACTCTTCTCCTCATTCAAATAAAAGCATTCCAAGTTTACTGTGAAGAAGCTACTTCCACAGCTATTCCCCATTCTAGACCTGAACATGTGACTTCACCTAAGCCAAGCTCAGCACCCCAGACCTTCTCCCTAACCCCTGGGCTCCAAACTATTCTTCACCTGGACCATTGTCAATTCTTCATAATTGGAGGATCTGGTCCATACTGAAAATATGGGGGCCTTACTTAAAATTATCACAAATTTAAGCACAATGATAGGAGAACATTAAACCAAGCATAAGCCCCTGGTTCCATGTGAGCTGCACAGGCCCCACTCCCATGAAGTCATCCCTGCTCTTCATTCCTTTGTGAATATCATATTTCCATCTGCTGTCTGCTTTCCTTCTATTTTTAATATTTTCTATAGTTTGGGGCTGCTGGGGAAAAGACTTGATATTTTTTTGAAGGATATTTTTACTGGGTATAGAATTCTAGAGTAACAATACTTCAAAGATGTTGACCCGTCCTCTCTTCTGCATTATTTTGGACAAGAAATCAGCTTTTATCATTTCTTTTTTCTTAATATGTTTATTTGTTTGTTTTTATTGTTGTAATTGCTACTCTGTAGGTAATGTGTCTTTTCCTCCCTCTGACTGTACTTCACCTGCTGGCTTCACAGGTTTCTGTGAGACTCAAACTCAAACTCTTTATCCCTAGTTTTGACCAATTTAACTATGAAATACCTTGGTTTAGTTTTCTTCATTTTGTGTCTCTGTGAAGATTTTTGTGCTTCTTAGATATGAGGTCTGTCATTTTCATCAACTTTGGAAAAATTGTGGTCATTTTTATTGCATGCCAGAGATTACAAATTTTACATTTTGGGGTGCTAGATTTTTTTTTGTATTCCTAAAACTATTTTTAAGCTTTGTTTGGGGACACAGGAAGTTCTTTAAATATACTTCGAGCCTCTCAGATCTTGTTTTTAAGATTTGTTAGGCAAAACCAATTTAGTCTGTGATAAATACCTCCATAATACTGAGGCAGAAAACACTTCTGAATATTCCACCAAAACCCTGTGAACACCCAGGCTTCCAGTCTCAATCAATGCAATCTATTATCAACCTTGCTTGAATGCTAAGAATTAATGCCACTAATCTTTTCAGGATATTTTATCTGATAATTTCTCATGTGCACATTCTGACCAGTGTTCTCTCCTCTCTAGCACCCTGCCCAGAAAACTCTAACTGCTTTAGCTTTCCTCGATTCTCAGCTCCATCTTCTTAGTTCAGAGAGTTGTTCAGTCTTCTTCTGGGTTCCACTCCTCTGCACCATGGTCTGGGAATTCTCTCAAGGTTGTAAAATAGAGCAAGTGTAGGGCTGTCTTTGTTTCTCACCTTTCAGGAATCAATATCCTTATTTCCTCATTTCCAATGTCTTGAAAACCAGTGTTTTGTATATTTCTCTAGTTTTTTGTTGTTTCAGATATGACAATAAATCCAATCCCTGTTACTCCACCTTGGCGAGAATCCCAAGTCCATGCTACTTATGTTAATCATATTAGATGAGGGCCCATACCCAAACAATTGAGTCAAGATTCCTGGTGGTGGCACTTGGGCATTAAGAGTTTGTTAAAGCTAAAAACTATGAACCAGAGACACTTTTTGGGGGGTGGGGGGCGGGAAGGGAAGGACTGGGGTCAGAATGGGGCTTTTGCAATTGTATGGGGGAATATAAAAATAAAATTTATTATTTAAAAAAAAAAAAAGAGTTTGTTAAAGCTCCCAAGGTTGAACCTGGGTTGAAAATAACTGCTGTGATAAGTAGGGAGCCATTTAAAGGATTTTAATCAGGGGAATGACGTGATCAGAAGCAATAGACAGGGGCCAGAAGCTGGCACACTTGAGAAGGAAGAGCTGACTGTGGGAGAAGAAGGAGCAGTCAGCCAACTCTGTGATACAGCTGTTTGCAGCCATGAAAGTACTAGTTGTGACAAATAAAACCTAGATGCCTCCTTAGCACCTGAAGATATCCCTGAATTGGAAGTCTATACATACAGTGTCAATTTTCATTTTTATATCCCCACGTATCAGGAAGAAAGTAAGTTACAATCTGCATTCAAAAGAAAGGGAGGACAAATATAATACATTGCAAAAATGCTTTTCAATAGTGGCTAAAATTGTTTGTTTGACCCTGAAATAGCTAAGCCTTGGTGATGTTAAAAATTCACTTTCTCTTTATAAAGCAATGGGTAAAGCAATGGTATGTCAGTGCTTCAAATGTACCCTCTCTTTGCTCATCTTTATCTTGGAATCAGGTCACTTGACTTTAAATCCTATATCTTCCACTCTGTATATGACCTTAAAAAAGTCAATTACAGCTGCGGGGCTGTTTCTTATTTGTAAATGGTGGGTCACCTGCTGGCTTCTCATTGAGACTCAAACTCAAATGAGAGCTTTTTCGGATCCATGCCTTTCTCTTCTCTTCCTCTTTTATGTTTCCTGTACCTCTAGTTCTCTCGCCCTTCCCCAGATTGCTGTGCAAAAGAGGCTGGAAGCTGGCCAGTGCCCTTGGAGCTTGCTTTCACACCTTAGTTGCATTTGCTTCTTGCTTGGTGTTTACCTGCTGGAACACAGAGCCTTGCCTAATGTGCAAACTCCAGCCTCCAGGAACACAGCCCAGCTTCTCTCTTCCCCCATTCCCAATTTCAGCTCCTTTCTCCTGCCCTCTTGACCTCCCAACTTCACTAACAGTTACCATTTTTCCTGCCAACCCTTTCCAGATCCTCACTGCTTCGTCCTGCTCAGAATCTTTACACTCCTGGACTGGGTGAATGTGAGGGACTGAGTTGCTCAGCTTTGTGTAACAACATTCAGGACAGACATGCTCAGGGGCTCAAGCACCCTCCTTTTTTTGTCTGACTGTTGAGGGTACAGAATTGCTACTTGTCTTCCCCCCACCACCAAATATACAGCATTGGCTCTTTACCCTCAGCCATCAAGTTTCCTTTACTCTTCACCTAAAGGGCCTTGGGGCAGAGCAAGGGATATAGTCATTCTCAGTTTATCTTACATAGACTTAAACCCTTCTAGAATCTGCTCTAAAGCTTGAATTTGATGGTACATAAGGGTGGGAACTTTTGAGAGCTTTTGAAGTAGCTCAGTATTTACATTGAAATTGTGCCTTTTAAATATATAGTGTTGTTAATTATAGTGAAGTCAGTTGATTTTTTTTGTTGTGTATTTTGCTCAGATTTCTAATAGAGTATGAGAACTTTTCTTTGAGAACTCTTTTCTAGAGATATTTAGAGCAGAGTCTGTTGCTAGGGAGATTCATTTATGTTGCAGTTAAATAGGTAAAACCATAAACTGGCTCTGTGTTTCTAAGAGCTTTGAGAGAAGAATCTAGTGGATGATACTATACTGTTGAAACATAAAGGGAAATGTTCCCATAAACTGCAGATACAACATTTTTTATGATCTTCTGATGGAGAAATGTATTGGGTCTTCTTTGGGAGAAAATCTGAGATCATGCAAAAAAAGATGAGTCTCTTCCTTCTATGATATAAGGGAAACCATCATTTTTTTTTTCTAGAAGAAAATGCCTAAGAATTGTTAAGCCTGAACAATAAAAATTCAGTATATCATAAGGGTTACATCTCCAGAATAGAATTTAAGATTAATATTAGAATCAATCCATCATGATAAGAATTCAAAGTTGGAGAGGAAAGAGATGATTTTACAGCTTCGGATTTATATATGTGTTAAAAATGTTTGAGGTTAATTTGGAGTTTAACTTTAGCTACTTTACTATAGAGGTACTGTGTTAAATTGAATATTTGCAATCTCAAATTATTTCTGAACTCAAGCAACCTTGAACCTCAGAAGCATGTAAATTTCTTACTGTAGACCTTATGTCTGGCACCTTGTCGCCACCTGGTGGCAGTATACCTAAAGTGCAGGGCAAGTGACTAAATCATAAAAAATTTCTTTAATGCAGAAACTAACTGCAAAACAGAAATTAAAAAGTGCCGATTTTATAAAGATCCCTGTTTCTAATATTAAGATAATAAAGTATGAATGAGGACATTTTCTTTTTTTATACATCAATTAAACACCAAATTTGAACACTATATAGCTAAAATTGCTTAATAAAATGAGAAAAATTCTCTTCTGAGCATTACACCAATTTAATTAACTGGGGCTTATGTACCCCTTTAGATAGATAGATAGATAGATAGATAGATAGATAGATAGATAGATAGATTGATAGATGCAGTACACATACATATATATTCTCTAATGGAGATTTTCTTTTATATAAATTGGGTTTGGGGGCTTAAAACATGAATATGACCGTTACCTTTTTGTAAACTACATTTTATACTAACTGGGGGGGGGAATTCATTGTGTATTTCCCCTCATAATAACTTCAGACTAATGGGGAAGATGATCAATTATATGAGCAGTAAGAAGAGTGGTATTAAGGAGAACGAAATGTAAATGTGATCTCCACCGTCCAGGTAGAGTGAATATCAGGCATCCTTTGTAAAAGCGTAAGAGAATATAAAGCAGTCTTGCAGGGCTTGACATCCCACTGTGTAACTTAGTCTTCTTTTGTCTCATGCAGGTCACTTAAACTTCTCCAAGCTTCCATTGCCAGGTCTCTGAAATTTGGATAATAACATTATCTATCTTCTAGGAAATACGGTTGTCAGGATTAAATAAATTCATCTAGTAAAGCACCTGTGTGCCATGCTTTGCAAATAGAAAGCAATCCATTTTTGTTTCAGGAAGGCCAAATGGAGGGGCAGCTTCCACGTTCCTGAGATTTATAGGAAGCTTTACGTGTCAGCCATGGCCACAGATATGTTACTACACAACCAACTCTTTGAAAATGCAGTGGCTTCAAGCAAGAAGTACTTGTTTAGCTCAGGAGTCTGTGGTTAAGTCCTTTGGGCTGGGCCTTGGATAGAAATTTCTTCTGCTCTCAGGTGGCTGCCTCACCCCTGTCCATTGGCTCTGACTTAGGTCTTCTGGGGTATGATAGTTGATCCATCTGTCCTGCGTACAGCTGAGGAAACTGGGGCCACTTGGCACCATTCCGTGTGCCCCATCCTGTAACATGCTGTGCATGGCATGTTTGATAGCAAAGACAGAGAGAACTGAGAATAAGCAAGCACTTTTTCAAGTCTCTGCTTGTACCGTATCTACAGACTGGCCCAAGGAAGCTATAAGGGGAGAATATGTTTTACTTCTTGATAGGAAGAGCTGAAAAAATCACATAGTAAAAGGCTTAGATGCAGATCAGGATGAAAAACTGAGGCCATTAGTGCTATCAACCCACCACAAAAGAGAAGTTTGCATTTGGGGAAAAAGGAGAGAATTTTAGAATTATGGATGGTCTTATTGTTTCTGAGTCACAAGTCAGAAGGTGAGATCAAAACCATCTCATAACATGGAGGGAGCTAAAAAGCAGGTGCCCACAGGAGAAAAGGACCTGGGTTGAGACCTGTGCTTGGGCAGATGGATCTGCAGGCTGGGGCCCCTAGAAGCCTTTAGCAACTAGAAGGTCGAACTTACATGTATAAGCACCGTACGATCTTGGCTCTGCTGCAGCTCCAAAACCTGAACCTTTGTTTCCTGAGTTAAATGACCATCAAACTAAATTATTTTAGAAAATTAAATGCTCAAGTATTTGTGTAATGGAGAATCATTGTCATGCCATGCACTGGTGGTATTCCTTGCACCTTGACTTTTTGCTCAGGATGAGTAGGCAACAAATATTTTTTAAATGAACTCTGCTTCCTGAGGTTAGCTGACTCCTCTGGACAACCACAGGCAGTAGTAATCATAACAATCCTGTTAGTGCCGCCTTCTCATCCTCCCGTCATTAGATGTCAGTCTTACCATTTTGTCCTCACATCTCCTTTCCCCCCTGCTGTGCTCCCGGACGGCTTTGGAAAGTCTTCCACTGGCACCATCAAGTAGACAGCCGCCAAGTACATGCCAATGGCTTCACTCTGGAGCCTGGTCTCTCTGTCCACACATCACAAGTATATTAGCCGTCTTCTCTCTCATGGAGGAGAAGAGGCACAGCAGGGTCGTGGAGGCAACTATGGGCTCTGGTCCTACCTCACAGAATTTGAATCCTGGTTCTGCCTTTGCTATCGCGATTATTAACCACTGTCACCCTGTTGGTGGCAACTAAGTAGCTGCTGGCTGATCTAAGGACAGGATGAGGTAAAAAGCCTCAAAGTGAATAAGCAGACCCCAGGTAGTAGCCTTTCCTCCACCAACCCCCCAAAGAGATAAACAGATCATCCCCCATGCACATGTGTCCTTGAGACGGCTGCAGCAGGGAAGAGCAGGTTGCAAGGCAGATGCTAGCTAGGAGAACTCCGTCTGCTAGTCACTCTCACTCACTGTGCTCGGTGATCAGCTCTCGGCTGGCACATAACATGACCAGCAATGGCAGGATTTGGTGCTTTGACTATGGAGAAGGGGAGCAAGAGGATGTCAAACAAATTTAGAAATACCGAGAAGCCGCAGGGGGAACGCAGGCAGAGTGGAAACGAGGCTGGGCTCGGAGTTGGATGAGCCAAATACAAACTGGGTTTTCTTCCTCTGGGGCAAGACTCTTAACCTTTCTAACAGCCTTACATTTATTTAGGTTTATTCTTCCACCCTCCACCTCTGCTAGACTCCAAAGTCCTAAAGAACCTGACCCCAGAAGTTCCCACATATAATCGCCCCCAGGGCCCTTCACAAAGTGGGTGCTCAGAAATATTCACTGGCTGAATTGCTGCAGGGGGAGAGCGGGGAAAGAAAGATGGCCTTGGAGTTGTCAGAGAGAAGCTTCATCTGCTTGTCAGTGGAGGGCTGGGAGAGAGGGCAGCTGTTGGTGTGGCCTGCACCCCATCTCAGCACCGCCCTCAGCCGTGCCATCAGCAGGGGAAGCTTAACGTGTCAGGAAAAGAAGTTTATACTAAAAGACAGACCACACTCTTAAGTATTTGTGAGGGTTTTGGTGTGCCTGGAGACTGTCTAACTGGGGATCAGGACATATAAGAAGTATATGCAATTTCTACATGGACTGAAGTGTTTCTTCATTGCCTACTGTATGCCAGGCACTGGTGCAGGCTTTCAAAATACAGAGGGATAAGACAAGACTGATAAAGCTAGAGGGAAAGACAGATGGTAGCACCTAGATACTATACAGGCTGAGAGGATAGAAGGTGAGGGGCTCTTCAGGAGCGTGGTCAGAAGAGGCTTCTTAGAGATGTCAGGACCAAGATCTGATCGAAGCATGGGAATAAGCCATGCAGAGATCAGCATTCCAAGCTAAAGGAACAGCCAATGCAAATATCCTGTGACAGGAGGAGCAGCAGGGAAGTAGAGTTGAATAACATGAGTGAGGAAAAGGCTGGTGTCGTCAAAGAGATGGCCAATGGATTGATTTCTATCTTCAAGACTCTTTGGCTACTTATGGGAAGAACAGGCCCAGAGAGTGGGAGAGAGGAAGTAAGTAAAAAATCTTGTTGAGGCAAATCTCGTTGAGGGCAAGACGTTGCTTTTCCTTAAGTGGTCACATAAAGAGGATGAGAATCTGTTTCAGGAGATGAAATAAAGACAGAGCTGATGAGTTAGATACTGATTGTAAGCGAAATGAGGGAGCTCAGGCTTTGGGCCTGAGTTTTCTGAGTTTTTCCTAGAGATTTGGACTGCTTAGGAGGACAATTTAGGACGAGAAATCCAGAGCTGTGTTTGAACACAGTAAGTCCGAGCTACCTGTCACACACACCATGTAGAAATGTCAAAAACAGTCTTATAGAGGAGTGTATAGTGTTCCAGCTCTTCTTCGCATTTGACACAAAGGGTACTACTTGCAGTCATTACCGATGCTTGAGAAAACCCAATCTGTGGCCAGGACACATTTCTGCTCTCCCCCTGCAGAGGACTCCACTCTGGGCAGAAGTGCTTCCCCTTCACAGCCCGCTATTAACAACAAACACTCGGCAGGGCTGGGGCAGAGAGGTGTGCTTTTCTCCCGGGCCACACAGCGGGCAGCCTGTCCTTGCTATTGACCTGCTCTTTATCCAGGGACTTGACTGCATCTTTAAAACAGTATCCTTGAGTAGAAATAGCAGAAACACTATGTACTCTTGAAAAAAATTTAAAAATCACAGAGGCTTCACACACAGTGATTGACAGCCTGCCCACAGCAGAGGTGTGAATTCCTTCAGAGCTTTCCAGCTGACTCTTTCCAGTCTGCTTTATTCCACACTGCTCTGGGAACACCTTCAAGGAGAGAACCTCAGGGCCTTCTGTCTGACTTTTCAAAATAAGACATTAAAACACAGTGACCTTCTTAAGCTGAATTTAAAATAATCACCTTTGCCAGGCTGCCTCACAGTTCATCACCACCGTTTATCTCACCACCGTCTGCCTATGCTCCATATTGACTTGAGTCTTTAGCTGCTTTTGACTCAATGCAGCTCACTAGCCAAGGGTCTCCAGTTGCCCTAACAGAGTTTTGTTTTGTTCAGTCTGCCACAGGTGTAGACACAATGATGAGGTACACGTTTCCAAGTGGACAAATCCGTGGTAAGGGGTGAATGGTCTGCAGAGGCATCTGTAATGAAATGGGATAAGTGGTATCTACTTATTTCCACTTTAGTCTTTGCAGGGTCCCCCACTCACCCAAAGAAAAAAACATCTGATCTGTTCCACTGCATTTCATGGAATCTAAATTGCCATCTGTTATAAGATACACCAATATTTTGTGCATCCCTAAGAAAGAAAAATGAATTGCTACAAATTAAACTGACACAGTGCCATATAGTGAACCTAGCCAACATAAAGTCCATCACAACATGGTTTTGATAGTTCATTTCTTTCCTGTGAGCCATATTTTGGTATTTTTTTGTTTTGTTCAGTCTGCCACAGGTGTAGACACAATGATGAGGTACACGTTTCCAAGTGGACAAATCCGTGGTAAGGGGTGAATGGTCTGCAGAGGCATCTGTAATGAAATGGGGTAAGTGGCATCCACTTATTTCCACTTTAGTCTTTGCAGGGTCCCCCACTCACCCAAAGTAAAAAACATCTGATCTGTTCCACTGCATTTCATGGAATCTAAATTGCCATCTGTTATAAGATACACCAATATTTTGTGCATCCCTAAGAAAGAAAAATGAATTGCTACAAATTAAACTGACACAGTGCCATATAGTGAACCTAGCCAACATAAAGTCCATCACAACATAGTTTTGATAGTTCATTTCTTTCCTGTGAGCCATATTTTGGTATTTTTTATTGAGCTAGCATTAGTCTACAACACTGTTACTCAGAGATATACTCTCACACCTCCTCAGATGCGTATCACTACACCACACCCACCACTTAGTCACCCATAGCTCTCCACCAGAGTCCTCAACCATAGTTCATGGCTCCTGTCTCCTTTTTGTCTCCATCCCACCCTTCTCTTCTGGTAGCTTTGATTCTGCAATCAGGGTTTTCATAGAGTTTGTTTTGGTTTAGTTTTGTCTGTTCCTTTATTTTGTTTCTCTCTATCCCTCAAATGACTGAAACCATCCTATTATGGAATTCTCCTTCTGATGTTTCACTTAGCATCATTCCCTCCAGATCCATTCATGTTATCACAAATGGCAAGATTTCACCCTTTTTATCGCTGAGTAGTATTCCATCATGTGTGTATACCGCATCTTCTGAATCCACTCATCTGGTTGTTTCAATACCTTGGCTATTGTAAACAGGGATGCAACAAACATAGGAGAGTAGATATATCGTCAAATTAGTGTTTTGCATTCTTCGTGTAGAAACCTAGGAGTGGAGTCGCTGGATCATACGATAGATCTATTTTTCATATTTTGACGAATCTCCATAAGATTCTTATTTTCCACAAGACCTGGACAGCCTACATCGCCCCCCCCACCAACAGTATATGAGGGTTCCTTTTTCTCACAAACTTGCCAACACTGGTCTTTTTGATATGGGCCTTCTCACAAGCATAGGGTGGTATCTCTTTGTGGTTTTGATTTGCATTCCCCTGATCATAAGCAATGATGAGCATTTTTTCTTGTGCCTGTTGGCCAGCTGCATGTCTTCTTTGGAGGTGTCTCTTTAGCTCTTCTGCCCATTTTTTGATTAGGTTATTTCTTTTCTTTTTGTTGAGTTGTATAAGTCCTTTGTAGATATTGGATATTAAGCCCTAGGGCTTTGATAATTCTTTCATTTAGAGGGCTTTGTCAGTTTCTCTTGATTTTGTTGAGTTTCTTGGAATGTTACATATAATTTATTCATACATCAGAGGAACAAAGCATATTATATTTCATGTGTTTGTCAGTATTTTCCTTTCTTCAGTTCCATAATGCATGTCATTGCTGCTTTTAAAGAAAATATGTAATTGCAGCCTCTTCTCCACTGCAGGTATTTATTTGCCTCACAAATATCAAATGATCCTCTCTTCTCTATACAAAGTAGCTATTCATATTGACACTAAACTATAGTGTAATCTTTTTAAACACAGCTTAAATGCTAATTATACTCACCATATGTAGCATCAACAATGCCCATAGACTTAATTGAAGTGCGACAGCATGAATATCTCTGACCAAGTGTGCATGCACAGTGACCATTGTGTCACAGCAATTGCACAACAACATTGATTACAAGATGCATTGCCAATTCAGAGAAGGCAGGAAGAGGGAAAAGTGCATGTTTGAAATCAATGAAATACAGTATAAGCTGGGCACTATGGGAAGGATGCACAAATGAACAAAACAGAGGGCATGTCTTGAGCTAATATGTTCTTTTTGCTTAGGAAAATAATTTACCATTGTCATAACTATTTCCAGAGTGCTAAGATGATCTGGTGTTCACATACCAAGAAAGACCTTAAATTCTGTCAGGATGTGGCAGCTAATTGAAGTCACTTCAGTCACCCGACTTTGTCGGTCATGGTACCTGTCGGGGGTGACATCACTCACTATGCCTCTGCCATTCCTCATGTGTCTCCTGCTTTAAAATCATTGTGCATGTGGTGAATCTATCAAAACCACCCTCAGGGAGTGGAGGTGCAGGCCTGTGTGATTGGAATACTCAAAACAAAGGCCACTGAAGCTGACATGGGGCGTGGAGACAGCTGGGGGGAGCTGCTGCTGGCAGAGCTGACAGGCTGTCTGTATCAGGATGTGGCTGAGCAGCTAAACCAGAGGGACCTCAGTCCCTTTTAGACCTGAACAGGAAGACCTGCATGCTGACCTTCCAGAAGCCCCGCCATTTACTCATACTCAAGCCTGGGTATCTTTCACCCTCTTCCTGAATGCCCATGCTCTGTTTGCAGGCTGGAGATGACCTGGTTGTTTGCAAACTCCCAACATGTGGCTCCCTTAGGGCCATTCCAGTAACTGTTCCTTCCACCTGGATCACTTTATGTGCCTCTTTTCTCCTTCCGCATCATCTCAACTCAAACATCCACTCCTGGGGTCAAGTCATTCTTTGACCACCTTAATTATGTCTTCTTGTTAATGGTCAGTTTCCCTTGCTCCCTTGTAGAGTCACCTCAGCACCCCAGCCCCTGGAACACAGAAAATAAGCTCATGCATATTTGACTCGTGGGCAAATGAATAAGTGCAACTTAATTCCTATCTCATAGGCAGTGTTTTATTATGTGGCTTGATAGCTTGTCTTCTTCCAATTCTTCTCTTTCTTCCTGTCTCTGTCATTGAAAACATTTCACATTTATATGGCTCTGTGCCTTCTTAGTTTATGGCATCAGATCCCTTTTCCTGAGAGTTGGCTTTGCACAGCTCTGGACTCCAGGGCAAGTTGGGTCTCTTCTCTTCTCTGAACACCTTTTCTCTCCTCTTGTCACACTTCATGTGGCTGCAGAGCTCCAGTTGGCCCATTCAGCACTGAGGTGTCTGTGGATGTCTAGAGTCCGCCCCAACTAAGCAGCTGCTATTGGGCTTCCAGATCCTCTCCCCAACCCCCAACACCATGCCCTTCCATATTTGCCAATATAGACTCAAGGGTCTTCTCATATAACTGACTTCTGGAGGAACTTCAAGCCTCAGCACTTTCCTCGGGCACATACAGCTCCACTGCTGAAGCTCTTCCTTCTAATAGGAGCCACTATTAGGACTGATTTTTTTTAAACATACATTGATTTCTACCTGTGGATGGGGTGAAAAAGTTCCTGACTTTGAGGCAGTTAAATCAGATGATAGTCAAGCATAGGAGTCTTTTTTCCATGGCAATCTTTTTTAACTGATTATTTCTAGGAGCATGGGTGTGTGAAGGGGAGTTAAAGCAATCATAGTACAAGTTACTGTTTTAATTGATTTGAGTTTTGTGGCGTTACCAGGAGACATTTGGCTCCCTCACCCTGCAGTGAAAATGGCACATAACACTTGAGATTTTATATGCTTGGACTATTCAAGTCTAACCCTGCTGACCAGAAGCATGCCTTAAACCTCCATTTATTCAGTCGGTGTTCAAGATGATGGTTAATAAATCACAAGCAATATTTCCCTGGAAGATAGTGGTTACCGTATCACTGCCCAACTTCAGGGACACTGGGAAAGTATGTCTTCTCTTCTTCTGGCCTTTGTAAGGGAAAGCAAGCAAGAGAGAAGGAAGAGGAATGGATTCTGCACCACGGGTAAGGTCTGCCACAGAGCTATAGAAACCACTCAGAACACAGTGGGTCCTCTGGAAAGGCCTTGAGCTGCTTAGCAATAATACACACTTGAATGAAAAATCCTCAAACCCCGAATTCTAAAAACCAAATTTTTTGAACAGTTAAACTTGGAATATTTCCAGAAGATATAAAGTGATTTCCAAACTTTCCATATAACTCCATCAAACTTATAATTATCCAAATCTTTTATCCGTGCAGAGACCACTAGGTTGTTTTCCATTCAGAACATGAGAAAAAGAGTAGAAAATCTTTAAGTTCCTTATGAAAGTCAAAGCAGAAGAGGAATGATAAAGACAGAATACTTTAATTTGTGACTGATTTCATTCTCTTCTTGGCCCTCCTTGCAGACATAGTGCTCTAGATAGAAGGACCCAGAAAGGCAGGTCAGGAAGCTGGAGAGAGGTGTGTGTTCCACTACGGTCCGGGCTTCAAAATGATCCTTCTTTGCATATGTACTTACATATGTGCACGTGTTTGCATAATTGTTACTCCTTCATAATCCTCTAGTCAGTCTAATTTTCAGCCTAACTACATCATATTCAAAGCTGCCTTCTCGCAGAACTTCTGTTACACATAAGTACACTTGGTGCTTCTGGGGTCCTTGCCAAAGACAGAAAGAATAACCCTCTTAGGCATTACTAGGCTTCTGTTGAAAAGCCTCCTCTGCCCCCAGGCTTTCTTCATCTGCTGCTCTCGATGGTAACTGCCTCCCCATCACCTACCCTGGCATGTACTTCACTGTAGATTGTACACGTGCATGGGAAGAAAAGAAACTGGTTCCTACACACAAGCAATGTACCTCCTTACCTAGGCAACCTCCTGGCACTGCCACCTTAGCAATGTGATCACTGCCTCCCTCTTATCCTTAGGGATCAAGTGGGTGGTGAAGCTCTTCCCCACTGGGTACAAAGGTGAGGGCTTGATTTAATATACAGCCTGTGGCTCAGCTGATAGGTGCAAATGGAAATAAAAGTAATTCTATGGGCTGCTTCCCATGTCAATGACAGATCTCTGTTTTCCACAATCTGTACCTTGCTGGGGAATGGAGGCTTTCTTTTCCCATGTGATCATCTCACCTAAAGAGAAGCAACAAGAGTCAGCACACAGCTGCCTACTCATGCCATTTTTAATATAATCACCTATACTGTCAATTCAGTCAGCAAAATGCTGAAGTCCTTTTTTTATTTAAAAAAAAAATAGTATGCAGGGCCTCCCTGGTGGTGCAAGGGGTTAAACAGAGCACTGTGAATCTATCCTCAGCCTCTGCAGCCTAAGTTTGATCCCCGGCCAGGATGCTGATCCAGATGGTGCAGCAGACCTCTCCTGCCTCGTCCGCTGCTCCCCTCAGCAGTGTATTTCAGTCAGTCTGCCTGTTCTGTTCCCTGCTCTGTCTCTGGTGAATCCTCTCACCCCCTGCACCTCTGGCCTGTACCCCAATTCTGGTATGCACAAATAAATAAATCTTTTTAAAAAGATGTTAAATGAGAACAAATATATAGCTAATGCATACATTTTAAAAAGCACTGTCTTTGACACTATAGCTGTAGTTGTAAAATATACTTCCCAAATATTTTTAGTCTCTAAATCAACACCCTTTTCTTTTCAGTGAGCAAAAATAATGCTTGTATTGTTAGTCACCCATGATCTTTGTCATTTCAAGCAATAGAGAGTGAAATTCAGTCTAGAGAGTAATGTTCAGCTTTCACAATTGAAGGAGGAGTGGAAAAGTATGAGATCGAAATAACAACAGTAACATGTTTATCAAACTACAATCGTGTGCAAAGTGCTCTTCCAGTCACTTTACATGTTAATAATTTTTTAAAAATTATTTAAGTAATCCACTTAAATAAAACATTTAAGTAATCCACTTAAACATTTAGACATTAGTTTTAAAAATAAATATTAATAAATACAAATATTTCTAAAAATCTAGATTTTTTTCCCTTTGCTTCTGAAAAGATAACAACTTATTCTTCAATCATTCTGCAAAACATTGTGAAACCCATAAATCTTTTGATGTAGGCCTATTCAACATATTCCAAAGTAGCTATCATAATAATTTTAGCAATAGACGTTTCCAAAGCAGCCTGGAGATTATAAAGTACGCGTCCTAAATAATCATATTCATTTCTAACAAGGAAGGCATGATGAGTATTAATTATTTGCTTTGCGTATGTGGAAACTATGGCTCAGAGAAGTTCAATAAATCGCCCAAAGCCACCAAAGAAATGCAGACACAAGCTGACCTCATCTGCAGCTCTGCGCCCTGCACCCCACAACTCAGCCTAGCACCTTATTGGGGTGTGTCACAGTTCTTTGGCATGAATACCTCATCCATGGAATTATCAATCTCTCTAACTTCGTGGAATATTCTACAAAGAGTCTTGAAACTGCAGTTCCCTAAGAATCTGCCGTCGAGCAACCATGTAGCAAGTCTTCTGACCTCACTACTAGTCTGCTCATCTGAGAAATGAATGGACTGGCCACATGATATCCAAGGACCTCTGACTCATCAGCACATCAGGATCCTCTGATAATTCTTTAATAGATTCCATGATATTATTTCTGAGTTAGTCCTTACTACCACCTTGTCTACCAATGATAAATCTGGATAAGGGAGGAATTGAAGCTGCAGGGATATCCCGCCTGGTTTTGAAGGTCAAAAAGGAATCTCCTTGATGAACAAGATAAGGAAGAGTAGTCCAGACAGAGTGAACAGCTAGCTGTACAGATGTGTGAAACCTTCCATTATGCTCAAATGCAAAGTGTAAGGAAGTTGGTGCTAAGTCTGAGTGTGAAGATGGGAGATAATCCCAACCCCACTTGCCTCCGTGACAAGTGACTCCTCCTTGCTCAGCTTAAATCAAGATTGAAATTCTTCAGTGTTACAGAGGATGAACATTTTGATTACTAGATTGAAATTATTTTCCTTTGATCGAAAGTGATCACAGTGTATTAAGAGTATATAAGATGGAGCAAGTTTTTAACCAGCAGCAGAGAAAAACTAGCCCCACTGAAAAACTTTTTTTATTATATGTATTTTTTTACATCATTTTTCATTTTTGTACAATGTATGCTTTTTCATCTTGGTTATAGTCCGCGAAAAATTCCCACCACCCTTGTTTTGATCCTACTCCCTTCTCCTCACCCCTCAGTGTGTCTCTGGTTTATAGTTGCCTGTTGATTTTGATTTTTACTTTATCATAATTAGTCTTTTTCCTGATCCCTTATTTGGGTTTTCTAAATTCCTGCTATGAGTGAGACCATCCAGTGTTTTACTTTTTCTTTCTGGCTACTTTTAAATGATAGTTGGGAGAAAAGTTGCCTAGTGGTTCCAACATAATGTATGTGTTTTACTTTGTTGACCTCAAACACAAAACAACTAGCTATTGCATCAATAAAATGGGTTTGTTTGAAATAAAAACAAAAAGACAATTCAGAGGGCTTTCTCTTCTCCTTCCCCTAGGCAGGTGCTTGGGAGCTCCAAAGCACTTGGGGTCAGAGTTAGCTGATTACGCCTGAATAGGAATTTTCTTCTAGCCTCCAGATCTCATGACCAGAGGGATTCCATACATTAATTTTCACATTATCCATATATATATGAGTCAACCATCCAATAACAGAATTTTTCTTTCAATTTGTAATCAATGGAATAGTAGTAACTCAAAGTCACTGTTCCAGAGCATTATCTTTGTTTATTATTTTAAGTGCAGGAATTTGGGATATATGGAACCTTACTTTAGATCATGATCATGCTCAAAATCAGATTTTAGAATAAATTCATACTTGGAACTTTTTAAGTGATTTTTCCTCTTAAAAAAAGATTTCAGTTCTGCAACCCAACACATCATCATTCCCCTTCCCCAATGCTCTTTAATTGATAATCCTGATTAAGTAGGTTTTGATAAGTGAGGTTTGGTCATATTAGTAGCTTTTCACTCTGGCAACATATTAGAACCCCAATGCCAGGCTGCACCCCAGAACAAGTGAATCAAAATTTCTAGAGTAGAAACCGGCATCCATTTTTTTAAAGCTCCCCTGGTGATTCCAGTGTGCAGCGAAGCTTGAGAACCAGAGCTATTGCTTTTAAAACCAGTTAGCATTGGTTGCCTGTTTTTCTTAAAACTTGTATATCACATGTGCTACTCTATTAAAATATTTAGTGATATATCAAAATAAAACTTTAGAAACAGATCATGAAGACAGTGATATGAGCTTTGCAATCATCATAAACAATTTAGATAAAAATGGAAAATAGGCCGAGTCTATTCAGTGTTTAAAGTACTGGCCTTCCAATAAACAGTAGAGGAAATTCATTTACACGCAATTTAGTAACAGTTTTAGAATTCATGATTATTAAGTCAATAAACAATGTTGTACACAGTGAGTTATCAATTATATTCTACTGGGTCTAGACGTCTTTTACTGTGTATTTAAGTAAATACAGAAAAAGAAGTCAATCATTATGTGGAAAATATGTTTTCAACATATTTCTAACAAAACCCATGGTAAATTATATAGAAATGCATATATTAAACATTTGAAGGACTTTAAGATTCCATTCTTTAAATATGCAAATTACTTTGATAATTTGATGTTAATATGGGAAAATATACCTAGGAGAAAAAACCTGAACCCTCTATATAAAGGACCTTTCTAGATCTCTGTTATTAAAGCAAGTGAAAAATGCAGCAATGCAAAGACCCAAACTTACAAACTTCTAAATTAGAGAGTGATCATTCATATTACAAAAAGGACTTTGCACTTTACAAAAGGATTCATTCCAGCATTTCTTTAAGTATAGGCCAGATAGCTTCATACATTCTCCTGGAAACTCTAAATGCACTGTGAGATCCTAGCTATTTTAAGTAGTCCTCTGGTGAATCCTTTTGTTATGCAAATATTCTCTCTAGTTGATCTGTTTTCTAGATTTGTGCTTTTTTTTCCCCTGTAAATCTGAACTTTAAGATTCCTTTACTTGTGGAAAAGCTCTTCTACATCTAAATTCTTGGTTGCAAAAATAATGGACCTCCTGTTCAGGCCACAGAGTAGATAACCTGAAAACATCCACCAAAATCATATTTTTCCCTGAAGTTATAGGTTAATATAGAAGTTCCTATTCAGATAACCTTTCACATGATTACTCAGGAACCTGGGGTTCTTCCATTGTGTCTGTGTTCTCTGATCAGGGAGTAAATGGTAAAAGAACATGGAGATGCCTATGTGAGAAGTTTTATGGATGAGCTATAGCGCCATTTTATGTCCACATTACAGGTTCTAGAATTCAGTCACAGGACACCAATACTGCAAGAGAAAGTAGAGAACATGGTACAGCTGTGCGCCTGGGGAGAAAAGGAAATGATGCTTTCATAAACATCTGTCTCTGCCGTGTTTTCTTTGTAGAAAGTTCAAGAGAATCTACACATGAATTTTTACAACCCTTAGAAGAATTCGGTAGGATTGATGTAAATTGGATATTTGCATATGTATGAACTGTGAATTCAGAGAAGAAACAATTCAAATGACAAATATATAAAAAGGTACTTCATATCCTTAGTCATCAGAAAACTATAAATTAAAACCACAGTATGATTTCATGCTCTTCAGATTATGAAAAATTTGAAAGATTGATAATAACAGTCAGAATGTGACAAAATAGGAACTATCATGTTACTTTTGATACACATTATTTGTTTTTAATATATTCATGTGTGCAATCAGGCTATAGCTATTTTGTCTCTTTAAAGAAATTTTTGGTACTGCATTCTGTTCTATTTTATAAAACATTGCTCCTTGACAGCAATTTCACTTATCTTATTTTAAAGTTCTTTTAGGAAGTAAAAGCTGTGGTACTTGATTGCAGTTCCTCTGATTTTACTGAGTCTCTTCAGTATCTCCAATTTGTCTTTCTTGTGAAAGAGACCCTTACTTTATCAGAAATTACCTGTTTCTAAGGAATCTCTGAATGAGAAACAAATCTTGTTTCTCACCATCACTGGAAAACCATCTTCACCAATATGAAAATTACCCTCCAGATGCCTGTTCTTCTGGAACTTAATTTTCTTTGTATTAGTTATGAGGATTTTGAAGTCCAGTCTCAAGAGCAATATTTTATCAGATTACGGAAGCAATAGATTGATATATAAAATTTTATTGTATTTCATTAACATATTTTCTTCTCACATAGTTACCATATTTGTGTGTGATGAGAGCATCTAAAATCTGCTGTCTTAGCAAATTTCTAATATTGAATACAATATTATTAATTATAGTCATCTTGCTGTCTATTAATCAGATCTCTAGACTTATCCTCTGTACTGCAATTTTGTACCCTTTAACCAATATCTCCCTGATTTCCCTAAAATACTGTCTTTTAAGACAAGAAAAATACCCTCCAAAGTCAGCAAGAAAGATACATGTTATAATTTGATAAAATGAGAAATGATATGACCTTGGAACCAGATAGACATGCAATGGAATTCTTTGACACTAGTTTTATGGCCTGGGCAAGTCTCTGAACATTTCTAATCTTCCAGTTTGAAGTTGCTGAGATACTGTACACCTTAGAGAGTTAGCACAGGGTTAAATGCAGCATACCTGATGTTTCTGGCATAATAGGTAGGTCACTAGATGTTAGCTTGCATGCGCTGCTCATTGTCAATGAATTTGCCACTGTTATTACAGGGTGTTAAATCCTGTGTCTTGGTTTCACACATCACCCTTGGTGACCATCTTTTTGACTTCCACTCTCCTTTTTTCTATACTCCCCTGCCTTCGTATATTTTGCCCTCTGTTTTTCCCATCTCCAAAATTTAGATAAAACCTTATTCTAATAAATCAGCTAATTCACCCTAACAAAGCTTTCTACACGATATGATTTTTATTATCGTTCATTCTTCCTTTTAACAAGCCAAGGACAGCATATAAATTTTAATTTATATACCAAGCAACAATAATAATAATAAATTTATTCTGCCCTAGGTGGAAAAGAAATTAATTTAAAATCATCAATGAATGCACATTTTACTCAGTGAGTACTGGGGGAAAATCATAAAAATTACAATTAAGTTTGATGCAACCCTTTAATCAGGCTTTTAATTTTAAATGTCTCATCTTTTAGTTAAACACATATATTTGAGCAGTATTTTATCAATTGACATATTAATTTGATCAGCCAAAATTCTGTCTCCAATTTCTGACTAAAATTAATAATAGGTAAAATACTTTTGTGTTGATAAAATGGTAGGGAAATAAGCCAGCCACAAAAGGACAGATACTGCTTGATTCTGCTCACATAGAGTAGTCAAATTTATAGAGACAGAAAGTAGAATGATGATTACAAGGGACTAAGGGAGGATGAAGTGAGGTGCTGGTGTTCAATGGATACAGAGTGTCAGTTGAGGAAACTAAAATTCTAGGGCTGAATGATACTCACCAGTGCTTAGCAAGGTGAATGGACTAAATGCCACAGAACTATCCTCCCAAAAGTGGTGAAAATGAGAGGATATTTTACCACAGTTATGGAAATGTTCAAAGAAAAAATACAGTCTTTTAAACCACAATAAATAACAGGCATGTTTAATTAAACTTTCAGCTTGGTAATTCTGCTTTTTCACCATTCATGATAACAAGTCTTACTTTGAAAAACTTTGGATTCTATAAGTTCTATTTTAAGACCTTCTAAAGTTTTACTCGTTAAAGTGATCTTAGAGTATGGTTAAGTATTAATTATTCAAAAATGTTCCCTGCATTCTCAAAATATTTGTTTAAAAAATGCTTTTTTGTTAGGGAAAAAAATAGACATTCACATAAAGTTCATACACAGAAAGCCCTTAGAGAAGAGCTCAAGTTGAGAAAATATTTAGTCTCTACTTAGAAAATAAGTATAGTTTTAAGGTGGAGCCAAATATCAAAGTTATTATTTCTATTTGTCATTTTATTTTTATTATGTATAAGTGTAGGATTATGCCAGTTTAAAGCATTCCCTTTGTTAACTAATTCTTATCATGCAGTTCTTCAAAATATTTGCTTTTATAATTTGCAATAGCATTGGATTTTTCCAAATACTCAATGGCTTTTATAACCTGGTCACCAGGGCCTCCCCTGGTGGCGCAGCGGTTGAGCACTGGGCTGCGAAGCTGTCTGCAACCTCTGCAGCACCGGCTCGATCCCCGGCCACTGGCGAGGGTCCTACATGGTGCACAGACCTCTCCTGCTGCGCCCGCTGCTCCCCTCAGTGGTGTGTTTTGTCAGTCTGCCTGTTCTGTTCCCTGCTCTGGCTCTGGTGAATTCTCTCATCCTCCTGCGCTTCTGACTGTACCCAGTGCTTGTATAAACAAATAAATCTTTGAAAAAAAAATAATAACCTCGTCACCAAATATCACTACCCATTAAAGCCTTGTAACCTCTATCCCAGCTGTTACATGGTTTTAACTGACTTATTCAGAGTCATCTATGATTCAAAATATATCAGATACATTAAAATCAAAAGCATTCCTATATTTTTAAATATGTGTTACTTGAATTGTGAATATAACTTACACATATTTTAAAAGATGGTCAGATCTTAGAGAAAGCTGTGTTGACCAGGGACTTCACAATAATCCCAAAGCACAACAGAATGCTAAACTGTTTTGAAAACAGCACTTGCAACAAAAATAAAAGCAAAAAAAAATTGCAAAAGCACAGTTGACAAATGACACAAGTTTGCTTTACTATGATTATACTTAGGTATGTTTGGTCAACATTTTATTTCATGGCAACACAGCACAATGTTGCCATAGTAAAAAGATAATCTCAGATCAATATTAGTAATTCAAGAGCCTAAGTGACAAAGAATCTATATTGAATTTGTTCAATCTGTTTCATCACCCAAGACCTAATCATTTCAAAGACAGTTCAGAGGATTCATTACTACACTTTGTACAGACCAAAGACATCTGAGCTGTAATATGCACTCTGTGTAAAATACTTGACAAAACTTGGGTCTACTTAGGAAATCAGCAACAAAATATTATGTAATGTTCTTCTGTTGGCCAAACCATATTTGGTTGTTTTCATCATAATGAAAGACAGAAGTTGGTCAGCATGTTCCAAAGACTATACCCCGAAGTATTCAGTGCCCAAACAGTATTTAGATAGTGCCCATACCTTCTAGCTAAAAGCTAACTATTCAGTAGCCAATAGTTCCTCAGAATGAAGCTCAAGGATGGGGTGGGGGGTGCCTATAACCCTACTAAGTCTCTGGTGTCAGGCTAGTCCCCAGCAAGGGGAGGAGATATTTTGACTTTTATTATGTTCTCTGAAGCAATATTATAAGCCAATGATGAAATTGGATAATTATAACTTCTTCCCATTTTCATCTTTACCCATAATTGAGATACAAAGTGTTCAAATAAAGAGGCTTCAAGCAGAGTTTTGCTTGGGTTATATATTCCCTTTCAGCAAATCTAAGTATACTTCATAATAAAATCTACCAGCTATGCTTTAAAAACTTATCGCTTCACTTAAGAAGAAAAAGTAACAGTATAGCCCTACCAGGGACACTATGTACAGAATTTTCTCAAATATTCCTGGTGACAAATGCCTAACAAAATAATGTATTAGTGAGTATAATGTGGCCCTTTCTAAAAATGAAGTCTATTTTTTTTCATTGCAGTAATATTACATGATAGCATTTAAGTTTCAGAAGTGCATCATTAAAAATCAGTCTGTATCCAAATAAGGGATCAGGAAAAAAAAAGTAATTATAATATAAATCAAAGTCAACAGGCAACTATAAACCAGAGACATTCTGCAGGGGGAGAAGGGAGTAGGATCAAAACAGGGGTGGAGATAGCACAAGGGACTATGGTGATGGTGCATGGGTGAATGGGTGGTGCGAATTTCACAGGGACTATAACCTAGATGAAAATGCATACATTGTACAAAAATGAAAAATGATGTAAAAAATATATGAAATTAAAAAATAGAGGAAAAAATCAGTCTGTCTTTATGACATTAATATCACTAAAAGCCCAAATCTATCTTTCACTACAATTGAAAGATAGATCCAGTTTACCCACCCTTTTTTCCCTTTCAGTTTCCCTTCCCTCTGTTAGCCACTCACATGAGGTACTAAAGGAGGTATTTGAATAACCATAGATCTACAAATTCGAAGCTTATTTTTATCCACAAGAAACCCCAGAACACAGAAAACTGTACCCGCTGAACCCAGCCTTCTAGAAAGACCCAAACAGACACAACACACTTAAGCCATCTACCAGTTACCCCAAGCATCACCCACATGGCTGAGATGCACACCTTTCCCTCCAGGTTTGTTTCACCTTCTGCTACTTCACAAAATGTCACAAGCTGCAACTTTGACTCCCACTTCCACAAGCAAACTTCAGATCTTTTCAAAGGAGAATGCCACTTCTGTATACATTACAATAATATACAATAATGATACTATATATGTATTATCTCCATTCATAATATATCTAATTTGTATATACATCATTTAACTCTGACATGTATAAAACTGTGCTACCATTTTTATCAGGTTCTTATCTTTTCTGTCCTTAATGGTTTGTTCAGAGAGTTTTTGAATGCTGTGTTCTAATTCCAGTTTTCCCATAAGCTTGGTGTTTTTATTGCCTGGTATTGCATAATACAGTGACTTTTTAAAACATGTGTTGGCTCTTAACAGAAATATCTGCTTTGTCATTTTCAGTATGATCTTTTGATTCTTGATTGTGCAATAAATGGTATCTAGTATTTCAAGGGAAAGAAAAATACCATTTTCTTGACAACTAGAGTTTCAGCTTTTCCTACACTTACAGGAAATAACTTTTTAAACCTTAGACTCATTTGTGAAATCCATAATCTCAGCACTGCTTTAACTAGCAAGTGTTTCAGTAACAACTTCCCAAACAGCTACTAAGATTATTTTAGTCACACTTGATTTTTCATGTGAGCTCAAGTATATATTTATGCTTTAACTTTGTAACCAATCTTTAGTACATTGGGACTATCAATTAATTACTTAATAATTCATAATCGGATCATGTAATGTTTTAGTTTTTTATTGCTGTGTAACAAAAGACCTCAAATTAGCAGATTAGAACAACATAAATGTGTCAGTGGGTGTGTGTGTCCATTTTCCCTGTGCACCTGAGTGTGGCTTAGCGGGCTCCTTGCTCAGAGTCTCATTGGGCACAGCTGAGCTCTCATCTGGGCTCAGAGGCCCCTTCCGTCCTCTCATTGTTGTTAGCAGAATCCAGCTCATGATGGTTGTGGGCCTGAGCAGCCAGCGGCTGTTCCTCTAGACAGTTCACAACACAAACGATTGTTTCTTCGTAGAAGCCAATAGAATAATCTCTCTGATGCCTTATTTCCTTTCACGTCTCACCTGATTGGGCCAGGCCCACCTCCCTTTCGATTAACTCCAGTCAGCTGATTAAGAACCTTAATTATATCAGCAAAATCTCTTCACCATCATCATGTAACCTAACCACAGTGAGATCCCACGATATTCAGGCATCCTGCCCACTGGACAGGGAAGTAAGCTGGATGTGTACAGCGGGGAGCAGGAATCTTGGGGTTGCCTTAGAATTCCACCTGTTGTGGTAAGTAAATTATCCAGGCTTTTTGTTCTCCAAATTTGTGCATAGATATTCATTCCATTACTCCCATTCTCCAGCCAGTCACAAGAGACAATTTCTGGAGTTAGGAAAATGAGTGTTTTTTTGGTCTTTGTTTTTTCAGAAAACCAGTCAGTTGAGATGGGGACAGGTGTCCTCAAGAAATTGTCTTACTTTTCTGAGCAAGGGGCTAGGGTTTTTCTAGCAGAGTGCAGGTGAGAGCAGATGAGTTTCCTGTGGGTCAACAAGATTGGGTTGCTCCCCTAGTTAAGAAAATGTGCCTGGCCCACGCCCAAAGATTTATGGCCATTGTGTTGGTGCCATCCAGGTGGAAGGGAGGCCAGAGTTGTCCTGGTTTCATGTATTTTTAATTATCTGTCAACAGAGACAATTCAAAAGCAGTGAGTTTAGTGCTGGAAGGTTTGTTGGAAGCGGTGTTAAGGGAGCTCAGAGGTTAGCAATTGGAGACACATAATTGTGTATTCTGAAAGATGCAGCAATGGCCAAAATTGTTTTATGCTTTCAATTCTTGTTAGCATCCCTGGCACTAAAAACATAGTGAGGAAATGCAGCCATCCATCCTCCCAAACTCTGACTCTAGTAGAAGTTTAAACAAGAAAAATCCCTGACAGTGCTGACTTAAAGTTTGGAGAGTTGCCTGTGAGTTTCAGTTATACACGCATTTCTTGGCAATGATTATAACCACCGTGACAATTTAATGGCTGAATTTTTATCTGTCCTTACAGGGGATGTATATTTTTATTTCCAAAAATAAATGTAGAAGCAGCATCTTTTCTGAAATGTTTGTTCTTTGAGACCTTTCATGGATTCTTGTTTGTAGTTCAGATTCATTCATTCATAACTCCTACTTCCTCGTTAATGTAACCCTGTCGTATTGGTTTCAAAAATCCTGACTCCTTGAAGCATTCGTTTTCTTTATAAACTAAATGTGTGTGCTGTAGAAAGTGGTTTGATAAAGCAGGCTCACTGATTGTCTACTCACTGATTTTCTTTTAATTAAGTAATAATAAGGTTGGTTGCCTCGTTGATATCCAACCTGAAAATGCAGCTGCAAGTTCACAACTGCCTTTCACATTATGGTTTACATTTGTGCTTTTATCTTTATATTTACCTGAAGGATGTGATCACTTTCTTCCCTTTGTATGTGTATAATATATTATATGTGTATATAATATACACAATTAATATACACATCCTTCTGGACTAAAAGTACTGTCTGCAGAGATATTGTGCTTTAGTTGGGGTAGGGGTAAATGTCATCATTGAGTCAGGAAGATGAGGATTATGAATATAACTAGGGTAAAAAAAATTCATGCCAGAGTTGGTTTTATCTGCCTATACCATTTGTGTACATTTTTATGTCCAAAGACAGTTATGTAGTAATGTCATGGGATACCATAGCCAAGTTTTTATCATTTTTCCACTGTATGACCTTGGCCCAGTTTCTCATCCTCACTGAGTCTCATTTTTCCCTCTTGCAAAACAGGGGTGTTAAAGACAGTTTCACTCCTATGTGGAATATAGATGCCCAAAGCAAACAAATGAACAAAGCACAATAAAAATAACCCTTAGATGCTAGGGGAAATATGGTGGTTACCAGAAGGGAAAAGGAAGTGGGTACTGGGGGTATACATTTGATAGTGGGACTGTCTCTAGGAGTTCAGTGGTGGGTCAGGAAAGCATAACATACATCAAGGGATGAGGCTGTATGCCCCAAAGTATATAGTTTTGTAAATGGATGGTAAATTATGCAGGAACCAGTGATACCCTATTTCACAGATGAAGAAACTGAGGCACAGAGAAGTTACAATACTTGATCAAGGTTCCTGAGGTAGGAATGGAACCAAGTTAACCCTTAGCAGCCCAGCAACCCACTCCAAGCTCTTAATTATTCTAGAGCCTCCCTCCCCCTGCAAGAATGATGGAGAAACCCAAATGGTGGGCCAGGTTCCAAGAAATTTTCAAGATTATTTGGCCGGGGGAGTGAGGAGTGTCCTTCTGCCTCTCTTTGTTCCTTTCTTGCTCCTGGCCCCTTGTTTACTATCTCCCTTGCTGCCAGCACCTTCTTCATCATTCCCAGTGAGTTTTGCTCTAATTGAAATGGTACATTTTTATTACCCTTGAGGCAGTAGATAATAAAGGTTCTGGTTTTAATTCACCCAGTATATCTTTTGCATAGATGACTCAACCCTCAAACAAAAAGTGATATAATCTTTCAAGAATCAGGGTGCTGATTATCTAATGGTAGAATAATATGAGGGAGGAATGTTAGATGGGAGATTTTCCAGCCCCCTTCAATTCTCTTCACTATTTCAAGTTCTGCCTCGCTTCCCCCGACTTTCTGAATGCCAGGCTCCCCTCCCCGCATGGAGGGCCAGAGTTCTGCAGGGTTAGGAGCCAAGGAGGGGAATCCTGAACCTCTGACCTCTGCAGATACTGGGCTGGAGAGTTATGTAAACTATAAAATACCTCTCCCTTCTCAGATGGGTCCAATGGATAAGGTAGAATCACAGATGGATGTGAATGTGGGAGGGACTGGATATGAAAAAGGAAGTTTGGGGAACATAGAATCAAGAACTCAGAATCAATTCCCCGCACTGAATTATGCGCCTCTCTTATGTCACACGTTTAGTCACTTGTCTCTGTTTCTTCATCCTTACGGAGAGATTCCAATATTTGCAATAGATGCTGCTGGGACATTGTGTTCAAAACTTTTCAGTCCAAGTAAAAGGAGAATATTTATTTTTTTTCTTTTACTTCTGAGTGCTCTAGATGCCTGTGCCAAGGCAGGAGGTAGCTGCAGTCTGAGGCAGCTGAACAAGTTGTATTAAACATATTCCCTTTCTTTGCATTTTGTGGCAGCCTGAGTAAGTTTAAGACCTCTGCAGGAAATGACCATTGACATCTGTCTCGACTATGCTCTCCCTGTTTCTTCTTTTTTTATTATTTTTTTAAAGATTGATTTATTTATGCATACAAGAGCTGGGGTGGTGTAGGCCAGAGGTGTGGGAGGTAAGAGGATTCACCAGGCAGAGTGGGGAGCAGAACAGGTCCCCACAGAATGTAAGCCAGAACTGAACCAACAATATTTCCTGATCTAGGCTGGCTCCAGCTCTGTGGGTAATACTTGGAACCTAGGATAGTGCAAACAGTTGTCACCACCATCTTCCCTGAAGTAACTTCCATCTTGAATACCAAGCAGAAGAGCGCTGTCGGGGTTCTGTTCTAGGGGTGCTTTCTCCAGCTGTTCTTTTTCCTGTGGGATAATCACAGAGTAGGCTCACCTGCTTCCATTCCGTCCTCTCTCAGGTGAACCAGAGCAGCAATTCTCTGATGTCTCTAGTGCACCAACAACACCTCGCCTTATTGTCTATCGGGTTTTTTCCTTTTATGTTTTTTGAGCAACTCAATAACAATTTGCCAGGAAGATGGTGTGAGTTCAGCTTGTCTGCTCAAATTGCACTCTTGGGCTGGTCATTGAGCCCTCAGAGCTGACCAGTCAGATCCAAATAAAAGCTGGTTGAGCTCAGAATTTGAGGAAGTCCTGAGTGACTGATTGCTGTGTCAGCCAGCTTGTAGGCTGCGCTGGGTATGTAAATACAGCCCAAGGCTGGCGCAGGTAGAAATGATACCAACATACTCAAGAAACTAAAATTGCTTTTTATCTTGCAATGCTCCAAATGCCTCTGCCCTGTTAAAGTTCTCTCAAGGCTTTAAGATAATACTGATTTTGTAGGCTTTTATCCTTTATATTTTCATTTATAAGATTATTATTTGAAAGGCAGGAGGGAGTGTGGAAATAGAGAGTGAAAAGGGAGAAAGAAAAGAAGGAGGGGAGATAGAGGCCGGAAGGAAAGAAGAAGGAAAGGCAGGTGCCACGGACCAGCGCAGCGGTAGACTTGCAGGACTGTCTCAGGATTGAGAAACTGTGAGGATGCTCAAGGAATCGGCGCATAAATGACAGACAGACACATAAATGACAAACAGACACGCTTCAAGAGTGAAGGTCTGAATGTAATTTGCTCAAAATCATCATACACTTTTATACCTATTTTAACAATGGATGATTTCATACAATTTAATTCTTTCTCAGCATAAAATGCTTTGTAAGGCATAAGACATCTACTTCATTATTCATGTGCATGTGATCGCCGTTCCATGACATGGCACAGTAAACAATCTCCAGGTACTGAGTCTACACAATCATTTTTGCTTACACCGAACAGCATTCTTTAAGCTAGCTTTTCTTGATTCGTATCCCAAAACCACAATGATCAAAAACATTGATATTTACCTACTGGCACCTTCTACTTTTAGTGATCACGAGCAATATATTCTCTACGTAAGCATTTTGATTTTTATGGTGTTGTCTCATGTGAGAAGTATTATGATTATTATAAAACTACCATTGCCACACACTATTTTCTTTATCATGCATTTCCTGAAACTGATTGTACACATATAAGGAAAAAGCAAAGTAAGTGAAAAAGTAGTATGATTATAGACAGGTTGCTAGGTTGCTACTTATTCTGAAACAAAGGCTATCTGATTAATGGTAAAACTGCTTTGTAGGTAATTCCATCAGGCTTGTTTGCAGGTGACGCCCTTAGCAGCCTTGTTTCCATCAAAGGAGGGGTTAATTACTGCGGGCTTGGTGCCTAAATTAGGCTTATAGGCATGTAGACCTTGTTTGATCTGAATGCCAAAGTTTATCATAATGAAGCCCCTCGGGGACTGCGCCTGTCTTAGGTCGTCAGGAGTCACAGACATGAAGCTGGCCAGTGCCTTCTTTAGTCTGCCCCCGATCTTACCCGTCATTGACTGTCCAGTCCAGCGCACAGGGGAAGGGGGTCTTACTCACTCTGATGTGTCTGAGTGAAAGCCTCCCTCTTTCCAGTAAGTTCACTGGTGTTCAGCGGCAGAGGCTGCCGCAGGCAGGAGGGAAGCATTTCTATGCATTGCTGTTCTCATGCTTCGATCAAAGTTTGGTAGTTCAATAGGATGTAAAAGAGACTTTTCCATTTGTCTGAGAACTGGTGCCTATTATCCAAAGCTGGGGGAAAGGGGTGTCACCTCACAATTCAAACAGAGCACCCACAAGATGCCTTCTTCAGGGATCACTAAGAAATAGATAAACTTTTCCTACTTAATACCAACATTCCCCCCATTACCCAGCCCCATGTGCCAGTAAGTTGCCCACAAGGCAGAAAAATGCAGGCTCTGTTCTTCCACAGCTGACATTTGCATCAGAGCCCTATCTCTCCCATGAGGGACCCAAAAAAATCCACACACATCCCTGAAAAAGATAACATCTCACCTTTGCTACCCAGAATCCTAAGTCACCCATGTGAACCAGAGGAGCAGCAAAACCAATAGAAAATCAAAGAGTTGTTAACCCATCCCACTTTGTCTCATCCTCCAGAACAGGTGGAGTTAGATCTGGCAGGAGGGGGCATTCTAGAATCAGATCAACCCCATGCCACACTCCTAGGGGGAAGGGCCTCCCCTAAACTCCCCCACACCAGACCCTTGAGCCCCAAGTCTAGCCACCAGTGGAGTGGTGGGTCATCTTCAACTGGATGTGAGGTTGTGATTTGACCCTGGACTAGACAGAGCTTTCCATGCCTTCCTAAGATGCCATGAAGTGATGGGAGATTTGACCCACCTGAGTTAGGAGCTGTGACTAGAAAAGAAAATGTGTGTCTAGCTTGCCCCACGCTGTGGCCAAAGTCCTCAACATACAGGTTATAGAAGTATATTTTTAAAACCTGCTATTGTTTTCACAAAAGTCTCATGTACTTAGTATTCACTTGAATCTTCGGATCTGTTTCCATAGAGACGTCATTTCTGCCTGCATGTTTTCTAACTCATCAGGTCTGTGGTTTCTCAAGCACTGTGCTACCAGATTAAACAAGATGATTCTTTCATAACTAGTTCTTGATCATCTTCTTTTAAAAACAGCTGGTGGGTAGGCAAATAGTTCCAGCTCCCACATCACATCCGTAAGGTGACTGTGGGTTAAAGAATAGGTCTTATTTGGAAAAAAAATAAAATAGTGAAGGAAAAGCAAGAGAAAATGTCTCATTTATTTTTTTATCCTTTCTTGTATCACCTCGGTGTTTTAGGGTTTTTTAAATTATGTTTTTTGGGGTAACATGGGTTGACAACATGGTGTATGTTTTAGGAGGACAGGTTCTCTCCATGAATGTTATCAAACCATACCTTCAACCAAAGCCTCAGTAATCTTCTGCCTTGCTGGATAATTTCACTGACATGTAGAATAAAAAAAACAAAGCAAAGGAACAGACAAAAACAAAGCCTTGAAACCCACCTGCAGATCTGAGGCTTCCATAAGGATAGGAGGGGTGTAAACCAAAGAGGGCCCCAATGTTTTGGTTTTTAATTGTATATCCTTTCTTAAAGTCTTTTGGCAGAGTAGTTGAGAAGTGGCACAGATTAAGAGTTAAGAACTTGTGTTGCTTCTGGAGTTAGCTCTCCTGATGGAGGAACAGATACAAGTAAATGCTTTGGTTATAACTCAGTGCCTCAGTTTCCTTACATGAATAGTGGAGGTTATATTATTATTGATACTAAATGACAGAGAAGTAAGTGAAATGAGGCATTTAAATTGCTTAGGACAGTGCCTGGCACATAATAAGAACACAGTATTGTTTTCATCATATTAACTAATATCATCATCATAGTTATCAAAGTGTATAGGCAATTATCAAAGCATATTTGAGATCCGTAGCCTTCTGGGAGGTCGGAAGTGGTTTGGTACTGAGCCCACACGTAGCAACAGCTGCAGCAAGAAGGAGGGAGTCTATTTCCGGCTGTGAGTCCCTGCAACAGGAGCTGCCTATGGAACAGGACTGTTGCCTGTGAGCTGGCTTTGCCCCTTGGCATTGCATCCAGCACAGCCCATGCACAGTTGGCCCAGACAGGCCTTTACAGGAATGACAAGGAAGAGGGAGAAAACTTCCTGTAAATGCTACCTGTGGTGATCTGCTGTCATTGTAACAGAGAAGCCAATCTCCTCCCCCAGGGCCGTGCCCTGGTTAGCCCTGAACCCTTTCCTAGTTAGCCCTGAACCCCTCCCCTGCTGTGGGCACTCAATAAATACTTGTGGAATAAATTAATCAATTCATTCATGCTTTTAAGACAATGTAACTTCCTGCTATAGGAAACAAAGCTATAGTTGACATAGTCTTAAGACAAGTTAGGGAGATAAAACTTTGGTCAAAGCTCCACACTTTTGAAGGTTTGGGTTTCTTTCCACAGCGCCATGTAGCCTCAGTTAAAGTGTTTCCAAATGGACTCTGACCCACACTGTGGGTCCAACCAGAAAGACTGCATCACCCTCTGACTTAAAAGACTGTCAGCCTCTACCATGGGCCTTTGGAGGGAGTAGAAGAGATGTGTTCAGTCAGTGGAAGGGGAAGTTCAGCATCATTGTTTACCCAGTTCTCTCCTTGTTCCCACCAAGAGTTGCTTTGCCCAACCCTTCAGTGGTCCTGAGTTGGCTTCCCATGAGGCTTCCCACAGCATCCAACTTTCTCAGCAGAGGTTTTTGACTCACATCTGCTTTGAATAGTGGGGTGTGTGCACGTGTGTGTGTCCCATTTGTATTAGGTTTTGTTTTATGAATCTCCTCCTTAGACAGCCTCAGGGCAAACGCACATCCTTAAACAAGAATGCAATTCCATTCACTGTTCAATGGCTCTTGCTTTCTGTTTACTCACCACGTTCAAAAATGCACACAAGATTCAAACCAAAGTAATCCCGAGGGAGAAGAAGAGCCTAAAAAGAGCCCAGGGTGGAAGAAAGAGCTAGATCTGAAGCATTCATGTCAAGTTGTGATGCAAATAATGTCCAGAAACATGGCCGTCAAAGCTAATCCTCCATGTGGCGGCGCCGTCTTTATAATCCCATGACTAAGCCTTTTATACGTTTCAAATTTCTGTTACTTTTTGTGCATGGTTCTAGAAAGGATTAGGAATGCATTGAGCCCCCTAGAGCAGATGCAAGGGAGCTCTTGGTGCTGGGGGATTCTGACCTGAGAGCCACATGTAACCTGGGCCAGGGTGATGACAGCCATGTCCCAGCGCTGGGGGTGGAAAGCAGCCCCTCATCACCACAATCTCCCATATGTCCCTGGCTTAATGAACTGTTGGCTCCTGGTGGCGAACTTCAGAGATATGTACCTGGGGGCAGGTACCTGCCTTTCTACTCCAGGTTCTCCTTCTCGCTTTCTCGTCGTCAGGGAGAGGGGACTTTTTATGACAACAGAATATTTTACTCTGTGGGAAATCTGTTCCTTCTGCCTCTGCTTCTGCCCCCACCGGATGTTCTTATCTGCTCCTTGCGAGGGCACAGGCAATTATAGAGCAATACATCTTCACCCACATCATTTCAGGCAAATATTGTAAAAGGCGTGCAGATGGCACTGGTGAAAAACCTTCTGTCACTTCTACCTCTTTAGTTTAAGGGAAGAGATAGCAATTTCTTTTTTAGTAAATACCCTAACAGTTCATTCATTTATTCAGTGAGCCAACAAATGTTTATTCCGCGCTGCTTGGTGCTAGTATGCCTCGACCATCCATTTCATTCTTTGCACCATTATCCTTTCCAGCATGAGGAATTTTTCATGCCCCGCCTGGCTTCTCTTAGCCCACCCTAACTTGCCTCTTCCTCTTACCTATCTCTTTGAATTTTTTTCAAGCAGAAAAATGGATATTTCCTATTGCTACTGAGTTTCTAGTCATTCCTTCTGGGTCTTTACTCCATGCGTTCAGCCAAGGTTTGATGAGAGCCCTTCATGGATTCAGTACTACAATTAACTCACACTTATGTTGTGCTTCCTTTATACTCTTTATTTCATTGCAACAATCCTATGATTCTATCTGTTGCTGTAGCCCTCAATTGCAAATGAGGACATTGAAACAGCGTCAATTCACACAACTGTTGTAATAGGAATACTCTTATCTAAAAGTAACAGAAAGTTCCACCTTGGTGAAACAAACAGACATTTAGTTCCCACATTAAACAATGAGCTAAGAGATTATTTGTTCCTAGTGTCGGTGGGATTGGTTTACCAATGACAACACTGGCATCTTTGAGAACTGTCTGGCCTTCTCCCTCATAAGCACAGAATGGCTGCCCTTATCCAATCATCATATTCACTTTTAAGTTAAGAAGAAAAGATAGTGTCATCTGCCATTTTTCATAATCCGTAGAACGTTCTACTCAACTCTCATTGGCTGAGTCTGCACCATACACCTACCTTAGCCAGAAGAGTGACTGGGAAAGTAAAACCTCAGGTTTCTTTTTCCTTTTCAAACCTCTATAATGGAAAGCATCTTAGAGTCCAACTGGCAGTAGATAAACCACAGATAGTAAGTGGTTGAAGCTGCAAGGGAATCCCAGAGGCCCCGAAGCAGGCAGCTAAAGCAGCAGACTCTGCTGCGCGGTGACAGTGCAGCTTATCCATGGTGATCAAAGGAGACGTGTTCTGGCTTCATGGAGCCAGGAAGCAAATAAGCACACAAATAAAATTATTGTTATAGATTCCTATAAGTGTTGAGAGAGAAAAATAACTGGCTTCTCAAAATATTAAAAACAGCGAGCATCTCTCATTATTATTTTCTTGAATCCCAAGAAGCTCATCATCACACCTTGAGAAATGAAGCTCTTTCTACAAACATCCTTCACCTTCTCTGGCCTTCTCTGTCCTACCCTTCTCTGTCCCCACTGCATTCTGTCTGCTGTTATGGTTCACATGCGTCTTTTTCTGCCTTCCAAATTACTTTTTCTTCTTACTCTCCTATCTGTTCCTCGTCCTTTTCTCTTCTTCTACCCATACTTTCTTTTTAATTTTATTTAATTTTATATAATTTTTACATCATTTTTCATTTTTGTACAATGTGTGCATTTTCATCTTGGTTATATTCCCCCTACAATTTCCACCCCCCCCCTTATTTTGACCCTAATCCCTCCTGCCCACCCCCCCCCATAGTATGTCTCTGGTTTATAGTTGCTTGTTAGCATTTATAGGATCCTCCAACAAGAAGAGGGCTTAGTCTTTATTCTTGTGAACTGAAATTGCTCCTATTTTAGCTGCTAAGGAGGAGGAAGGGATCATGACTTGTCAAATCATGATCTGAAACTTCCATCCTGGGAGAGTGGCCTCCCTCCGACAGGAGAAAGAATCAGGTTGGGTAGGAAATCATTAGTGAAGTAGGAGAATGGCAGTCTGAGCCCCTGCAAATTTCTGCCAATGGTGGCCATCCCCAACCTTGCAGCCCCTGGGCCACCCAGCACATCCATATGCCCTTCACACATGGCACCTGCCTGAAAAACTCTGACCTCTAGCCCAGAACCTTCCATCTGCCTGATGGTTAAACTACGCACTCACAGGTTAGAACAGATAACATCTACTTCCATTCCCCTTAGATCCTGGTGGTTGTTTTCCTTTTGACTCACAATAAATCTTGATATTTAATTAACCTTCCACTCAGCATCAGAATATACTAAAAGTTGACATTTCCCAATCTTTTGTGTTTCACTGAAGTATCCTTTTCTAAAATGTTTGTTATTTCTCTGACCCATCATCCCAAATTCCAATATAATATATGAAACATCTGTCACAACACCAGGATGCAGAGGCCCAGCTGGCTCAGTGGTGGGAAACAGAATGGCCAGGGCACCCTGGAACCATATGAGCTACTTTGTTCCAAAACAAAAATGGATTATAAAATCTAGTTTGTGTACCCGTGGATTTATATGAGGGTCAGGCTGCTACTGTAACCCCTTGGCTGTCCTCTGCAGACTTTTCATCTCTTGTTCATGGAAAAGGATGACTCTGCTGTGAATGCAGATGAATTTTTGCAGTTTATCCTACTGGTCTTCTTACACGGAAAATGTAAAGCTCCTGGTACATTGTTTATCTCAGCAGCCCTAAGTGTGACTCTGGCTGTCCTTCTAAATGCAGTAGTGGATAGTTGGTGAGGGTTTGGTTGGCAAGGACTTCTCTTCATGTATTCAGGGACAGGTTTGTCTGCTGAATATTAACAATAACTATTTCTCTTAGAAGCCACAAAGAGATCATAACCATGAATTTCACTTTTTTATCTGAAGCCTGGGGATTGTGCAGTAAGTGAAAAATCCACTAGGTGGCTCTAGTGTTCTTCTAAGCAGATGCCAGCCGTGCTAAAAAGCTGTCTCGTTGCATTCCAAAGGTAAAGCAAAATATAAAAGTGAAAATGTTTTATTGTGGCTTAATATTCACCCTAGATGATAATGTGAATAGATTAGTATTCATCGTGGTTGATGAGAGACTAAGCTACCCAAGAGTGTTGAGAGATTTTTTTCCCCATCTCTATTTTTACATATATATTTTAATCTTTTAACCTTATTTTTATGGTTAATGAAACATTGATTTATGTACCTATAATCATTTGACATATATACTACCATTTCCTCTCCACTCACTTGGCAATCTCTCTCATATAAAGACACAGCTTCCAAAGGATGGGGTAATGCAACACAACTTTCCTTCAACTCAAAGCAATACAATTCTCATTCCTGACATTCTCAGTGATCACGTTGTTATTATTTTCAGTAACCTTATCTAAGCATGACCCAGGTTGAAATTTCCTCCTTACTAGAAAATCTCCTCTTATGTTTTAGAATATAATAGTAACAAAACTAACTTTTAAAATATGCTTGAGTCAGCCTTCTAGAATCATCTCAAATTCTTAATTCTCTTAATTTCCCTTTCATTCCCTCAGCTCCAGTGTCTTTCAGGTTTACAGTTCTGATTAACATGAAGTGTCAGCTACTGCCCTCAAAGCAGTCTGGGTAAATTCCCACGGTGCCAGACCCTATCTGAATCCCCAGAAGGACAGATGACAGCTGTTCCTTCCCCATCACACTAGAAATGTGGCACAAGAACAGGTCATGCATAGCACCCCAGACAGATATCCATTCGCCCTTGAGAAGTTTCTACCCCAGAAGATAGGTCATATACCAGGGCAAACATGTTCAGGAGTAGTGAAAATAATTGACATTTTCATATTAAGAGAGAAGAAATATGTGGCCAAATCTAAAATGAATTGCAAACTCCAAAGAATTTTGAAATGAAACATTTAAAAAAAAAAAGAAATTTGGGAGCTTTCAATAATAGTCATATGTAAGTTCCAAGTGTTGGTTACTTATTAGGTCATGTAAGTGTTTAAAAATTGTGACCAATAGGTAGATGGTAATTTTAAACTGTTAGATTCATTTTCTTTTTTCTTTTTTTAAAGATTTAATTATTTATGCCTCCAAGAGCTGAGACACAAGCCAGAGATTCAGGGGGTGAGAGGATTCACCAAAGACAGAGTGGGGAGCAGAACAGGTGGATTGACTGAAATACAATGCTAAGGGGAGCAATGGGCACGACAGGAGAGGTCTGCTGCACCATGTGGGTTGGCTCCCTGGCTGGGAACTGGGGCTCAAACTCATGCCAAAGTGGCTGGCAATAGCTGGGTAGTGCTGAGACTTAACCCCTGTGCCACCAGAGAGGCCCTCTCTTTGAGATCTTAATCTTAATGCTTTTGGTTATACATCCAGGAATAGAATTGCTGAATCATATAGGTAGTTCTATTTTTCAATTTTTTTTTTAAAGAAACTCCATACTGTTTTGTGGCTACACCAATGTACATTCTTACCAAATGTGTACAAGGACTCTCTTTTCTTTTTTTCCTCACCACCACCATTTATTATTTTTTTGGTATTCTTGTTGGAAGCCATCTCTTAGGTATGAGATTACTTTATTGCCCCCTTTTTGTACATATGTTGACTGTTAGTATACCTTCTTTGGAAAAATAACTACCCTATTCCTTGTCCATTTTTAAATTGGGTTATTTGGTTTTGGTGTTTTGGGTTTTTTTTTTTTTTTTTTTTTTGCTATTGAGTTGTAAGTGTTCATTATATATTTTAGAGATTAATTCTTTATCAAAAATATGATTTGCAAATATTTTTTCCCATTCCATAGCTATCCTTTTCTTTCTATAGTGTCTTTCTCTGGTTTTAGTATAAGTGATACTGCCCTCATAGATTCTGCAAGTGTTTTTGGAAGAGCTGAAGAGAGGTTAGCCTTGATTCTTCTTTAAATGTTGGTAGAATTTGCATCCTTCATTGCTAATAAACATCTTTCTAATCAATAAGTCTATAACATCATTAAAGTTATGACTAAAATATCTCATTCTTAAAGTGGTGTTGTATGCAATGAAACAGTAATTCCAAAAATATCTCAATGTCTTTCATTCAGTTGATAAACTTTTAAAGTGTTCATCATTCACATAGTATTTTTTAACACCCCTTTCTGAACCAGTCTGGCAGAACCAACTTATAGAGCTGGGGAGAAGTAAACATTAGGTTTGCAGACTCTCTTATGAGTATGATGAGGCCTTTAGGTGGCCCCTAAACCAATATGAACTTTAAAGAAAAGGAGATTAGGACACAGACATCCATATACAGATAGAAATACACAGGAGAAAGACCATCTGAAGACACAGAGAGAACACGGTCATCTACGAGGAGAGAAGTCTAAGAAAAAATTAACCTTGCTGACACCCTGATCTCAGATTTCTAGTCTCTAGAAGTGTAAGAAAATAAATTTCCATTGTGTAAGCCATGCATGCTATGATACTTTGTTATGGCAGCTCTAGCAAAACAATACAAGTATCCCTAGTAATTAGAACCTGACATTAATAAGGACACAAATTATCATCCTTATGATTCCTACTTCCTGCTACCCTTGCTTTTAAACCTCTCTGAATTTCTATTTCTTTATACCTATAATGAGGATAAATAAGTGGTTTTGCATATATCACAGGATTTTGTGGTAATGCACTGATACATTTATCAGGGAATATATAATAAAAATATACTATGTGTTAATTATATATGATCCTTTATAGATAAGAGAATCATGTAAAAGTAAGATATGGTATTTTAATTAATAGTGATGTATTTAATAAATTAGTTTTATGTAAAGTTAGCTCATAATTAAAAATCAATATTTCAATACAATCATAACTTTTCCATTTCAAATAACATTCCTATAAATAGGGCTAATATGAATATGCTAGAACTCAATTAGCAAGATTAAATATCATTTTGTATATAATTAGTAATGTATTTATTTCTCAGGGCAAATTAATGAAGTAAAATTAATGTTAATCAGATTTTTAAAGAGTCAAATGTATTCCATAATTCACATCTTTATCGTGTACAATATTCATCTCTTTGCTTTCAGCACTTAGCCAAAGAAAAGACACCTTAATTACCAAAATGTATCATAAATGAGGAAAAAATGTTTCCTACAGTTCACTGTTTTCTTGGGGTACTTTAGAAAGCCACTGTGTTCCTCTGTTCATAAAGAAACAAAGAACTCATTCAATTCAGTTCCATGCAGCAAAAAAAAGCCTGTGATGCTGATAAATATATCAACAGGTGAATGCAAAGGAAATGCCCTTAACACAACCTATAAAGCAGTAGAGGGACAATTCATAAGAAACCAACCACAGGGCCTCCCTGGTGGCGCAAGGGTTTGAGCACAGCACTATGAAGCTACCCGCAGCCTCTGCAGCATGAGTTCTATCCACAGCCAGGGAGCTACCCATATGGTGCAGCAGACCTCTCCTATCTTGCCCTCTGCTCCCCTCAGCAGTGTATTTCAATCGACCTGCCTGTTCTGTTCCCCAATCTGTCTCTGGTGAATCCTCTCACCCCCTGCACCTCTGGCCTGTACCCCAGTTCTTATATGCATAAATAAATAAATCTTTAAAAAAAAAAATGAAACCAACCACACAAAACCTATCTTTTTGGATTACTTCTCAGAAACTCAGAAAGATGCTGACAAAGCAAAAGACCTCAAGAACTGTGTCTCCCCCATGTTTTGAAGATACAAAGGAAAGAAACAAATGCTTAGAAATGTCTTTTTGTATACAAAGAAATTAGGTCACAGTCCTAAAAACAGATTGAAGAGAGACATTCCCTTATAACCTTTAGCTCAGAAATATTTTGTAGAGGAAGTAGGAACTAATTGAGGGAAGAAAGATTAAAAAGACAAGTACAAGACAGACAAGATCCTGGCTCATGGTTGCCCAACCTAACTATAAGTTGTCTATTAGCAAGAGTGGATATTTGTATAGATAAATCCTACAGTGCACTATTTATAAGTTTTAGGGTGTGTGTGTGTGTGAGAGAGAGAGAGAGAGAGAGAAAAAAAATACACTAGGTAAACAGTACAGACTAGAATTGCAACTGCCTAGAATTAAATCCTGGCTCTTATTAACTACAAACTGTGTGACTTCACTGAGTTCATTTTCCAGTGACTTAGTTTTCTCAATAGTAAATGGGAAAACTAATTACACCTGCCTTATAGATTATCAAGTTGTATAGGACACAGAATACTTGGAGATTAAAGATACAGTGTCTGCAATGAAAAATTCACCAGCAATGAGCTATGAACCAGCAATTCAACACCTATATAACCTCATTAATTCCTGCGTGTACATGCAGGAACTGGTACAAGAATTTTCAAGAATTTTCAAAAATAAGAGTAAAATAAAATATTTTTAGGCAAATAAAATCTGAGCTGGCTCACTGTCAACAGGCCTACATATTATACTTGGCTATTTAAAGCAAAAATAATAACAATATAGCATAAGATTTAATACACCTGGAAGTAAAATGCATGATAATAATAGCCTGAAGGATGAGAAAATGGAATTTTAACTGTTAGATCATGTTAGTCTTTAAGTGATATACTATTTGATGATAGAGTGTAATCAGCTAGAAATATATATTATGAACCTTAGGGCAACAACTGAAAATAAAGTGAAGTATATCTAATATGTATAACCCAATAGTAGAAATAAAACACAATACTAAAAAATACTTCATTAAGAAAGGCAGAAGCTGAGGGGGATAGGAATAAGAATAGATGGAATAAATATAAAATAAATAGTAAGACAATTTAAATTCAACTATGTAAACCTACATTAAATGTAAATTAAGAGGTAAGTATGGGTTCCAAAATTCTAAAAAGCAGTACCTAACTATGCTATTAGTGAAAAAAATTAAATATAAGACAGATTAAAACAAATTGGACTGCACTTTTCCTCTTTATAGCCGTTTCCTATCTCTCCTAGCTTGATGTTTCCTAGTTTATTGAGTTCATCATTTACAACTCTATCTTGAATATCACTGGATATCATCAGTCTCTAAGTCATCACGTACCAAATCTTTCTTAATCAACCACTAATGTTTATTAGTTATATTACATGGAATATAAACTGTTATTTCTGATATTTGAATTTTAGAGTGACAATTTATTCTTATACTTAGATTCTCCAATCTCTGTTGTCCTAGAATATCCATCAAATATTGATATTCTGAATAAATGAAAAAAATGAATAGATGGATGAATGACTGAATAAAATTACAAATATAACTGTACCTAAAAAAGGAAAAGAATTGATACTCTTACTTTTCTCAAAGCATGAGCATTTCTTGTTCTTCTGTGACAGTCATTTTTTTATATCAGATCTGCTGTTTCACTAATTAATTATAAGCCAACCTTTTCATTTGATTTCTAAATGTGAAACCAGAGTTTGGTAATCACATTTCACACAGTTTCCATTATAATATGTGGCATTTAAACACACTTAAAGTGAAGCTTGCATTTTCATGCTTATACATGAATGGATAAATGCTTTCAGTTTTTGCAACTAAATTTAAACTTTCTGGACTCTTTGCCTTTAGAATGTGCTAATCATATACCACAAAATGGCGCTGACTTCTATAGAACATAACTCAGCCAAGGATGCTGTGTTCCATCTTTGCAGTGAAATGTAAATTTATCAGAAGACTGAATAAAATCTTTCTTAATAGTTTTCTTTTACATTTGGGGTGCAGAAAGCATACTAAAAATATCCTCTGAACTGCTGCAATTTTCAAGTATTGGAACTGATAATTTTCATTCACTTTAAAACTTTGCCTTCAGAATTTTATTGGACATGAGAGAACAGTACTGTGAAAAGCCAGTGATGCTATCTTTTTTTGCTTACACCATTTATTTCTTTCATATCATCACCAGCTAAAGGTGCTGGCATGTTTTCATTGACTGATTGATAGAGGTCAATATTTTCCTTTAACTTCTTTATTCATTTCCTTACATCCCAACCTTGTCTTCATTTTGAAATCAATGTATACCTGACTTGAAAAGAAAATACTTTAGTAGGTCTAATTATTAATCACTTTAAAGCCTAACAAAAAATAAATAAAAGCTTTTGAATTCCAAACTACAAATGAGCAACTTTTCCAATTAAGAATCTTTATCAATGCACATTTTGCTATTGGCAAAGTGAGTATGACTTAGCATGTCCTTTCTTTTTTCTATTTTTACAAGTATTTCCCTGGGTAATGTGCATTTTTTCACTAGTGAAATTTTGTGATTCTTGTATAAACTACTTCCTCCAGTCTTTATCAGAAATGTGTCTGCTGGACTATGAATTTTCTTTATATCAGATTTTGTCACAGTGGCCTCTTCCCTCCTTAAACCCACAGTTTGCTGGGTATATCCTTTGTAATTGCTGGGTATCTTTGTAACTGTAAAATAAGACAAATAGTAAAATCATCCAATTCATAAAGAAAGAAAGAAAATTATCTCTATAGAGCACATGCTGTGATTGTAGAATATTCTAAATACTACACACATACGCATTTACACTCCAAAATTACTAGAACTAATAAACAAATTCAACCAAGTCACAAGATAATTTAAAAAATCAGCATTAAAAAACAGTTGCATTTATATACAAAAACAAATATCTAAAGAAGAAATTAAAAAAGTAACTTCATTTTTAATAACATAAAAAAGAATAAAATACTTGGAAATACACTTAACCAACAAGGTGAAAGATGGTACACTCAAAACTATAAATCACTGATGAAGGAAATTAAAGGACATACAAATAAATGAAAAGACATCAATGTTCATGGATTGGAAGAATTAACATTTTTAAATGTCCATATTATCCAAAGCAACCTACAGATTCATTGCAATTCCTGTCAATATACAAGTGTATTTTTTACAGAAAAAGAGTGAAAAAATCTGAAAATTGATATGTAATCACAAAAGACCCTGAATAACCAAAGTAACATTGAGCAACAAAAACAAAACTGAAGTTATTGATTTCAAAATATATTTCAAACTGCAATAATCAAATAACATAATATGGGCATAAAAACAGGCACATGAACTAATGGAACAAAATTAAGACCCTAAATATAAGCCCATGGAAATACTGTCAGCTGACCTTCAACAAAGCTGTCAAGAACAAATGATAGGGAAAAGGTAATCTCTTCAGTAAATGGTGTTAGGAAAACTGGATATCCACATGTAGACGAATAAAATTATACTCTTATCTCACATTATGCAAAAATCAGCACATGCATGGAAGATAAAAATGTAAGATCTAAAGCTGTAAAACCCCTGGAAGAAAACACAGTGAGAATCTTGATGCCAACAAAAACAAATATAGTCAAGTGGAGTTATAGCAAAGTAAAAGTCTTCTACACAGTAAAGGTATAAACAAAATGAAAAGACAACCCTCGGAATGGAAGAAAATATTTGCACACTATATATCTGATAAAGGGATAATATACACAATATAAAAAGAACCCCTGCAATAGCAAAAAAATAATAATAATCTGATGTTAAAGGTGGCCTAAAGACTTGAGCACACATTCCTTCAAAGAAGACAAACAAATAGCTAGTAGATATATGTAAAAAAGCTCAACAACATTTAATCATCAAGGAAATAAGAATCAAAACAGCAATGAACGATTATTCACACTTGTCAAAATGGCTGTTGTCAAAAAAAAGACAAAAAAATGTTGGAAAGGATCTGAAAAATTGGAATCCTTGCACATAATTGGTAGAGATGCAAAATGATTCTGCTGCTGTGGAAAAGAGTATGGAGGTTGATGAAAAGATATAAAATAAAACCACATGACCCAGCAATCCCACTTCTGGGTATTTACTTTAAAGAAATGATAGTAGGATCTCAAAGAGATATCAGCACTCCCATGGCCATAACAGTACTGGTCACAATAGCTAAAAGGTAGAAACAACATCTCAAGAACAGACGAACTTATAAGGAAAATGTGGTATACACATAGAGTGGAATATTATTCACCCTTAAACAATATTATCAGAATATTATTATTATTGGAATATTATTAACCCTTAAAAGGAAATCTTGCCACTTATAACAACACAGATGAACCTAGTGGACATTAAGTGAAATAGACTAGACATGGAAGGACATATACTACATGATACCTCTGATATGATGACTCTATGAAAGTCAAACTCAGAGAAGCAGAGTAGAATAGTGGTTGCCAGGGGCAACAGCAAGGTATAAGTCACCATACAAAGTATCAGTTATACAAGATAAATAGGCTCTAAAGATCCACTATACAGGCAAGTGCCCAAGGTTAACAATACTGTATTGTATACTTAAAAAATTGCTAAGAGGGTAGATCTTAAGTAATAACAAAGAAGGAGGAAACTTTTGGAGGTGACAGGTATGTCACACTTCAAGCATACCTCAGTAAGCAGTTTAACAAAGAAAAAGTTAAGCTGACACTTATTTGAAGGGGTGAAATCTATTAGTTTAAAATTTTGCTTAAGATTGTTCCAAAAAGATACTGAGATCATCTGTTTTCATTCACTCAGGCAATAAGCAGATGTTAATGGCATGCCTACTATGTGCAGTTACTGTGCTAGCCCAAACCAGCCTGTTATTTGCAAGTTGTGTGGCTCTTTCTATGCTACAATTGTTTGTGTATATATATGAGAAAGATAGGAAATCTAACAGCATTCCAGAAAATAATAGTGTGAGAAAAGATGTCATGGAGAGAAATAAGAAAAGTAAAAGCATGACTATATAACAAATAAAAAAATAAAGCAATTAAAGAAAAGTATAGTGAAAAAGAAATGATGGAACTTGTGGGAGGAAGTGGAAAAGATGTAAATATATATTGAAAAGAGTTGTTGCTAGACTTGAAAGCAAAACTCCATTAGAGAAATAGAGGGCAGTAATTGAACATAGCTGTAACTGAATTGAACAGAGTAATGAATAGGACCTGGGAAAATTTCACAGGCTAGATTGGAATTGAACAAAGAGAAGGAAAGATCAGATGGTCTGAATACCAATTTCAAGTGACCAGTTAAGTGTCTGTATGAATGACTCATTGTTGCTCATTTTCCTTCCCCAAATCTCAACTTTCAGAAATCTAAAAAGCTTGCTGTATATTCAGACAAAATGAGTCTGGGCTCTTGAGTAGCCTCAGCTTAATAACAAGTATACTGAGTAGCATTTCTCTCTCCAAACCCAGTGAAGCCTGTTTCACACAGCAGTGGTCTACACAGTAATTCCCAGAAATGCTGTTGACAGTCTTTAGTTGAATGAAATTAGTAGCTAATTTACAGCCCCAGAAGGTTTACCAGACACTTTCTCTTAAATGTAATTTGTGTTTAAAATAATGATCCCATGTGGTTATTTGTTTTCTCATAAGATGAACTTAAAAGTAAGCAAAAAAGATATTTCTGTTTCACAAAATCAATCATCTGGGATTTGGTGGAGGTTCTTATTTATAAAATCTGATTCGTCTATAATGGTTCATTTGGATGATTTTGATGATTGGTTGGTATATCTATATGCAGTATATTTCCAGAGGGACGACAAGACGAAATAAGGAGCCAAAAAAGAAATGCACACAGAGTGCTTGGTCCACACTGTGGTCATTCAGCAAAAAAGAAATGCACACAGAGTGCTTGGTCCACACTGTGGTCATTCAGCTTCACAGTGTTTCAGATTGAATTGCATTATGCACATTTACCAGAAGGTGACACCAAGTGCGATCTTCTTCCGTCCTGCTGAGCTGTGGCACCTGGCCCTCTCCCCAGACCTGCACAGATCACTTTGCTGTTCTGTACACTGAGACGGCTTCTGTCATCTACTCGAGAAAATGGAAGGCCAGGGAAGCTGAGTGTCGCCTCACACTGCCGCCTAAGTGAGCGCCAGAGCCAGGCCGCCTTCGCAAGCCCACCCCTTGCCACCCAGGCAGAAACTCCTCAGATTTTCAGCTTTGTTCCAGGTTTATTCACTAGGACAGGAGAGTGTGGGTGCTGCTGGAGAATGTTCTGGGGGCTGGATGTTAACTGTGAGAAAACCAACGCATCATTAGAACATGTTCTTATGCAGTTCTCATTTCATACTGAAAATTTAGTACAAGGGACATTATTCAGTTTTATTAACATCAGTGCTGTGCCCCTCCACCCCCCCCAAAAAAAAAGCTTTAATGAAATAAAAGAAAAAAGTAAAGTTCCATTTTCAAGCCTTTATTTTTTGGTTTTCCTTCTGATCTGAAAAACCCTTATGCTCCCCACTCCCGCCCTTCCTAGGTCCAAGTGCCAACTGCCTGTTCCCATGTTCAGCCAGTTCTGCCCTATTAGTCTCTGCCTTTTATTTACATAGTGTGGCCTGTTAGAATCAAGAAATCTGTGAGGGTAAGGGTATGACAATAGCATTTTTAAAAACCTTTCCATGTGGTTTTCCCAATCATGTTCCTAACCCTGTGAGATGTTAGGTGTCTGGTGCCCATTTTTTTTAATATCTTATTTTATATAATTCTTACATCATTTTTCATTTTTGCACAATGCATGCATTTTCATTTTGGTTGTATTCCCCATACAATTGCACCCCCCTTATTTTGATTCTAATCCTTCCTCTCCCCCCGCCTCCCCATAGTGTGTCTCTGGATTATAGTTGCTTGTTGATTTTGATTTTTTCTTTATTATAGTTAGTCTTTTTTCTGGTCCCTTATATCCTCCTAGGTATTTACCCAAATGACACAAAAACATAAATTCAAAAGGGCACCTGCACCCCTATGTTTATAGCAGCACTATTTATAATAGCTAAGGTATGAAAACAACCCAAATGCCCAAAACTAGATGACTGGATCAAGAAGATGTGGTCCATATACACCATGGAATATTACTCAGCAATCAGAAAAGATAAACTCATGCAATTTGCAACAACATGGATGGAGCTAGAAGGGATCATGCTCAGAGAAATAAGCCAGAAAGAAAAAGGAAAATACCGGGTGGTCTCACTCAAAGCAGGAATCTAGAAAACCTAAATAATGATGCCCATTTTTAACCAGCTTCTCTCCTGATTGAATGTCTTTGGAATGCAGCCTGACCTGCTACTTCCTATGCCTTCCACCATAAGCTTTTCAATGCCACCTCCTGCTTTTCAAATCATTATTTGAATACCCTGGAATACCTCTTGAATACCCTCAGTGCCCATGTGGTAATGCCCTCCATGGTCTTTCAGATGAGGCCCAGCAGCTGGCATAGGAAAGCTAAGCTCTCCGAAGACAACTAGATGGGCATTAGCAACCAGTCTCCAGCCAGGACAGATTTTCAGGCACTTTGATAAGGGGGTACAAAGCTTAGGTGATTCATTTAGGGCCTTCATTTCAACACTTGAAAGGGCCTCATCATTTTTTGATGCCACTAACTCAATTATTAGGGAAACACCACACTTTTTGGCTCGATAGTTAATTAGATTTTTACAACTGAATAGATCCTCCAGTCTTTTCCTCAGGTTTTTTCAATGACAAGATGAAATGAAACCTCTTCTTACACAGGGAAGACTCTACCCTTAAAAGCTCCCTGGCCCCAGGCCCTCAGTGTGACTGCTTTAACATTTAAACAAAATATAGCATTGCATTTTTCTCTTTCCTTTCCATTTATTGTGTCTCATACAGTGTGTCCACGGCACTTAGAAAAATCATCTTCTATTCTTGTTCTCATGAAGGAAAAAGGAGCTTGGATACTCATTTCATGTATTTACCTGAAAGACAAAACATTATTAGGAAGACAGTAATAATCTCCCCACTGTCGCAGGCCATTACTGTAAACCATGCTAGGATTACACTGAAAAGCATAGCGATTCAGAGCCCTTTCTCTTGTAGATCACATTCACAGCCAATTAAGTTCCTGGTAGAAAAGTGGCCTGCAGCTGGCTTGTGTCCAACAATAAAAACAACTGACATTTGCAATGTGAATGCTTTATACACATGGCCTCTGTGGATTCTCCCAACAGAGCTGAGTCTCGAGCACATCAAGTGACTGAAGTGCCAAAAGCAAATATCTTGACCAAGATGAAGAGGTAGAGTCAAGATTTGAACCCAGGGAATCTTTCCCATAGAACTCTGAGATCAGGGTCACCATTGTTTCTGGAACTACGCCTGGGCCCTCAATACCCACTAGGCACTCTGTCCAAATGACTGGCCTTGGAGCAGATGTCTAAGTCTTTTTTTTTAAACCTTTATTTATGCATACAAGAGCTGGGGTACAGGCCAGAGATGCGGGGGGTGAGAGGATTCACCAGAGACAGAGTGGGGAGCAGAACAGGCAGATTGACTGAAATACACTGCTGAGGGGAGTGGTGGGCAAGGCAGGAGAGGTCTGCTGTGCCATGTGGATCAGCAACCTGGCCCACCGGGGATCTAATTCATGTTGCAGATGCTTTGGACAGCTTCGTAGTTAAGGGGTGTGGGAGGAACACATGACACCCAGCCTCTGCTACATAAAAGGCAGGACCATCCCCCCTGGGGCCTAGCATGTGTCTGAGGCACATGTCAAAGTCTGTGCCTCCACCTCTGTAGCAGAGATGGGGCAGAGGCAAGGAAGAGCCTGCCATCTTAGCACTTAGCCCCAGCCCATTAGTAAGTCCAGGCATCAGTACTGAGCTCTGGCTATGCCCATACCCTGGCATCTAATCTGTCTATTGTACACAGCCAGTGAAATTGCTTAAAATCAGTAATAGAGACTGACAACCATGAAAACATTTGTAGCAAGGAAATTTCATACATCAAATCAATAGGAATCAAATTCAAAGCTGCAGGATCGACACTTCCTTCTTGTCTCTTCACTACATATTATTCCCTCCCCATATTATTAAATGTGCAATTTTTATCATAAAGTATAACCACAGGCATCACTAAGCCACCATGGTTATTAAACCAGGCACTCATAATCATCACCTAATCATAAGCCTTCGTAATCAAGGTAGTCTCCTTTCTTGATATGGTTTTAATTTATAAAATGCCCCATTGATGTAGCTGAATGTTGTGACAAATTAATAAATAATCAGCTACATGTAGATATAACTATATTTTAAGTAACAACAGAACAAGCATCTCTTTAAATAAATTAAACATATTAACAGTGGCTTTGCGAACTCTTCGATGCAGCAAATTGTGTCCATAAATTATGCCAAGTGTTTATAGCTTATAAATATATTCATATGATTTTATAACTGATTGACACTCGCTGATGAACTAGTTCTTGAAAATGTTCAGTAGAATACAAAAGGAAAAGATTAAAGAGGTTGTGTAATGTTTAGGGGGGTGTGTGTGTGTGTGTGTGTGTGTGTGTGCTTGTGTGGACACGTGTGTAATCAACATGTGTTAACAGTCATCAGGAAGTTTCACTCTGCTGCATTGATTTGGGGGCTGTGATTTTATTGTAGCCAGAGTGACTCTGCATTAAATGTACAAAATGAACAAAATGCTCCGACAGTGGTAACCAGGTTGTTGGCTGCCTAATCACTCCAGACATGAGGCAAGAAAGTATGATACTCATTTTTACAGCTACATTTTAAGATGTGCCACCATATGAAGCTGAGAATAATACGAGCCAGAGGGACAGAATCATGGGGTTTTTTCATACTATTTTACTAGACTATTTGGTTGTACTGCTGTTGCATACTTACAAATTATGGTTATTCTAGTGGGACTTTCTAAAATCATCTAAGTGTGTGTATGTGTGCATGTCTAGAAAGAGGTGGGGGGAGTAGGGAGAAAAGGGGATGGGGAAAAAGGGCAGAGAAGATGGGACAGGGGAGAGCTTGCTGGAATTTCTGTTTGAGCAAAATGCTTGCTCATATACTAAAGCACCCCTTTGAGTGAGGGTACAAACACATGAGGAAGTTTTTTACTTTTCTTGGTGCTCATCCTCATCACCTGCCCCCCATCTCTGTACAGATTCTCAACCTCTATCTATTTTCCTTCCCAAACTCTGTGCCTCCTGTGGGAGCTGTTACCAAGGGAAGTATGAGCAGGGGCATATAAGGCAGTCATTCTGCCATCTTTCTGTAGTAGTAGGGATGCTGAAAAGAGAGGTTTTAACCCCCGTCTGTAGCAGTCCCCTCCTACAAATATATGCGTGTTAATCTAGGTTTTAAAAAAATGTGGGCTTGCTTTGCAAACTCAGCTTTCAAACAAGTTCCCTTGCACCCCTAGCAATCAAATCACCACCTCAAGGCCAAGCTGTGTAAAAATTCCAGAGAAGCCACTGTACATATGACCCAGTGCATTTGGATTCACTCACTCTGCACAAGGTTAACAATTATTTCTCCCATTTGTGGTGCTCAAGGACAGAAGAGCAAATCCAGAAAAGAGATTTTTATACCTCTTGGGATCAGAAGAAAATCCTATTTCTTGGCCTGTAATCTCCTAACATAAGATAAAATTCAATATTCTGAGATGAACTTGGAATGTACTGAAAGATATCCTTGCTTCTAGAGCTATTAAGTTATTCAATAACACCTTTTTTAGGGTGGAAACATTTTAAGGAGAGGAGGTAAGGTGCTAATGCAAGGAAATAATGTGACCTGAATCTTAAAAGGCGAGTTGGTGTTCTCTAAGTGAGGTGGACAGAGGCAAAAGGAGTAAAGATTCAAGGGTCCTGCTTATTCAAAGAGCAAAGCCAGACAATTGAAGACTGTAGTTCCAGGTGAGCAGGAGTGAAGTCAGCCACATCCGACATTGTGTCCCCAGAGCTTAGCTTAGTGCCTGTAACAATATTTGAAAATTGAATGAATAAATAAATAAATTAAATGTAGTTCAGTATGGCAGGTGAATAGGAATGATGTTTGTGAGAGGAGCAATAAATGTGAGATACAAGCAAAGTCCATGGTGATCCTTGAAGGTCAAGCTTAGGATTTAGGGACTCCATGGACAGAAGGAAGCCTTTGAGAACTTTTGAAGCAGAAGAATAATGTGGCCACATTTGCATTTTAGAAAATCACCCTGGAAACTATGAGAAGGATGAATCAGAGATCAGGAGACTAAGTAGAAGAAGATTGACATATAATCCAAGTTAGAGATGATGAGCATGTAATCCCAAAAAGCAGCAGTCAAGATCAAGAGGGACATGGGTTCTAGAGAGAGCATGGGAGCATCCTGGTAAGATCTGGTGACCAACAGACATGGGATAAGGAAATGGAAGAAAAGACATGTGATGCTCAGCTCACCTGCGTGTGGGACACCCAGTACATGTCACAGAGTCCAAATTTGGAGGAAGAGAATGCATCCCACTTTAGGCATGTTGAGGTTCAGGGGAACATTTCGGGGGAGATGATCAGCAGGTAGTCAGATGTGCAGGTCAGGAATTCAGCAGAGCTGGTCTTGTACAGAAGTGTCTAACTTCCAAAGTCACTACCCAAAATGCTTCACAGCATGAGGAAGTCATTGGAGGGAATGGTTGATTTATGATTGAGGGGGTTAGACTTCAACATTTAATCAAGAATCTGCTTATTCATCATTCCACAGATATCCAACTGCCTCCTCAACATTTTCACTTGTTGACAAGATAACTCAAACTCAGCATGGTCAAAACTAAGTTCCTGATCTTCCCTAAAGGGGGAAAAAATAAAACAATCTACCCTTCATCCTTCCTCCATCTCACTTAATGGCAGCCACATCCTTCTATTTGCTCAGGCCAAAAATCTTGATTGCCTATATCCTGGATGCCTCCCTGTCTCTCTTACTCCAAATTCATTTACCAGCAAATCCTATTAGCATTACTTTCAGAATAGATCCCGAATCTGACTATTCCCTCATATGTTTCACTGCTGCCTCTCAGACCCACACACCACCATCTCTTGTCTGTGCTGTGGTAGTGGCTTCTAATTGCTCTCCTGCCTCCATACTTAACCCTCTGTGGACTTTTATCAGTATGGCAATGAGAGACACCATATTACCACGTAAGACCTGACTTCTCTCTTATCATTCTCCCCCCAAGCTCATTGTTGATCCCAACACACACTCATTTCATGGTCCTTGTGCTTGCTGTTCCATCCCAGTACACTCTTCATCAGGTTAACTACATAATTTATCCCTTTCAGGTCCTTTACAAACCTCACTTTCTCGAAGGGGGTCTTCCCTGCCTCCTTATTTAAAAGTATGCCTCCCTAACCCCCCTCTCTATTTTTTTTCTATAGTACCTAGCATAGTCATATATTTCATGTATTTTTATTTTTTTCCCCACACTGGAAAGCAAGTTCCAGGAAGAGAAGGATTTTTGTTATAAGTGATTTTTTTTCTCAGCATATTTAACAGCACTGGAATAGAATAGAATATTCTCCAGATAGAATATCTCGATTTTCTCTCTTATTCACTCAGTAAATATGTGGAGGGAAGAAAAGAGAGAAGGAAGGGTGGGAGGGGAGAAAGGACATAAGAGATGTGACATGGTAATCAGGGAGGAGGCATCACTACAGACAAAGGTATCAGAGAAGATGGAAAGTGATAACTGATACAGGAGACAGGGTGGGTCTCAAAGGGAGGTACTAGAGGGTGTCAAAGGCAAAGGACTAGACTTAGAGGCATGTTCTTATTTAAGGAACAGGAAGACAAAGCAGAGCCAGCAAGTGCCCCCCAAAAAAATGAGGTAAAAGAAAAATTTCAAATAGTGCATTATCTTTATCATCTACATTAAACCAAACTTTCAGATCCATAGGATTGTCTCGCTTGGCTTTGGTGATATGTTAACATACTTGTATTCTGTTCTTAGCGCTGTTAACGCTAAGATGGGCTGATGTGTCCTTAAGAGGCCTGCATTCCGGCCCCAGTTTTGCCTCCTATCTGTTCTATGGCCTTGAAAAACTCCCTCAAACTCCCACCTCCCTCTGATCACCAACCAGTCAGAAGGGGTTAAAAATACTACACTATTGCAAGCCTCGCAGGTGTTATGAGAAATGAAATCACATAAATAATTTTAAACACATTAAAAAACTGAACAGAAGTCTAAATTTCAGTGAAGGCATTAGGCTATTTTTCTAATTCAGCTCTCAAGCTACTACCCAAATTAGACTACCAAGAGAAATGACAGAATTATTTTTCTAAATTAAAATAACAAGATAGAGGTTTGTAAATATATTTGCCAGATTTTATTAATAACTTAACGATATATTCAGCACCGTGACAGCATATCAGATACAGCACATCAGATACAGAGATCAACGTGGTCCCTGCTACGACAGGACTTAGAATCTAGTCAAGAAGGGAAATGCCAGTCATGAAGAATAAAGCATGAATCAATCTGTAGCAAATGCCACAACACCAATGCAATCAATATACAGAGAAGTGGAGATTGCTGGGTGAGGGATGGAAAAGAGGAAGGTCTTGAACAAGAGAAAAATGACAGATGGAGAGGAGAGGGACAGGAAGGGCATCCCCCAGAGGGAAGGGGGCACAGACAGGGCTTGGCCAGAGGCAAGGTGCACAGTTAGCTTGGAACATGGTACAATTAAGGGGAGCAGCAGGAGACAGTCAGACTATAAAGGGCAGGATGCCAGGAGTCAGGATTTTGTTCTGTGGACAGTGGAGCATGATGAGGGCAGCAAAGCACCCAGAGAAACAAAGTAACACAATTAGAGCTGTGATTAAGATGGTACAGCAAAAAAGGTAGGCTTCAGGAGGGGAGTCGGTAGCATCTGGTCATCTGGTTGAATTTTTTTTTTTTTTTTGGAATTGAGGAGGATTTTTTAAGTTGCTCATTAAAACAAGCAAAGAGGGGGCCTCTCCGGTGGCGCAGCGGTTGAGCGCTGGGTTATGAGGCTGCCCGAAGCCTCTGCGGCGCCGGTTCGATCCCTGGTTGCTCCCTGGCCACCGGAGGAGGGTCCTGCATGGCGCGCAGACCTCTCCTGCCGCCCGCTGCTCCCCTCAGCAGTGTACTTCATCACTCTGCCTGCTCTGCTCCCCGCTCTGGCTCTGGTGAATTCTCTCACCCTCCCGCACTTCTGCTTGTACCCAGTGCATGTATAAATAAATCTTTAAAAAAAAAAAAAAAAAAAAGCAAAGAAGGTATATTCTCTGAAAACTGTCACCTGTTTATTCACCCAAAGAAAATTGATTTCCATAGCATCATGGAAGTGTTTCCCCCTCTCCCGCCTTTTCTGAATCAGACAGTGTTTCACTATTGAATGTAAAGTTCCAAATCAGAAGAGAAACGCACTGTCCATGGAAGCCAGGAAGAACAGCCAGGGCAGAAAGTAGTGTGCCAGCTCCAGGTCAGGGCTGAAAGGAGAGGGCTGGGACAGCTGAAGTGGTGATCCGACAATCTTTGGGGATCATAGGCTCCTTTGAGACTTTGCACATCACTCAAATATGTGAAACTCTGCAAACAGTTTCAGGGAGTCCCAGACACTCCTATCAAGAATATCTGAGCTGCAAAAGGCTTAATGAAGGATGCTCCAGGAGCCCTTTGGAAGACAGCCATTCCCTCTTTCAGCCTTTCACAGGCCCAACCTTTCCCCCTTTGCTTGGAGAAGTGGTTTCAAGTCTCAGCAGCAGCAGCACAACTCCTGATATTTTCAGCACAAAATTCTAGAAGCTGTCTCTAGAATGAGGCATCCTGTATTTCTTCCTGCAATTCAAGGGGAGCTCATTCAGTCCCAGATCAGAAAATCAGGAGATTCCCTTGCTCTCCTTGGCCTCCATGCTATCCTTTGACCTTCATTCTCCAGCCGTCTTTCTGTCTCTGCAGTAGCAGTGGAAATAGCTAAAGACTAAAGAATAGAATGCTGCTAATGTCCAGGATTCCTGTTTATTTCAGAAAGGGAACCGACTGCAGAGTCAAACTCTCTTATTCACCTACAAGAAACCTAGGGAGTGTGCTTTTTCTTGGAGACACAGACAGCACCTTTCCATTTTCAATTCCTTTCTCCTCCAAACCTGCCCCAACCCCGTCAGCCAAGTAGAGCCACTTTGGATCACTGTGGACCGGTGAAGAGCCACATAACCTCAAAGCATCAACATTGAACATTCAAGTACTGAGTAAATTTCTGAATGTCCTAAGTCCTACTTTTGAGTGTTCTTTTTCTGCATTTGAGTGACATTGCTTAGCTGGATTTGGTTTGCTCTGAACAAAAGAGATAGCTACAAGGCCCAAGGAAATGGGTCAGGGAGCTCTTTCTCTCAGGTACCTAGAGTCTGTATGCTCTTGGGCCTATTGCTATATCTTCCAAGAGCCTCAATCTGGGGGTGGGGGGGTGGAGGTGAACGGGAATAATCATTCCTACCTCATCAGACTTTGTGGCTATTAATGTGGCTCATGATACACAGCACTGAGCACAATGTCTGGCTCAGAAGGCGCTTTTGGTATCACTTCCCTTCTCACCCCAGCTTTTCCCCAACCATTGGTTAACCAATTGATATTGCAGGGTGTTAGAACTTAAAAGAAACTATCCCTGAATATGTCTGTGCCTGCCATTCCAGAGAATAGCCCAGCGATGAGAAGCTATGTGATCATAAGCAAATGTACTAACTACTCAGGACCTCAGTTCTCATCCCTAAATTGCTGAACTTGTTTGAGTTATCTCCAAAATTCCCTCCAACTCTTTTTCCCGCTCTACCTGCCCTTTCGAGTTATTACAATGCGACACGTGCTGCTACAGCTGTTTCCAAGGTTGTAACTGCAGAAAATAGTCCAGTAATTTTGAGAACAGAGAGGAAGGTATTTAAGGATAAACAGCAGGAGACCTAACTATTACAACCAGGTAGAAAGATACAGAGAAGAGAGATAATGCTAAATTACTATGGAAGTGCAGGTGGGAATTACAGCAACAAAAGCAATCGCTGCACGAGAGGCTCACGGAGGTTCTACCATGTGTGACGAAATGTCGTTTCCAAAGGTTTTTAATAATTGTGCTTCAGCTAGAAGATTTGTAATTACAAACATGAATAATCCCCAGCATATATCATTTCTAAAGATAGAGGCTATAATTCTGTTCCAGATGAAAAGCAGAGAATATCTCATACTAATCGGTAAGTGACAGGCAGTAACAACCAATTAGGGTGATGCATCCACAAAACTGGAGTCAAAATAGCCCACGTACAGATGCTGCTGGGTCCACAGGAAGGAAGGGACATCATTATCACATCCAGCAGTGAAAGGCTCCAGGTGAAGAGAAACCATATCACACAAAGAGGAAGGATGAGGACATTACTGTATAAGACAGCACAGGGGTCCTACCTGAGTAAACTCTCCAACACAATAAAAGGAAAAGAAAATTGAGTGTAGAGACAGTTGATGGAAAATGTAAACCCTTCACCTCAAACTACTGGCTTGTGTGTAAACCTGTGTTTCTCAGGCTTTTCCAAGGCTTGCAAGATTCGTGGCTTATAAACAGGCGACAGGTACGTCAGGCAAACCAAGGAATGAATGAGTTAGATTCCTCTCAGCTGGAGTCACCCTCGACCCCTTTCTTTCTTGCACATCCCACATACACTCACTCAGAAAATCCTGTCGGATCTCCCTACAAAACTCAAAACCACTTCTTAGAACCTTTATCACCTCCCTGGATTAGGTCTGTGGCCTCCTGGTGATCTCCTGCGCCCTACTTTTACCCCTCCCTCCAATTCTACTCCCAACATATTAACCAGGGTGACATTTTTCACTTCTCTGCTGGAAATTCTTCACTGGTTCCCCATTTCACTCAGGGTAAAAGCCAACAAACCTTTTTCATTGGCCTAAAAGGCCCACAAGTCTCCCTGCTAATCTCTTTTCCCCAGAATTCATTTCCACGCTGCTTTCTTCTCTCACATTCCAGAGAAGCTCCAAGATTAGGGAATTTGTATTGACTGTTGCTTCTCCCTAGAAGGTTCTCTAAATATCTACAAGTCTTCACTTCCTTTAAATAGCATCTTTTCAGACCACCCATCTTTCACCCTGCTACCCCTCACTCCCCAGTTCTTGTATCTTGCGCTAGTTGTCCCAGTTCCTTTATCTTGAAGCATGTGTGAGCTCTAGCATGCTTTTGAGTGTCCAGATTTATTATGTAGACAATTTGCTTCTTTATCTCTTCATGCTAGCAGGGCAGAGACCTTTGTTTTGTTCTCTGAAATAACTCAAAGATTTAGAACAATGTCTAGCATACAGCAAATATTTGTAATTATATGTGGAAAGAATGAGTAAAAATAACAGAAAATGCAACTCTAATTGAATTAGAAAAGGAAAAGACTGGCTCATGTAGCTGGAAGTTCAGAGGTTTGTGTGGGGGCCAGGGAGGAACTCTGCTTCCCTGGGACACTCCTGGTCAATTCCTTTATCCAACCAATCTCAAGAGGGCTGCAAAAGCTCTAGAACCTATCTGGGGTGGGAAAGGATGACTTTTTGGGTGAGGATACTTTAAAGCTCCAGCAAGCTTCTTCTATCATTTAATAGGCCTAAAAGCTGAACTAGTCTTTGTTGCTAGGGCAATGAGACACAATGCTTTGCCTCTCTGAGAAAAGGGATGGAAAAGCATGATGTACTTGGCTTAATCAAGACCCACCCCAACTATATGGTCATTTCCCAATGGGGGAGAAAAGCAATGGATGGAGAGAGGGGGGCAAACCCCAGTGTCCATTTCTCCAAATTAGCTAAAAAAGTCAGACAGGAAGACAGAGGGGAGAGAGGAAATAATCAGTTCAAGAAAGAGGCTCTGGAAAACTAAACACACTGAAAGCATCTCAACTGATTTCGCTGGTTACACACTCTGAATTCAGTAGTGCATGGACTTTATAATTCCTTGGCCTCGCTCTGCAGTGTTGAAAGTGCTGATCCAGGCTGCCCAGAAGCCCGGCTCCAGTGTGACGGTCTCACACCATCCCTGTTGGTCCTTATTCACACAGTGAATATATTTAGGGATGAATGCAAAACAAATTTGTTATTGATTCTGGTCTCACTCAAAACCAAATATAACAAATGTTTTGTGCTCTTGCAGCTTATCACTGGGGATAGGTGACTGAAATATGGTATGCTGCTAGTTCTTTATTTGCTAAATGTGTGATGTGGGGTAGGATGGGGACATAGATGCAAAAGCTGCTTTCTGCTGTGTTTTTTGCTTTGTGCCTAAACCACAAGAAAAGCTTCTCAGGCCCACTGATTTCCAATCAAAGATCATTCCTCCCGGAATTGGCTAGAGTCTATCTCTGGGCTATGAAGAAAAGCAGTGGGGGATGGGAAAACCTTGTTTAGTGAAATTAGAAAGAGAAAACTCCTGAGAGAGGAATGATTAAGAGAAAATATTTGAGACACAATTTGTATGCACAATTTCAGGCAAACAGTGGGCAGATTATAACAGGATCATATCTATTCATACTGTGAGCGGGACTTCATGGAAATAACTGATGAGAAATTAGATTCCTACACACAAACTCCCACACAAGTGATACTGTGAGAATCTTAATCTTTTAAATCCATATAGCAAAGAGAACTTGACTTTTTTTTTAACCCCAAAGTTATTTCATTCTGTGGGTTGATTTTTTGGATGGTTGGTCTTTCTTTGGGGGAAGGAGAGGGCTGGGAGAGTAGAGTTGGGGGAGGGACACAGTTTTTTACTGTTTTTACTATAATCCTGGTTGTGTGTGTATATATAGTTGCAGTGGGCAGAACAATGGAACCCATAGAGGTATGCATCCTGGTCCCCATCACCTGTGAGCGTTAGGTAACACGGCAAGGATGAAGGATGCAGATGGAAATATATTTGCTGAACGATTGACTTTAAAATTAGAGGAGATTCTGGGTTATCCTGATGAGAAGGGAATATTAAAAAAGGGAACCAGGAAGGCAGCATGATGCAAAACTAACCCTTGATAGCTGACTACAGAACTGAAACACCAAGGAGGGAGAGGTGGAAAGAGAAAAACAACAGAGAGAAGGAAGCACAATGGTCTGTGGTGGTGGAATACGGGTGAGTTGGAGGTGGGTGCACTATGGTGGTGATCCCTGATGGGGGTATCCAATATTACTCAGTTAAAAATAAGTTAATTACCGATTGTAAATAGAGCTGCAATAAACATAGGGGTACCGGTAGTCTTTTCAATCAATGTTTTTGTGTCCTTTGGGTAGATCCCTAGGAGTGGAATTGCCAGGTTGTATGGTAGCTCCATTTTTAGTAGACTGAGGAAACTCCAGACAGCTTTCCATAGTGGTTGGACCAGTTTGCACTCCCACCAGCAGTGTAGGAGAGTTCCTTTTTTACCACATCCTCGCCAACATTTGTTGTTGCTTGTTTTGTTTTTGTTTTTTTTTGATATGTGCCATTCTTACTGGTGTAAGGTGGTATCTCAATGTGGTTTTAATTTGCATTTCCCTGATTATAAGGGATGTTGAACATTTTTTCATATGTCTGTTGGCCATCTGCATAGGGAAACCAAATAAGACATCAGTGTAAAAAAAATAATAACAGTACAAAACACAACAAGGCAAAAATGGCCAATTATAAATCAGAGACATCCTGCAGGGGAGGAGGCGGGAGAGGGATCAGAGGGAGGGAAGGAGGAGCACAGGGGACTGAGGTGATGGTGCACAGGTGCATTGGGGAAGGAAACTATGGGGACTACACCTGAGGGGGTGGGGGAAGCAAATATTGTTTAAAAATGAACAATGACATAAAAAAATATATTAAAAAGTTAATTAAATTTAATTTAAAAAAGAGAAGATAGCTTGAGAACTCAGCCTGACATGGGAGGCTGGGAAGATGAAGGAAGATGGACAGAAGCCAAGGAAATTGGGCAGCCTCCACAGAAGGAAAGTGCAAGGAGATGAACGCTCCCCAGTATAGAAAACGCCATGTTGACACTTTGATCTTTGCCCCGTGAGATCATGTCAGACTTCTGATCTACAGCTCTGTGAAATAATCAATTTGTGTTGTTTTAAGCCATTAGTTTTGTAGTAACTTGCTACCACAGCCGTAGAAAACGAATACAGTTATCATTTTATAAAATCACACAGTGCAAATAGAAAGGTACGGAAATAGCCTTGAGTTTGGAACATTCATAGATGCCTAAGGAAATAGATTAAAGGCTGAGCAAGATCCAGTCCAATCCGCCTTATCAAACCGGAGCACATTTCAGGAATTGAGCTCTGCTATCTGTGTTTTGGCCACTTCAGGAAACAGCAGTGTACTCACCAATAATCACAAACCAGAAGACTGCTGAACACAGTGTACATTTGAAAAAATATAAAAGGAAAAAAGAATTTTACTTGCTTTTCATGCAGATAAAGATTCTTATTTCTATGATCTCTGCTTACCCAAATATAAGAAATGTCCTTTCATTAAGACCATGAAGCACTCTCATTTGAATTCTTCAATGTTTTTTGGATGAGGCTTTGGTGTTGTTTTTGACATTGACATTCATATTTAATGGTGATCACTGACAACGATAACCATCTCTTAGACTGTTTGAAGCATGATGGTTCCATCTATCTTGAGCAAATGCTTATCTGACCCTCACTGGGTGCAAAGCACCATGCTAGGCAGTAAAATGCAAAATGAACAAGCCAAGCTCCTTTCAACCCTGGTCTTCCCAGAGCTTAAGGTCTAATTGAGAATGCAGACACATACGCAGGTCATTACAACACAGTGTGGGAAGTGCTATTATAGAAACAACTTTGCTGAGGGGCACCTAATCCAGACTTGGCAAGAAGTGGAGGGTGAATAGCCCAAGGCAAGGATGTCTAGAGGAAGTGGTTGCCTTTCACTCCTCTCAGGATTTATGGCTGACTGATGTTTATTGTCTTTCTTTTGGTCTGCTTGAAGCCCTAGCTCAGGGGTGTTATCCTGTTTCTGGCCGCACAATAGTATGTTGGCCATTCAAAAGAGTCTTCTTGTTAAGGCCGATTCAAAACATCTTTCAAAAGTTATGGCTCAAATATGTTTTCTAAACTACCATGCTGGTATTTTTGACTTTTTATTTCTAAACTTGGCAATGCCACCACTGGCTAAACAAGCTTTTGCTTACTTTTCTCTATATATCCTGCCCATTACATTTTGCTAATTCCTAATATCAGAAAAATAACATTTCTTTTTCTACCTATTAAATAATGCAAGTTCATGAGAAATTTATAAAATTATAGAAAAACAAAGAGAAAAGTTTGTCAGCAACCTGGAGTGTTGCTTGATCTTGGGTTTTTTTGGGTTGTTTTAGTCTTTTTTTTTTTTTTGAGGTTTCATTGACATATAGCATTGTACTCAGTTCAGGTGTAAAATATAATGATTCAATATCTGGGTACATTGTGAAAAGATCACCCTGTAAGTCTAGTTAACATCCATCCTCATATATAATCACAAAAAAAGTGTTTTTCCTTGTGATTAAAACTTTTAAGATTATTCTCTTAGGAACTTCCAAGACACAGTAAAGTATCACTTACTACAGTCGCCATCTATACATTCTACCCTAAGACCTATTTATTTTATAACTGGAAATTACTACCTTTTTTTTTTAAGTAAATCCAGTCACTCCTCATAATTTGTGATTTCCATTTGCATGATTTGAAAATTCACCTACTCTTTAAAACTTACTTGTAACCCCAAAATCAATACAGACACAACTTGGAGAAAATGCCATTTTTGGTTCCAGATCACTGCAATAAAGCAAATATTGCAATGAAGGGAGTCACACAGTTGTTTGTTTCCCAGTGCATGTAAAAGTTATGCCTGGACTATTCTTATTTATTTATTTATTTTTGCATACAAAAACTGGGGTGTAAGCCAGAGTTGGGGGGGTGAGAGAGAATGGGGAGCAGAACAGGCAGATCTACTGAAATACACTGCTGAGGGGAGCAGCGGGCGAGACAGGAGAGGTCTGCTGCGCCATGTGGGTTGCTCCCTGGCCGGCCAGGGATCGAACTCATGCTGCAATGGCTGGCGATAGTTTGATAGCGCTGTCATTAACCCCTGCGCCACAGAGAGCCCTATGTCTGTACTGTTCTATAGTATTTACATATGCAGGTTTTTAATTTTAAAACACATAATGTTTCAACAGCGTTGATTTGAGGTGTTTCTGTGCTCACATTGCTTTCCGGCAGTTCGTGAGGATGTGGGGAGCAGCAAGAAATGTGGGTCCCCCATTGCTCACTCTCCCAGCTCAGGCAGAACAAATCCACCCTCTGCTTTCTTGTTTCACCCCTCACTGTAAACAAATGTCCTTTTCACGGTCTACTTAGTGCCAGTTTTTCAGATTTTTGTTGGTGATTTTGTTGTTTGAAAATGCCCCCGAGCATGGTGCTGAAGTACTGTCTAGTGTCCCTACACAGCACAGGGCTGTAATATGCTTATGGAAAAATAACCTGTGTTAGATAGATCAGCTTCATTCAGGCATGAGCTACAGTGCTGTGGATTCGGTGTTCACAAATCAACAATGTGTATTAAATAAGGTATCTTTAAACAGAAACAAACATAAAACAAGATTAAATATTGATCAGTTGAAAACCTGTTGTATCCCCACCGCTCTGTTTCCCCAGGAGCAATGCTTCAGTATCGGCTCAGTCTTTGTTCACAGTGACTTTGTAGAGCGTAACTACCCCAAACACAAAGCTACTGTATTTTTCCATATGCCAAAAAAATAAAATTTAAGCCACATCAATATGTTAATTTTTGTATCCTACTTTTTTCACTTAGCTTCCCATTCTAAAAACTTTTCAATATTAAATTATTTAAACCATGTTTTGGATGATTCCTTTGACTAAATGGATCTCCATGATTTGTTTCGCTCATGCTAGATATCAGGTTATTTCTAAAAATAATTCATGCCCATACAGTTTTGAGTTTTTCATTCATTCTCTGAACAACTATTTATTGCCTACCAACTCTATTTCAAGCCTTATGCATCAGAATACAAAAGGCACCAGGCTCTGCCTGAAGGGTGTAGTCAACAGATATAAATGAGCCTTTACACACATAATTCATGACAACAGCAACAGTGGCAGGAGGGACAAGTATAGGAAGCTACAAAAGCAAAGCTCATAAGAGAAGCTGACCTTGATGCGGGAGGAACTCCCTGATGAAGGTACATTTCCACCTGATCCCTGAAATAACTTAGGACCTGAAAACACTAGATTCCTAAGTCAAAAGTAAAGGAAAAGGGCTTTTTCTTCTCTTTTCTCTCCCTCCGCAGCCTCCCCACAAGCCAAATGGTACATCAGTGGGATACAGCTTCGTGTGCATGTGAATGCAGGGTCAGGCTCTCGTCTGGCTGCTCACCCACATCTATTTCACCCTCTCTTCCACTCCCACCAGAGAGAGTATAGAGGCAAGTGGTCCATCCAGGCTGAAGGACGACTGCATGGCTGGGATCCAGGACCTAGCAGAGTCCTCAGCAGGCATGTGACAGGTCAGCGGGTCAGCTGTAGCTACAGGCCTGCTTAGAGCGGGAACCGAAACTCCCTAGGGGCAGGGCAAATGAGTGGGGCCTGTGCAAACAGTCAGAATCTCACCCCATCCCTTCCTCCCAACAGAGAAGCTGCTCAAAATCACCCTCTTCTGTTATTTAAAGATCAAATTCAGATATAAGTGGCTACTTAGGGAGGTCATCTTACAATGTGTCAACAGGTTGATATTATTCAAATCAAGAAACTTAGGCAAAATTGTTACCAGTTGCAAAGCAGCAATGCCCAACTTAGTATGCAGCGCAAAAAGTCAAATTCTACCCAAAAGGCTTTAATGTATAGGAGGCAAATTAATAATGGCTTATTTACCAACTGTGAACTGCAATTCTCTAAAAAAAAAAAAAAAAATCCGTTGTTAATAACATATGCATTAATTCTAATATTTCTCAAAAACATCCTTACAGAAATTTCGAATTCCAGATACTCTGGGTTAGAATTAGCTGATGCTCACCTTAAGTTTTCACCCAGAGAAGTAGTTTGAAGCTAATTTGACGCCTCACTCAGCTTTCTAACAGTCCCCAGGTGAAAAAGAAAAGGAGAAAATAAAAGGTGTCAGTTGCAAATTCTGGAGTTGACTTAAATAAACTTTGGCCTTTTTGCTTTCGATGTAGTGTGATTGAGATACACTCTTTCTCAGAGAGTATTTTAGATAGTGCCCACCTCACCCTGATTATAATATTGGTAAAAATAATAACCCTTTACAGATGTTTTATCAAAATGCTTCCCCATAAGTTATTTCATTAAACATGATTTATTACCATTAACCCCATCTAGGTTTTTGCCATTTCACTGTAAATGGCAAACACATTTTCATTACCCAACCCTCAGGCTACCTCACAAAAAGATCATCTTCTGCTCTGTCTTTGTCAATAACTTTAGCCATTCCTTCCAGAAAGTGCATACTCTGTTGTTGGTGAACCCACACTGGGGAAACTTAAGTACTTATATTTTCACCCAGTGATTCCATAATTTGGTCTTACTAAAAAACTGCAATTAGTGTGTATGTTTTCGCATCAAGAATGGAGTTTAACTTTACCAACACAAGGTCTTTCACAACTGCAGTTGTATTTTTAAGAAAAACACTCACTATGTCTCAGGTCTTCCTAAGGGCCTTTCTTTTTCTTTCCATGAAACTAGAAGCACTGGGTCTCAACCCTGGCTTCACATGAAAATCACCTGGAGAACTTTTAAAAAGCACAGATGCTCAGATCTTATCCCATAATCAGGCTTAAGGTCAAAATCCCTGGGTAGGATGGGTCCTTGGTATTTTTGATGACTGCCAGGTAAGATGTGCAGATTGTTTTGTTCACATCACCCAATCAAGACTTGAAAGAAGTTTTTAATGTAACATTTGTTAATAATAATGACTCTTTGCATTTGCCTGGAGAGGTTAACCTTTTCTAGTATTCTACAACTCATTTACCATGTGCATTATAAGTTGATATTTATGATACACATATCAGAGATCTGACTAGGTGTAAGACAAAAAAAGATGAAGAAGACATGGCCTTTGCCCTTCAAATACACACAGACTAGTAAACAAAGTGAAACGAATGCCCTGTTCATGCATTGGAAGTACATGCACAATGCAAGTCCAAGGAAGGAATCATCTGGTAGCCTCGGGAGGTTCAGGAAAGAACTCATCCAAGAAGTAACTCCTCTGCTGAGTTTTTAAAAATGCATGAGTCGTCTCCAAGTGGAAGGATGTGGGACTGAGAGAGGTTTCAGGATTCTCAGTCACAAAGACAAGAATAAGCACAGATGATGAAGCTATGAAATATGCTGATTAATTGTTCAATTCAGTAGGAGAGGTGGGGGGGTGGGTATGAGATAGAGTTCACAGGGAACTTGCACTTTATACTAAAGAATTTGGATTTTATTCTGGAGGCCACCAGCATTTTTTTATCACCACAATTTCCTGTGAGGTCAAGGCCTATTGGATAAGATATACCAGTGTATTTGATTATGTAACCCTTGTCTTGCCAGAATAGGAGAAAAATTCTGACAAAGGGACCCAAAAACGTCATTGGAATGAGATTGAGTTAGGTCCTCTAAATTGCGATCTAGAAAAGGAGCCCTTTTTGTGAAATGAAGGAAGAACAGGGAAGTCCAAGTTAACAGAGAGACTATATACACATAAGAATAAAGTCTCCATGTTTCATAATTACATTGCGTACACCACTGTATATGACCTAGGAGAGTAGGGTCACGCCTCCTGGGATGTATGTCTCTGCACCGCACCCAACACCAAACACCCATAGTCCTTAACCCTAGACCATTTGTTCCCATTTTGTTCCCATCCCACCCCATCCACTCCCTCTAGTAGTTACAAGATTTCTCAGGTTTTAAAGAAGGCAACATGTCATGGGCGGAGAAAGCACCAGTTTGGGGGTCAGGAGACCTGGTGTGAATCTTGACTCTGCCTCCTAAACTGTTTTACATGAATTTGGGCAACTTGCTTAAGCTTACCAGTGAAGTGGAACTGAATAATTTCTACCCTGTAAAACTGATGTGAATACTAAATAAACTTACAATAGATGTTCTTTTCCTCCCCTTCCTCAACAAACAGAGTACCACAAATTGTGTGAAGCACTAAAATTAGACTGAACATTGAATATAATTTCATCCTACTTGGATCATGCAGATGGCATTTTGGAGACTTTTTATTAACTTATTATTGTAAATTAAAGAAATGCTGCTTCTTGAAAAAAAATATTGACTATACTAGCTTTTTTCTATGCATATTAATAGCACCATTTATTACAGACCTACTAAGTATACCTGGGATTTTATTAGCTAGTATGCATATGTTATTTCATTGAATGTCACACTATTAGTAGCATTTATGTGTCTTAAATGAGCATGATTGGTGGACAACCCACTATGACAATCCAATCCTGTTTGTCCAAAATCTTCTCCCTTAAAAGTTATGCTAACCTAAAGGGCATGGAGCTAAAACCTCATTTTACAGATCTCAACTTATTGAGATATAAGCATTCACTCCAGAGTCAAGACTTTATCACAGCCACATCTGAGAAGTAAAAAACAAAAAACAAAACACACACACACACACATTTGTATTATTAAAGGGCTTCTGTGAAGCCCTGCGGGAAGAAATTCTATTTTTATTTATCCCAAATTTTCAAATGCATTTGACCATGGAAACCTTTCTGGTTCCCAAGAATCTATATTAACATCACCTAGGAGTACATATTCAATAACTCCCCATTTGGGAAATGCTTATCCAAAAAAACCATAATTTTCTAATGTCATAACAGCTTCCATTTGATATATTACTTGGTATTATCAGAAATTTGAAGACAGATGAAATATTGTTTTCCTAACCCTCTGTAAGATTTAGTAGGTACAGAACAGGGAAGATTACATGACTCTTTTCTATAGCAACAGTGTCGCATAGATAAGTCTTTAGTCTCCACTGCTTGCCACTCTTCAAACTTGGTCCCTTTCACAAACATAAAATTTGTTTTGCAAAGACAAAACGAAAGGCATGATTGTTCAGAACATCCTGAAATTATACCATCCAATTCAGGGTGATCTTTTTAGAACAGAAGGAATGACTGTACTGCATCTCAAACTACTCATGGGAGAAAACATCTCTTCTTATACAAGTGGCTATGACTAAAGAAATCTTGCTCCTTACAAAGAATTCTCAGTGGTGGAGCTGCAGGGTTGATTGATGAGTGCTGCCTAGCAGGGTAGGAAATTACAAAAAGAAGCTGCACACAGAACCAGGAGGTGCTCACTGTCCCCATTGGCAGCTCCCCACCGTCCCCTATCAGGGTCCAGAAGCCATGGGAGAAGGACATGACAATGGGGAGAAGGCAGAAGGAGGTGGAGGGCTTGTAGCTGGCAGAAACCAGGAAGGCTGAGATTGCTGTATTGTTCTGCTATTGAACTGAGCTCTGGGGCAGCCGCTGAGCAGCACAATATAGATTTAGAGCTTGTTAAGATCACATACACAGGTGTGTTTTTTCCAGTAATCCACAGAAGGCTTTGAGAAAATATAATCAGGGACACCAATTTCTTTCTTGGAAAAGTGCCTCCTATGCTTTCCTTAAAGAAATAGAATTTGGGTTCAGAATGTTCAGAAAACAGGGAGGTTTAACTTGAGGGATCAAATGCAAATGAAGGGCAGGATTGATTGTGAAAGGAACTGAGAATGGCTTTTTCTTCTGCCTATGAAATATTTGACAACATAATAAACTGAGTTAGGGTCCTCTTTTTTCCCCAGAAGTGAAAAATTTGATTATAACAGGATATCAATATAAATTTTAAAAGTCATACAGGATATTCTATCTCACATTTTATTTTATTTTTTAAAGATTTATTTATTTATGCATATAAGAGCTGGGGTACAGGGGGGTGAAAGGACTCACCAGAGACAGAGCGGGGAACAGAACAGACAGACTGACCGAAATACACTGCTGAGGGGAGCAGTGAGCGAGACAGGAGAGGTCTGCTTCTCCATGTGGGTTGCTCCCTGGCCGGCTGGGGATCGAACTCATGCTGCAGAGGCTGCGGATTGCCTCACAGCACGGTGCTCAACCCCTTGTGCCACCAGGCAGGCCCTATCTCAGATTTTAAAGAGTTAGGCTATTTTTGCTATTTGATGGCAATACATTATTACCAAATACAATACCAAAGAAAAACAGGAGAGAGGAGTCTTTATTGAATTTTATGTCTCCAAAATCCCTCATATTTGGGTACTTTGCTGCTCTCTTATTCTCATCTAAAGATTTTTTTTAATATTAAATTTTTTAATATTAATATTATTTTCTTTTAATATTAAATATTATTTGCTATTTAATTAAATAATTAAATATTAGGTCATAACAATTATTTTCCCACTTTGGCCAGTGACCAGAGGGCCTCAAGTTCCTTTAGTTTTGGGTTTGAAAGATATTATTTTGGGATTGTGTTGGGGTTTTTCTTGTTTTTTAAAAAAATGTTATTGATTATACTCTATATGTAAATATAACAGGGGATATGAAATTGCAGAGAACATTCATCAACAACCCAATGTCCATGATGGACAGAATCAGGTTGATTTCACATCCCAGGTAGGAGAGTAGCCTAACAGCTCTGATTATCCTAAGGCTATTTATTGCTCCTGGTGCCTTAAAAGCCACTCCTGATATGTCATCTGCTGTCACTGACATTTCTGCAGAGGCACCAGCTTGGTGACTTCTGCATTATCCCACTAATAAAGGAAGGAAGGGAGGTAGGGATGCTAGAAGGTATAGAGCCAGGAAGGAAGGAGAAAACCACAAATTGCCAAATGTACACCATACTTTTTAATAATAGCTTTATTGAGGGCCTCCCCTGATGGTGCAGTGGTTTGGCACTGGGCTGCGAAGCTGCCCGCAGCCTCTGCAGCGCCGGTTCAATCCCCAGCTGCTGGCGAGGGTCCCACATGGAGCGCAGACCTCTCCTGCCACACCCGCTGCTCCCCTCAGCAGTGTACTTCGTCAGTCTGCCTGTTCTGTTCCCCGCTCTGGCTCTGGTGAATTCTCTCACCCTCCCACGCTTCTGACTGTATCCAGTGCTTAAATAAATAAATAAATAAATCTTAAAAAAATAATAATAATAGCTTTATTGAGATATAATTCACATACCATTAACTTCAGTCTTTTAAGGGGTACAGTTCAGTGGTTTTAGTGTATTCAAAGAATTGTTCACCCATCACCACTATCTATTTTAGAATATTTCACCATAAAGGAACACATAACTATTGGTAGTAACTCCCCAATCCTCTCTTTCTCTGTCCCCTATACTAGATATCTCTTATAATAGAATCATTCAATATGTACTTTTAAAATATACATCCTTCACTTACCATAATGTCATTAAGATTCATCCAGGTTGGAGCATATATAAGAACGTCATTTCTTTTTATTGACAAATTTTTATTCCATTAAATGGACACACCACCTTTTTTTTTAAAGATTTATTTATTTATACAAGAACCCGGGTACAGGCCAGATTCACAGGAGGGTGAGAGGATTCACCAGAGACAGAGCAGGGAACAGAACATGCAGACTGATGAAATACACTGCTGAGGGGAGCAGCAGGCAAGACAGGAAAGGTCTGCCGCGCATTGTGGGAATCTCCCTGGCAGGCTGGGATTGAATCGGCGCTGCAGAGGCTGTGGACAGCTTCACAGCACTGCGCTCAAACACCTGCACCACCAGGGGAGGCCCACCCCACTTTTTTTTTTTGTGGGACCATCATCAGCGGCCGGGGAACGAACCGGTGCTGCAGAGGCTGTGGGCAGCCTCGCAGCCCAGTGCTCAACCACTGTGCCATCAGGGGAGGCCCTAGCCATTATTTCTTAAAATATCCCTTATGTCCTTTTCTCATCCCTGAGGAACCCTATAGTATATATGTTTGTACTTTTTATGGAATTTCACATCTTGGACATTCTTTTTACTTTCTTTTTTATTGTTTTTTCCTTTTGTTTTTCAAACTCGTTGGTCTCAATAAACCAATTCAAATTAGCTTATTCTTTTTTATCCGTCAAATCTCCTCCCTTAGTGATATTTTCATCTCAGTCATTATACTGCTCAACTTCAGAATTCCTATTTGTTCTTTCTTTGTAGTTTCTCTTTGTGGACATCCTATATTTGATGAAATATTTTCATGTTTCCTGTTAACATTTTTGCTCTCTATTTGCATATATCCTAAAGTTTTGTTACACTTTACACATTGTAAGTAATGTTATATAGAACTCTGAGTCAGACCATTCACTAGATTATACTGTGATTCTCTTTGTTGGTGCTGCCACTACTTATTTAGTGGTTTCTGCCTCTAATTCTGTAAAGGATACATTCTCTGTGTTCCCTGCAAGTGTAACCTTGGATGTCAATGTTCAGTCTGCTTAGTGGTCAATGAATGATTAGATAGAGATTTCCTTAAATGACTTGAGCCAATAAGACTCTCAGCCACTGCTGAAGCACTCTGGGTATACATTTGGTTATGCCCTTCAATGCTCTAGCTAACAGTTTATAAGTCTACCTTAGCTTTCCCGTCATACATATACAAAGCCACAGGGTCAGCCAAGATGAGATTAGGGCCTTCTCAGATCTTTTCTGGACATGTATAGAGCCCTACACATTTGCACAGCCTTCTAAATTACCAAGAATAGGTCAGAGCTTCTCAAAGCCCACTATAGATAATTCATTCTAAAGTTTACCCAATGAAATTTTGATCATCCTCTCTTTACTCATAACCAGTATCCCTGCTTCTGGCAGCCGTGATGTTAAACAGTTGCTGCTGATTGATTGACCACTAGCCCTGGGGATGTAGTATTTATTATAGTAAATATAACAGCAAATTTATGGGAGGAATTATCTAGTGCAAGTGGACTGAGAAGAGATGACACAAGAGTTGAATATGACTAAACAGTTGCTATTTGCCACACAGAGAAGGAAAGCAGGCATCGCTAGAGTCCACAAAGTATTGGGACCTGGTAGTGGAGGATTATTGATGCCCAAGAAAAAATGTGACTGAAAAGGGAGCATGAAGTAAGACAGTGAGGGACTTTGGTTAAGAATGAAATAGACAGTTCTTAAATAGAGAGATCATGTGATCATTAACAAATACTTAGTAAGGGTTTATTATCTGTTAGGCACTGTTCTAGGTATTGGAGAATACATCAGCAAATAAGACAATGGTTTTGAGCTTATGAAGCTTACCTTCTTGGTGTCGGGGGAGGAATACAGGAGGAAAAATATTAACTATAGAATAAAGATTTAGGGTGCATTGAAGGTGATGAGTTAAATCCAAAGAAAGCATTATAGTATAAGCAGTGGCCATGTAGGGGTAGTCAAGGGAGGCTGTCTCTGAGGAAGGGACAGTAACTGAAATAAGAGCAAGTCATCCAAAGATTTGAGGAGCAGCAAATTCAGGGAGAAATAATAGCAAGTTTGAATACCCTGAAGCAAGAATGTAATTGGGTTTTTCACAGACTCACCAGAGAGTTTGGGGAGAAAATTAGGGGGGACATGATGAGAGATGAGGTCTGACAAAGACACATGTGTCGGATAATGGCCTTGTAGACCAGGGTAAAGAGTTTTCATTTTTCTGCAAGTAGAAACCACTGGAGGAATCTAAGCTGGGAGCAGACCTGATCTGATTTACATTTTCAAAAGATCTGGTTGCCTTTGCGAAAATGGACTATAGCACAACAAAGTGAAGAGCGGGGACTAATTTATTTGAAAGATAATGATGACCTATATAAGGGGTGTCAGCAGGTTGGGAAGATGTGTTTGGATTTAAGATACTTTGTAAAGGTAAAGCAACAGATCTTTCTCAGGGGTTGTTTAGAAGAAAGGAAAAAGTCAAGACCGATTCCTAGGTTGTGAGCTTAAGCAACTAAGGAAATGGTGGTGCTTATAATAGCAAGGGTAGGGGAAAAGGGAAAAATCAGGGACTGGGTGTAAAGCATATTGAATTTGAGATATCTGTTAACTCTCTATGTACAGATGTCAAGTGGGCAGTTGGATATTTGAATCTAATTTTTAAGAGAGAAGTCAGAACAAAGTATAAAAATTTGAAAATCATCAGCTTAGAGGCAGGATTTGATGAGTCACCTAGGGATTGTTCACGCCAGTGAACAAATTTGTCTTTTGTGAATAAAATATCAAGATTAAGTTATATTTTAAGCATAATTTTTATGTAGCCTGAGTAAAGATTTTTATTTCTCCCTTTATAGACCCCAATCTCACCAACAGTATTTTCTTCTGCTTCATTATAAACCAATTAGCTTCCTATTACTGTTAACAGTAATAGCCATTAAGTGCCTCCTCCAGGCAAGCAGTGGACACAGAACTGTTTAAGAAATGTCCTCTTTCTGTTGTGATGAGGAAAGCTATCAACTGTGGAGCTGCACGTTAGGCCACTCTAATGTCGTTCATTATTCTTAACAAAGAAAATGTCACTTGCACACAATGGAACCACATTTGGTGTTATAGGTCACTTTGGCTTGGAAAATTGTTAAGCAATCACTTTTTTGTCTCCTTGTCCCATCTAGACTTTGCATAATAATTTTTTTTGAAACAGGGTTGGCATTTGCATTAGCCAACAATGTACTTTGCCTTCCTATTCATTGAACTATGCAAATTAGTCTACACTGGTATTTGATAATCTGTTTCAAAATAATGTCTCCCGTTTAGGTGGGTTGTTGGGGGCATAATTTCCCTATGGAATGGAGTCTATTTTGAATTGATTAAGAAACAAAGATTCTGAATTCCTTTCCAAAAGTTCTAAAAGTCTTCTTACAGAAGGGTATTTTCTTCAAACACCATTTAATATTCTAAAATTTAGCGGCGCAATTGCACAATCTCAAAATAAAACTAGACCAATTCCACACTTGTATCGCAAGTGTAACATGTCTCTGAGTTGGTGCTATATGAGCGCAAGGTAAAGTTGGCCTCTGAGGAACAAAATAGAAAGGAGGAACAGAGGGTGGCTTGGGAGCACCTACTTGGGTTCCCAAAGTTAAATACACACAAAAAACCAGTTGAGTTCATAGGTATGTTTAAAAGTAAATACAACTTCATAAAATAAAAGGAAATAGAAAGAAAGAGAAACAGGGGAGAAAAGGAGTCTTAAATTGGCATTATCTACCATGTTGAGTAGAGAAAATAAATGACAATAAAAAACATGGCACCTTTTGGAGGCTCCGGAAGGTTTGTCTGGTATGTGCGAAGCAAACAGCATGGAGGGAATATTGGCTCATCGGATCTGGGAATGATGCTTTAACTTCCTGTGATGTTGGGGGCTACGTGCTATCTCAGTTCTACAGAGGGGGTTCCCTGCTTCCTAGTTGGAGCACCCTGGCCTCCTCTTCTCTGTCCTGAGGGGAGACACAAGAAACATGGAAAGCGGAGGCCTGGATGGCAGCATGGATGGCTGGAGACGCCATGCCCAGCTCTCCACTTGCTCTCATGTCTGTGCCCTGCTTTTATCCCAAGTGAAATTGTGACTGAGAACAGTGACTCGATCAGCAATAATTTTATCACTTATCCAAAAAATGGCTTCTACAAATCAATCCCTTCTGCATTTATAGCATGCCTCTTCTAATCAGGGAAGGAATAGATTTTTGGGTATTCAAGTGTGAATTATACAACAAAAGTCAGTGAAACCCAAACCTTTCAGAAATGTGGGGCTATCAATTCAAGTTGTTTTCTAGGAGACACCCCCCTGCACACTCAGCAGGTCATCTTTTGGTTTGAAGCTCCCCTTAGGCTCTGAGAAAGAGAACACTCAGGGAATCAACTATTATGCATAATTAGAATTGCTACATTTTCCCAGGAATCTCTAAGAAAATTTTCCTTTTGCAGAAAAGTCAACAAATAAATTAGGACTTAAGTGTGTATCAAAGTCATGTCAAAATCTCAGAGAGAGGGTTATATCAATTTAATTCCTTTTCTGATGCAGTGACAAAGTTAGCCTTAGCTTTCTGATAAAATAATTAGAATCAATGTACAGAGAGCAGGGATTTAATCTGACAAAAGCTCGCCATGAGCACTTGTTATAAACCAGAGCCAAAAACCCTTCTCTAAATGGCACATGGACTCCAATATATATTGAGAGTGCTAGAGGAATAAGAGGTTAAAGTTATAAAAGGGGACAAGATGTGTGTATTTGAAAGTTGCACAAACATGCCTCTTGGGGTAAAATATTATTACATATGAACATTGAAAAGTAAAATTATCGAAAACTCCAAATAATGAAAAATGCAGTTCTCCAGCAGCGATGCCACTTGAGGGTAGATACAAGGCACCGGGTAACTGCGGTCATTCTGAATGCAAGCAAGGAAAGCACTAACCAAATCATTGTTTCCTTGCTGGGATCTTGAAGTCATAAAAAAATGGCAAGAGCACACAGCTCTCACATTTGCCTGAGCTTACAGGAGGAAACTGTTTTCATTCTGCAGATGTTTTTTCCTTTAAGATCCACCCTGAAAGGTATTGAAATTTGGCTCATATGGTGGAATTTAGTAAAATCTAGGCCTGTAAGTTCACTGAAAGAAATATTCTAGACGAAATGCCTAAAAAAAAAATCCTTCCAATTAATCATCATAGTTACCAACATTATAGGTGGAGATAATCTTCTTTTGCCATCAAGGTTGAATTTCTTCAATGAACATATTCATTAAGTAGACTTAAGCCATAGCAAAGCAGACAAGTGGATCACAACAGCCCAAGTAAGCCAATAGAGTTTCATCCAGATCTAGAAACCCAGCCTTTGAAATACATCTGAAAGTGCTTTCTTCAAACAGAGTGAGCAATGTGGTTTTATCCCGGTGTTCTGCAAGATATAAAATTGGTAGAGACTCCAAGCAGAATTCGCAGACCGGACATGACCCACATCGCCATGTCCCAGCAGGAATCAGCCACTGGCTTCCCTTCACCCATCTAGCACTTGGGCCAAGTAAGCACAAAGGTAGTAGTGTTATAATAAGAAAGTCACAGGCCACAGAGCACCATACAGGAAGGGACAGATTGAGAACAAGCATTTTGGTTGAGGCAAAGTAGAATCTATGAATCTCTCTGCCTCTGTCCGAGATGCCCCTGAAAATGGAACCTTCCTATAATGTGGATAGCGTTGGGCCTTTTTAACGGATTCACTTGAAGGCAAGGGATCAGAGGTTACAGAATCTTGTTTGGATCAGGCTCTATTATGAATTAGTCATGTTATTTTGAAAGTGTTTCTTGGCTTCCTGAGACAACTCAGCTCATTTGTGAAGTGGTAATAGTAACAAATAGAATTTTTAATTAACTTGTGGGACAAATATTTGCTATGTACATATTTGGAGACCATCTCACTATGTAGACTCCATAGAAATAAGGGCTTGGTGCTGATACCACATATCCTCGGTGTTTATGTGCCATATTTTTCTCATCTATGAAATGAGATGCTAGTGGAGTCTCTAAAAGAATCTCCTTCATTGGGCTGTATGAAGATAAAATAGGCTACTTAGAACAATGTCTGCCACCGTGCTTGAAAATGCTAGCTGCTTTTAAAATAATTACAACTATTGTATCATTATTATTATTATTAACCAGCTACTGTAGACTAAATACTAGAGATTAAAAAATGAAAAACACATGGTCCCTATTATCCATGAGTCTTCCTCCTGGGGAATCCAACTAAAAAGCAAAGGTTCAAATATAATACAGATAAAATACTAGTGCAGCAGCAGGAGGTAGAATCAGTGAGCGCTTCCTAGAGAAAATGGCATATGTGTCCTAAAGTCAGTTTCTAAAATGAAATCCTCCCCTGCTAACAGAAAAGAACCCTGTATGTCAAGATGGTTCCCTTTCTCTTCCTTAATGTCACCTCCTGCAGTTCTTACTTTAGGATGTCAGGTAGGGTAGAGAAAACCTGCTGGGTAAAATGTCTTCATTCCTCTCTAGACCAAGTTCTAGCATCATGGTGTTCAAACTGAGTACCAGTGAGCCCTGGACTGCACACAGCCCTCTGACACAGCCTTTGTAAATTATAGGAAAACCATAAGGAAGAAGGATTTTCCTAACCTCCACCCTGCATTTAGTATTAATATAGGTATTTACATGATTTATTTGGAAAAGGGCACTCCACTATGAAAGTTAATATTTTGTTAAAGTTTTAAAATCCACTGGAGAGTCTTTTAAGAAACATCTTCTCAGGGAGAACAAGATTCCCTGCTCCCAGGAAAGTCAAATGCTTGGTGAGAAGAATTTGAGAGGTTGCTAAACAATGAGTTTTCTCCCTGGCATATTTCCCAGCCTGCCGTGGAGACTCAAGCAGGTTATTTCTTTTTAATGCAATAACGCTGGAAACATGGTCGGTCCGGTGAATAAAACATCAAATTTAGTGAATGGTGAGAGATTACAAATCCTCTTGAAGTATTGATTCATGACTTTTCAATTGGTTTCAAAGTGAATCTCATATTCTGAAACGTGAAACTTAGCTCACATAAACAAACTATCATTGCAGTTTCAGCTATAATAAGAAAAAAACATGGATCAATCCATCACGTCTCTTTCACTTATAATTGGTCTGCGTGTTTGGCATGTCCAGATTATTTTTGTTATATCTTTGAAAGTTTGGAGGATCATTACGTGACGAAGGATGCCAGGACTTTTAACCCTCATCTCCTTCCAACAAGAAAAATAAGGCACCAAATCTGAAATATTCCAATGCTTGCCAAATATAAAAGGTTATATCATAATCAAAAAAAAGAATGCAGTAAAATGAAGTAAAGCCATTTAATAAAAATAATTGCATTCCATTTTAATTTCATTTACTAATACTTGGGTGAGTGCTGCTATCCCTCAGATTATACTAACAATGTAAGCATGTACAAGGAAAGAAAAAGAACACGTTGAATGTGTACTACATAGATACATGCTTTTGACCTATAGTTGACCCCTCATGTGCAATTATTTGTTGAATTGATGAGTGAATCTTTACCATAATCCAGCTCTTTTTTATAATTGAGGAAGCAGATTCAGGAGAGATTTCCCAATGTTCCAGGTCTAGTAAGAGGCAGGATTGAAATTCAATTTGTCTATGGACAACACACCAGTGTGATAAGTACAATAATTATTGTGTTACCCATCATTTGTGAGTTGAATTATATCCACCCAAAATTCCTGTGTTGATGTCCCTGCCTCAGTACCTTAGAATGTGACTGTATTTGGAGATGAGGTCTTTACAGATGTCGCAAGTTAAAATTAGGTCACTGAGGTAGACCCTACTCTACTAAGACTAGTGTCCTTATAAAAGTGGAAAATTTAGTGAAAACAATCACAGAGGGAAAATACCACATGGCAATGAAGTCCAGAGTGTAGGATGATACTTCTACAAACCAAGGAAAGCCAAGGACTACTACCAGAAGCTGGCAGGAGTCCTGGAACATATTCTCTGAGTTCTCAGAAGGCACCAGTCAGCAAGTATCTTAGATTCCTGGGCTCCAGATCTGTGAGACAATATATTTCTGATATTTAAATCACCCAGTTCGAGATTCTTCACATGACAGCCCTAATATACCTTCATTTTCAGGGAATTGGTTGTCAAGTTAGTGGATGTTCTCTAATTCCAGAAGTTTCCCATCATTGAAATAGAAAGTCTAGAGTATGGCCCCTCTCTTTAGCTCTCCTCTGGAACTTGCTTCAGTGTGTTATGTACACACTAAGTGTGTGTGTGTGCGTGTGTGTATGTACTCACAGATGCAAATTTTTATAAAGATAGCCTTCAACTTCACCAATCAGCTTCTATTCAATCATCACACTTTGGAAAAAACACTATGAAAATACAAGTTGAAGTTTTCCTAGGCAGTAAATTAGCATACACTAAAAATAAATAAAAATTTCTCCCAAATGACTAAGTATTATCTTTTTGAAGAAATCTACTTAGTTTTGAAAGACAGGCAATTAAAAAGTGGGTGCTGGGGTCCAGGATATACCATATAACCCAGCCCCATTGTAAACCAGTACAGATCCAGCTGAAGAATTAGGGTTTCTGACTCTTCATAAGAGTTAAAGTAGGTTGGATTTTTCTTATACAGTAACCATGATTTCAATTTAGTAAAAATAGGTTCTGTACGGAGCAAATAAATGAAGACACCCCCGTGCTGAAGTCTGTGTTCTCCCTTGTTATGTACTTAAGTGGTCTGTGTGTGCTCAGTTCATTGCACTTGTAATTGGAAGTCACCGATGGTTGAATCTACTTTGTAAAAGCATTAACAAATCTGAGAACCTTATGGAATAGGAACACATAATCCTTTTTTTTTATTTTGTGCAGAATTTTCCTTTGTAAAGATTAATATTCACCAAGATTAATTCTAAGTTAATGAAAGAGTTAAATGTTCAAAAAAAATTGTAGCAAGGAGGGATAAAAAACAGCCAAGTATTTTTCTATCTAGAAAGGAGAAAAATATTTTCTCAGCAAAAAAATAAAATGGAAAAGATCAATAAATTTGACTGCTTGAAAAATATAAAACTTCTGCACCTAAAATTAAAAGTCAAACAACAAAATATACAGAAATATTTGTAAAATATGTCAGTATGAATTCTTGTTATATAAAGAATGCTTATAAATCAATAAGAAAAAAGTAAGTGTCTGAATAGATGAAATGGACAAAAGACATGAACAAACTCAATTCACAAAAGTAGAAATATAAATGTACCATAATATATGGAACATATGCAAATAATCGAGAACTTGAACATGATTAATGGACCGAGACTCTGTTGGTACAATGTGCTGAAATCAACCCTTTCATATACCACTGAAGGGAGTGGAAAATTAATACCAGCTTTCTGTAAAGAAAGATTCATACTTGTCTCAAGAGCTTTAAAATGTGCATACCCTTTAATCAAAGAACGTATCAAAGGAAATAATCCGAAATGCTGCAAATATTGATATACAAGGATACTTATCACAGGTTTCCTTGTAATATGGAAAATATGTTGGGCAGCTGTATGAATAAATTGTGGTGCATGTAGATTCTGCTCTAATTCATCCTCCTGCTACTAACACAGCTTCCTCACACACTCTTTAGTATTTTTCTCTGCCTTGCAGCTAGCTCCCCTTTACTTAGAACTTCTGCTCACACATGGTCCCGCCTGGCCTCCTGCTAGTCTACTTCAGACTCGTTTTTCATCATCTTTTCAGTTTCCATCCCTGCAATCAAATCTGTGGTCCTAGCTCCACCTCCACATGTAGTTTCTAAGGAGAGAAGCTCAGCTACCCCACAGACTGCCATCTCTGGGAGAGGTCAGGAGGCAGCATGGAGGAGGAGAGGTTCACCCAGCCCAGAACACAGCTGTCCAGTCGGGGAAGTGTTCTTTATGATGGGATTATGAGCATCTTGGGGTGCTGCCTGTGTGTACCCCTATCAAATAACCTCCACTGAACTCAGGAGCTGCTCTGCTTGTTTTCCTTCTCCACATAGAAATGCAGGGACTGTGGTTTGTTTAATTCCATAACACCAGCAGCTATTGTGCAGCCCAGGCACTGAATAAGTATTTGTTGAATGACTGAATTGTTGTGACAATTAAAGGAAATAATGAGGGTCAAGCACCTGGGGTGATGTCTGCAGAGGTGGCTGCTGCACAGATGTTCATCACTCCCTCCTCCCTTCTTCGCTCTCCCAAATCCCCTCCGCTGTTCATGCAGGATTTGCTTCAATAAGTGGTCCCCAGACAAGGGCTACTCCCTGAGCTCAGAGCTGTGAGACATTTATGTCATGAGACTCATTAGCTGGAATAAATAACTCTTCAGCTATACTAAACAGCAACAAAAACAGGCTCCCAAACTAGTGATCTTACCTTTTGTACTATTAATTTGACTGTTTTTTCCCCTTTTCATGCATATGAGGATTGGGCAGACATAAAAGGGCTAAATCACTGAGCACCAGACTGTGAGGTGCTCTCCACTTTCAATTAGACTATAGTTCTGTAGAACGCTGGCTCTCCAGAGCACAGGGTTATTGGGGGGAGGGGGGGCGGCTGGCATTTATGAGAGTAGAGCACAGGCGAGTCTGGGTCTCCAGGATCAGACAGCTTATGTCCAATGACTAGTCTTGCCACTTGTTAGCTGTGTGATGTTGGGAGACTTGCTTAACCTCTCTCATTCATTTCTCCATCTATAAAATGTTAATACTTGAATCTTAGGGTTCAATTTAAGGATTAATTTAGCAATTTGCCAATATCCAGTATATATAGGGACATGTAAATATCTGCTGTTATTCTTGAGGTCCTGAGCTGTACCAGGATTTTCATGAGCATGCTCTCTTAATCTCTGAGATAGCAATGAGAACTGGAAGGTGGTATCTCACCCGGTGATGAAAAAAACTATACCAAGGGTCATGGAAGTTAAGAGCATCTCTGTTCTTCTAGCCACGCGAATTCTACCCAGAGAAATCTTCCACTCCCATGTGCTGGCTGTTGATGGCTGTCAATATTTTGTCAAATATTTTTATATCACCCCTCATCAATTTTTCATGCCTGATGTGTAAATTCTATTCAGAAAAGAAAATACTGCAGCTGACCTGTTTGGTAATTGTCCAGCCGCATTTGACCCCTTGCAGACTGTTGCTATGGGACTGGTGTTCATTTTCTCTACAACAATTTGAAATCATGTCTTCCTGCACGGAGTAGGACAGATTCCACGCTGCACAGATTGCTGTCTCCCCTGCCTCCTTTTATTGCTTCTCCTTAAATGTGACTGTCAGAATGGAGAGCAGCCCCTCACAGATGTAGAATAGTGCTCAGCAGTAAGCAGACTTAATTGTGATGTTCCTTTGGATCATCCCACTGAGGTATTTGTATATTCCGCTGTGACATCATCGTGACTTATCTTAGCTGATTGTCTACTCTAAACTTTGAATTGCTCCCTGTGGCTCAGTGGCTCAGCAGTGAATCACTCTCTTTTCCTATGTGTTATGGCTATAACTTTTGTTACTTCCTGAAAAGGGGAAGATTCAGGCACAGGGCTTCCCTCTGAGAGAAGATCAGAACACTTAGCAAACACACAGCACTAATTGTCCGGCCATGATGTATCCAGGAAATATGATGGTGGAGTGGGTGGTAAGTAAGAGAACAGGAGAACAGAGACCCAAGAGGTGGCTTAGCGTGCTGCAGAGAGCCTCCGCCCCTCAGCACCATGCTGCTCAGTGTGTCCAAGACAGTCTAAAGTTGCATCAAGACGTGATGGCTGAGAGCAAGATGGAAGGGCAGGAAGACTGGATTTTGATTCTGCCTATTCACCCCTGTGTGTCTCTGGCAAGTCATGGAACTTCACTGGGCTTTAAGTTTTTCTTTGGAAAAATTAATTCCACCACACCTTTTTCCTGAGCATCTTTTGGAGAACAGAATTAATTTGCTAGAGCTGCCATAACAAATTACCACAAACTGGATGACTTGAAGTCAAAACTTGTTGTCTCCGAGTTCTGGGATAGTGGTAGAAGAACAGGTCAAAAAATAAAAGTTATAGTGGTAATAAAGGATGGAATAGCAAGATCTTTATAAACCACAATAAAAACTTTGGCTTTTACTCTGAAATAAATAGGAGATGCTGGAGAATTTGGGTGGGAAAAAGTGACTGCTGAGGATTTAGATATGGCATAATGAACAGGAGCAGTAAAGGACAAATCCTTGGATTTGGGCTTAGGCGGTTGGCAGAACAGTTAGATCCTTACCTGAAATGAGGAAGAAGACCATGTTTGGGGTAGAATGCAGGAGTTTGTTTTTGGACATATTAAGTTTGACAGGCCCACTATTCAACCAAGTGGGTTGGAGATGGACTCATTAAGGGTATTTAATACCATGAGCTTGTACAAGCTCACCCAGGGAGCGAGAGCAGATCAAGAGAAGACACAGGCCAAAGGTTGCAAACTGAGCATCTAGTATGTGGAGGTCAAGGTTATGAGGTAGAATCAGCAAAGGAGACAGAGATGAAGAAGCCAGAGAAGCAGGAGGAAAAGCAGGGGATTGTGGCACTAAAGGTTAAGGAGGAGGTCTCAGGAATATGTAGTTTAAGAAAGATAATGATTCTCACCCTGCAGTGGATTTACTGTAGAGCTAATGAAGCTGAAGTTTCAAAGTCCTTTAGCTCCATGGGTGATTTGTGGCTTTTTCTTAACTCCTCAAAGGGACATAACAAATCTTTCACATGATCTTGTTTTTGTAAAATATCTTTCATTTTCTTAAAGAGTATTCCCATAAAACCTCAGTCTGCTCCTGATCAAACTTCTTAACACTTTCACCATCATTTTTCTTAACTCTAAAAGGAGATCTCTTAGGAAGTAATAACTCTTGTGGTGAGGAGACATTATTTGAAGTTCCACAATTATCAGGTCAGAGATGAGAACTGATTTACCAAGATGGAGGTCTGTGATCAGCAACACAGCAGTGGGGGTTGGGGAGAGCACCTGACTGGAATGACATAGTGAGAGTGTTGGAGGCTGGAGGTACAGACTTGAGGAGTTTGGCTATAAAGAAGGACCCCAAAAATGTGGGTTGAACTAATTCAGACATTCCATGCTCAAATACCTGGAAGGGTCAGGCTGATGATATAAATGAGTGACGTGGTATATTATGATAGAATGTGGTACAGAATGTGGAGAAACAAAGAGTAAATATCCTGCCTAAAGGTGGTCTAATAAAAATAGAAACAAATAATAACAAGTGCCAAATAAAACATACCTCAAGGCCGCTATTTACCCTGCCTGGACTAAATGATCTCCAAGGACCCTTCCTGGTAAAGTGCTACAAATCTAAGCCGTGAGGAGTAATTGAGTCCAGGGCATGTAATGTTGAGCCCTTGAGCTATAAATAGTGTTGCTTCTCTCTCAACTCCAGCTAAGCTTTTGTCATGATTCGCCCAGCATCTGTGATATATCCCTTTTGTTCTTAATCTGCTTGTAAAGGCTGGAAACCAGAGTTGCAAAATGGAGATGTCTCAGCACCCATGTCCATCCATCAAACACATATTTATTATGCAGCAGCTCTAGATGTCAGGCACTGTGCATTCACCCCAACACCTGAGATCCTGCCTGCCTCCAGAGTTAATGGACTACAGGGGTGGGGGTGGGTGGTAGATGACTTTGTGCCTGACAAGTAGACACAATGGCGGCTCCCAGGTGAGGGCGCAGGGTCCCGAAGGCTTAAGGGAAAGAAATGCCAGGCTCTGTTGAAGCATTGATTGGTGACAGAATAGAGACGGGGTGCGTGACTACAGGCCTGGGCAGGTGCTTCTATGTGGGTATGGCTGAAAAGCTCTAGCCATACATGCTCAGAGAAGTGAGCAAAACACACACCCCAGGACCAGACAGCCTTGGTCCCAAACCTCAAAGCTACCACTTATGGTGACCAGTAAAGCTCTCAGCCTCTCTGCCTTTATGTCCTGGTGTCTTGGAAGTAGAGGTTATGCTAGGACCTCCTTGGGGCTCTGGCCAGAACAAAATTGCTTGACCAACATGTGTACATTTACCTGGTACCGAGTGAGTGCTCTGTGTGGGCTGTTAATATTAGGGAGGGCTTTTCAGGTGACACATCAAGGGCGGTTAAAAACCGAGAGAGTTCCACAGGCAAAGGCCCCAAGTCAAGATAGCCCTGGAAGTGGATCAAAAAGTTCAAGGGAACAGAGACCAGAGTTGAGGCTAGGGAGGCAGAGATTGAGTGTTTCTTTCTTCATGTGCTAGTAAGTGATGACTTAGGCAGGAAGAACTTGAGGGTCAGCTCTGACCAGAACACAAGGAGACAGTTTGCAGGTGTGGGGCGGAGATTGGGGTGTTGCCTTTCCAGGACAGTACCCAGAACTGAGGTATTTGGCGGCTGCAGCACAGACTTGGGACCTCAGGTGCTTCCCACGCGCAGGCTGGAGGAAGCATTATAGAGAATGATTGTTTGGCAGGAATCCAAGGACTCATTGGCTCTGGATAAACTGCTACCGTTTGCTTAAAAGACCACATCCCAAAATTAATTACAGTCCAGGGCAGTACATTAATTTCTTACAGCCGAGGTAATCCAACACATGCCCCAGTTCCTCTAAGGAATCACATGCTCTGCTTTCACTCAGTAAATATTTGGGGAAAGATGTGGGCTCCTAATCTCAACGTGGGAATGAGATCCACGGGCCAGTGCAGCTTCCGCAGTAACCCACAAGGCCAAACCCCCTCAGGCTGGGTAATGCTTCCTGCAAGTCCCCGCAGACTCTGGAACCATCTTGGTTTCATCATCTTGACTCTATTTCTACAAATGCATTGACAGCTGCTCCTCAGAGAGGCATAAATGCATTTTTTTAAAACCCAGAATCAGGCAGTAAATAGTTTTATAGTAAATAGTCCAAGGAAACATTGGCTAGTGTCTTGTCATTAATATAAATAAGGTTCATCAGTGAGATAGCACCGTCAAAAGAAAACCCACTGCAGGATTTTTTATCTCCAGATGGTGGTGATGGGGGTGTCATTGAAATCCCATAGCCCTTCCTCAGTTCTCCATATGTTGACAGAGAGTTTGTGCAGACGTCTCTATAAATGTTACCTCCGTGCTTGAAGACTTCTGCCAGCTTTCTTCCTTACCGTTCTCTGTGATTTTCAGATTTGGTTACTTCAGCAATTAGAACACGTCTCTCCTATTTCATATTCCAGATCATATATTGACTTTGCTCCATCGGAGGCTACTAGATCCATAAACAAAACCACACTAAAGTCAGAAGTATTGAATGAATTGCTGTGGAATAGGCCACTCTTGCACCAGTGAAGACGTTTGTAATGGTGTTGGCTTCCCAGATTCCTGATTCTATTTTACCATTTATCACATTAAAATAAATTTTAAATGCACTATTTACAAGTTTCTACAAATTTGGCAAAATCTATGGATTCTTTCCTCTGCTGACGCTGCACACTGGTGTATAAGTCTCAGGGTTCTCGGTGCACTATTTCTGACTTATCTCCTTCATCTCCTAATTACATGTTCTATTTTTCTGAACTTCCAACATGATCTGAATATTACCCATTGAAGCTAATTCTGTTTTTTTCTACTCTTGGGAACTTGAGGATTAAATGCATTTCAAGTGCCACCAAGTTATAACTCTTGCTCCTTTGTAAATCTGTCCCATTTCCTCCTTTTGTTTATGATATATGTTTTTGTGGGGTTTTTTAAATTTATTTATTATTTATACAAGCACTGGGTACAGTCAGAAGCGCAGGAGGGTGAGAGAATTCACCAGAGCCAGAGCGGGGAGCAGAGCAGGCAGAAGGACCGAAGTACACTGCTGAGGGGAGCAGCAGGCGGCAGGAGAGGTCTGCGCGCCATGCGGGACCCTCCGCCAGTGGCCGGGGAGCAGCCAGGGATCGAACCAGCAGTGCAGAGGCTGGGGGCACCTTCGCAACCCAGCGCTCAACCGCTGCGCCACCGGGGAGGCCCTATGATATATGTTTTAAGTATCATTCTCAACAAGGTCATTTATTGAATATCCATTCTTTAGTGATAATGTTATGCTAAGTAAACTGAGATAGATAGAGTGGGGAAAAGCACAATATTATATATAATTATATATAAGCACTATATTATATATATAATTATATGTATATATCTAGTCATGTGTATACACACACACAAACATATTGTATGTGCAACTTTGTTTAGTTTTCTTGTCTTATTTAAAGCAAACCTGTATTTCCAATCGTACAATTATCTTAGGGATAACTGAGTTATGTTATTTTTTCCCCTATATTCTTGCTCTTCCTCCCCTTTTCTTCTTCTTCTTTTTTTTTTTTAATTCCCTGGGAATATTTTTCCTTGTGGTTATGCAGAGAGCCCCTTGTTCAAAAAGCAGAAATAAGACAGTGTCTGTCAGGAAAAGAGTTAAAAACCTCTACCTTCCCAGCTAAGCATGGCCCACAGGCTGCTAATTAGCTTGATGGATCAGCACCTGGTCTGGTTATGAATGCTCAGAAGCCCATTGGCTGCTGGCAGCTGACTCCCGACTCCCTGAGGTTTGGAGATGTATCAACCTGAGCAGAGAGAGCTGGCACTTGCTTAAAGGGTAGCTGTAGCCAATTATTCATGCGCTCCTTTGGATTTGACTTGGCTGAAGGATGAACCATGCTTTCAGATGCATTTGAGGCAGCCTGTTCTTGCACAATAGGTTGCATCTACCTGGCACATATTCCCTTTTCGGTGTCATTCAGTACGATGACTAATATGGGCACAGTCCTACAATTATCTATGGGATAACTGAGTTATGTTATGATTTCCTATGTTCTTGCTCTTCCTCTCCTTTTCTCCTTATTTTTAGTCCCTAGGAATATTTTTAAAATTCATTGGTCCTATTCTTATGATTTCAGTAGCACTTTGATATGTACATATATGAATGATGTTTGGTTCATAGGACATCAAAACCCTGAATAGTATGTTTAAAGTTTCATAAACAAGGGAGCCATAATCATGCTCCGCAAAATAAGCCAGAAAGAAAACGAAAAATACCGGATGGTCTCACTCATAGCAAGAATTTAGAAAACCTAAATAAGGGACCAGGAAAAAGACTAATTATAATAAAGAAAAAAATCAAAATCAACAAGCAATTATAAACCAGAGACACACTATGGGGGCGGGGAGAGAGAGGAGGGATTAGGGCCAAAATAAGGGGGTTGGGAATTATATGGGGAATACAACCAAAATGAAAATGCATAAATTGTGCAAATTGAAAAATGAAAAATGATGTAAGAATTATATAAAATAAAAAATAAATAAATAAATATAACAAGGGAGCCATAGAGTACTGGACATAGATTTATACCTTTACTTTGCCACTTAGTATCTGTGTGACCCCAGGCAAGTTTCTTAACCTCTCTGGGCCTCAGATACCTCATTCATAAACAGGAGAGACTATAATTCTTACATCAAAGGATCATTAAAATGATCATACAAAATCATATTAGGTCCTTTCCTTAGTAGTTTCTACTCTTATTGATCAACCCTTAACATTTGAGTGGCCACTACATGCTGAGCCTGGTGATGGAACTTGTGAAGAAATATAAACTAAACAGAATACACAGAGCTTCTGGTAAACCCCCAAAGAGGACAGCCTGAACAAAAAGTGAGATTACTCAAGGGTAACAATCAAAGAATGATGTTGTTCCCCAAATTGAGCTCCACACTCCTCTCCTAGGCTGGGCATCCACAGACTGTCTGCTTTCATTTGTGCCAACATGAATGTTCCTCCATACCTCTTTGAAGACCTACCTTTATTAATCTAATCATACACAAAAGCATTCATCAGTTACTTATCTTCACTTAAGTTTTCAGGGAGGCCAGGTTAGGCAGGGCCCCAGAGCCAGAGACAGGGAGAAGATGGCCAAAAAGTCATCCCAGGAAGGCAGGACCCTGCATGAGTTGAGGCTCCGAGCCCCAGCACGTGTTTCACAGTCCCACTAGATCTCACTTACAAAACACAAATTTGAAGTTCAAATTGTTTAGGATTATAGGACTGCAACTGCAGAGCATCGCGGAGCAGGAGGCACTTCTGAGAGCCACACCCATGAAGACAGCCCTGACCCACAATGAACAGGCAAGCGCTTCTCACGCTTTTAATGCTGTGTAAATGCAAAGCTTTATTGCTGCAATCACTGTTACACAATGATATTGGGTCCTAACAACTCTTATGGGCACTTAATTGGTAGCCCCAGATTTGTAGAAGCAAAGAGCTCTGATGCATTGGTAGTCCCCAAGGGAGGAAAAATGTCCCCAGCTCCTTCAGCTGACAGCGGTCATGCATTCTGAGTCAAAGTGAGAGCCCAACTTTCAGGGAGCAATCCTGACCTTAACACAAATCTCCTTGGCAAGGCAGAGACCCAAAATCTTCCTCAGATCAGTACAACGCATGCTCTTTTCTAAACAAGAGGAAGGAATTCTGCCCAGGGGCTCCCCACAGCCATCTGCTCCCCTCAACCTACTTTACTACTCGTCCCATTCACTGGGCACTTGCCTCAGGGATTCCTGAGCCCTGGACACTCCTCCATCCCATGCGCACTGGACCGCACACCCCCACACACATACATACCTTATGCATAGATTTATGCATTTCAATATAGCATTTCAATATAGCAGATCTGAAAGAGCCTTTTTGATACTTAGGAGAGCATCCAATGATTCAGAAGAAAGCATTTATTCAATAGCTTCTTGGTTTTCATCATCATTGGAAAAAACAGCTTAGAGAAAATGCAAGATAGAACATTCCTCGACCCTCCCCACCAGGGGCCCAGGTAGAACACAGGCGTCATTTACTAATGCTAACCTGGTAGCCCGAAAGAGTTAACATGCCTTCCCTGTTATTCCTACCCAGAGTCATTTCTGCCCTGAGGGGTCACAGCCTCACCCCATGCTAGGTGGTGACTTGTGCAAATCTAGCAGACAGAGAATTTTCCCAGCACTGCGTTCCAGACTCCACCTCCCTGTTCAATCGAAAGGAGTGAGCTGAAGGCCCTGAGGAACATCCCGCCTGACCCCACCCCTGCCCCACCACAAAGTCCAGGGAGCCCATGTGCCTTTACTCCTGGTTCTTCCATGTGAATGGGTGATGGCAAAAGCACCAGTGCCAGGCTGGGTGTTGCTCTGCCAGGGAGGGAGAGTTTTAGAGCAAAGCTATTACCGGCTCCAGTTGTGACAAAGCCCCACTTCACAGAGGCCTGCCTGACACGGCAGCTGCAGTGTCGTGGGAAACACGCAGGCCTGGAGTTAGGACATTTGGATTCTGGCCATGGCTCTGCTCCTCACTAGCTGTGCGCCCTTGAGCCAGTTAATGAACCGCTCAGGGACTCAGTTTTCTCATCGATCAAACAGGAACAATGTGAGTAATACCAACCTCTGGGTGGTTGTTTCAAAGATTAGTTGAGATAGCTTGTGAATATATTTTATCAACTAGAAAAGATCTTATACGTGTTCATGATTTATTTTTTTAATTTAATTTAATTTTTATTTTTCACATTTTTTTATTTTTATATTCCCCATACGATTGCACCCCCCCCCTTATTTTGACCCCAATCCCTCCTTTCCCTGCACTGCCCCCCTCCATAATGTGTCTCTGGTTTCTAGTTGTTTGTTGATTTTGATTTTTTCTTTCTTGTAGTTATTCTTTATCCTGCGTGTTCATGATTTAAAGGGACAGCGTGATATAATGAAGAAATCGTGAAGCTCAGAGCCCTATAGCCTGGGTTGAATTCTTAAGCTGCTTGAGCTTGGAAAAATTACTTAACCTCTCAGCCTCCATCATTTCTTCATCTGAAAAAAATGATGCTATAGTCATAGTAATAATAATAGCAACCCATCAGGGTTGTTGAGGTAATGCAGATATAGGGCCTGCTGCATAATCGGTGTCCAAGAAATAGGACTCTTCCCTGCCTGCCTCTTCCCCACCCCCAGAAACACCTTCCACAAGCAGGCACTGCCCTCAGGACAGCCGGCCTCCCATCCGCCCTGGCGCGGGCACACTCTGCTGCGTCCTTGGGCTGACTCCTCTGCCTTGTCTCCTCTGCCCCCCTACGCCCCCTTTCCTGGGTGTTGGCAAGAGGAGAGAAGAGAGAAACCATCTTGAGGGCTGAACATGAACATGTGATTCTGACCTGCGTTCATGTGATAAATGTCTGTGTGTATTTAAAAGATTTGCTTTCATGGTGCTTCCCATTATTCTGCCCTTGGTGATTTCTGAAACCGAACCAGATTCAGTTAAAATTTTTGAAAACTCAAGTGGGACGGGGGCCCAACAGACTATGGTGCAGGACTTTTGGTGCATTGGTGGTGGGTGTGGGGTGGTGACAGACACTGGAAGGGTGGAACTCCCTAGATCGTATATGATGTTTTACCACAATTAATTAGTTAATTAATTAAAAGCCACCTTGCTTCTCAGGAAAAAAAAAAACTTTATAGAGCTATCACATTCCCTTGGATGTATTCACCCATTGATTTGTTGGGGCTCTTTTGATAACTAGTAGAACATTCGTGGCCCTCCCAAGTTGTTCCTCTTCTGTTTTTCACCATCGGTCTAATTTCCAGAAGTCACCCTAGACTCCACCTTCTCTCATTGCCCTCAATCTCCATTCAGTCACCAAGCCATGGAGAGGCTATACCTTTTATCTCTGATCCACCCTCAGCCTCTTTATCCCAACCCCCATGATCATTTTCACTTGGGTTTCTGCAATGGCTTCCATAGTCATTGTTAAATCATAGCATCTTATTTGAGAACTATATAAGATTCATTTCATTTTTTAGCATAACGTGGTCCCTGGCCCCTAGTCAGCGCCAGATAAATGGTAACCATACATAAGTTTCAGAAAACAAGGTTTCACTCAGTGTAAGGTTTGTCTATAGTAGTACAAGCCCCAAAGTTGGGATAGGCTTCTTTAGTTGGTACTGAGCTCCCCATCACTGGAATAATCCAAAACTTGGTTGAGTGACTCTTCCGTTAGAAGTTGTAGGGGAGACTTAAACATCAAATGGGACATTGGGATAAATTATGTTTACATTCCCTCTGAGAAGTCAGGACACTTTTAGTTATAAGTGTCAGAAACCCAACTCAAAATGACTGAGGCAAAACAAGGAATTTACTGGCTTGAATAAGAGATAAAGTACAGAGGTTTCAGGCAGGGCTGCATCCAGATTCACGGACACTATTGCTGCAATCCCTCATAGTGTCTCCCTCCATATCTCCATCTTGCTTTTCTCTGCACTGGCTTCACATCCAGGCAGACCCATTCCACAAGATGGCCCTTGGTAACTCCAGGCATTAGGCTCAGTGCTTAGCAATGCCAGTGTCACTAACTCAGAAGCTTCTGTGAAAAGAGGCCTCCTTTTTTTCCATTATGTTCAATAGAGTCTTAATCCTGACCCTTCATGAACAAACTATTATAGCTGAGTGGTAGAATCATTGAATTGGCAAATGGTCAGCTCTCTTAGGTTTTCTAGAATTTCTTAAACAAGGGCTAAAAAAGGGGACCCCCAAGTGAAAAAATCAAACTACTGACTGGGAACAGAAATAGAGGAATTGGACGTTGAGTGGAAAAAAAAAATTGTGGACAGCAACCACACCTTCTGATCCTAAGATTCAATTATTTCAACCCAAAATTAATTTTATTAGTCATTATGTAATTATTGTTCATTTTTTCCCCTCTAGTTTATTTTAACACCCTTAAGGTACATCATTTGTGTGTGTGTGTGTCTGTGTGTGTCTCTGTGTGTGTTTCTGTATATGTGTTGATTCTGAAGTTTATGAATTAAGACTATGGTGAACTTAATTCTCTGGTTGAATCAATTATTGTGCTCCAGTTATTGTACTAGATTTTTACATGAGTGCACCCCTTTATTCCATAAACAATATCCTTAAAAAACATTTTAGGGCCTCCCCGGTGGCACAGGGTTACAAAGCTGCCCGCAGCCTCTGCAGCACCTGTTGGTTCCCCGGCTGCTGGGCGAGGGTCCCACATGGCTCACAGACCTCTCCTGCCACCTGCTGCTCCCCTCAGCAGTGTACTTCGTCGGTCTGCCTGTTCTGTTCCCTGCTCTGGCTCTGGTGAATTTTCTCACCCTCCCACGCTTCTGACTGTATCCAGTGCTTGTATAAATAAATAAATAAATCTTTAAAAAAATATTTTATAGATGCAGAAACTGAGGTGCAGGAAGGTTAAGTAACTAGCTTAGAATTGACTGCTAGTAAATTCTAGAACCAGATTTTGAACCTGACCTTTTTCTGTACATTAGACTCTTTGAGTACTCCAACTCTGTCTCTAATATGCTGAGAATCATATTTTTTCTGAACTAAAAATCAGATCTTCTGATCTACTTGTTAGAAGATTGTCCTGGCAAGTCTAAAATGTACGGTCACTTAGTGAAACAGAATCCAGTCAGGTTATTTAAAGCCTTCTCCTCTCATTTCTAGCCCTGGAAGTTATTGCAAGTGTTGAGTAAAGCTGTTCTATTGGTTAAAGGTGTTAGAGGGATGAGGTACTTTACACCTGTGCTGTGTGGCTGAACCTGATTCTCAGGGGGCTGGTTGTAAGCTAAGTCTGCATGCAAATGTCTTAGCTATGGCTCAGTGGCAGTGTGTGTGCTCAGACCTTGAATGCAGTTAACATCCAGAAGAAGTCCCTAGGTCTTAATTCAGAAGACTGGGGCAGAACAATCCTGGCAGATGGGCTTTGGTGTTTACATTCATTCCCCCTGGATTCCAAGCCTGCTTGCCTTCGGGAAAAAGTGTGAGTCCCTTCTGCTCACTCTGGATTGTATTGCCTTGGTAGTTAAATCTGTTAATATGGCCATGTTGAATATACAGTCTATAAGTTGTTTTTTTTTTAATATTTTTTAAGATTTATTTATTTATGCGTACAAGACCTGGGGTGCAGGCCAGAGATACAGGGGGTGAGAGGATTCACCAGAGACAGAGTAGGAGCAGAACAGGCAGATGTACTGAAATACAGGGAGATGCACTGCTGAGAGGAGCAGCCGGCGAGACAGGAGAGGTCTGATGCACCATGTGTGTCACATCCCCGGCCAGAGATCGAAGTTGTGCTGCAGAGGCTGCAGATAGCTTCATAGTGCTGAGACTTAACCCCTTGCACCACCAGGGAGGGTGTTTTAAATTTGCTACCCACATAAAGGAAGTTTTCCCCAGCAAATGCAGGGTCATGCAAAAAGTTGATAAAATTGTAGCGTGGTAGGAGTCACCCTAAGCCTTCCTTTCTTGTTAACAACAAGCAAACCCTGCATGCAGCGAGGACTGAACTGCTTCTATGATGGCCAAGAGCAGCCACACACATCCATCCATTCATCACTTAGGCCCCACCCTGATGCTGACTCCTGTGGAACTTCTTGATTCACTGCCTTCCCCTTTACAAGATTATCTCACCAACTCCTCTCCTCTCATCTATTTCTCCACATACCAACTTTTTCCTTCTGTTTTGAAAATTCAAAGTCTTGTTTTCCATATAGTAGGAGGTAAAATTCCACAATATCATGATTATAAATCCATATTCATACTGCTTGCTCCTGTCTCTGTAATAGCTTGGTTTTAGAACATTTTTCCACTAGAAACTTGCTCACATGGTTGAAAATATTTATTTGGGGGTGAATCAGGTGATAGCAAATGCATATTTCTTGCCCTCATCTCTCTCCTGAGCTCCATGTTTCTTTTCTCTCTGCTTTATACATGTGGCTATCTAAAAAGCAACTAAAATACGATAAGTATGTCCTAAACATTATTTCACTTGTTCAATGAATATTTATCTAATACCTATTTGGGATTGGGTTGCACCTCATAAGCAAGATCCTAGATCTCATCACTATAAGGAGGTCCATAATTAAGTAATTACAAAACTAGGCTAACTGCAGTGTTAGGGTGGGCAGAGTTACTGAGAGAGCAAGAGATTGTGGCCTAGGTCAGAATAGGTCAAGGGGTGTATAGATATTTTGCTGGAGTGAGTCCCCATGGTACTTGAAATCTTTAAGGATAAACCCAGCATCCAGCTCAACATTTGACATTATAAGCATTTCATAAATCTTGGTAAAATGCGTACAGGTATTTTTATATCATTTTCTTTTTAAAAATCACTAGTATGGTATAAGGAATCATGATAGAGCTTTTTCTAACAAATACATACATGTCTACACATACAAATACACAATTTAAAACAAGTACATTTGTAAGATTGATGCTAAATTATCAGAGCTTTAACATAAAGCTGAAAGAGTCTCACTCTCTCTTGCTTCCTCAGATCCTTTTATTCCTAATTAGATCTGATATGTCTTCTCTGATCTGAGAAATTTATTATTTACTGATCTGAGAGATATCCAATTTTCAGTTTTGTTAGTTTGGCATTAGAATCCTGAAGGGCAGAGGTGGATTCTAGAAGTAGGTTTGTGCCATGCCTGCTTCTTAATGATATTTTCTTAAGTAATTTTTTCCTTTGCTCAGAAATACTCAAAACAAACTAAAAGTTGTAAGATACAATAATGTCAAATACTAAAATAAGCTAACATGGAGACAAGATTTTTTTTTTTACTTTAATATTCTTAAATATGAGAGTATTTCTTCCTCCACGAATCTCCAAGCCATTCTCTTAAGTAGATAATTCTAGTTAAGACCAAAGGTCATAGATGAATTTGTTTTATATGATGGAATGTCACAGCTGATACATGAAAAATGACCTTCCTAGTTTCAAAGCTAAATCAATCTGGGTCTGTTGAGAAAGGAGTGCCGGCCTTTTCTGTTCATTGTCTTTCTAACCCAGGAAGCTGCCCTGGTACCAGATTTACATGATTCCCCTACATGGTTCCAGATGGAATAATCATCCCTTTGGCACTTTTCCCTTGTTTTCCTGGAAATTTTTACTAAAACATTGAATCCCTCCTTGGTTGGCGTTACTATTATTAAGGTAAAAGATCTATCCCTATTCTATTTCAGAATTCTCAGATCTGAATGCATATCTCAATGTTGTGAGAGGTGTCCAACGAGGGTGTTTAGAAAGCATTTTAGCCAACATTTTTGGAAGGCAGCTATGCTCACCACTATACCGCCAATGCTATTAGCCAACATTTTAGGGATGCTTGCTATGTGCAAGATACTACAGTTAATGTTTGCAAAATATATATTGGGGCTCAATCACTGTCACATACTAAGAGGTTCAGTCCAAGGGATTGTCCCACAGGATTGTGGGGACTGGCTAAGCAAGTCTGAAATATATAGGGTGGGCGGGCCATCAGGAAAGACAGGATAATAGTCTTAGCAGGGACTGAAACTGCTGTTCACAGATGGAGTGTCTTTGAGAAAGCCTCTGGTTCTGCTCTTAAGTGCCTTCAAGTACTTGAATTCAATTATCTAGGACAATCTCCCTTAGTTAAAACCAACTGGTTGTGGACTTTAATCACATCTACAAAAATACTTTTGCATCAATACCTAGATTAGTGTTTAAGTCGCTAGGGATGGTAATGTAGGCAAATCGGCGCAAGAAAAAGACTACCACTCATGGATAATCTCATTGCCTCCTAACCAAAGCTTGGTCAAGTAGTTTCCATTATTATCATATTCATTTTACGAATTGGAAGAGTGAGGCTTGAGAAACTTAGTCAAGATTATAAAACAAGTAAAAGAGCCATTGCTTGAATCCACAGATCTTTTCCAAAGTTGGGAGATTAATTACTGCCTAATACTACTTCCAAGCAAATGAGTAAATTAGTATAAGTCTTCATCCAAATCTGTATGAAGGGAAGCCTTAGTATTTTGCATTTCTCTTTGAAAAGTTACCATCACCTTTCTACTTCATGAGTCTATAAAATTCAGCAGGGTCTTCTGGTTAATTTTTTAAGCCAAAGCAGATTGCAGTAAATCAGGAAAACCCAAATGTTAATCCTTTATGATGTAAAATTACTATTCTTAAATACTCTTGGAAAAGATGGTGTTCTTGATGAACTGTAATGGAGTGAATGTTTTACATTTCACTGGGAATACAGGGAGATTGAAAATAGGTACAATAGGATTTTTTTTTTTACATTATCTCATTTTTCAAGCAAAAAATGCATTAATGTAACTAGAGTATTAAAAATAAGAGGTAGATACCCTCCAAGTTAAATAACATGAGATGCTATATTATTTTCTATTTTAAATCACATGAAGTGGAATGATGGGTTTTTCAACAACAAAAAGTTAAATTACTAAAAAAAAAATTCTGACATTAAATATCTTGGAGCACCATAGTCCTGCAGTAAGTATCTGGCCAGTCACAGTAGTTTTGCTCCAGCCTCTAATCAATTCTTCCTCTACAATTTAAGAAGTTTCAAAAGATGACATTCTAGAACGTAAAAATGTCTAAAATTTCAGATATACTATATTTCAGTGCCAACAAGTAAAATGTTATCCTATAAATTATTTCACACTTTTCCCCAACCAGGACACTACACTGATATAACCTTTATGTTTTAATATGAGTATCTGGAATCACCAGATTTCATGAGTGTCATGCTGAAGTTAATTTCTAGAACTATTGTATTGAATGTGTGAACTGAATGTGCTGATGGAATTCAGTAAAGCCACCATGGACAGCGATATGCCTTCCTATTTCTCTCTCAGAAAGGGTTTTTCACTAGCCAAACACAAGTGCTGACCAAGAATTAATTTCCCCTCATTTTCTAGAGATGGTACAGACATAAAATGGCCTGTAGCCCCCAAATGACTTTAGAGTGCAGAGAGTCAAAACAATCCAAAACTGACAATGTCCCTCCTTTCTAAAGAGTCTGCAGTCCTTGGCTAACAATAAGCAATTTGAGCTGGCCCTGTATTACTGCCAGAGAACAATATCCCAGAGAGATGGATGCCCTGGGAAATCTCATTCTTCATCATTCCCATGATTAGGAAACCAAGAAAACAGCTGTTCTCTACCTCAAGTCACATGTGTTTAGGTTGCAGAATGAGAAGTAGAACCGAATGACCTGACTTCCAAACCCACAGAAAGTTTGCTGATCTCAGAAAACAGTTCTCCAAACACGTCCCGGTTAAGAAGGCAGATCACCTCCTTCTGTTTCACTTTTAAATGTGCACCATGTAAAATCTAAAAGCCTCGTCAACTCCTTAGGCGATGAGAAACAGTAACCATATAGATAAATGCTCACACTGGGAGCAAGGTGGCTTAGAGTATAGTATTAAATTGAGCTTTACAAAAGCAGATAACGACCTGCGGGTAGACAGAACAGTGGGCACTGAGGGCTTCTTGTTAAAGGAGGCGTTTGTCGCAGCCATCTCTAAGCCGTCTTCTTTTTTTTTTTGTTTTTTAAATATTTATTTTATTTATACAAGAACTGGGGTACAGACCAGATGTGCGGGAGGGTGAGAGGATTCACCAGAGACATAGTGGGGAACAGAACAGACAGATTAACGAAATACACTGCTGAAGGGAGCAGCGGGCGAGACAGGAGAGGTCTGCCGGGCCATGTGGGTTGCTCCGAAGCCGGTGGGGATAGAACCTACACTGCAGAGGCTGCGGACAGCTTCACAGCACTGCGCTCAACTGCGTGGGCCACCAGGGAGGCAGCCCTCTCTAAGCCTTCTTGTTTTCCATCTGTAAAGTGAAAAAAATAATAAAACCTACCACATAGAGCTGTGAGAATTAAAGGAGATAATTCACTAGTGCCTGGCATATTCTAAGTGCCCAATAAACTCTACCTATTATAGGAAAAACTTATGAAGATTTCTTTTACAGTGCCTGACTTTTTGCAGTTAGTCAAAATCATTGTTGTCTTTGGTGTGAAGGAATTAAATATATACTCCTACAAAGTGAACCACGGGCTAATATTAGTGGTGTTTGGAGTCCACCATAATGCCACGCATTTCCTTAAAGACTTTTACTTAAAGTCATTTCGTCCCAACCTCTTTTTCACAGACTGGGTGTTGTTACCTTGTCTTCAGATGTTAGCTTCTGTGGGAATCTTTTGTTCTTACCTCACACCACACCCACACGAGTGGGCAACTCACACGTTGAAACACCCAAGACTATAGCAGTGGGTTGCCTGTTATGTTCAGAATAATGTTATGGTATTAAGTAGTCTGCAAGCTACACATTATTCTTACTTGAGTATGGCAAGGAAACGATACTGGATTTTTTTTTTCTAATGAGAAAAATCTTATCAATCAAGGTCAGATGTACTTATAATTGGCATAATTTTGTGGGGTTTTTTTAAAGATGTATTTATTTATGCATACAAGAACTGGGGTACAGGCGGGGGGGGGGGCGTTTTGAGAGGACTCACCAGAGACAGAGTGGGGAACAGAACAGGCAGACTAACCAAGGTACACTGCTGAGGGGAGCAGCGGGCCAGCCAGGGAAGGTCTGCCGCGCCATGTGGGTATCTCCCTGGCAGGGGATTGAACTCGTGCTGCAGTGGCTGAGTACAGCTTCATGGGTTGCATCTTAACCCTTGCGCCACCAGGGAGGCCCCCTAATTGGCATAATTTTGAAGAGAAACCTTTGCCAAAGTAAATTTCTTCAACTGTTGCTAGCAGTACTGTGGAACCTGCCGGAAACGTGGTGTGGGAGAGAGAGGTGTTTGACCCCGATCCAAATCCTATTCCAAGTCTCAGCCGAGACCTCCAAGTCTATCGGGGCGGGGTGGGGGGCGGGGTGATCGTTGCTCTCCGACCGCCAGAGGAACCGCTCTAGTGGCCGGGACGGGACCTCAGGCCACACAAGTTGAGGCTGGCGGTGGCATCCCCTGCGCGGTGCACTCCGGAGCAGCTCGGTGAGGCCGCACACCCGCGGTGGCCTGGGGCAGCGCAGGACCTGCTTCTCCGCCTCTCCCCGGCGGCGGCCACCACAGGGCGGGCGGCGGTGGCGCTGCTGCCCCCGCGGCCGCCGCTGCCGAGCCGGTCACCTGGGCGCCGGCGGAGCCGCCTGGCTGCGGCGGGCGCTGCGGTCTGCCCGCGCGCGGAGGGGGCGGCGAGGCGCGAGATATCCATAGTAACACAGGATGCGCCGGGCGCCGAGCGGGAGCGGCTGCGGGCGGAGGAAGCCCCCGCGCGCCGGCAGCCCGCGGTACTAGGCGCCCCGCAGCCCCCGCGCGCCCATCGGGCCCGCGTCGCCCGGGCGGTGAAGGTCCGGCTGCGCGGTAAGCCCTCCCGGCGCCTCGCCGACACCTCCCCGCCGCCGGCCGCCCTCCTCCCCCGGGGAGGGCGGCAGAACAATGGAGAGAGCCGCCGGCCGCCCCGGAGCCGGCGATCGGGGGAGGGCGCGCCGCGGCCGGTGCGCGCCGCGGGGGCCGGGCGCGGGCGAGGGCGCGCGGCGGGGCCGGGGGCGCAGGGGGGCGCGCGCGGGCGCGGGGAGCTGGCTGGGAGCTGGCGGGGAGAGCCGGGCGCTCGGCGCAGCGCGGCGCGGCCAAGCTCGGCGCCTCTCCAGCCTCTCCAGCCTCTCCAGCCTGTCCAGCCTCTCCAGCCTCTCCAGCCTCTCCACCTCTCCAGCCTCTCCCGCCTCTCCGCGGCGCGCTCGCCCTCGCCTGGCCGCTCGCGCCCCGAAAGATGCTCAGAGGCGACGGCTAGGGGAGCGCAGGTTCCAGCCACATGTCCGCGTCCTCGGGGGCCGGAGCCCGCCAGCCCTCGCGGATCCCGGCTCGCAGCCAGCCCGCGGCCGCGGCCGCCGCTAGTGCCCACCGGCGCGGGTGAGTAGCGGCGGGGCCGCGGGCGCGCGGGGCTCGGCTTCCCCCGCGGTCCGCGGCCCCCGCTCGCCAAGATGCGGGTCCAGAAGTGCCGCTGCGGAGGGCAGGAGGGGCAGGAAGCCGGGTCGGAGAGTCCGCGAGGGCTGCGCAGGGGGTTTGGCCAGGGCATTTGTGGCCGCCTGGGAGAGCGGGCTCTGCCTTGGGGGCTTTTTTTTTTTTAATTTATTTATTATTTATTTATTTTTTTATTTTTTAAAAAAAAAAAATGTGGTCTGGTTGCCTCGTCCACTCCCAGCCACCTCCCACCACTCAGATTGGGCGCATTCTCTCTTTTCTCGTCTTTGGGTGGCGAAGGGAGTTTGAAGCAGTTAATTACCCCATGTCTTTCCAAATGGGTTGACTTTCACGAGTATCTATTTCCAAAGGTCAAAACCCACGCCAACCCCTGTCGTTTCCAGGTGTGCTTGAATCGCCTTTCAGAGTAGCAGGCAGAATAGACGCTGCAAGGGTTGGTGCTAAGTGTACCCTCTCTTTGGGTGTTTTTTATGCCTTGATTAATCGGAGGGGGCAAGTGGGCATGGACTTTCCAGTGCTGCGCCTTGGAGAGCAGTAACCGAGCAGCAAGGCTTCAATTTGCTGCTTTCCTGAAGGTCAGGAAATTTCAATTTCCACTGAAATCCCAGTATCCTTGGTTGTAACTTGGATGTCATTGTACTCGAGGCTGAAACTTGCCAAAGCCCAATAAGGTCTTGTTTTTATGAGGATGCTGCCACCACCGCAATTTTTTCCTCCTAGAAAATCAGCTATCCACAACCATGAGTCGCTGAAACAAATGGGCAGCTCAGGAAGCCTCTGCATTTCAGAGATTGGCCAGGAAAGCTAGTCCTCGCTGCAGTTTCCATTTCTCCTCTCTGAGCTGCTGAGATACTAGTTTTAGAAGACAAAATTCAGTCCCCGGGCTACATCATCTAGGCACCCAACATTTTCCCTCGGCAGATTGGAGGCATATGAACTTTGGAGGTCCTTAAGATTCATAGGCACTAAATTAGGCTACTTGCATGTGGTCTCTTGCCTGCAGAAAGATGGATTTGGAGGGAATAGTGCTAGGGCAACATGAGGAATTCAGGTACAATTTAAGACTTTGCTCAGTGCTCATACAAGTTACCCAGGGAGTCTAGAATTTTACTCTCAGGGACTCTTTACAGTAGGACCAATTCACGGTGAAGTTGGGAGCAGCAAGAAAGAGATAAAAGGAGATTAGGAAACCTCTCAGAGGTCCCTGCCAAACCTGTGCGCTTTGTACTCAGCAGATGAGCATGAACAAGGAGATGCCGATGGTGTCTGGGTTATTTGAGTCCATTGTGTGGATGGCTCTGTGACAAAATAGGCTGTAACGACCAGTGCTGGCATTATTCCACTGTAAAGCTCGTCCCATTCTGTCATTTGTCCTGTCAGTCCCAAGTAGCGTTTGGCATGAAGACAGTGATGATCCTGGACTCAGGTGGAAGAGAAAGAAGTCATAGTACAAATGAAATTAAAATAGATGCATGCTACCTGGGAGATTTAGTGACAGTGTCCTACAAGTATATTGTAACAAAGACTTAAAAAAAAAAAAAAAAACAACTTCAAGATGCAGGGGGAATGTGATGTTGGAAAAAACAAGGAAGAGTCAATGCTCCTTGTTCAAGGATGGGAAGCTGGTCCTGCAGTTGCTAGTTGTCAAAACTTAATTTTACTGCATTGGAGTGACTCTGCTTGATGCACTTTGGCACTGTTAGTGGAGGCAGTATCTCTTAATCAGTGACAGTAAAGTGACAGCATATGCGGGTATGCAGAAATGAGTGGACTTGCATTGTTACCGTTCTGCTAAAGAGCAAGGGAAGAGAGAAAGAACAGTGGTTTGCCTCTAGTTGGAGATTAAATCTCCATTAAAACATCTTGAAATAATGATACAACATGGTACAATATTTAATAAGATATTCTGATATAGTTTTTAACAAGACCCTGCAAGTGTCTGTCAATGATTTAAAATGATAAATCACAGAAGTTATTAATAATCTAAAAGTTTGCAGGTTTAATCAAATTTGTATCTATGTAGTGAATTCAGATACATTTCTGGTCTATTAATTTACTGCACGTGCTACAGTTAGTTGGTCTGAAATGTTAGGGAATCCCTCTCTTTAAAATAATAGTATTTGTTTATTCTAGTGAGTATAATTAGAAGACAGTACACTGTACAGGAAAGGCATTCCTAATAATCATGTGATTTTATTATCCTCATTTAAATGTTGGCAGATTTTCTCCAGTTTATTATCAAGTCATTCTCACTGCATCACTCATTGAATAAGCATTTTTGGGTACCATGTGTCTTGAAGCAGGTTTATCCTTTCTTTCTCTAAGTAGAAGGCAGACATGTTCTCCAAATATTATATTGAAATGAAAGCTTGGCGTTATCAGTGTCTATTGCATTGGTGATGTCTATAGAAAACACTGAGTCGAGTTTATTGATGTCCCTCTTTCTGACCAGATGCTAGTGTCAACATATGTCACAGTAATATCCATCAAGCCAGTTAATGTCCCAGGAGGAATGAACAATTAGCAAAATTAATTAGGAGATCTGCTTGATTAAAGTCATTAATGGTGATAAGTAAAACATTTGTATTTCCAGAATATGTTTAATTTTTACACATTTTGAATTTATAGATGTAACTCAGATTTACTTAGCATTTACAGGTGCCCCTTCTAGTGATCAAAGTACAAGGTCTTCTGTAGGGCACCAGTAATGAACAAGTGTGAACAGAACTCAGATTTATCAATTGGCTACCTGTTTTTTCCTTCCAGGGACAATAGTCAACAACAAAAAAAAATAAATAAATGTTTGCTTTTAACTTAATAGCAGGGTATATCAATAAGCCTTGAAAAAATTGTTGCATGCCTATTTCTTTGAGTAAAAGATTACATTAGCTGTTGATGTCTTTATTCTTCTATTAATACTTGATTTCTTTAAAATTATTGTTTTCAAAGTGTGATACTGTCAATATATTTAATAATTTGCTTGAGAAAGAACATTTATAGGAGAGCATTTATCTTCCCATGTGACTGTCAATAATGCATTGTCCCAGAAATCTATTTTTATGTAGATGTAATTTTCATGTAAAAATTAACCTTTCTTATAATTCTGATGTGAGATGAAAATCATTCTTGTTCCTTTGATTTTTGCTTTCTCTTTATGGAATCATGAGAATGGTTTTTAGAAGTCAAAATATGATTACGCTGAGTCATTTTTTTCCTTCAAAAAATTGTGAGAGCATATTAGCTTGTTTAGATGAAAATCTAAGTTTAATTCCCTAAAAATGTATGTTTAACTAGTATCTCTCAATTCTGGTATTTACAGAGCAAAAAAAAATTATTGCTAGGATATGAGAATAGGAAGAAATGCAGAAACAATCAAAACAAGGCTTGAACTGGAAGAAGCAAAAATGCATGCACAGGTCCCCTTTGTTATTAAATATAGTGTATTTTCAGGTAAAACTCCAAACAGATTTATTCTATCAGTGGCTTTTGTGGATGCTACTGTTTGGACTTGGAAATTAAGGTAATTAAACTGAAATCACTAACTTCACAAGACTAATCACAAAGATAGGCTCTGGCAAATCAATGACTGCTTCGAAATTTTCCTAGATTTCCACGTTGACCCTGTTCCAGCACCTCTGTCCCTACAGACAACCGCCGTTGAAGTATATGGGTGGGCCTTTGGAATCAGGGCCCCCAGGATAATCTCAGCGCTGCTTGGCCATCCATCCAAATGGTACTACTTGTTTCTGTGGCTCTAGTAACACTGATCAGGCCTAGGTCTTGTGGCCATTTTAAAATCAAGTCTCTTGGCAAGAGAAAATTTGTATTTAAGATTCTTTCAGCATCCCATTATTTTAGCACATTTCAATTAAAATAATTTTTTATGACCCGTATGTCACCTCTGGTCTGTTTTATCATTTTAATTAAAGCATGAGTGGCTTGTCCCAGTGTAAATGCAACAGGTAGTATGTCTTGTGTAACATTCACAAAAGTCTCATTTTGAGACTTTCCCTGTGTTTAGGGAAAGACTTTCCCTATGTTTCTGGTTATTTTTCTAGAAATATAAAAAACAACTGTAAAATATTATCTTCTCTTTATCTCTCTCCATGATTCATTTCTCCAGAAAAGACTCACAGACCACATACAGTATGGCTTGGCTCTTACTGTATTTGTTTTTTCTGTCTTCACTGTCAACTTAGTGTAAAAATAATTGGTTCCCATTGTCTTTTTACAGTCTAGCTTTCCTTCCAGAATGAAAGGTCTGGCGTTGCCTCCTAAATTTCTCCCAGGGGTTGGTTGGGACTTCTGATATGAATGGTGCTATTTATTTCACCCTACTGGTAGATTAGTCATAAAAACTCATGCCAACCCAAATTTGGGACAAAGCCTCAAATTAGAAATATATATTCCCTCCCAGGTTTCCACATTATTTACACACTGGTTCTCCCTCCTTTCACCCACCCAGAACTACTCCAGATAGGAACCAAGCTGTCTGGGAAGATGAAATTGTCTAGTAGCTCACAAGGGGAACTCTCTTCCCTGTCTTTTTTGGATCACACATCATGATTTTTTTGCTCATTCATTGTTCTTCATTCAGGTATCTTTCAAATCACACATCCTCTTAGTTCTTTCTCTCTAACATCTCTGGAAAAATTGCTCCTTTCTTTACTTTTTTACATTTTTACATAAACAATAACCCAAGTCATGACTGATATACATTCAGAGTGGTGATAGTAAGATGTCTGTTATCAAAGGAGCTGAAAACTGTAAATTTTGAAGTGAGGGTATATACAATTTAAAGAATCAGAACCACAAAGCTCAATCACTGTTGAAAATGTCCTAAAGTTCCCTTAAAAGGAGCCATAAAAGTCTCTGCCAATTTGAAAAATAATTGCAATTTGTTTATATTTAAAGTATTTTTTTTAATTTTCTATTATGCCAGTGATAATTCATCCTGTTGATCTTCTAATATTTTTCTTACCTATGTCCAGAATTATAGCCCATTGTGGATCACCCAGTAGATAGGTGGACTTATCTCAACACTTAATTTTATACTGTGGCTTCACTGAAGGTAAATGCATTCTGAATTCCAAACAACTGACTTAAAAGACAACTTCGCAAACACAACCCTTCTTTTTAAGATTAGACATAATCTCCCTGTATATTCATTCACTTGAGAAACATTTATTGAGTCTCTGCTGTCTTCTAGGAACCATTCTTAAGGCAGGATATATGGTGAATAAAAATAGACAAGTTTTTAGTTTTCCAGAACAGGCTTTGAGTGGGGGGAGATTGATAGAAAACATGTAAATAAATAAATAGAGAAGATAATCTCAGCTAGTGGTAAGTATGTGAAGGCCAGACAACGGGGTGACAGCTTGAGAGAGTTCCAGAGAGGAAGGATGCTTTTCATAAGAGGTTGTTCGGCTGCCACCCTGGGAAGGTGTCTCCAACAGAGAACTGAGTAGTGAGCTGGAACCCCAGAAAAGGTGCCTTCCAGGCAGGGTGAACCTGGCACCCAAGCCTTGGGGGGCCTCTTGGAGGGCTGGGGGAGAGGAGGGTGAGGGTAAGCAAAGTTTTAGGCAACGGAGCTGCCTGGTGTGGCTGTCAGGTCAGTCTTGCTGGTCATGGTAAGGGGGTGGGGGAATGTTCTTAAAACATTGTGAAGCAAAAGGAGAATTTACAGTAGAAGGGTAACAGCTTCACCTTTGAAAAGAATACACTGGCTGCTATGTGAAGACTGGATGAAACAAGGGTAGGCATGGATGCAGAGACCGCAGAAGACTATTAAGTGTCCAGGTGAGAAAAGATAGTGATTTGGACTAGGATGGTGGCAGTAAACAAAGAACAGATGTGGGCAGATTTAGAATTTCAAATGGTGAAAAGCTTATGAAATTCTAAAAAGTAAGAAAATACAAAGAAAAAGTAGCAATTCTCGATTGTTCTCATCTGAATATCTATTAATATCTTAGCATTTTTAAGGGAAAATGACTATGATTTTTGATGTTTAGATATCTGATATGTGAACATGGTAAGTAATTCAGGCTATGCACAAAAGACAAGGATTAAGTTATGAATTACCCTAAATCCCACCACCCAGAAAGTCATCTTTAGCACTAGAGTAATAGCACACAAGGCTATTCTATGTATATATGCAAAGGGATTGATAACTGGATACCTGAATAGAAAGATAAACTTTGATAACAGTGCAATCATACTAGAGTTGCTATTTTAAAAAGAAAAAGCATTAAAATATGTTTTCTTATATTTAACAGTAGAAATAATGGAAATCAGCAAAGCTAAATAATGGTGGAACTTCAAATAATGTCTCTTCACTGTAAGAGTTATTATTTCCTAAAAGATCACCTCTTTTTAAAAAAAAAAAAAGATTTATTTTTTTATGCATACAAGAGCTGGGGTATAGGCCAGAGGTGTGGGGTGGAGGGGTAAGAGGATTCTCACCCCTCCAGAGGCCAGAGGTGTGGGGAACAGAACAGGCAGATCTACTGAAATACACTGCTGAGGGCAGCAGCAGGCGAGACAGGAGAGGTCTGCTGCGCCATGTGGGTCGCCTCCCTGGCCAGGGATTAAACTCCTGTTGCAGACAGAGGCTGCAGATTGCTTCATAGTGCTGACACTTTAAACCCTTGCGCCACCAGGGAGGCCCCTTAAAGATCTCTTATAGTTAAGACACATGGTTATGAAAAACATGGGTTGGAAATGTTATCCAATTTGAGAATCCTCTTGAAGGAAACAGAGTATGTTCTACAAATTTTACAAAAAACAAGATCATGTGAAGGCTTTGCTATACTCCAGTCTAGGACCAACAAAAAAACACAAATCACCCATGTAGCTCAAGGGTCTTAAGACTTCAGCTTCCTTCGCTCTACAGTAAATCTACCTATGGATGGAATCATTATGCTTTGTATTTTTTTAACTACATATTCCAGTTTTAAATTCTTTAGGTTGATCCCTTGCTATGTTAGGGCTGCCACACTGTTGCTCATTTCTTTTCCTCTCCTAATAATTTTTGCTAATTTATATTTATCACGTTTATAATACTTTCTAGCCTGTAATCATAATTATGAAACAAATAAATTCTTCTATTAAAATAGACGTCAATTTTCCCATCCCTTCCTCTGGCTTCTCCATTTCTGAGTTCATTGATTCATCTCTTAATTGCATAGAATTCATTTCCATATGATCTTGTTCTAATTTCAAGAAAGACTCATGGATACTTCATTTCAGAGGATTTGAAGATTTTATTTTTTTTAATTGGACAATGTCGTGGCTGAGTATAATAGCCTTGCATTATGATGTCTTTCCCTTATGATTCTGCAGCCATTACCTCACTGTTTAATTGCATTCACTTTTGCTGTGCATTCTGAGGCTACCCTTTCTAGGCAATTTGCTTTTTTCTGCAGGGATTGTAAAGAATTTTTTCTTTATCTGTGTAGAGCAGTAGTTTAACTAGGATATGTCTAGGTGCTGAATATTCAGTGTCAAAATGTTCTGCAAAACAATGTGCTCTTAAATCTGCTGATATTGTATCATCTCTTTGAACACACCTTTGATTCCATTTGTATTATTATCTCCTTTGGGGACATTGCTTATCCTTATTTTGGATCATCTTTGTCTCTCTTCCATATCTATTGGTTTCTTTCTAATTTAATCTTTTAATCTTTTTTAAAAATTTATTTATTTATGCACACAAGAACTGGGGTACAGGCCAGAGGTGTGGGAGGTGAGAGGATTTACCAGAGACAAAGCGGGGAACAGAACAGGCAGATGGACCAAAGTACACTGCTGAAGGGAACAGCAGGCCATACTGGAGAGGTCTGCTGGGCCATGTGGGTAGCTCCCTGGCTGGGGATCAAACTCATTCTGCAGAGGCTGTGGATAGCTTCATAGATTGCATCTTAACCCCTTGTGCCACCAGGGAGGCCCATAAGTGACTTCTTAAATCACTTCTCACCTCTTGGGGGATCAGTTTGCTTTCTTTGAGCTGTGTTCTATTGTCTGGATATATGTACTTTCCTGAAGTCTGAAGAAATTGCAGCGGGAAGTAGAAATTGTAGAGAGTAGCTCTTTCTCAAGCTGTATGCCATTTTGGTTACATTCCGAGAGTTGTGCTTTCTTGAAATTTGTTGACTATCCCTACTATCATTTTAACATGAAATTTTATTGAATATACCCATTTTTCATTTCTCCAAATTGGGATGGGAACTGGAAGATACAAAGGACAGCCTTTTCATAGTTAACTAAAGGGTTCTGTGTGAACTAGTTCCCTGGAGATTAAGGAAGAATCCAGGTGGTTAACTCATCCCAGTGGGTAGTGCTGGAGACTTCAGTCCATTTCCCTTTCCCCCACTTAGCATTTCTATCTTTCTTTAGTGGAGGGAGGGAGGCGATAGGATATCTCATGCTTTTCCCTGAATTTAGGATTTTCAGAATTCTCATAATTCTGGTAACTCACCTTTCTGGAGAGTAAAAACAGGGTTAAGAACCAGGCAACTCTTTATCTTGCTCCAGAATCTTCTGTTTCTTCCTTGGCTCCTCGCTTTGAAGTTGGTATAGCTGTCATTACTGGATTGTTTAGTTTAGGTTTTTGTTTTTACCATTTTAACATTTTTTTCTGTCTTTGTTAGGCATTTAGAAAGTTCTGTGACAATGAACAGGTTGGACTCGTGGTGGAAGAAGAAATGAAGAGTTCTGTTTTAGGCATTTTAAGTTTGAGAAACTTGACTTTGGGGGGAAATGTCAAAGAGGTGGTTGATCTACTGGTCTGAAATTCAGGGGAAGATGCACAGCATATCAGTGGGGTGTAAAGCCGTGTGTCCGGATGCGCTCACGTGGGGAAAGAATGTAAATGTAGGGTCGTATGTGCTATCCTGTATATACTATCCAGATGTGTTTAGGTAAGAACTCTTGAGGCTGGGTGTAAACCGTTCTTGACCTAATGGATGTCTGACATCTTTCAGTATAAATGTATCTGGCTTATGGTTGGTAGGAACTAGTGAAGTATGGAGATCAGAGAACATTTTGAAGATGGGAAATTTTATACTTCCAGGGACTGTGCAGTAATGAATAACTAGTAAAGTCTTGCCATTTTGAGATTATTTAGACTGGATTTTAGCTATTGGCCCATCTTATAGAACTTGTCTTTAAGCAAATAGCTATAAATTATTAGATCATTTAGACTGGATTTTAGCTATTGGCCCATTTATATATTTATAGAACTTGTCTTTAAGCAAATAGCTATAAATTATTAGTTATGAAGACTCGATTTTTTTTGTTTTCAAAGTGAATCTATCTAGAGATTTTTATTTATACATATTTTTACAGTGAAAATACAGATTTCACCCATAGAAGATCTACAGTGTATACTTTAAAGCACTGCTGTATCTCCAGGTTATATGCTTAGTGGAAAAGAACATTATTCTGGAAATTAGGATCTAATCCTGGCAATAATAATTACAATAATAATCAGTAACCGTATCAAACATAGTCCTTCCGGTGTGAGAATGCTGTTGTAACCACTTTCCAGATATTTACTTTCTAAGACCTTGTGTGGTTACACACCTTTCAGCTACTTAATCTCTCTGGGTTTTCAGCTCCTGGTTTGTAAAGCCATCTTCCCTCTAGCACTGAAATTCAGCATAATTTATCTTAAGTTATGCATATTTATCATGAAATGTAAAAAATGTTTTAATGATCTTATTAACCAAAGCAAATGGAAGCAGACTCTTTTGTAGTCGGGGGGAAGGTGAACCATTATGTAACCAAGGCTAACCAGCATTCAGGAGTAAAGTTGTGGGGATTCTGGTTGACTACATGAACCACAGGCACTGTCTGCCCGCATGCCTCTCCTCCGCCATTTCATACCCTGTCCTTTGGTCTGAGGGTCACCTCTGTCCCTTTTTTTCTTTGCTGTCCTTTCCATTAAAAATAATCAAGCTATTCTCTGAACGTCCAGTTTTCGGTGCTCATGGTTAGGTCTTTGCTGGGCTGTCAGAGGGCAGAGCAATAGCATGTGTGACACTGTCCTTCACTTTTGAAGTTCAGTTTGTAGATATGTGTCCAGAGTGCATGTAGCCAATGAAATATAGACTTTTCCATTTGAAGTGAAAAGACCTTACTGATATTTTGTGAAAGACATTGATGGACCAATCAAGACATGAGCCCAGCTCTGGTGCTTATCAATTCTGTAGCCCTAAGTGGGCCACTCACTTAACTTTGGCCCCCGGTCAGTGCAGTGGTGATACTGACATGTATATCCCCAGGTACAGAGCTGTGAGCACCCCTGAGATCCTGTGTGTGCAGTCTTTGCTTAAAGGAAAAACTCTGCAACCAAATAAACCATTTCCAGTCCTCTCAGGCAAGGGATGAGAAACTTGATCGCTTATTATCTTCAGCCACAGGCAGCAACATTGGATTTGTGGACTGGTGCCTTCTCCTAAAACCCACAGCTCACAAAGGCTGCTTTCTGTTCTCCTGTTGACTTTGAGTCATCATGACTTATTTAGTGTTTTCAATATCTGTTGCTTCTTAAATCAAAGTCGGTGGGTTTGTAGTAATGTGAGAAAGGAGTAAAAACCAACAAAATAAATAATGTGGATTCTGCCACCAACTACTTCATTGACAGCTTCTTTCTTTCTTAATTATATGTAGTCATTTGAAGAGTTTTGGGGCGCAAATATAAATGAAACACTGTACGTTCTGTCAGCACAGGGTGCTGTGGGGGCAGTGAATGAAAAGTACTGCAAAGACCTTGGCACTTGTAGCTAGCTGTTCCTGCCCTCAGAACACTCTGCTGGTTACAGGAACTGCTCTGTGTCACCTTGTCAAGTGAGCCCAGGCCAGCCACCCCACCCTGAGCACCAGAAGGAACTGCCTTCACACTGGGGCTTGAGGACTGGCCTCGTGCCGAATTTTGTAGACTTCACAAGTCAAGTAATTTAATTGTCCCAATCACCTATTACTCTTCCAGAGAGATTTTATGCACCGATAGTTCTGGAATCCAGATTTGTTGCAAAATTGAAACAGAACTTAGATTAGCTGGCAAGCCAGACTCCCCCAAATGATGTAAATGGAATGTGTTGAGCTCTTATATGAAATGTGAGAGGTAATTGGGATCCCTGACAGTGAACTAATTACTCAGAACAATTTAATTGTATTTTAAGCAAGTAGGCATCACCCTTTCAATAAATAGAAATCAGTACATGAGATCTTGTTGGAATTCCTTTGTCTGTGAAACAGTACAAATAAGAAACTAGTAATAGAAGGTGATTCTTTGAAAAAACACTGTATGTTGTTGTTCGTGACCAGCTCAAATAATAGATCTAAATAGTGACCACTTTTGTTACTGCATGTTATTTCAAAATGTAGACCAGGGATGCATCTGAAATAGTTAGCAATTGTACCTTAAGATATAATTTGACTTTATTAACACCTTCATGTGGAATTTTATGAACATTCTCTCTACCTAAAAAATAGGGATTTTTTTTCCCTGTATGGCCCTAACTTGCCCAGTTGCTAGGTAACAAGGCAGCTCTCTATAGCTTTATCTGAACATGCAGCGGATGATTTTTTTAGTGACAATTATTTATAGCCAATATATTAAAGTATGCTGTATTGATAATGATTAGACAAACTGTTGATTTACTTACTGTGCATTTATAAGAAAGCATTTAGCAACTCACAAGGCTAGATGGTTCTGTTATTTTTTTTAATGATTATTAATAGTCACTAAGAATGATCTATTTTCTAGACAAGAAGAAATAGCTAGATTGTTTATTTGATAATCCTTCCAACTGGCTGATCATTATCAAAAGCATTGCCACATTTTGCCCACTAATTACACGCATATCATCTGGGAAAGGGTGTTTTGTTCTTCCATGGTGTCCATTCAAATGTTATGGAGTTTAAATTTGGAGAAAATTGATATTATTCCTTACATCGCTTGTCATTCCTCGTCTGTAATCAATCAGGGGATCTAGCTCTACACTGAGAAGTAGCAATTGATTGTACAGGTTTTCTCAATTTAAAAACATTAACAAAATTTATTGTTTTTTTTTTTTTTGTCTTTTGGTTCAGAACTGAGAAATCAGGGCACATCACCAATGTTACATAATAGCGATGGTGTCTCATTAGAGATCTTTTAACAAAAGTTACCATTAAAGAAAAGATCTGCAGTTTAAGTGCTATCACCAGTGAATTTCCATAGTAAAGAAGGAGAAAATTCTCTTTCCGCTGTTGGTGGATTTCCTCCATGATAGTTGCCTTTAGTCGAGGATGGATTCATTTGCTTGAATGTACTTCTTCCTATACGTCAGGAACCACGTGCAGCATATACTTGTTCTAAGTTCATTTTCCTCCTGTCATTTATATTGATAAATTTAGATCTTTATTAGATAGAATTTATGCATTGAATTAATAGTCATTTGTCACAGTCTTTTAAAAATCAAAATGGTATTTTGTACTGTGATGGGAATAGGTATATGTTGGATCTTGTACTTCAGTGGTAGAAACCCATCCTTAGTTCACCAAGCCTGGAATAGTTAGAAATTATGGTGCAGTGTCTCTTACAGCATAAGAAATATCACAAAATGTAATGTTAGTATTGTGGTTAGTCTTGAAAAATTTAGCTTATAGGACCTTAACAGAAGAACAATCTAGAATATGTGTTTGGAAACTATTTTTTGCTATGGGCAGAAAAAAGGCATTTGAAGAATCAGAAAACAGACACATAAATGAGATATTACCTGTCTATTGGCTGAACTCAAAATAACCTTGTCTTTCTATGTTACCACACCAGGAAGCTAATTTATATAGAAAAAATAGTTTAATATGGAAAATTTCATTTTAGTGAAACCTACTGATTAAATGCCTTATTTTAATTAAAAAAACAGATCTTGCTGCCTAAAAGCCACCTGGAATGATAGCTTATTCTGAATTTCTGTAGTCTGGAGTAAACCACAAGGAAGACATATATTTTATTGACTATGGATTGAAGACCTGAACAATTTCCAAGACAATTTAACAGTAATTTCTTTGACTCTGCACTACAGTGTTCAGTTATCACCGTGGCATTTAAATACCAAAAGTAAAATGGAAATCAGCCCTCTGTCTCTTTCTCCAGTTTCCCTAGTCCCTGTGACATGCAGGCTTGCCTCGTTTTAAGAAAACATGCTGTTATATAAATCATCATTTATTGTTTTAAAAAGTTTTAAGTTTTTCAGAGTGTCAGATATCTGTTTACCATATAATTTACAACAAGATTTCATTTCTCTCCCCACCGCTGCCCCATCATTAGGAAAAATTAAATCTGTATTTACACAGAACATTTTAGGAACCTGTCTCTCTTGCAAAAGTAGGTACACTTGTGAATTCCACTTAAAGCTGATATGTTTTATATTCTTCTTGTTGATTGGCATATAGTTGCCCAAACCCATCCCTATGTGACTGCTGCCTTCCGTGTGTCTTATTTTGGGTGCTGGTTATTTAAGTAGACTTTCATCATCCTGGGTGACCAGTAGTGGTTGTTACGAAGTCATTTAAAATTAGTCTAATGAAAATCTTTTTTATTCTTGGTTCAGGAGCCTGTCTCCTACAAAGAAACTAGGTAATCTGTCTACTTTTAAAAGGACTCCAGGGTCATAAGTAACTCAAATTTACAGATTTGCTTTTTAAACTGTCAGAAGGTTGGCATCCCAGGATAGGAAGACTATACTCTGCAAAGCATTGGGGGTGGCAATTTTGTATGTGAACTTATATTTTATACCCATAATCATTATTTATCACACTATGCCAAAAAAGAAAAAAGGCAAAGAATCTCAGTATTCAGCTCTCTCTTTGTTTATCCAAGCATTGTGGAAATCTTGGCTAAGGGGGAAAGCAATATTGAATAATCATTTCAAAAGCAAATATCATTTCTGATTTTACACAATGACCCTAACCATATCTGTGTGTGTGTGTATATATGTGTCTGTATATATGTCCTTACGAAGATTCTGAGAGAACTGGTCCAATATCAGGATGCTGAAAGCCTAAATACATTCATTCATACAGTGTGAATTAAAAGTTATTTTAAAAGATTTAAAGATTATTTGATGGCACTTTTTTATTCAGAAGACCTGCAGACACTCTAGGGGAAAAAAAAATGATTGTGCCTTTATCAAATGCCACATAAACAAAGCAGTAGGTATTGAAACAGGAGGACGGAGGGGGTGGACCAGAAGCAAGTGAAACACAGAAAGTAAAATGAGGAAGAGCAAAAAGGTTAAATTTTTACACAACACCTGGTACAAGTCGCTGCATGGCTTCAGAGAATTGGCAAGAAAGAACCAGCTTGTCAGGCCTCAACTTGCATTTTGGCTCCACCACTAATTAGCTGTGTGTGCTCTGGGGGAAATCACCAAAACTAGACTTTTCCAAGCCCATGTTCTTCCTCCCTCCAGCGGAGGAAATGCCTGCCTTGCATGCTTATTCTGAGCAGGACAGGCAGACAGATGACACACTGATATATAGTTGGTGCTGAGTAAATGCTTACACTATTGTTTGTAAGTTCCCTTTACACCCCACAAATGCACTTCATCCTTAGCCTCCCAAATGCCGACATGTCCCTAAACTTAGGACCACAAATGATGCTTTTAACCATTATGGATTTGCAAAGCAATAACCAGGACTAGAAGCTAAAGTTGGAAGCAAGTGCAGCTAGGCCCTGGCCTCCCATTGGCTTCCACAAGGCCTAAGGCTGCTGCTGCTTATCCAGTGTGTGCAGGGTGATCCCAGATTCTTTCCACGGTTAGTCTTTACTTTGAGAGAAGCATCAACATCAAGGCATGAAAAAAGTTTTTTTTGGTTCTAAAACAACTTAGAATTTGGAAGTGCCTACTATAAAAGAGAGGAAAACCACTTACTCCCAGATTTATTGGCTCAGGCATCCTCATATAAAGCATTAATTCTTACACAGGCCCTCTGGCCAACAGTAAAGTTGAAGAATAAAGAATATTGGTGATCATATCAGTTACACCATCTTCGTGCCTCCAGATTGTTTAATTGCTTTTGTTTCACCAAAATTATTGCATTAGCTACTTGTTCCAATAAAAGGCTCAGACGGCTTTGCCTCCAGCTTTTTAGCCTCTCTTCCTGCTCCCTGTCTTCTGGTCTTCTTCCCCATGTAGTCATCTCGTGTCTATACTGTGTCTCATCCATATCATGGGTCAAGCTCTAACCATGAAGAAGACTCTCACAAGGTACTGCCTGCCTGCTGGAGGAGAAGCAGGGAGTAGACATGCCCTTATAATAGACTTCGTCAACAACAAAACCCTGCATTTTTCCAGAGTGTATGCAGGGAGGCTATGGAAGCATTCAAGAGTAGGACAGATATAGGACTCCCCCGGGGCTTCCCTGGTGGCACAAGGGATTAAGACATAGCACCATGAAGCTATCCGCAGCCACTGTGGCACAAGTTCAATACCTGGCCACGGAGGTGACGCACATGGCGCAGCAGACCTCTCCTGTCCCCCCGCTGCTCCCCTCTGCAGTGTATTTCAGTGGAGTTGCCTGTTCTGCTCCCCACTCTGTCTCTGGTGAATCTGCTCTCACACACACACACACACACACCGCCTCTCTGGCCTGCATCCCAGCTCTTGTATGCATAAATAAATAAATCTTAAAAAAGGCAATATATAGAGGGCTCCCCAAATTGGAATTTTGTTCTCATCTTTTATAAAATAATTTTTTTCTCTTTTTACAAACGTAATACCTTCTCATTATAGAAACAGAGAGAAGCACAAAGAACAAAATAAAATTATTTGCTATCCCTCAACCAGATGACATTTTAGTTTCTGCTCTTCCGTATTTTTATATGTACAATTTTAATTAAAACTGTGGAGTACATTTTATATATATATATATATATATATATATATATATATACACACACACACACACACAAGCCATTCTGAAGTAGAAAATAAAGGTCATGTGACAAATTTGGTTCCTCTAATAGACTACATTCTATTGAAAGGCAGTTCCAAATCTCTTCATGTTCCCACTGACCTGTTGTTTTTATGTTCAGTAAATATGTATGGGATAAGTCATGTTGGAGATTGAGGGACAGGTCTGTGAATAAATTGCTAGACTGTTTTATTCCTCACTTTAAAATTTAAGATAGAAAAATGTGCTGCCACAGTAGCAACTGTGACATTTACTAGATTCTTCTTGATACAAGATAACGCTGACTGTACAGTACTTAAAGGATGCCTTCCTGTCCCTAACTTGAGTCTTGCCCAAACTGGAATGCTTCCATATTTTAAGCAAGCAAACAAGACCAAAACCACATACCTCCACCATAAACACACCAAAAAACCTTGACCACTGAAAGAGAATAATATTTCTTTGTGATTGCATCATTCATTCTTGTATAAATCATTGAAGAAGAGGAAAGGAAGCTAATTTGGACTTCCTCTGAGTTTTCACTCACTGAATTTTCAACCTATGATACTATCTGAGTGATGGGTCAGGAATTATTCACGTTATTAAAAAGTAGCTTCAGTTAATGCTGTTGTCTTTCTGTTTCTAGTAGTGGAAGGGTCAACCTGAGGATATTTGGAGAGATTTCCTGTCTCCTTAGAGATTTTGGATTACATGAATCAAGATGGCGCCTCAGCTCCTTCTTGGGCAGAATTTCCATTGCTGTTGCTCCATCTCTCATACCTCTATTTCATTATCTCTTTTGTCACAGGATTAGTGAGATTGTAGGTAGACTGCAATTCAGTGTCCTCATGAATGCCAATCACTTAACTATATAAGGTTTTTATGAGTCACAAAGACCCAAACTAGCCCCCTTAGATTGGCTGAGTTGCTATTCTGGTTAATTACATGTCATCTAATTGCATAACTCAGCTATACATGCATAGTGACTGGAAGGCCAAGTGCTTTACTTTATTGTACAATTACTCTGCATAAACTCACAGTGAGCATAGAATTTAAATACCTGTTGTGAAATACCACTCTCAAAGGCGTTTTGACTTTTTACAAAGTGTTGAAGCATTGTAAAGAAAGCTATCTAAAAATATCATGTGCTTTCTACTGTACCCTACAAATACTATTCTATAAATTTTCCATGATTTCTTTTGTCTTTAATCTATTTAAGAAGTTTGGTGTCTCTGTAGTTTTTGACTGTGGAGGTCTTTGTACACAGTTTTGATCATATTAATCAAGTTCATTCTAACCATAGTGAATTCTAATGATGTTCCCTATTGTTAGATTAAACATAGATTAACCACTTTAGCTTTTCCAGCTTCAGCTAACTTCTCTTCCCTTGAATTCAGCAAATGCCATTCAACACATCATTTATTGCATTCTAAATCTGGGCCAAGTATTATGCTAGTATCCCAGAATGCAGAGATGTGTAAGTCTTGCCATGTGAGGGAGGAGCAAGCACATAAACAGAGCCTGTTCAGTGACATAGTAGATTACAGGTTATACTGGTGGCACCAAGGAGGCATGTTCAGCTCTACTGAGAGACATCCCAGAAGACTTCTTGGAGGAGGTGACAGTTGAGATGAGTCTTTAAGAATAAATAAGCTCACCAGGAAAACTTGGGAAGAAAAGGCAAAGAGCACTTTAGGTAGAGAAAGCAGGGTGTGCGCAGGGTATGCAAAGACACAGCCATGTTCCACGTGGTTATTGTGGAAACCACTAGTGATATATATGGATAGTAACAGAACAAAAGAGTAAGAGACATACGACTCAGTTTGATGTTAGCTTTCCAGCCGTGGGAGCCATTGAAGGAGCCTTAATCGGTTGTGTGATGTGATTATTATTTGTAGGTTAAAAAGGGTCACTTTTTTGTATTTAAAAACCACTCCATCCTTCAGTGTATATTATGGTTCCTGAAAGACTTGGTCTAAACTGTAGCATTTTCCCAGCCAGATGAACCAAGAAAGGCTGACTTTAAGGGCCACAGACCAACAGGATGCCTGCTACAGTTGTCCCCTGGGTTGTGTTAGCCAAGTATTGCTTGTGTCATCCCTGTAGTCCTTTTGCGGGCCATTTCCGCCTCCTATATGCTGCTCACAAAACCAATGAGCCCTTGATCACAAGCCCAGGCTTGCCTTGACCTTGACCATGGATGTTATCCATGAGTATGTTGATGGTATGGGTCCAATCAGTGGCAAGGTGTCCCGGGCTGGCAACATAGAAGAAAGAGACAGCTCCTGTCTTCCACCATTTGCAGACACAGAAACAATTGCAATAATGTATAATAAATACCATAATAGAGAAACTAAAAGGAACAGAAAAGAAGAGATACCAGAAAAGACTCTGCAGGAGATAGCCTCTGTGTCTACTGGAGCTAGAAGCAAAGAAGGGGTGGACAGGAATGCCCACGCATGGAACGGACGGACAGACAAAAGAGGTGTTGAGAACTTTAAGTGCTGTAGCCCAGAGTGTGAAGAAGGTGGAGCAAGTTGAGAAGAGAAGGAGTAAATAGATCAGAGGCAAGAGCCTTAAGAACTCACCTGCTATACCACCAAAAACTTTAAAACAGGGAGAATTAATAACTTTGCAGAAAAGATGGTTCTGAGAGCAGAGAGAAGGGGTTAGAGACAAAATGGAGATCCAGAAACTGCCCAGTTCTCTCTGTTCTGAGCTCCAAAGGTCATGCTGGTGAAAATAAGTTGCGCTGTAAGCACCTGAGCATCTGTGGTTCAGAGAGTCCGAGGTGGGTATAAAAGGGAGGCAAGGAGTTAGAATTACCAGAGATTGGGGATTCGGTGGATAGGGAGATGAACAAGAAACAAGTCAAGAATGAAGTCCATATTTCACAGATATTCCAGCTTTTCAGCAGATGCCACTGTTCAGTGTCTGCCTTCTGGCTGGGTTTGAATGCTACAGTGCAGTGATCTGACCCTTAAAATACCTTCTCCCCTTTGACTCATTTTTGTATTCGTGTCCAAAAAAAAATTCAAAACTCCTTTTATATGTCCTCTGCAGTCCCTCCAACTGTCTTCACCTCTTTGATTGCACTTTTTCCTTCAAACCCTGGAAGAAGAGTCAGACCAATGACAGTATCCCTGTTTTATGGCCACAAATCAACCATGCACTAAAACACACAGAATCCTCTCCTTGTTCCTTGCTTCCAGACCACATGGTCTGCTTTGATGGTGCATCATTCCATTATGTAATCCTCACAGAATAGAATTCAGATTTTGGTTTTCTACAGATAGTCATTGATGAACATCCAGAGCCGAATATAAATTTTCTTGTATCGGAAGCTTTTAAATGTGTTGTCTGCTCACAGTTGAATCTATTTTGGAACCGCTGACATTTATGACAGACTCACTGTATGTTTCACCTAGTACTAATTCATTTAATCATTTAGTCCTGTCAGTGGATACTGATGTTATCCACCTTTTAGATGAGCAAACTAAGGCACCGGATGGTACATAACTTGCCCCAGGGCAGACAGCCAGGGTTTGAAACGCAGCAGAACAGCATCTGAGCTTAGGACTAACAGGTGAACTGAAGAGTTAACAGTTCCAGACATAATCATTATTTTTCATAACTTGCTCAGGAGCATTTGTTTAAGGGATTTATTTTTTTTTAACTTTGAAAAGAGATTTCAGAAAGCAGCAGCAAGCCTTCACAGGGGCGCTCGGGCACCTGTTGGCTTGGTCATTACTGCCCCAGAGAAGGTTCATTTATCCAGAAATAGTTGCAGTCAAGCTGGGCTTCTATGAGGACTGGATAAAAAGCAACACAGCATCTCAAAGAAAGACTGGATGCGTTGTCACTCTCCCAAAATAGTTCACTTAAACCATTTTAATAGTTTCATTGCTAAACTTGAAGGTTCAATTGATAATGATCAAATCCAAAGATGAGTAAAATCAGTCCTTTTGCACTGAAATAATTACTCGGGATCAAGCTTTATGATGTGTCTTCATGCCAACCTGGTGGAAGTTACTAAAGTCTGTGTTTCACACCTGCATGACAGTTCGAGTTTATAGCAAGGAGCGTCTCCTAGATACTTTTCAGTCTTGTTGATTTCTAGTTTCTTTCCCCTTTACATGCAGTTTTGGAAATATTTTGTCAAATCTGTTTACTTTTCTAAATATATATATATATATTTGTTCGCTTTTATTTTTTTCCTGTGTTCAGATCATTTTAACTAAGTCTCTCATCTTTTTATCCAATAAATCTCAGTGTTCCCTGCCTGTCTCCCTCTTCCTTCCGTTTTTTTTCTTGCAGAACATTAAAAAGAATATTCTACCTGCTGAAAACAGCAGGAGCTCTCATGTCGCCCAGTAAACACCTTCCTCCCATCGAGATGGATTGTAATATATTGTTGTCCCTCATTTGCTGTTTCCTCAGACTGTATTCAAGCCAAAGTCACTTCGTTTTGTGGAGGAAATTGTGTGAGATATTCTTCCAAATGCTCTAATAAAATTCAAATATATCACATCTGCTCCGTTCCTTTAAACGAGTAATCTTGTAATTCCATCAGAAAAGCAATCAAATTTGGGATGCTTTTTTTTTTCCTTCATAAAGCTCAGCTTCTTATTACTTTTGGGTTTATTCCCTCTAGATGTTAACAGATTTTTTATTACTCTCACAATATTGCCATCTTGCCAAATTACAATTTCCAGGGTCACTTTCATCATTTGAAAATCAGGGCTCTCTTTTCCTTTTGCCTCATTTTGTGGTGAGTAACTCTTTGGATTCCTCTGGATTCTGTGTGTCTTATATTAACCACAGTCATTGTTTATAGGGGTGCAGGTAGAAGTGTGGAGAGGGAGGCAGAGGCGAATCTCACTGGTCCTGGTGTCTCCTCCCTCCGTTTCCAAGTTGCCCCAACTGACTTCATCATCTCCATACTAGCCAGTGGGTTTCTGCTCCACTCCTGGGGTCTGTGACTTATAACCTCCCGTCCCCCTGACAGGATCCATTCCCATTAGCTCATCTGCCTTTGCTGCCTTTTAGAAGGGAACTCGCGCATAGTTCATTTTGATCTCTGTATCCCTGTCTCTCATGCTTCTGTTTATTGTCAAGAAAAGTTATTTTTACCTCCAGGAAAAAACTACCTTTTTTCTACTGCACATGGAGTATTTGAATCTTTGCCTTTTGAACTTCACGAGGCCCTGCTTGCCTTCCCTTGAGTGAACCCAGGTCCCAACCAGCCTCACCCCGTGCAGGGGCCCCCTGGGGGTTGTACTGTCCTGTCGTGGTCCCTGCTGCTTCGACTGCTTCCATTTTCTCCTCCTCCTTACAGTCACTGTTCATCTCATCAATCAGCACTTCCTTTCTGTGGATTTTATTACATTTTTTCTTAGTTTTGTATTACTTCACATCTTCTTCCCCTCAACAAATAGGACTATACGTCATACTGTGTTGGGGACTTCATTCTTCCAGGCTCATTTCAAGAAAAGTAGAGATTGGGGGCTTTTTTGTTGTTTTTTTTTAAGATTGATTGATTGATTGATTGATTGATTTATACAAGCACTGGGTACAGTCAGAAGCGTGGGAGGGCAAGAGAATTCACCAGAGCCAGAGCGGGGAGCAGAGCAGGCAGAAGGACCGAAGCACACTGCTGAGGGGAGCAGCGGGTAGCAGGAGAGGTCTGCGCGCCATGTGGGACCCTCCTCCGGTGGCCGGGGAGCAGCCAGGGATCGAACCGGCGCTGCAGAGGCTGTGGGCAGCTTCGCAACCCAGCACTCAACCGCTGCGCCACCGGGGAGGCCGAAAAGTGGAGATTGTTTTAATTCCACTCAGTCCTTCCTTCATTCATGCAACCAGCATTCCCCGAGCACCTCCTAGTTGTCAGACACTGAGCCTCAAAGATGGGTCCCTTCCTCCAGAGCACTCACAAGATTGCAAAGGCATCAGCAAACGATTTGCACATGGGTGATGTGTGCTGTGTCAGAAGTGACTTTGTGAGGTATGGCCGGGGTGCCCTGAAAACAGGAAGGCTCTAAAGACTGCAGGTCTGAGGGAATCAGATGAGTTTTCTAAGCAGACAAGAGGGAAATGCAGTTTCATGAGAAGTGGTCTCCAAGATGGTCCTCGCCACTTATCTTGAATCTGCCCGTCTTTGCCTTGTCAGATCAAGGAGCAACAGAGGCTGGGAGGAGATATAAGTATTAGATACATGTATTCATTTGATTGGGCCACCATGACACTGCCACAACCTGGGTGACTTGAACAACACAAATCGTTTTCACAGTCCTGCAGGCTGCAAGTCCAAAGCAAGGTCAGCCAGTGTGGTCTCTTCTGAGGGCTCTCTCCTGGCTTGCGGACGGCGGCCACCCTCTCACGGTGTCCCCATGTTGCTGGCCTTCTATCTGTGCTGTCTGTGTCCTCGTCTCTTCTTACAGGGAAGTCATTCATGTTGGGTTAGGGGCCACCTTAACAACCCCCATTCTACCTTAGTCACTTCTTTAAAGGCCTGTCTCTAAAAACTGTCGCATTCATATGTGCTGGGGGTTGGATTTCAACATAGAAATTTGGGGGTGAGGAGCAGACAGTTCATCACAGAGCATTTTTAGTCTTGGCTAGTGTTCGTGGTAATGGCATAACGGTTTCAGAATGACTTAACTAAAAGAATATATGATCATCTGTTATTTGCTGAGGAAAGCTATTTCAATGTTTTAAATTTGTACTAAATGTTACTATCAATGGCCTAGATTTTCCATGAAGCTCTGTTTAGAATTAAAATATTGTAGAAGTCATACCTCATTAAATCCTAAACTTTGTCCCTAAAGGCTCAGGACACGTGACGTGTGTGCACTCTTTCAGTGCCACAGAAGAAGCCGCGTCACATTCATTAACGTTGACGAGGCTTTCCATTGCTTACACTTTAGCAGTTTGCTCCCACTGTAGAGATAAATTCATTTATCTTGATTGAGATAAGTCATTGTATAGAATGTCAGTATAGAGAAGAATATGGTCTTGAACACAAATCCCTTTAAAAAACATAACTACTTCTTGGAACTCCTTTATGGAGAAGATATTTTGTTCAATAAGGAATGTAACGTGCCTTTGCACTATCAGAAATTCTTCATTTTTTTCGTTTGCCTTCAGTGGTCTGACAGGAACGTATGCAGCGATCAGAAGATGTCAGTTCTCATTTCTGTGGGACACTCACTCCTTCATGCTTTCTGCAAGCGTTGCCTTTTTCTGGGCTTTTGTCTCCTCACTGATCAAATGCAGATGCTTATGTGACTATCGATCAATTTTATTTCCTATCTTATTCTCTCATGCCTCTTTCCAGTAGAGCAATTGTGTTGTTGATTAATATACAAGGCCATATTCAGATTTTAATTATCAAACTTATTTTTAAATGTTCATCTATGTCAGACTTGATGATGGAAGACAGAAAATCATGGATGACGGTATTTAGATGGGCAGAAAGTAATAATGTCTTTCCAAGAGGGAATTGATTTGGGGGCGGGGAATTGAAATTTAAAAGGCATAAAATAGAAGAAACCTTGTAGGTCACTTACATTACATTAGGAAGCGAGTAACATTTAGACCATTAAAGTCATTCTTAAGGTAAAATGAAAAAGATGTCTTTGAGGCAAATTTTGAAAAGAGTTTTAAAAAGACCTGGGCCCAGTTCAAAGAAGTAGGAGGAAATTTTGATTAGTTGAGAAAGGAGGAAATGAAATGGTGACAGCTTCTCTGCCCCTATCCAAAGTCTGAATAATCAAAGGGGTGACACAGGTGAGTAGCAAATACATCTCCTCTTTCAAAAGCCCCCAGAAGGGTCCATTCTTATTGTCCTGCAAAAGCATTTCATGAGTACGAGGAAGCCTGGCACAGCACTGAGCCCGGCACAGAGAAGCTGGTGTCCTGGGCCCTGCCCCCGGCCGCTGACAGATGCAGAGAGCATGATGGATGGCCAGGCTGCTGGACACAATACCCACGTGCCTGCCTCTGCTCTACAAGCTCATTGTGTTGGGAAGTGAAACTCCATTGGGTTAACTTCACTTCTAGTTAATTGGAAAAGATTGATCAGATGGGGTGGAGTAGCAGGGGCTTAGCCTGTTTCCTCATCAGCTCCCAGCTGGACTCCCAGCTGCCCTGACATCTCCTCCCAGGCAGCCCTGGATGCTGTGGTTTATATAAATAAGAAGAATGAACAAGGAATAGAGGGAAAAAGGAGGAGTAAGAACACATCTCCCCTCCGCTTCCCCCCCTACCTCCCCACCCCTGAGCTCTTCCACTTAGTTTCTCTCTATCTGGCAAAGTGACCTCTAGGATGACCACCTTTATTGGATGGCCATCCAGGTGGATGACCACCCTGGCCCAATCCTGAGGACAGCTGCTTGTAATCCCTTCCACTGCTCAGGTGGCATATAAGCTGATCCTAAAAACAAAGTAATGGTCAAATAATCATAGCTAATATTTTTTAGCACTACTCATGTCCTAGATATCTTCTAAGTGCTTTAGATGCATTATCTCATTGAATCTCCCTAATAATTCTAGGAACTGGGTACATCATTACCCTCCTGAACAGATAAATAAACCAAGACACAGGCCTTGCTTAACTCCCTGGAGTGGACAGCCAGCGGGTGGCTGGGCCACGGTGCAGGGACCCAGAATGTCCCTCTTTGCTTCTGCATTCAAAGTGAAAAGAAGAGCAGACCCCTGCTGCAGCCAAGCATGCTTTCTGGTTTCAGGGCATTTTAACCTATTCCTCCCATGTTCTTTATATAAAACAAGATTTTGTTATCCCCATTTTATAGACAGAAGGGAGGCTCAAAGGAATTAAAAGAGAGTGAGCCTTTGAGTAGCCCAAATATTCAAAAAGTAGTAACGGAATTGGTTTCCTTTTGCTTTATAACGCAAATCCCCATCTATGACAAGGGTGGGCAAAATGTGTGCATGTGGTTGTGTGTGTGTGCACGCACACCCACATGCTGTTTTGTGCTATTTGTAGCTCAAGGTCAGATTGTTGGTTAAATTTATTCAAGATGGTCATCACATTCTGGTGACCCCTAATGTTTCTGCATTTGAGTTATTTTAATTTTCATCAGAACTGGGACTGGAACTTGAAAAGCTGCTTTCCCAGATGTAGCTTCAGGACGTAAATGCATTCAGTTCCCCATGGCTCCCTTGTCATCTGGTTGACACAGCTCGGCTTGACTCGAGAATCCTTAAACACCCAAGTTGAAAATGGCCTCTCCAGGAATGTTTTGGCTCCTACTCAGCCCTCCTGAGAGAAGGAGGGAGGATGGATGGAAAGAGGCACTTGGAGGCAGAAAACTCCTCGAGCCCTGTGTCTGTTCATTTCAATAAATATTTATTGAGTGCCAAACATGTACTAAGTGCTATGGAAAGCACAGGGGGATGTAATTGACAGTGAAATTAAATGTAGGCTCCTGCCCTGGTGGAGCCTACAGTCTCAGTGTCTTTGGGGATACACCACGAGACAGGGGAGGTGTGAAGCTTGCCATGCAGGTAAGCACACCACCTCAAGACATGATGAATTGTCCCTTAATGTGCCCCTGTGTGTATCTTTGCTCTCACTGTCATCTCTGTGCCCTCGTATTTAAGTAACATCTGCAGAGCCTTCGTGTTTTCCTCCTACAAAATAAGCATACAACGTGTCACAGACATGATTATTTAGAAGATAAAATGAGAACAGCACACCAAGCAGCTAACAGAATGCCTGAAACATGCGAGGTTTCAGTAAAAGATAGTTCTCTGGCATAAAGTCCCCACCCCACCTCTTTTTTTTTAAAGATTTATTTTTATTTATTTATGCATGCAAGAACTTGGGTGTAGACCAGAATTGGGCGGAGGGGGCATGAGAGGATTCACCAGAGACAGAGAGTAGAGCAGAACAGGTGGATCTACTGAAATACACTGCTGTGGGGAGCAGTGGGCAAGACAGGAGAGGTCTGCTGTGCCATGTGGGTCAGCTCCCTGGCCAGGGATCGAACTCATGCTGCAGTGGCTGCCAGTAGCTTCATAGTGCTGTGACTCTAACCCCTGCACCACCAGGGAGGCCCCCACCCCACCTCTTGTTCTGGCAGAGAGACCTGCCCATCCCCTTGCTAGTAGATTGAGTATATAAGAATAAAGCATTAAAAGAAGCACCCCCATTTGTCAAACATTTATGATAAAGAGCCAGGTCCCATTGCTAAGCCTGTTAGCTCCACCATCCCATTTTGTTGATCTATTTTTGATGATTTCAGCTCTGCTCCATTCTGCTCTTCCTCTCCAGAGATAACCAGCATATGCAGGAAAGTCTCGTTTTCCTGTGTTTGATTTATTGTTGTTTTTAAGGGACAATTCATCATGCCATCGGTATTTGAAATAATTTGGGGAACAACTTGTCTACCCGGGTTAAAGATTAATATCTGCTAGCTCCGTGATCGTTACAAGTCAGAGGTATTTTTGTTTGTTTGGTTTTTGAGGACTTCTTCCCTCCTATGTGCATCCTGCAAACAGTTTGAAGCTATGTCTCTGCAATCTGTAGCATCCATTGGTTCTTCCACCTCCAGACAGCTGCATTCCTAGTCTGTAACATGAGGCGAGCCACTCCTGGGACGTTCCAAGCAGCCCACACCTAACACCAGTGTTCCCGTTCCACGCACAGCCCACACTTGGCGCCTCTCCCCCAGCCCCCTCAGGCCGAGGTGCGCTCTGCTATGAATTACAATTTTTTATATCTGAGTCTAGGCCTTTTCCCCTCTGAGTACCCAAAGCTGCTGAAACATGTTTATTAATCAATCAATGCAGAATGCGTTTTAATCGGTGGCTTGATCGGAAACAAAAGGAGACCGGCAGGCTACAGTGTGGGGAAGATGCCTTGAATGAAATGCCTTGGGCGGAGGCTCCGGGCCTCTGCTGAGGCAGCTGGCTAGGGGTGTGCAAGAACTCTACACCCCCTCCCCGCCCTGCATAAATAGCAGAAGCATTAACCAGTAATATCCAGCAAGAAAGTGACTTATATTCCAGGAGACACAATTTGCTTTAAGTGTATGAAAGGGGTGAAGATGACCCGGGCCTTTTCCTCCAGTTAGTTGCTGATTGCATTGGATCATATTTCCTGATGGTCTGATAGGACCGTTGCATTCTTATGCTATTTTAGATTTGCTTTTATTGTCATGTGTAGGAAATGGATTACATCTTTGTTGTCTGTGGAAGCAAAGAGGTGGTTTTGTTTGGAACAGCTCTCCCACAGTGGGGACTAAAAAGAACAAAAGCGATCAGGTGCTGGAATAGTTTGTGCTTGACATGAGGGTTACTGTAATGCTCCTAAAGAGAGATCAAGGAAGGAATCCAGCTGACCCTAGAGCTCATCTTACCTGTGGTGACAGAAGCAGCACCAATTAGCACACTGCTCCCCTCGATGGCTGCCTCATGATTACAGATTTGGCTTCAGTAAGAGATTCCTTTTCAGAGGTTATGTGCAGTCTCTATACCATATTTTCCCCAGTCTTATCTACCTGTATTACCCTCAGCTTTCCCTGTGAAGATGACTCATGAATTTATTCATTTATTCAACCGACATTTATGTTGCACCCCCTGTGGTCAAGCCAGGTGTTAGGCGCTGGGATTAAAGAAAAAACACAATCTCCATCTTTACCTGAAGCCTAGTGGGGTGACCAAGGAATAGAGATTGTGGAGATACAGTAAAAATCGCTGCATTCTGGACACCACAGCGATGGCAGAAGCACAGTGGCGGGTCTGTGTACATGAGAAGGGAAAGTCAGTGAAACTGGCTGCAAAAAGTGATGTGCCAGGAGTAAAGGGAGATGAGACTGACTGATCTGGCCAGGCCAGGCCTCTTAGCAGCCAGTGATGGGGGGCAGGGAGGATGTCTCAGGCAGAGAAAGCAGCACCCACAAAGGCATGGGGCCAGAGGCAATGCAGTGTGCTCAGAGAAACTCAGGTACGGTCAGGTGGCCCGGCACCAAGGCTGGGTGAGAACCCAAGAGATGACACCGGAGCAGGACCTGAATGGAAGTCTGGGTGAGGTCAGACAGCACACTACTGAGTCAGGGTGAGCCTTGGAAGGAGGGAAGGAAACAGCCCATCAATTTTCTGTCTTCAGTCAAGACTTTATTGGACATTTGTATTTTCTGGAGAAACAAAAATTCACAGAATGTGAATATATAGAGATATTTATCTTAAGGAATTAGTTTGTGATAATGGAGGCTAAGGAGGCTAACAAGTCAAAATCTTCAGTTCACATCCTATCAAGGGGTCACCCTGGGCAGCAGTGAGTGTGGCAGATCAATTCCAAAGGCTGTCTGCTCACAGAATTCCCTCTTGCTCAGAGGAGATCCATCTTTTGTTCAATTCAGGTCTTCAGTTGATTGACCTGAAGCCCAACCTACATCCTGGAGAGTAGTTTACTTTCTCAAAGTCTGACAATTTACATGTTGATCTCATCCCAAAACAACCTGACAAAAGCATCCTGAATAATGTTTGACCACATATCTGGATGCTGTGGCCCAGCCAAGTTGGGCCAGGCATCTCTTTTGGGTCAGGTCTTATTGGGGGAACAGTAAGGACAAGATAGATAGTTGACTTCTTGGAGCACCATAGAGTTTGGGGGAGGATATTGGCTCTCATGGCCGCTAAAGGAGTAACATTGATGACATGACTCTCTGAATGCTTCCAGGTCACCTCCAAGAAGATGAATGTTTCAGATCAATCTAGTGCAATACCTGCACGTGTAGGTAATACAAACCACTAACACATACTGACCCAACCTTTGCATTACAGTAAACTTTCTATCTATACATTCACTAGTATTTTTAGACTGTTTTCTTACCTCCAGATTTTCTCCAGTTCCAGTAACTTCAGCATCTTGTTCCTCACTAGCTCGTGTCCATGTTTATTTCTTTTTCAGTTAGTTGTCAATGGTCCAGAGTTGATATGAGAAAACAACATATTTTGTTTATCTTTCAACCAAGTTGACATGAAAAATAACAAATTTTATTTATATCTACGAATGCCTTCTTCTCTCCCTCACATTGAACATAGACCACCGACACCCTTTACTCAACCCTTTCTTCAGAAAAAGGAGATGAACAAATAATTTTTGCACACCCCCCTAAAGGAATGAAAAGTGTGTGAAGAGTGTGTTACCATAAGCAGCTATGCGGGTCCCCATCTGACAAAGCACTGAGCACAGCAATGCCTCCCTTGGCTCATATTCAGGGCATTTGCATTTGGTAGCTGATAAGAAGCATCAGTACTCAATTTGCATAGCTGGTGTCTCCTGTCCACTGCCTGCAGAGAGCCTGTTAGCAGCCAAGGTTGCCCGGGCTGCCGTCCTGCCGAGCAGCAGGAAAACCCTGCTGTTTTGTTCTTCTTAGGTGAGAGAGGGCAAAACCTCTTTATTATCAGTCATTATGGTTAATAAACATTTACTAATAGACCAAAGGGGTGAACTCCACTCGGTGAGCTAACAGCTTTATTATGCTGGAATGACTTGTAGTCTCTGAAGTGTCTTTCAAAAGTGTGTCTCTGTTTTGAGGGTCTCCCAATCCCAGACAGTAGAAAACCTGAGTCCGTGGGAAGGCCTGGTGATGTGAAGGGGCTGTAGACTATGGAGATATACTATAAATGCTTTAGAGGTCATGTTCAGTGATTGGTCCATTGCCACGCAGGGGCAATCTTAGAGCATTATTTGTAACTGTCTGTGGTAGAGATTATTTCATATTGAGGCCAAAAAATATTCTTTGGGAATATCTCTCTATCAAAATGCTCTTTTTGCACATTACAGGTCAGAACCCTAAATGTTTTTAGTCTTGAATATGTATAAAAGGTTCATGCTATCCTGGACCTTTTTTAGAGTTTAGAGGGGCTTTGGGGCTTTAGGGGTTAGTGGTGGGAAGGGAGGAGAAATGGAGAATTATTATGAATTATTCATGCTTGAGAGTGAGATCCTGTACTCTGGGTTATATATTTCACAAAACACAGATTTTCAGACTGCCAAGCTTCTTCCTATTAATACAATGCATATCCCCAATACCAAAAAGTCAATCACTGCTTAATTACATTATTTGAAAAAGTAATTTGTATAAAAATGTCTGTTCATATTTAATGATGACATTTCATATTCTTATAGTGTGTTGGGAAGCTGAGTTCCCACTAATGTAAATAATTATTATATAAAATTGTTTTTTCAGTTTTTCTTTCCTAATAATAAAGCTACTCTCTGGATGGTGTACTGACTATGTGCCAGCTAAGCAAAGCACTGCTTAGGTGCTTTGCAAATACCAGTTCATTTAATTCTCACCTAAACAACCCTTTTAGAAAGGACTTCTTATTTCCACTCAGTAGATAAGAACATGAAAATGCAGAGTTAAAATAACTGTCTTATGGACTTAGTCTCCCAAAAAGTGTCAATGTGCCCACAGTAGCCTCTTGTCACCGTGGTCTGGGACCTCAAGGTCTGTCATCACCCTGTGAGCCTTAGGAGGTGAGAGTTACCATTGTTTAAAGAATGTGGATTATTTTGAGTTGAGAGCAGTGAGGCTTCTAGAAGCTAGGAAAAGCTTCTGTCCTTGCCTAAGCCCTTCACCCTTCCTAAATGGAAGGTTAGATCTTCATGTTGTAAGCTTGTACCCTCCGCCTAGTAGAAGAAGCAATTACTGTTCCCCCTCCATGACCTAGGAGAATGTTGTTTGTATTTTGGGTCTCATTCAGTTGTCAATTTATCAATGAACTTGTCTTCCCTCGCTAAGAATCTCACTTATACTCTCAGAGCTCACACCTCCCTCCTTGTCTGGCATGTGAAGTATCCTCTTCTCTCTCCTAGACACCCCACATCCCTCAATGCAGGGTAGATATCTCCAGGCCACTCTACTATGCTTCAGAACTTACAACCATGTCCATTCTTCCTATGTATGTTATTACACTGATTGCTTCTCCTTTGCTAACCCGTCTGATGCTGTTTGGATGAGTCATCAACCCAAGAAGAGCCAAGAGGGGTGGGGGATTTCTCCCCTGAGCCTCCACATTCCCACAGCTGCACCACCAGGAAGCAGTAGAACGGTGTCTGAACTCAGTCCGCCTGACCCGAGAGCCTGTGCTCTCATATCCTGTCAAGGTCAAGCCATGAGTTTTACTTTAAAAAAAGGAATCTTTTGTGTCAGCATAACTGCACCAAAGTCGATTACACAAGGGAGAACTAAAAACGCTGTAGAATAAACGAGAACTGACACAAACTCTTAACCTTTAGAAATTGATACAGCAAATGTGTCTCTCAAAAATCATTACTGAATTTAAAGAAGAAAGAAAATGAGATTTAAAATATTAATAGCAGTTTAAGCATGTGGAAACAGGAAGGTCAAGATTTATTTTTTTAATCATCTGTCAGAAGAGAAAACTAACCCCAAAACGACAGTGTTACTTTATGTCATTAGCTTTCAAAGTGCAAATTTCAGGAACTGTGATGTGCTGTAGAAGGCAGCATATCAAAACTCAGAAGCCCCAAGATTCACTCCCGGCTTTTCTGTTAACTCAGGGTGACCTTGAACAGGGCACCCTCTGAATCTCACTTCCCTTAACCTTAGAAGATTTTTCTTCTAGTCATCACCAGAGTTTGTGCCAGCTCTGATGTTTTATGAATATCTTCAGGCTGAAAATCAGTGTAAAACTTTTTATCTTAGAATCAAAACCATTTTAGCTTTTAAAGATGATTATTGTGGACCGTTTTGTCCTGATGCGATCAACAGCTGGGCAACATTCATTTTTCAAATATCGTCAATCAATCCCATTACTTCCTTCCACTGTCACCATGGATCTTGGGTCATTTGCTGAAGCTGGTGACATCTCTTCTCCCCAAGACTCTCTCCCATCTCCAGAGAGTAAGGAGGAGCCCTCTGGACCCATTAGAAACCTGTCCTCTTTCTTTGTCTTTATTCCTGCACACAGTGAAGTCAGTTTTGCCCTCATATCAGAAATTATACTCAAAGAAAGCTTCCCGGAAAACTGAGATGAGAGAGCTCAAAGCTGGGTACGGAGCCTGGTCCATCTGTAGAAACACGGCCCCACCGAGAGCTGGAAATCATGTAGTAGTGTTGCCTCAGGCAACACCATCCTGATAAAGAAACAGGAGTCGTGGAGCAGGCTAGGCTACATAATGCAGGATGCTGCTGAAGAGCAAGATCTTGGCCTTTTTTTTTTTTTGATACAAGAATTATACAGCATCAGTTCCAAGGAAGGAGGACAAAGAAAAAAGGGAGGGGTAAAACTAGAAAATGTGCTGACATCTATAGTATCAGGGGTTGTGGGTCTGCCCTCCAGGCACTTCTCATCTGCTTGATGACTTGGTATTGTAATTGAGATCAAGCTCTAGTTCCCCAGCAGTGATTTCAACCTTATCAACAAGGCTTTCCACAGATCAGCTTCTGGGGTCCCTTGTCAGCCCCCCAGGCATTCCGGTGGTACTTCCTGATATGGTTATGCACCAGTTATCAGCCCCCCAGGCATTCCCAGTGATACCTCATGATGCAGCCTTCCCAGAGTGATCAAGCTTTAAGCTCTTGGTTGATTTGAAAGGCAACTTATAAGGTTTGGCTCTGACTGATTGACCCGGCAGTTCTGACTTTGTATAGGAATGCAGAACTTCAGGTAACAAAATGGTGGCTGAACAGGCCGCTTAGGATTAGCAGACCCACAAAGTAGGACTATCAGCTCCCAGGGACAAGCTGTCTTAACATTCAAGGAGAATATAGCATGAAATTCGACTTCTTCCTACCTAAGTGGAGAGGGGGCGGGGATAGATGGACTGAGAAATGAGGCTTTCACAATGCCACAGTCTGTCAATAATCCTTTCATGGAGGTAAAATCACTTTGTCTTGTTGCCCCTTCGCCTCTGAAAACACACACATACATGTCAGTGAAGGGGAGAGGAGAGTAATTTTTGTTTTCAGGCCATTAGAGGAAAAGCAATCTGTGGAAATCTTTTCAAGGCCCCACTGACAACATGTGGTTCTTCTTCCTTTGACAGGCCTACAACATCCTGTTCTTTTTTTCCCCCCCTTCTAATTTTGTGCATATTTTAAGTGAGGGCTGTGGTGTGCTTCCCTATCAAGGTTTAATTAAGACATCAGTATTCATTCGGGAAGCCCAAGGCATGCTCGCCTCCCCAAGGAGCAGAGATAAACAACAAAGGGTCAGACTTATGGAAATATAAGCATGGCATCTTAAAATTCAGAGTCTCCAAGTAGGTGGAGAGCTAGGGCGGGACAGCAGCAGTGAGAAATCCTTGGTGGCTTCCTAGTGCCTCTGTTCATAGAATATATTTCGGTGTCAACTGCAGCCAGGTGCAAAACTATGTACTAGGAGATTCAGGACAGTGAAAACAGAGAGGTCTTTAAGTCTTTCAGATTGTGGAAATTGCATACATACATTCACAGAACAGGTTTTTAAAATCATGGTGGAGTGAGGGCAAACGTGAGTGGTCTAGGTGAGACATATGGTAAGAACTGTTTGTTATTTGCATGTGTTTCTGGGAGCTGTACTTACTGCAGCTTATAAAGTCAGTTCAATTTAACTTCTGTTTCTTTGTGCCATAAATGATTTTCTGTGTAATAAAGATAATATGGGCCTCCCTGGTGGCGCAGCGGTTGAGTGCTGGGTTGCGAAGCTGCCCGCGGCCTCTGCAGCGCCGGTTCGATCCCCGGCTGCTCCCCGGCCACCGGAGGAGGGTCCCACATGGCGCGCAGACCTCTCCTGCCGCCCGCTGCTCCCCTCAGCAGTGTACTTCGGTCCTTCTGCCTGCTCTGCTCCCCGCTCTGGCTCTAGTGAATTCTCTCACCCTCCCGCGCTTCTGACTGTACCCAGTGCATGTATAAACAAAACAAACAAACAAACAAACAAATAAATAAAACATGCCTCTATAAAAAAAAAAAAAAAAAAAAAAAGATAATATAAGCCCAAAAATATGGATGGGAAGATGTTTGTCACAAATCAAGGGGTCAGGATGTGACCGAAATATAAATAAGACTAAAAGGCCTCTCTCCCAAAACAAAAACAAACAGAAAAAAAAAAAAAATATATATATATGTGTGTGTGTGTGTGTGTGTGTGTGTGTATACACATATATGGAGCTATATATATGTGTATATATATGTATATATATATATGTATATATATATATAGCTCCATATATATATATATATATATATATATATATATATATATGGAGCTTTTTCCATTTTGTTGACAGTGATCTTAAGATAAATAGAATGTATAAATGTCACTTGTTCAAAAGACCTTTCTATACTTTTATAGCTTGCGGGTGTATTGATTTCAGTGCTGTCTCATACGTTCACCATTTAAATTTGATCAAGTAAAGTGCATTGCATAAAAGATAATTTATTTTTCCTATTGTTACCACTGAAAACATTGAATCAACATCCAAATTATACTTTTGTGATAAGATTTTTAATCTAACAAATCCTTTCTGTTTGTTGTCATTCAGAGCTTTACTTCTGATTCATTATTAATCACAGCTCATGTGTTCAATCACTATAAACTGTTCATAATGGCTTATTTGTAGCTCTTAGGTTTCCTTTAATCTCCCCTCAGTGAATTAGAGAAGAATTCAATTCATTTGTTGGCATTATTAAATAGTTGAGTAATGCCCAGGTTTAAATTGTTAGTCTTTTCTTATTTTTACAAAGAGCTGAAAAATTAGAATTTGCTCTTCTTGCCAGAAACCAGTGAGAATTTTCAAAATATATCTCATCTCTTGAAGACTTGGACTCTGATACCCTCAGATGCATGAATAGTCTATTGAAGTCGTTAGTGATTTGAGTTCCCATTAATGTTCATTCTTAGTTGTGCAATTTGAAGGCCTGGCGTTAGACCCAAAAGCTCTTCCAAAACCCAACCCTTATTTCCTTACAAACCCAATGAGATCATGGGAATGAGAGTGTCTTCTGCAAAAGGCATCCCAATTAGACATAACATTGTTTAGCAAATAAGAAGTTAATGAAGATAAGCATTTACTCACTTAGCTGAGGTCCCAGCACGAGATAATAACCCTAAAAGAAATGGGGAGGGTCGTTAGTAAAAATGCCCATGTCTGCTCCTGTCTCCAACCACAGGAAGCAGCTGGCTCACAAGACTTGCTTCCTCAAGGACAATTAGGCGATGCGCTTAAGGTTGTGCTTAGTTACCTCTGTTCCCTGGCTCCAGTCACCAAGGCCAGATTTCCTAGCAAAGTTTTAAGGCATAGACTCTAACCCCAACCTATTCTCCCAGCCTCATCTTGCAAAAAAACTGCTAAAAGGATTTTCGCTTTCATTCAGCTGGCCAGTTTTCCTCTGAACAAACTGTGCTCTTCTAGTCTTTTCTGCTCTGACCCATGCTTTTTCATTGATTCAGAAATTTTCTTTTTCAGGGCTACAATCTACTACTATCTTCTCAGTGAGATTCTCTCTAATCACCCCATTTGCTCGGGGAGCTCTATAATGCACTAAGTCCCAAATGGTCACCTGAAGACCCCTGGAGGGGGTGGGGTAGAGAAGAGAAGTAGGGAGAAAGTAGAAAGTGTGTTGGATTATTAAAACTGCCCAGATCCATCTGTGTGCCGACTATTGTCAGAAACTTTAAAAACAATCCAAAGCCTAACAGTTGTCACATAGGCAAGATAGGATCTTTTTAGCATTAAGAAGAGAAAACATACTTGATAAAAAATTAGGGAACGCCATAATGTATTATATAAAATATAGCTACAAGCTTCTTTCTCAAGCAGTGAATAAGCATACCTTTCCCTTTGAACACCTGCTTTTATGAACCACTTTTTCAACTTCCTCTGCTGTGAAAAGATGCGTGATGTCCTTAACCTGGTTCTTCAACTGCTTGCAAATACCTTGAGATGAGAAACTTCGCCTTCATTCTTTTAGTGTTAACTGATCCCCATCAGTAGTCCTTTCAACTTGTATTTGATGCTTCATAAGCCTCTTCCCAAGTTGCCTTCATACATTCTCTCACTCTATGACATTTACACCAACAGCACGAAGTTCCTAGGCATGTTCTCATAGACCCTATTCCCAGAGGGCAGAAGGGAGCTTTTGGAGATGGTGGATATGATTATGACAGAGATTTTAGTGGTCCACAGGTGTCTGCTTATCCCCAAACTCATCAATTTGCATGCAGTAAATATGTACCACTTTCTGTTTGCCAGTCATACCTCAGTGCAGTCATTTAAATACAAACAACCAAGAATTTACCGCCTCAGCATCTCCAGGCCTCCCTAAGCAACACTCAGACTCACCTGCTGAAGCCTTTGTTCCCCCTTTATCCTAACCATTCTGTCTGTGCTCTCGGTCCATCCCCACCCTCCCTCTCTAAAATCCACCCATGTTTCTTTCCTCTTCTCTGTGAGGCTTTCTACAATGTCACCCCAGCTCTCCACTGCTGGGGTCAGCATCAGAGTATCACTGATTCTGTAAGGATTGCTCACGCTCTGTTCAGTTCTTAACTCATGCAGGTGCATCCCCCTGTAATGCCATCACATCCCTTCTTCCCTGTTAACATCCTGCATGTCCTCCAGGACCTCGCTTAAGTATCCTCATCTCTTTAAAAATGTCCTCCTCCGCTCAGATAGCTGCTTCATCTTCGGTGCCTCCACGGCCTGTTGCTTTCACTCTAGAGCTAACTGCAGCTGGCAGGGCAGTTCCTCGTGGCCATCCATGTGCCATCAGGTTGAGAAGATATCTGGGGTACGTCTTCCACAAAGGATCTTCATTGAATGACTTTCTCATAGAGCTGATACGTTAACAAATGTCTGCGAAATAATCTGGCTTTGCTCTTGCCAGGTGGGACTTCACAAACAAGAAATCATGTCCTACCACATCGTGTTCTCTAGTATAAATTTCTTTTGATGCTGGCTTCCTCGTGATTCCTCTAGACATAGAAGATGATGTGCTTTCAAAACAGTTTTGGCTTTTCCTCTTTCGTCCTTGCGAGTGGTGAGCATCTGTCCTCCTGGGCTCGCAGAGATTATTCAGATCTGCCTCTGAGCACACTCCCCTTTATTCTCAGCTTACATGAGTCTGTCTGCCCTGCAGACCAAAGAGGCAAATAATAGCATCATCCTCACAGGCAGGGTAAAGACCAATAAGGACGAGGCAGCCTTCATTAAGCCTGCGCTAGACACATGGACAGTGTGTGCGGATGTGTGCACACACATGCAATCACCTCGTTTTATGATACATTAAAAGGTATCAATTTATGTACATATGTTCAGCACATGAAATGCTTCCAGTATATCTATGAGGGGGAATTATTACCATATTCCTTTTACAGATGAAGAAACTGGAGCTGGGAAAGGCAAAGACCTTCCCCTAAGAGCCAGTGTGCGAATATTATAGGGAAAAATCAACTCACTCAGTTTCACATCACAGCCAGTGTGCTTTCTGTTACTCCTTCTGCTTCAAAAGTAAGCAGAATTGTTAACATTCATGATTGCATGGCTTACATGCTTGACTTTTGTTGATTATTTTAGAGCTACACCATGTGTGTCATAAAAACAAATTATTTACTGAGCTGTGATGGCTCAGGCCTCCCATGTGCCCCTAACTGCTGGTGCATGCACCTCGCAGAAAACATCTTTACAGAGGAATTACTTAATGTACACTCGTAGTCCCCCTCTGAGGCAGAGGACATGCGGTGACTCAATTAGGCAAGAGCAGACTCTTCCCGAAAGTCAGAATGATCAAGTCCCAGAGCCTCACTCCCTCCTGGACTTCAAAGTACAGGCCCATCTAACCAGCCTTTTTTTTTTTTTAAAGATTTTTTATTTATACAATTGCTGGGGTACAGGCCAGAGGCACGGGAGGGTGAGAGGATTCACCAGAGGCAGAGCAGGGAGCAGAACAGGCAGAGGGACCGAAAGCACTGCTGAGGGGATCAGCAGGCGTGACCCTAGAGGCCTGCCGCGCCATGAGGAAATCTCTCTGGGGGGCCGGGAATCGAACCCATGCTACAGAGGCTAAGGGCAGCTTCACAGTGCTGCGTTCAACCTGCTGCGCCACCGGGGAGGCCCTAACTAGGCTTTTTTGAGGAAAACAACTGACTCTCCTTGAGGGAGCAAACTTGACATTCTCCCTCACTATGGGTCCCAAGGAACTGACTCATTGAGAAGGGATGCCCAGTTCACACAATGCCGGTTTTAGAGAGGAGCTAGGAAGGGCAGCAAAAGCTTTGCAGTTCAAAAGTATTTGAAGACCTTGTTTTTAAATTATATCACTAGTCAGCTTTGAATTCTGCTCCCCATTTTCCAAACTTTACCCTCATGATATATTTATATAGAGTTCCAGCTTTTCAGTGAAGGCAATCCAAATTATATCAGGGTAGAATTATGAAAATAGCAATCTCCATTTATTTTCTTCACTTAGTAATACTGTATTGTACTGAGTGCCTACTGTATACCAGGTACACCACCTAGTTTGGGGAAAGAACCAGAAGGGATTATTTGCAACCTCAGAACATTAAATATGTTCCAGACTATGCTCCTATCTTCAAAAATCGACAAATAAGCACATAAGCACATTTGGCAGCAGGGAATGACGTGGGGGCATATTTAAGGTGCTGAAGCCCTTCAGGAGAAGCAGATCAGCAAAATGCAGCATCAGAAAAGCAGGTTTTAGTGCTATAAATATGCCTCCTGCATATTTCCACTCTCTTGACAACTCTAGCTGGGCTGTAGAATTCATGGACCTTTCTTAGAATATCAGAGATGAGATTTACTGAAAGAGGAGTATTTGGAAACTAGTGACTTTATAAAAAGAAAGTTTCCAAAAAGATGAGAACTGTTCAGTAGGACTGAAGATTATTCAATGGGAAATAGAGGACATTCCCAAAAGGTCATTGCCATTTGCACAGAGGAAGTAAAACCCTTGTTCCCTTTTTCTGTTTCCAGATGGAAAATGTCCCCCATCTCTCAGAAGCCCCATTTTTGTATGCTATCCTGTCAGAGATCCATCCCTGGTATCTAAGGGTGTGTTAAAAAATGTGGGAAAGGACATTGTGTTAAGGACTGTCGGGTCATATTTGAAATCTGTCACCTCATCTACCTCTAGCTCTGTGGCAGAGCAGGGGCCAGTGTTGAAAGCTAAGAGATGGGCTTGCTTGCAGACCCTACCTGGATCTGCTTCCCCGTTTATAAAACTGGGGATAATATTTCTTCCCCTCCAGGTGATAAGGGTCTGATATCATCATTTATGCATCAAGCCTGTCCCATAAGCCAGTCTTCTTTGAATTTCCAATCATTTCACTGCATAGCATCTACTCATTTTAAGTCTTAAGAATGTATTTCAGTGGTAGAAATGCAGGGCGTTCCAGAACCTCCCATGCCCGAAAATATGTAAATGGCTCCTACAGTACCATTTCCTGGAGTAGTTTCCAACCCCACCCCTGGCACATTCCTGATTCCCCTGCAGTCGCACCACCCACTGACGGTGCAAACGCTTTCCTGGTCTACTTTGAGCAACTGCGAGTCCTTCTGTCTGCACGATTATTTTTATGTACCATGCATATCTAACTAGGAGAACAAGGAAACTACTCCAAGGTTGAGGCATAGTGGTGTTTATGTGCTTCTCTTTGGTCCTTAGGGTGGACCAGCCAGCTCATTGGCCTGTCTTGCTGATGAGACCAGAGGGGTGGCTCCGTCCCTGGTGAGCCAACCCTCTGCTCGGTAGCTGGTGCCAGCGGGTAACTGAGCCTGTGGAGCAAGGTGCCCAGGGGTGCAGTGGCCTTCTGCTTTCCTGTCATTTGTCTCACCCTCTCAGGGGTAGCCTCGTTTGTTCATTAAACAACAAATAAATCCCACTGGCCTTCATCTGTACTGGGCTGAAAAATCGGCACGCCCTGCCCTCATGTGAACAAAAATGTTCACATCTCCGTTCTGGTGCAGGAGGGAGCCCACAGATAGGCAGACAGGCAAATGCATGCTTGTCAGTTTTAGAAAGAATCATGTGGAAAATGAAGAGTGCAAGGATAGGAAGCAATGGGAAGGACATACCGCTATGGAGGGGCGCATGGGAGACCCCTGTGGGCTGATGTCTAAGCTGAGAATGAATGAGAAGCAGGAGTCGCCCCTTTGAGGAGCAGAGGAAAGATTGTAAACAGCAAGCAGTTCAGTGACAGTGAACCCCTCCTGGTAGGCACTGTGGCCACCATGAGAAGTGGGGACAGCCTCTGCTCAGCGAGATTATTTTGGGGTGGGAATGAGAGACCTGTCATGGTGCTCTCCACGCGCCTCCAGTGATGGTCCCAGTCTCTGTCCAGCACAAGGAGAAAGCACATCCCTCCCAGTGACCACTCAGTCACTGCCCCAGCCAGTCCCAAGGGAATTTTGCAGACACAGGTGGTATCAATTCAGGTTTTTTCAGAACCAGGGCTTTTTGAGAAAAGTATAAAAAGTGATAGAGTTGCAAATGCTCTGACTTTGGAAACTAAGATTTCCTGAACCTCAAATCCAGATTTTTGCATTTTAGAAAGATTGACCTCTAGAGACAGAAAAACAGCTCTGCAAGCTCTCTAAACCATAGCTGGACAGATGCCTCTGCCAGCAGTCCCGACACGCAGCCTCCATGCAGCTCTTTCTCTTCTGCACCGTTCTAGAATTCCTTATCAAGAATCAGAACATATTTGCTTTGAGGGTTGGGTTTTTTGGGGGGGAGGTGTCACCTTGCTTTTATAGAATGCTTTACGTTTTTCTAAAAATGTTCACATCTTTTCTGGTTTCTCGCACTAGCTGTGAAAGAGGAAGACAGGTTTGGGTTATTAATGAAGCAAAAAGTTAACAGAAGTTAGGCATTGGTTTCTTTGCAAAATTCTTCCTTTTCTCCCCACCAGGAGCTTTCTGAATATGGGATGTACCACATTTCAAATGTTCATTTTTAACAGGGGAGGCAATATGGTAGAGTGATAAAAGCACAGGTTTTGTGGCAGAAAGGTGTATATTTTTAATCTGATTTCTGCCACCTAGTTAAAATGTTATCTTGAGCCTCTGTTTCCCTGCCTATAAAAAGGGACAGCAATACCAAGCTCTTACAGAGTGCTTGGGGATTAAGCAAAGTGACAAGGAAGGCCCTAGCACAGCCCCTGGGTGAGGATCCTTGGCCACTTTTTCTCAACACCCAGGGGAGACTTCATGGAAGGTGGTATTTACAGAGGCTGTCGTACCTCTCAAAACTGTTCCTCCTTTTACAGCATTCTCCCAAGCCTGATTTTCCAGACTCACCCTTTTAAATACATGCCCCCCCCTTTACCACCTACATTCAATATTCATCATCCCTGCCCTTTCTGCCACCTCCATATATCTCAGATCTGCTCCCTCCTCTCGTCTTCATTCATTTATTCTTTCAATGGCTGTTTATTGAGCACCTACTACATGAAGTCACTTTTCTGGGCTCTGGGAATACAGTAGTGAGCAAGCCTCATCTTCACTCCAGTTATTTCAGTATACTGTCTGTGGACGTCTCTCCTCACGCCATTCTCAATATTGACTTCAGATTTGTTGTTATAAACCCACTATTACCTCATTCTTCTCTTCTATAAAACCTTGGTGGGTTTCCCAAAGGTTTCAACATGACCAAAACAGCCCGAATTAACTCCACACCACGCTCTGTACCAGGCATTTTACTAAGCTGTTTACATGTGTTGTCTAATTAATTAAGTTCAAAGACCAGATTCTTTTAGAATGTCCTTAAATATGGCTGCAACCCATCTTCACAACTCCCTGACCAAAATGTAATTATCCCTGGCCAGAAATAAATAGGGACATTAAAAAATTTTAAAACCCTAAGTAGACACGTCAAGCTCACATGGTCTTGCACACCTTTGCACATGTTATCTCCTCTACCTGGAATTCCCTTTCCTTAGTCCTCCATCTGGAAAACTCCTACTCATCCCTAAAAGCCCATTTCTTGGCCACGAAGCCTCTCTCCAGGAGAGATGGTTGTCACTCCCTGCCCTGTGCTTTCATAATACTAAACATACTAGCTTGGAGCATCTGTCACTTTGTCTAGTAATTCCTCATCTTTCCCACTAGACCAAGAACTCTTTGAGATGCTAGTTAAGTCCCATCCATTTCCATGTACTCCTAACAATGTCGCATCATCAACACAATCAGCCTTCAGTACGTATTTGCTGGTGTGCTATGAGTACAAGACGTGACTCTGAGTCGGGATCTGCAACGACAGGGCTGTCACAGTTCTGTCAAGGACACAATGACCGACTTTTATAAATCGTGCTGTGGTTCTTTAATAAGCTCTCTTCCTTGAGCGTTTTGTACTTTAAGTAGCCAAAGTAATTAGCACTTTGCACTTGGTAAAAGGATGTTCACTTGTTCGGTGTAAGGTTAGGTTTTAGAGAGCTAGGATGCTCTGAAGGTAGAAGAATTAGCAGAATGGGCAGAGAGTTGAGAAAATCTTCCTCCTCCCACCCCCAAAATGTTGCCTCTGTGGTCTCCATCATCTTATATTATATGGAAAGTAACACCAGTCTCCAAAGGAAACTTTCTGCCTAATTTTTAATCAAAGATCAAGTTGAGCACTTGGAACAGTATTTGCTAAAGGGAAACTAGGTAATTCTAATTTCTGATATTTAATCCCCAAATTAGTTGTCTTTCCAAAGGTATCCGGTTGTCACAGTAGGAAAACACAATAGGAAATGTGGTAGCAAGGAGCTTTCACTTCCTGAGAGGAAATTCAACAAAGACATGAGCAGCAAAAGACGCTTTGATGCTGAACTTTTGAAAATTTATTTTTTATTATTAAATTAAGCTAGGGTTCTAAACAGTAAGCATGTCATGGAGGTGGCATTTTGCCCCATTTGGAAGTCAAGCATATTTTCTGCAGGCATGATGATTTAATCATAAGGTAACCTGAACTAATCAGACAAAGCCCATTTGTTCTGTTTTTTTTTTTTTTTTATAGAGGCATGTTTTATTTATTTTATTTGTTTGTTTGTTTGTTTGTTTATACATGCTTGGGTACAGTCAGAAGCGCGGGAGGGTGAGAGAATTCACCAGAGCCAGAGCGGGGAGCAGAGCAGGCAGAAGGACCGAAGTACACTGCTGAGGGGAGCAGCGGGCGGCAGGAGAGGTCTGCGCGCCATGCGGGACCCTCCTCAGGTGGCCGGGGAGCAGCCGGGGATCAAACCGGCGCCGCAGAGGCCGCGGGCAGCTTCGCAACCCAGCGCTCAACCTCTGCGCCACCGGGGAGGCCCCTGTTCTGTTTTCTTAATGATCAATTCAGATCTTCCAGCTTCCTAATAAATTGCTTAGCAGTCAATTCAGATTAACCAGAAATATACATCTATTTGACCTTGTGTAATGACAACATGTTAGGCAGAAGGCCATTCTAAGGAATAAATTCAAATTCTGAGTAAAAACACTGTCAAATTCAAGACCTTTTATATTGAGATGAATTGTTTAGAAAACCTTTTCTCCCTACCAAAAGCCTCATAAATGAGAACAGTGTTACTATTTTAAATTAAAACCATCTTTTCAGTTCCTACATGACTAGAGATTTTGCAAATAGTCATATAAATGATTGTAAAATAGAAAAAAAGTGTTTGAAAAGTTGCATTTTATTAAATTCCTGGCTAGATGCATTTTTCCCTCAAACTCACAATTTAAATTATTCAGTTTTTGGTTTGCCCAAATGCAGTCTTTTTTTAGGGAGCAAAAAATAAGCTATACTTATGTAAGATTCAAGTGCTTCATAAAACCACCATGTTAATAATGCTTGTTTTTTAAATGCTGTGTTTGGAAAGGTAGCATCTCTTTCCCCCAGCCTTCTTAATTAGCATTTCTCATATGCGACATTTCTTAAGAGACACTGTGGTTTAAGAGCTAAGGATCCAGCAATGCTTTTTACCTCTCTTCATGGTTTTCCTGCAGGGAGCCTTCAACACATTCTGTCCATGTTCACGGGATATAAATATCATTTTTTATGAACCTTAATGAGAAGAGATTAAACCTAAACAAAAATAAGAAATGCTGGGGAAAAAGAAGCAACTTTCATCTCAAGGAATTACAATGTGGGATTTCAACATTGGAGGCATTTGGCCTGAAATAATGTTAGTTCCTTAGAAAGCTGAGATTAGTATAGTTTTGTAACAAACAATCATTTTTTCATATATTGGAAATGAACTTTGGCATTTAAATTCTTCATCAAAAATCACAAATGACTTAAATTTCATAAAGACTGAAGGAACTCACTCATAGCAGGAATCTAGAAAACTTAAATAAGGGACCAGGAAAAAGAATAACTATAAGAAAGTAAAAATCAAAATCAACAAACTATGAACCAGAGACACTCTATGGAGGGTGGGAGGCAGGGAGGGGAAGCATTGGGGTCAAAATAAGGGGGTCGCAACTGTAGGGGGAATATAAAAATTAAAAAAATTATATAATAAAAAAAAGACTGAAGGAAGATAGGAATCTACCCAAAGGACCCAAAAGCATTGATTCAAAAGGATACCTGCACCCCTATGTTTATTACAGCACTATTTACAATAGCTAAGCTATGGAAACAACCCAAATGCCCAAAAATAGATGACTGGATCAAGAAGATGTGGCATATATATGCAAGGGAATACTATTCAGCAATCAAAAAAGATAAACTCATGCCAGTCACAGCAACATGGATGGAGCTAGAAGGGATTATGCTCAGTGAAATAAACCAGAAGGAAAAAGAAAAATATCGGGTGGTTTCACTGATAGGGGAACCAAATAAGGGATCAGGGGGGAAATAATAATAAATTTAAAAAAAAACAAAATTAGCAGGTAATCATAAATCAGAGACATTCTGTGAGGAGAAGAGGGAGGCAGAGGGATCAAAACAGGAGAGAGAAGAGCACAAGGGACTATGGTGATGGTTCATGGGTGAATTGGTGGGAATTTTATGGGGAATACACCTAAAAAGAGAAACATATAAGCATACATTGTTATAAAAATGAACAATAATGTAATATATATATTTTGTTAAGGCTGCAGGAAGATTTAATTTAAGCATGCGTGGGAAACTTTTGATGTAATCAGTAGGTGTAGTGTTGATGCTATAACGTTTTCATCATTAATTATGCTTTTCATGGATATCAAGTACCTGCTATGTGAATGATTTTATATTAGTTCATTAATGACATGCTCCATACTGTCATTCTAGGACAATGTCAGGGTAGTTTGCCAATTTTTCTTCATGTTGTTTTCTCTCTGGCTTAATAATACAATCATCTTGAAGCGGAAAAAATAGAAAATCCCTCACTGTGTGAATGACATTGTATGTAGGTAATGAGTTCAGTGACAATTACATATTAAACCCCATTTTCTACCAAATATTAAATCATTGCTTATTGCTTGAATTTCATTGGAGGCTTATAAATTATATGAATTATATTGGCAAGTGGGGACATTACTTTTCCATTTGAAAGTTCAGCACCTACTTTTTAGAAGCCATTGCTCTTTTTTTCACTTTCGTATCTTGAGCTCATAAATTTGATCAACAAGCTTGCAAAACTTGCTAAGAAAATTCATTTACCACATTTTTTGCAGACTGTGCTAAGTACGGACACTGTCATTCAAAAGATCCATTGCTGTTGTTTTTGTGATCTCTCCTTTGGTAAACTGTGTTGGTGTTTTTGTGAGCCACTTTCTAACATGTTCCCTACTAGGAATACAAGCAGCATAAGACTTCTTTCTGCCTTCCAGAAGATTTTGTTCTAGGGCCTCCCCTGGTGGCGCAGTGGTTGAGCACTGGGCTGCGAAGCTGCCTGCAACCTCTGCAGCCTCTGCAGTGCCAGTTTGATCCCCAGCCGCCAGCGAGGGTCCCACATGGCGCGAGAGACCTCTCCTGTCGCGCCCTCTGCTCCCCTCAGCAGTGTATTTTGTCAGTCTGCCTGTTCTGTTCCCCGCTCTGGCTCTGGTGAATCCTCTCACCCTCCCGTGCTTCTGACTGTACCCAGTGCTTGTATAAATAAATAAATGAATCATTTAAAAAAAAAAGATTTTGTTCTAGGAAAGAAAACATGGAAGCACCTACTTCCACCCAAGGGTGTTGGTAGACATTTCCTCTTTCACCAAAGAAATGTTTGATTGGTCTTAACTACTAGAAGATGAGTAGAGGGTTCACCAGATGGGAAGCGGTGAGGGACATTTCGCAAAAGAAGTCACAGCTCAAATACCTTCAGAACCTGAAGGAAGTGTCCCACTTTGTCACAGTTAAGTGCTCTGGCCCCCAAAGAATCCCCCACCTCCGAAAACATCTCTTCTTTCCCCATCTTCCTAAGACAGTTTACAGCAGTCACCACCATGGCTGTCTCTTTCCTTGCCAAAATGGGGAGGGATGGGTGGGGGCCAGCACAGTCAGCAGCTGGAGCTGCCCCATCACTGTAACCACTCATTATTCTTGCTTTGTGAATCATAACTGGCCTGGGTGCAGAGAAAGGAGAGAAAATTTAAAAGCCCCCCCCCCCAACAGGGCTGGTTTTTTAAACAATAAAACCTCCATTAACTGGAACTTTTTTTTTTTTTTGTGGGACCCTCGTGGGCGGCCGGGGAACGAACCGGCGCTGCAGAGGCTGCAGGCAGCCTCGCAGCCCAGCACTCAACCGCTGCGCCACCAGGGGAGGCCCACTTTTTAAATTTTTTCAATTGAAGTAACTTTGCATTATAAAATTAGGTTCAGGTATACATCACTGAGAATCAACATGTGTAAACTGTGTTAAGGTCACTACTAAAAGTCCGGTTTTTTTCCTTCATCATATCATTGTACCCTCTTTCCCCACCTCCCCTTCTCTCTTCCCTTCTGGTAACCACCAACTGGGCTTATAGTCCAAAGTTTATTTATTTATTTATTTTTAAAGATTTATTTATTTATTTACACAAGCACTGGGTACAGTCAGAAGCACGGGAGGGTGAGAAAATTCACCAGAGCCAGAGGGGAGAGCAGAGCAGGCAGACTGACGAAGTACACTGCTGAGGGGAGCAGCGGGCGTGGCAGGAGAGGTCTGCGCACCATGTGGGACCCTGGCCCGGCGGCCGGGGATCCAGCTGGTGCTGCAGAGGCTGCAGGCAGCTTCACAACCCAGCTCTCAACCGCTGCACCACTGGGGAGGCCCCCAAAGTTTATTTTTTAATTTATTTAGTTCACCTGCTTGTTTGTTACAAAAGGTAGGGTTTCATCTTTTTAGAGCTGTATAATATTCCTTTTTTTAATACACACACAAATTCTTCTCTATCCATTCGTCAGTTGATAGGCACTTAGTTTTTTTCCAGATCTTGGCTATTGTAAATAATGCTGCCATAAACAGCACTATCTTGAATTAGTGTTTTCATATTCTACAGATAGATTCCTAGGAGTGGAAATGCTGGATCATATGGGAGATCTATATTTAATTTTTTGAGGAACCTCCATGCTGTTTTCCATTGCGGTCACACCAACTTACGTTCTCACCAAGAGGTGGGAAATGCATATATCTCTTCAAATTAATTTTTTTTCAGATAAATACCTAGAAATGGAATATCTGAGTTGTATGGAATTTCTCTCTTCAATTTCTTGAGAGATCTTAACTGGAACTTTAGATTGCTACTGTTGTCAGTATTTGCTTTTAGTGCAAGAGACAGTGACAACCAACTGCTCCTAGGAATTTGTCATAAAGAGCAAAACTTTCTGGGGTGCTGCTGGGGTCACTGTGCATTCCTAGCTGCCTTCTGCAGAGTGCTGTGGTTCCTTGACAGGGCTGCCTTACAACCACAGTGTTCAGTGTGCAGGACAGAGTTAGGCACCTTCACTAAACTGCACTCAGACAGGGGAGGGAGAAATGTTTTATATTATATTGCATGTATATAGATTGTTATATATATATATGTATGTATTAAGTATATTTAGAGACTTCCTCTAGAAATATATAAACTATATATTATATATTTAGAAAGAATATGTAATATATATTATGTAAGGCCTCCAAAAACAGGGGGAGAGGGGAGGGATGTCATTTAACCCTAAGATACACTGATTAAATAATTGAATTAAGTGAAAATTTCGTACCTTCTATAGGCATATCATTATACTAAGGTTACTTAACACACCATCTCATTATGTAAAGGTAATTGAGGTTTTATCATGTAAATATGCAACACTGAGCCACTAATGCAGCCCTTGGAAATTACCTTAATTAAAAAAAATGTTTTCATTATCTGGGAATCATTACGGACTGACAGAGATTTCCAATTGCCCTCAAATTCTCGACTACATTTTCCTGGCCAGGACTTCCTCTTTTGGCACTGGCATTTGGGAATAATGGCAAGGGACTGATTAGCTTGGTAAAGTCACTTTCTATCTGTGTGTTCCCTTCACTTTCTGAGTCTTACTCTTGCATTCTTTGTGCAAAACCTCGCCTTGGATTCACATAAAATCTCAGGTAATTCTCTGAACTGTGGCAGGCCATGTCTCTCCCCATCTTGAACATGCAGAGTTGATTTCTTTTGAAATCTCAATGTCAAACACTACATTTATCCCTGTTAAATTGCCTGCTTAGCCTTTCAGCCTGTTGAGGGAATTTTGAATTTTGCATTGGCCTATCACTGTGTTAAATACCCTTCACAGCTTTATGTCATTGAAAAATCTGATAAACCTTCCTCTTATATCTACTTATATGCCATTAATAAAAATATTGAATAAAGCAGATCCAGGGGCAGAGCCTTTGGAATTCAATTCAAGCTGGTCCCCCTACCAGCTGTGACAGAGTCGTTCATCAAACCTCTCGGGTGTAGATGTATGACCGGCTGTGAATCCACAATTTTTCTCTTGTGGAACCCACCATCTTATAGATAATGAAAGACTTCATCAAGTGCTTATTGGAGTCAAAGACACTGTGTGGCATTCTCCTGCTCTGTCAACTTCATACTAATAACCTTGTCCAAAAAAGGAAATTGAGTTATGCAGCCAAAACCTGATTTTAATGAGACCACTGATGTCTGAAGAGAAGAGTGGCTGAGGGTACAGGGGTTGTTGCCAGTCACTGCGAGCTTCTGGATGCAATGTTGCATGGATGAGCTGACAGAGCTCCAGGGTTGGCTCAGCCCTTCCGGTTCAGAAACCAGACTTCATCAGAACACTGTATGACGTTCCCGTTTATTGAGACTCATTTTATGCCTGGCACCATGCTGGATGCTTGTAGTTCATTTAGTTCCGGATTCAAACTTGTAAGTAGGTTTTTAAACCCTATTATTTTGCATCAGTTAGGTCAAGTTGGACCAAAGTCATAAGTAAGTGCCAGAACCAAGCTTTCTATCTTCATCTCCCTGACAATAAGTCCCACACTTAATCATTATGGCCTCTTGCACAGATTCTTATGCCTCAATGGAGTTGATTTTACTCGAATGGTGCAGCCACAGTCTCTCCAGTCTATTCATGCAGTGGTGGGCAGGATTCTCTAAATGTGTCAAAAGATTCCCTGCACCCCTGTCTTCAGCACTTCCTTTCCTGGTATCTGGGTACCAAAAAAAACTGACTCTATCACTACTTACTGGTGCACTTTCTGATATTGGAGGAAAGTGAGCTTTTGGAAATGTCTTATATGTCTCAACATGAGGTCTGATGAAATAGCCCCCCGCCCGTGACATATAGTCCCTATTACATGATCAAGGAGCTTGCTTTCTCCGGGATCAAGCTCTTTCTCCCAACAGTGCTGCCAAGGCTAGGCTTCCTAATTGTCTTTTGTCCATTATTTCATTGCTTGAATCTCCCCTCTCCATGTTCACCCCACCCCACACATACCTTCTTTGTTTAGCTTGGTTTGGTGTCACTGGATAAACTATAGTCAAAATTGCCAATCTAGTTCATTGACTCTGGGCTGGGAAGTCATTCTGTCTCCATTCATTCTGTTGAGGTGATTAATTGAATGTCTAGACTACACCCTTATTTCCTACTTCTTGAGGAATGTCATTATCATGATCTGTTATACCTATAGAGCCCCACATTGGCTCCTGGTGATCACGACAGTCTTCAAACATTCACAAGCCATTTGCTGTAAGCATTTAGAAAACATAAACATTTTTACCAAAGTGTCATGGTTGGGAGGATTAAGGCTTTTAAAACAAGGAGGTCATCAGTACTAACTTACTGTACATGTATAACAAGGAATATTGTTACACTAGAGCACAGCCACCCTCTGCATCCCACTTCCCTGGAGATATACTGGACTCTGCAGTTTCCATGTTATCCATTCTTGAGTCTAGCTGATTAAAAGTACCTCCAGGAGGACAGTGGTTTCTTTCTGGAGCAACGTGAATCACAACCTTCCTGAATGGCCTTTTTTTTTTTTTTTAAAGATTTATTCATTTCTGCTTACAAGAGCTGGGGCACAGGCCAGAGGTGCAGGGGGTGAAAGGATATACCAGAGACAGAGTCGGGAGCAGAACAGGCAGATCTACTGAAATACACTGCTGAGGGGAGCAACGGGCAAGACAGGAGAGGTCTGCTGCACCATGTGGGTTGCTCCCTGGCCAGGGATTGAACTCATGCTGCAGAGGCTGCGAACCGCTTCATAGTGCAGTGCTTAACCCCGTGCACCACCAGGGAGGCCCTCAATGGCCTTTTTTATACTGCGCTTCCTGAACACAATATTGAATGCTTTCTTGCAGCATTATTCATTTTAATAACTATTGCAATATAATTAGCAAGGTTAAGAATCAGCCATTTTAAATATAGTTCCATGAGCTTTATGAAGTTATGCAGTGGTCCAATCATCAATAGGCTCCAGATTTAGAGCATTTCCATCACCCTGAAAACTTCCCTCATGGCCTTTGTTTGCTGTCAGTCCCCACTCCCATTCCAACCCTGGGCAACCACGAATATGCTTTCTCTATGTATAATTTTATATTTTTTAGAAATATCATATACATGGAATGATACAATATGTAAGCTTATGTATCTTCACTTAGCATCATGTTTTGAGGTTTGTCAGTGCCAGTCTGTTCCATTTTATTGCTGAATAGTATTCCATTGCATGAATATGAATATACTGCATTTTTCTTATCCATTCACCATTGATGGGACATTTGGGTTGTTTCCAGCTTTTAGCTATGTGAATAATGTTGTTTAAACATTCATTTAGAAATATTTCTGTGGACATATGTCTCCATTTCTCTTGGGTTGCTACCTAGAAATGGATTTGTTGGATCATATGGTAAGAAATGTAAGGACATATGGGTCATAATGTAAGGACCGACAGTTCCCCAAATGTGGATGCATCAGTTTGCATTTCCACCAGCAATATGGGGCTTCCAATTTCTACACATCCTCACCAGCACTTGGTATTATCAATGGTTTTCATCTTAGCCATTCTCATGAATATATAGTAATTCCCAGTTTCATTCTGTTATGTGATTCTCCAGAAATAAGGAAGCAGATAACCAAATGTGGGGGCAGAGGGAGGGAGACATTGAAAGAAAAGGGATTATTTAAAAATCTACCTCTCACTATCATCCTACTCTTTCTCACCTTGAACCTTCCTGTGTAAGACACCTGTCTTCCTTAGAAATACTTTGCTCTAATATACTTAGTATCCTTTCTGGTGCATTGGCCAATACATTGAACATCTAATTCTAATGTGCAGTAGAAACTCACTAGGCTAAGTAAAATCCATGGATGCATTTTTAAAACCTTAATTTTAGCTAGTTTTAGCTAGATTTTTACCTCCTCCCACACTAAGTTCTTTTATCAGAGCTTCTGACAAGAAACAGAATTGACTTGTTTGAATTCATTGCCTCTTTCTCTGTTCTGTCCTCTATGGGGGGGGGGGGTGTTATATGCCATTAATGTAGCTAATCAACAAGAAAAAGGCAGTGACACAGCAGAAAAGGAGACTATTGATCATCCAAAAACTGGATAACCAGACCCTCCCTCACATACCTACAAATTGAACTGGAGATTGAATCTCCAATTCAATTTGTCTTAAAGCTTCTTTCTATAAATATATGTATATTCATATATTTTGCATATTTTACTTTAAATTACAGTATACAGACATTTGTTAATAATTGTGTTAAACAATTTCATTAACAATGCTAAGTGCATTGGTCCTACGATATAATAAATCATAAGTTTTAATCTCAAAAGCTGAAAGAAAGTTGGAAAATACCCTCAGTAGCCATAAATATCCTGCATGCTTAGCAAATATCAGCAGAACTGTGGCCTTTTTACATCTTAAGATGCAGGCGTATTATGTATCAGTCCTGCAGAGGTAGCTGCAGCTTTCAAATGCTATTAGTCCATCATCACGTCTCCAAGAATGACTTCAGATATGGGATATAGCACGTATTTCCCATTTTCGCCTTGTAACAAATTTTACTTTCAACAAACTCAATGATTGGGTTATCGAGCTGTGCAAACCAAATTTCTCCTATGAAAACCTACCTTAAGTAAAGCTGTACTGAAAAGTAACATATAGGGAAATTAGTTAGGAATTGATTGCTTGGTTTGTTTGTATTTTTTTTAACCTTCTGCAGCAATGTTTATGTGAAAATATAATCAAAAAATTAGTACCTTCATCAAGAGGTAATTTAGAAAGCTTTACAAATAAACCTAAGATTCTCATTGATTATAAAAGAAGGTTTTCTACCTCCAGAACCTTTAAATGTTCAGAAGCAATTATACCATTAAGGTCTCTCTCTCTCCATTCAAAGATTATCTCATTTCCTCATAATTAGTACTTCCTGTTTATTGAGACAGGCTATGTTCAGAAAACACACATCGCCCCTGCTCCCTCTCACTCACTGCTTAGTAGTTCTCGCTGTTGGTTAATCTCTGGAGCCGTATGACTTAGAACCTCTTTTCCTCCCCATGGGTTAGTTAGCACAGTTGTATTCTGACGGTATTGTCAGACAGACTGTTATTTGCAGTTTATTTAGTAGCAGTTGCTTAGAAAATTAATGGCAGAAGGAAAAGAAAATTTGGAAAATATATTTTGTTGCTGCTGCTGCTGCTGTTGTCAGTTGAAGTGTTGGAGGTAAGGCACAGGAATTACAGATGGTAGGAAGTAAGGAAATCTTACAGCACCACTGACAAGACTGTGTAAATGAAGTAAGGCTCTAACTCAGGGGGAATGGAAAACTGTTGAGAGTAGCAAAGGAAAGAAGTAGGAGGTGTTTTTCAGATGCCCCTTGTTTTTGACATTGCCCCTCCTTCATTTGTTATCTATCAGTTGAACAAAATTGTGTCAATACCTCCCCATAAGGGGTCAGATTTGAGTTTTCAGGCTTGCCCATTTAAGGTGTACTTGTGTGCTAGAAACTAGGGTGCAGTGACAGCAGATCTGACCTTCAGCACTTACGTTCTGGCTCAACAGGTAAGACATATACACACCTAGAGAGAGCTGGAGGTACACACCGTGATGTGTGGACCTGCTCTCACCAGCACTGGGCAGCCGGAACACACCAGAGAATTCAGAAAGAGGAAGGTTGTTGTAATCCAGGGTGAACAAGAAGAGACTTTAGGTGGACTTTGATTTCATCCTTGTAAGAATCTCATGAAAAGTAGGGCAAGGACATTCTAGAACTTGCACACATATTGTATATTTGGGGGGAAAAAAAGATGTATGTGACACAGATGGAGACATGGAAGATATTTATCTGGTTAGAGTTTAAAAAGTTTTAGATAATAGGGGAGAAGGAAGAGAAGAGAGGAAGATGTGGTCTTGATCAAAAATCTACCCAGGCATAGCCACACTAGCACATTTGGTAACAGAGACAATATTCAAACTTTTGCTAATAGGGTCTTTCAAGGGCAGAGAAGAAAATTTTGCATTTCTTTTATACTTGAAAGTAATGCCTTAGTTTAGTACTTTATAGTTTCCAGCACATTCTTCTAGTCTTTCTCATTCAATCCACAAAAATCCCTTTCAGTCTAGGAAGGCTGTGTAGACATATGATTGAGAGAGAAAGAGAATTGAATAGGTAGATGGTAGATATGGTAGATATGTAGGTATATGTAGGTAGACAGACAGACAGATAATGGAAGGAGGGAGTACATTTGATGGATGGGTGAGTGGGTGGGTAAATAGATACATAAAAATATAGATAATAGATATATAGTCGCACACCCTTATTCTTTAAAATAAATATTTTTTGCCCAATTGAGAACCCTACAGGAGGCATATTGTTTCTTATTTGTGACTCACTAATTGCATAACATGTTGGTTATATGTGAAAGAGATCCAATAAATGCTTGATCAATAAAATTATTATCACTTGAATATCACAACAAAAAGGTGTCAAGGATTGCTTAGCAGAAGAAAAGTTAGGGGAAGAACCAAATACATGGCTTTCTGCTTAGGGGCCTTCTAGTCATCAGCCATACCAGAAATGGGTTATTACAGTCCATGAAACAAGAAAGAAAATGTCACAATCAAAAATCAGATGCAAGTTCAACCAAGGATTTCTGGAATTGTGGGAGTTGAAATTGGATGACACACAGGCATTTTGCCTTAATGCTTATGGGTGGAAAGTGTTTAGAAATTATTACGAAGGAGGGGGAAAAATCCTTCACATTTAATTGCAATTTTAGTTCTGCAGATGAGAACAAAGCAGATAAACTCCCAACTCAACTTCCATTCTGGGTATTTAAGAACGCCAGAACTTTTCAGAACACTCATGGTTTTGTTCAGACACCAACGCTGAAGCCAGATGAGCTCTCTGGAATAGCACGGGAGCTGCAGCCCTTAGTTGACAAATATCTCTAAAAAGAAGAGGGTCTTCATCAACCCACTTAAAATGGAAGGAGGTCCAAATACAGGGTGACCCGAAAACTTTTCCATCCTAAATACCACTTAAATAAAAATAAAATAAAATCCCTCCCTACATTAAAAACCTAAAAATACAAGAATGTAGCCCAGTGTTGTGATAACCAGAATCACTCATGCACTCAGCATTGGTGCCTGTGCTACCTCTGGAGGATTCCAGCTACATGTGTTATTTTATATCTGTCAGCTGAGGCTGAACTCCAAAACACGACAAATGCAAAATGTGACATTGAGAAGCTTTCGGTGATTTGTGGTTTTCCCTGGAAGACGTGGTCCAGCATTAAGTGGATTGAGGCTTCATGCGCAACATGGAGACAGACTGTCTCTGCGTAACTTGTCATGGTTGTGTGCATTTCTGCAGTATTTTGTGGTGTGTTCACACTGTGTCTGTGACAACACGGCAAGGACAATGGAAAATTGTAGTAGCATGATAGGAATTTTTTTTTTTAGCATGTGCATCGGTGGAGATCCCAAAAAGAAGCACGAGCCAATGAGGGGACTAGTTAATGAATCATGACATGATTATCTCAAAACAACACAGTAATATTGAGGGTTACTTAAAATGTCTACTGAGAAATGTGTATGTAGGAAAGTTCTGTGGCTTTAATGTTGTGTGAACACATTAGGGTACAAATTGCACTGGTGTTATGGCTACCACAAAATATAATCATGGGGATAAAATGAAAAATACATGTCACGCTAATAACCTGTCGATAACTTGTTCTCTTATTTGTTTCTCTGTATTTTCTGTCTTTACAACAGGAAAGCAGTTTTGTTGTTATTATCAAAGCATGTTTAATTTACATCACTTTGACCTTAACATGTTTAATTTATATCACATTAAATTTAAAGGAAAAAAGGACATACTGACTATCTTTGTTGCTGATGTAAACTATTCAGCGCCAGGGTAATGATAGTATCTAGCAGAATTCCCACAGCAAATCCAGAAACATAAGTGACAGTGATAATATTACAACATTGTCGCCCGGCACAATTATTCTCCTATTGCCAGGATTTGCAATGGGGTTTCTGAAGTTGTCCTGTTAATTGATATTGGAGAAGATTCCTAGAAGCAGCTACAATTCTGATGAATGGATGCTAATATCCTGCAGGCCTGTGGTGTTGCAACAATAATCCTTGCCTTTGGCCCACATGTTTCATGATAGTTGTAATAAAAAAGCCATTAAGAAAACATGCAATAACTTTTATTTCTTATCTATTGGAATTCAACAGTCGGATCCCCATTCTTATGCTCATGTATATAGTAATTTTTTCTCCTGCTAATGGTTTGACAATGTAGTCACTGGTGCCCAATCTCTCTGAGTTCCCCCTCTGAAGCCACCAGAGAATTTGTGACAGAAACTCAATATTGCTTTTTCAGTTGAACTGAATTTTGTCAACACCTTAGAATAGCCAAATCCCCAATATGGTGCCATTACCTACACTCCCATTGGGTTCCTCTTACCTGTAGTTAACTTACACCCAAGCAGGAGTGAACACCACGCAGAATTCTCAGCAATCATAACCAATGATATGGATATTTGAAAACTAAAGGTTTCCTAACTGGTCTTCAGCTAGGCTTCTTGGGGTGGGGAAAGGGAATACCTCCTGCTTACAATGATCAAATGTTAAGCTGTTCTCACTTCAGTCAAATCCTGTTAGTTACCTTTTCAACTTGACTTTTCCATAATGACTAACTTTCTTTGGAATTTTCTCTCTGTTGTTATCTTAATTGTATTTCTTATTGTGAACTTGAGAGTTGGAAAGTCAAATATTACTCTCCTTACTGCTCTACTGTTAACCCACTCAGACTGAATCTGGGATAGCTGAGAGCATCCGGGTTTTTGTCTATATATGCATGTCACAGAAAATGCTGTAATATACCTGCCTGAGCTCTATTGGCTTGTAGTTTTAACCTACTATGAACTTTGTCCAAAACTGAAGCTGTATTTAGTGTTTTCAGATTCAAGACTCAATACAAATGCTTTGAACATGATAAATCAAAAGAAAAAGCACCATCTTAAGGAGCATCATAACAATATAACCAATAGTGTTGCTAAGGCCAAAAGGTATTGAGGTTAACAGCAAGAAGAGCAGGATAAGGGTAAAGAGCAGGTTAAGAATCAGATGCAAATCAAAGCCATGTTACCTGCTAGCAATGTGACCAGAATGTCTGAGTCTCAGGTTTTGCATCTGCAAAACTGGAAGGATAGTGTAATTTTAAGGAATAAATGAGATAGTTATGCATGTAGATAGTGCACTGAGCAGTTTCTAGCACCTCTGGCTTGTAAAACTAGAACATAGCAAATGTTCAATAAATGGTAGTCGTCATCAATATCTTCTGTGATATGGGATCACATCTAATAAAGTTACCAAGTGTTCTTAACATGAATCATTACTCTGTTAATTTTCTCTTTCCATCTCTCTGTCCACCTGTCCATGAACCCATTAGTCCTCTTCTGTAAGTAGTTCTATAGAGATGGCATTAGTGAAATTCCACTGTAGACGACTGCCTCAGTTTACTTCTTAGAGATAAGAGGTGCATGAGATAAAAATATGCACTCTTTTGGATTAAACTAGTATTAGAGGCCAGAATCAGTCCTACCAGTACATGTGACTTCAATGAGGGTCTTTCCAATGTTACCCAGATCTCTTCATGCGAAGAGCCCACATAGTTGTTTGATATGATTAACTTTATGAAAACAACCACATTCCTGTGTCTTGGGTCAGGACTCCCATGCATCCTTTGAATGCACTAGCTGGAACAAGCACACAGTGACAGTTGCATCTTCTTTGTGCGAGACACTGTGTTACTCTCACAATTTCTCTCTTCCTCTTCCCAACAACACTTGAGATTGGCCTTCACGTCCTCATTTTATAAGCAAGAAAACTGAGATGAAAGAAGTCAGGTATTGGTCCAAAATTGAGTTGTAGGAGAGTAAACCAAGAGCAGTAAAGGAGGTCACAGCAGCTCGCTTTACCAGTTATTTGTAAATTAGTGTCAGGCATTTGTCAAAATAATTTTGAATATCTTTATTCCTATAAATAAATGTACTACTTTACAGGGGCCCAAGGTAGCACCATCAGTATTTCAAGACCAGTAATTACCCACTGGGAGCAAGGCAGTGGGGAAATTTTGGTAGGTATTTTTATCCAGGAGATGCCTTTGGCAAAGTAATTGAGAATAAGAATAAAAAGGAATAAGTAAATGTAGTGATTTTAGACTTGCAAAATGCACTTGAAAAGGTTAATGTTGTATTTTTCTGAAATGGAGGAATTCTTTGATCTTGATGCTTTAAAGAGAGATAATGCAAGAATAAGGGCATTTCTCTGGATCTTATAAACAGTGTTGCATGCAAATCATCAGCACAGGACCACACTTAGTTAGCATATTTATAAATCATCCTAAAGAAGGAATTTATGGTGAAATTCCACACTTGCTAAAACAGCCAAGCTCCTCAGGTAGTGAAGTGCCAAGCTAGCTGATATAAATGCAGAATGACAAGGCTGTGTGAGTGGGCAGAAGGGTGGCAGATGGGTGGCTTCATGGACAACTGTAAGATAAGGAATTTAAGAAAAAAAAATCATTGAAACCATTCTTCCAAAAGGATGTTGAACTATCAGCTATAGCCAAATTAAAAGCTCTTTTACAGTCAGCATACATTTTTGTCCCTGGTTATTCCTACTACAGCTAAAAGGCCAACAGGAAATCAGGAAGGTTTAAAAAGGTCGTTTATAGGTGCCACTAAATGCAGAAAACAGTACCCCACTCTGATGTAAAGCCATCGGTCTCTTAAACCTGGACTATCGAGAGCTCTTGTTCAGCAGACCTTAAGCAGTTATAATAGCATAGGAGAAGGCAGAGAGGAAGTCAGCCGAAGCAGTCTATGTTAAAGAGAACCTGCTTTATCAAAAAGGATAAACTCATGCCATTCACAGCAACGTGGATGGAGCTGGAAGGGATTATGCTCAGCGAAATAAGCCAGAAAGAAAAAGAAAAATATGGAATGGTTTCACTTATAGGAGGAATGTAGAGGAACCAAATTAGGGATCAGGGAAAAAAATAACGATAATAAAGTAAAAATCAAAATCAACAGGCAACTGTAAACCAGAGACATTCTGCAGGGCTAGAAGGGAGTAGGATCAAAACAGGGGTGGGAAGAGCACAAGGGACTATGGTGATGGTGCACGGGTGAGTGGGTGGTGGGAATTCCATGGGGAAATCATACATTGTACCAAAATGAAGGATGATGTAATAAATACCTATAAAAATGAAAATTAAATTGAAAAAAGAGAACTTTATGAAAACAAACTGTAAGGATTAGGAGTCATCAGCCTGGGAAGATGAAGGTCATAAAATCATAGGGGGGTGCTGCATGTGGACATTCACCTTGATTAACACATCATCCCCATCATCAGCAGGCCAGGAACGGAGATTAGACATAAAAGGAACAGAACAAATGCCAGTTTAAAATCTAAATCCATTTAGGTAAAACAGCCTTAAGAGGCAAATAAAAATCCAAAGTTCGCCCTGATGAGTGTCGATGAGTATCCTGCCTCTCGCCCTTAAAATTGAAAAAGGGGGGGTGAGGGGGAATGTTGTCATTTACACAACAGGTAGCACTTTTTGGGAACTAGTTTTCTAGCCTGTAACGACACTTGGGCAAGGAAGAGGTAAATACCTGGATTTATAGTACGTTGTTGTTAGAAGTCAGTAATATTTGGAGATATGCCCCAATTTATAGTTTACCTTGGAGTAAAACTTTGGAATCAAGCAAATCTGATTGAAATCCAAGAGCCTTCCAGATGGGGCTGCGGAGGGGGCTGGAAAGGCTGAGCAGGTGGGGACTGAGGCTCTGAGCCAGTCTTTTCTACCACGTGCCCTGTGTCACACTGTCGGACTCAAAAATCCCCTCCTGAGGAGACTCAAAGTCTCCCCCAAGCAGGCAGTGCTGGGTTAAGCCTACTGTGCTGCTTGCCTCTACATTAACATTCATTCTTGCCTATTCATTGAGCACCTGTCCTTGTAAGCACTGCCTTGGGCCTTTGGGGACTCAGGGTGATGAGACATAGCAAGACCCCGCCCTCAGGAAGCTCCCTGAGGGAGAAGCATACCCAAAAGCTAAACCTGTGAGTCAAGTTATTTCAGAGGATAAAACATGGGTCACAGGGTAAAGACATCACAGGAGCTGAGGAAATGATTCTTTTAGTGACGGGGGTGGGAAATGTTCCAGATGGATGGGTGCGCGGGAGCAGAAGCCCCCAGGTGAGAATGGTAGGGAGTGTTCACAGAACAGAGGCCAGTGTGATGGAGCACCCTGAACCGAGGAAAAGAGAGGGGCCTGGAGAGAGAGGAAAAAAGAACAGAAGGTGCAGGAAGGGCCAGGGAGTCAGGACCACCAGCCTTGCAGGACTTCAGGCCAGGCCCAGACTCAGATTTTATTTTAAGCGCTATGGAAAGCTATTGGAGCACTTTCAGCTTTAGGGATAAGACTTGACTTAGAGTTTAGAAAGATCTTGTTACTGCCAAGGCAAGAATGGGACTCTAAGGCAGTGTGAGTTAGAGGGGCTTGTGCCCCGGCTGCTCTGCCTTCCCCACGGCTTGACCACACAAATGTTCTAGAAGCTGTTCCTCTTTCTGGACCTGAGCAGTCAAACTGATTTCACAGCACATCTCTCACGGTGTAGAGGTGACTTTGTGCAAACGTCTTTTATCTCCTTCATCATTTAAGACCTCTAGAGATTATTTTTCTCAACTGAAATTTAAGCCTTAAATATTTGTCATTTCAATTTCAGGTTTTAAAAATCAATTTGATTGGCCACAGGAAACGCATTTTGGCATCTCTGGGAGACAGACTGCACGAGGATCCACCACAGAAGCCCCCTCGATCCATCACCCTCAGGGTAAGTGCCCAGCATTTTATTTTGTTCTCTGCTCTTACCCTGAAAAATTATTTTGTACACAAAAATGAAGTAACTGAAGCAATGGATCAGGGAATGCAGGCTGTTTTCCAGATGGCTTCCCTTATCTGTATAAAAACAACTCACTTTTGATTGTGTTTTATAAGCCAAGATTGAATTTTCTCCATTGGTTAAGTATATATTTTTGAGATGTAGATATACATCCGACAAACCTCTCCCGCTATGCCCATCACACTCCCAACTACACCAAGAGAGGAAATGAGTTTTCTGTCAAACTCCTCAAACCCACAGAAAGAAAATCAATCAAGGACCACAGTTAAGTAAAGATCAATTTAAAATTAACCTTAGGGTCTTTTGGTTTTTAAGCAGTAAAAATTGTGCAACTTTACCCACTTCAAAAGTTAAGAATAGAGGACCTGGAACTTTCTTTAATAAACCATTTCAGCTCTATTTTAGAACCGTGGGGTAGAAAACTAGAGAGAAACCATAGAAGGGAGAGAAAAGTACAATGTAAAGAGAAGGAAGGCCAGAAGGCAAGAGGAGAGAAAGTGAGAAGCAGTTGTCAGACAAAACGGAAGCAAGGTGGAGTAGTGGACATCACTAGTTTTCTAATATTTGTCTAACATCCATCAAAAAGCTGGGATCTCCATCACCAGTTGGAGAGTTCCAAGTCCATTCTCTTTATTAGTCCTGCACTTGCTTGCTCTTGATTCCCGTTCTGCGAGTGTCAGGAAAGGTGGCGATAATAAATGAGCCCAGCCCGGCACTTTGATAGAACCAATAGCCACAAAACACAGTGAAAGTTTGGCTCTAATCTGTGAACTTCAGCAAATAGCATAACTACGGTCAGGATAGCAAAGGGTCAGGTAGAGCAGGCAGAGGAGGAACAGTTAAGATTTTGAGTCTGATTCAGTTTTAAAAGAGAAGAAAATACACAATGCCAGACAATTGGCTTCAGAAGGGAGCCGTGGGGAAAATTGATTTATTGGAGGAACTGGGATGCACTGGGTTATTTGAAGGCTAGTGGAAAGTAGAAATCGGATTGATTTTTCTCCCTCAATAAGAGGAACCTCAAAAGAAAATTAGGGTGGGGGATAAGGTTAGACAAGGATGATTATCTTGTCTCCATTTTGCTACATGATGGGGAGCCCCATCAGAGTAGCTATCCTAAGATGACATTTTAGAGGAGTAGTTCCCCTCTATTTACTCTGTTTCCATCCCTTTCTGAACTTCTCCCTCTGGCTCCCTGGAAGAGATTTAGGTCAAAGACATAGATACCCAAGAAAAGGTGCAGAACTTTAATCTGTCCAAGGAGCTCCAGAACACTGGGGAGAGAGGTGGCCTGGAGAATCAGCATGATGCAGTCCCCCTCAGACATGCAAACACTGGAGCCCAGCTCTCTGCACCCCTAAACTTACTTTGGACCAGTTTCCCTCAGCTTGAGTTGTCTTTGCCGTCAAAACGCATCCTCTGTCATTATATGCATTGCTCTCAGTCTGTGCGTGTGACATGCTGTGTTTCGTGCTGTGTCCTCTCCCTTGCCCGGTCGCCAGACCACTGTCTGATGGAGGATCAAGACCCATCAGGTCCTATTTTAGCTTTCTCATCATGGCGTGAGCCCTGGTGAGAACCCTGTCCGCATGAAGACACAGTTTCTCCCCTTATAAACTCAACTCAGTAGCAGCGGGAGAGCCCCCCGCCTCTCCCCTGAGGTCATTCAGAGTGCTGGTTTGAAAGAACTGAGTCTCATTCTTTATACGTTAAGCCTTTGACCTAAAATACTTAGGAGGAAAAGAAGGGGCTTAGATCAGGCCATTCATAAAATGGTGGGATGTCATCCATGCCTTGACAGTTGATTCAAAAATGACTCCCCACCCCTGCAGTTTGTCTTGTCAGTATTTCACAATTTTGAAACCAAAGGTTAGCCACAAGAACATGGTATTTATTTCATGATGTATTTCCATTCAGGAACCCAGTGGTAATCACACTCCTCCTCAGTTGTCTCCATCACTTAGCCAAAGCACTTACACCACTGGTGGCTCCCTAGACGTTCCTCACATTATCATGCAGGGCGATGCAAGGAGGAGACGAAATGAAAACTACTTTGATGATATTCCCCGATCAAAACTGGAGAGGCAGATGGCTCAGGTAAGGTATCGAAAGCCTCTGTGATGTTTTTGCCTTTCACCATATCAAGTATGCATTCTAGTGTTGAACAGCCGCTAACGAGGGATGCCTTTTATCCAAAGCTAACTGGAGTTTTACCATTTTATGCCACAGCTTTTATTCCCTACTCACTGGAACTAGACGAAAACAGACCTTTCTGGGATTGGAACATAGATACACAGATCCTTGTTATCCCTTTGTGCTGAGTTATGTCTGCTCACTGCACTCAGAAAGTCTGTGGTTAAAGAAGTTACCCCGTACTACCATGTAAGAACCAAATCATAATGAAAACGATTAATAGAAGACTAGATTATAAGGTACAGGTTGGTTGGATGACAAGGCAGCAGCCAGGGGGAAGTATGAACTCCACCTCATGTTAATTTCCTCCCAAGTTGACATATTTGTGCAAAATTGCACTATGGGGACTACTTGTGTCATCTCATATTGTGGCCTTGAATAGCTGAAAATGACAAAGCTGCCTGACACAAATACTTGAAAAGAGAGATCTGTCGTGTTTAGATCTTTCCATGTTTTTGGTATGAATGTCCATGTCTAGCGTGTCCAGAGAGCACTGCTCAGAAATGTGAGCCATAGCAGTGGAGCTGTTCTTCCAGCACATTCAGATGGGCATCTGCTCTGCAGTGTCACCCTAGGATGTGATGGATGCAGAGCTGTGGTTTTGTTGACAACCGTTGGCAAGATCAACTCTTCATCCTCATTCTAGGTTCAGAATGATGTGTTAAGAGGCTTCTCTCTGCGTCCCACACCTAAGATGAAAATCTCGAGGTGAAAATTTGACTATAATTGCTTTGCCTTGGTTGTTAAATATTTTTCTCAACTGTTTGTGGGATTCTGTCTTTAAAAGCCTCCGGTAAACATTCTATGCTGCAGCACACAAAAGAAAAACGTGAACAGAATGTTCTAGAAAGCATGGCTATTCGGCCTGCAAATGCCCTGGAGAGAGAGGGGGAATGGGATATTATGTCTCCTTTCAGTTCTCTCAATATTGAATTGTTCTCAGGATTCTTTGTGCAGGGAATGGCGATATTGGGATTATGGAGAATCTTTTATTGAAGGGAGATGGAAAATGTAGGAGAGACAACAAAAAAAGAATAATTTCCCTCTTCTCTCTTGTTTGGTATTGTCTTCTAATCCTTATTACTGTTTTTTATTGATGTTCTTTTCAATAAAGAGTCTGAAAGCTTTTTCTCCCCCAAGCTGTTCATGTATTTCCTGCTATTTGTATTTGTGGATTAACATATGTAGTTAAATTCCTCTGATGACAGCATTTCAGAGACATGGTTTGTTTTCACCTTGAACCATGGGCCTTTGCTAAGCCCTTTTCTTCCCTGGGTAAGGAAGGATTGCTGTTTAATGAGCACTAGCTATTATCCACTGTGCCAACTTCAGGAACTGAATCACCTACCTGAGCTGCTCGTATAATTTACAGAATTTCTCCACATAGTGCAGTTTTTTCAAAGCGGAAATTGATTACCCTCCTGCCAATCTATGAACCCTCCAGCTCAGTTGCCCCCTTACTGTCTTCCCGAGATTTGCAGGGATAGTCATGTCTTTTGGATCTATTTCCTGTCACTCTGATCAGGACACACCCCTTTCGGGAATGGTCCTACCCTAGAGAAAATTGAACAAACTTAGGCCAAATGGCAACAACCCTAAAGCAAAAAAGAGAAGCTAAATGAGCAGGTGGATGGGATGTGGTGAGCTAGAGGGTCTGTGTGAATGTGCTTATCGACCTCCCGGCTCTGAGCACAGTGACTGGAGGAATGAGGGGGACAAGCCTTCCTCAGCACCCAGGAGCTTCTCAGAAGCTTTCCAAAATCCTGCTGCTCGATACGGCGTTGTTGCTGCAGAGGAAAGAAGAGCTAGCTCTACAGGAATCTGATCAATAAGAAAAAGGGATTCTGGATCCCAACTCCAGGTTGTGTTAATTGCCGCTATTTATTTGTTTGTTTTAAGGGTGTTTTCTAGTCTGGAAATGCCAAAAATCATGGAGAAGTGAACACGTATGTACCTCTTAAAATCAGTGCCATTTCGGAGCTTTCACCTGTCAAACTATGAAATACTTGGTAATTTTGTTGTTGATTGGTTTTATTGATGTGATTTTTCCACTGTTCAACTGCTCGATTGTTTTTTTCTTCTTCTGTTTTTGGCCATTTACTATCATAAATTTTCTGAAGTCTGTTTGTTTTTTAACAACTAACTCTACTCTCTCTGGACCACATTCTTCCCCAAAGTTATGTGCTAAACCAATAAAGTCAAATCTTCCTAAAGACTTGAATTAGCAAATAAAATTCGTGTAAGCAAGTGGCTAGGGATGCTTCCTCTCAACCAGCTGCTCAGTAGCTCGGTCCCTGTGATTCTTTCCCAAGGGGTTAGGCGCTCACCATAGCTGGGTCAGTGCCTGCCTAACCAGTCTGTTTCCCATGGACACACAGAAGCGCATCTTAAGGTTTGCGTTCTTACTCTCTAAAGGAAAATGCAGCTAAGGGATAATCACCAGGACCCATCCGAGTTCTCAGAAAACCTTCTACTTCTGGTTTATCTGCGCCTCCACCAGAATTTGAAAAACCCTCTGTAAACAAGAAACCTTACTTTCTGGTGACAGCAGTCACTCACAGTTTTGCCTTCCGAAGGTCTGCTCAACCAATGTTTGGAAATGCTTTGCTGAACTTGGAAAACCAAGGCTTATAGTTAAATTGAGAAAAATTTAATGTCCATCCCACCTATTCAGTTTGTTTGTGAACAAATAGCTTTTGAAAGGTAACACCGGAGTGGTGCTTTACTACTTAATTTCAGTGTTGAACCAATATTAAAAATTCCTGCCTTGGAAACAGGTGATTTGCAAAGACTGTAGCCATTGTTTACTTGTATCCTAATACAAGCAATATTGTGGCATCAAATTGTCTTAAATAAATATGTGAAAAACAGAATTGAGTTCAATACTAATCCATTTTTTAAACTGCAGAATGTAATGATGTAAACACTTCTAAACAATAGGTTTTTCTATCCTGCTGAGAATGTAGATTTTCTAGCCTCTGATTCTAAATTGCACCCATTAGCTCAGAAGTTCAGAAATGCTCCCCTGTTTGCACACCCCTAATAAATAAATGTTGCACTTGCATTTCTATAATAATGCCTAATGCATTTAAAGCTTCTAAATTTTCAAAGTACATTTTCATCTGTTATCTCACGTTAGCACAGAATGTGCCATACACTGTTCACGTGCTTGTAGCACATGGAGATCTACCTTTAAGCTGCAGGTCTGTGGAGATGAGATAGGAAATGAAAATATGCAGACTATATCAGAAGGAATAAACATATTTCCTAATATTATATTGTTACTATAGTACTATTAATACTATATCTTGATAATTCACAATCTTTAGAAATTTTCTTGAGTGTTATTTAGAAGAAGTCCAAGTTCTCTTAAAATGAGTAATAAAGGAGAGTAATGGAATTAATAAAGTCTAGCCATATGTTCAAAGTTATGAAAAGAGGAAAATGAGTTTCCTAGTGTGAAACTTACAGCCATTTATAGAAACCTCCTTTTATAGAAAATACTTATAGAAAAATGAAATAGTGCTTCTAGTTTCATAAAATTTAAAAAAAGACTTCTAAATAGTAAGAGAAATACAGACTTTTACATAAAATTTGACTTAGTATTAATGAAGGAAATTCATAATGTAGAAGTCTTTGAGTTTTGAATGCGCTCATCTAAATAAACACCCCAGGTGTGGGGTGGTTATTTGATCTTGATACACACAAACTGGGGGCCAGGTATTGTCCACATTTTAAAGACAAAGGATCTGAGAAACCACATCCCTTGCTTTGGATATATAGCCAGAAAGAAGCCCCAATCAGAGCTTGCCTGGGGCAAAGTGTTGGGCACCATTAGGGCTTTGTCTAAATTGCTCCTCAATCCTTAGAAAGTTAGAAAGTAGAAAGTTACTCCAGTTGAAAGTCTAATATTTCTTGGCCCTAACAGTATCACTTAGTAAGTATGGCTGGATTGATGACTTCTTTATTTGAAAGCATTTTACATGTGATATTAGTTCTACAAATCTTCATTCCTTTGGCGTTGAAGGAAAGGAAATGAAAACTGAGCCATATGAAATCCCTGCCCGTGTTCATCCGCTGCTCACTACAACCATTGTACGTGCAAGGCAACCCCCTGGACGTGTGCTTTGCCTCACAGCTGGCACACAGCAGACGCAGGCGTCAGTACTAATAGCATTTTGAACCTCTGAATATAACACTGTAAACACATCTAAACAATGGGTTTCCTCTCCTGCTGAGAACACAGCTTTTCCAGCCTGTAATTCTAAATTGCACCCATTAGCCTGAGATGAAGTTCTCAAATGTTCCCCCATCCCCATACTCTTAATAAATAAATGTTCCACTCACATTTGTATAATAATATCTTAATGCTTACAGAGCTTTTAAATGTTCAAAGTACCTTCCCATCCATTATCTCATTTTAGCACAAATAAGACATCCTGTACAACAATCCTGCATGACCAGACCCAGGATCCTCTGTGGCCCCTAATGCCCTGTGGGCTGCCTCTATTTTAAAATGGTGTAAAATAGTTGAGTAACAGTTGAACAGATGCTAATTTCCCATATGCTGTAATAGATTACTCTTTGGCAGGATGAGGATGAAATCCCCAGTGGCTAGTTTTCTTCCAGTGTTGTCTATGCTAGGAATGTCTATTGAGGTTAGAATTAGCATCTTGTCTGTTTATTATTTTAAATGGAGATATATGAAGCCTGACACTCAGCATCTATCCTGATGGAGAAGGGACCTGTATGTAATTATCATCAAAGCCAGGGAAAACAGAGTTCCCTGCAAATTCAGGTTACAAAGGTATGTAGCCACAGATATCTTAAAATAATAACATCATTATTGCAATGTGGCAAACATTAAGTGAGAAAGAAAGGATTGTTTTTCTTAAATGAATTTAGAACTTGTTTAAAATACACAGTACACATAATTGCTAGAAAAATATGGATATCAAAAAAAAAAAAAAAAACCCATGAAGCAAACACTTTGCCTTCCCTGAGAAAGAAAGAGGATAGTCATTTATTCTTTTATACTTTCCCTGGGGAGGAAAGCCTATTGTCAATGGAAACTCTACCCACTACTCTAGCATTATGGGAATTTACAGAATCAACCTTCAGAAAACAGCACAACTATGTCAAAAGGAACATTTTACAAAGTGATTTTTCCCCACAGTAAACAAGTTTTCTTTTTACCGTGTCGCATCAAAATATTTCAGCCCATAATTTAATTTAATTTAGAACTTCATCACCAAGACACTACTGAGAAAGGCTTAGCCTGCCCACATGACTTCAGATTTCCTTCCATGAAGGTCTATAGAGCAACTTAATACTTAAGCACAGACAGATAATATGTAACCAAAAAAAAGAAGGTTAAGAATTAACTCAGTAAGCTCTTCCACCAGGAGCTTTAATTTGACATCTTGTCAAGTTGTCAGGCTGCTGTTCCAGCTTCAGAGAAAACTCAGGATGTTGATATTTGTGCCCTGTTTCAAGCCAGAAGCTCAGGCCACCAGCCACTGATGCCCAAAGGTATCACACCAAGCAGAAGCAGAAAACTCTTTGGCTTTTTTGCTCTCATGTATGAAATACAAGCCTGATGTGCTGTACGTTCTGTTTCTTAAAGTGGACGGTCCATTGCCTCCTCTCAAAACATATACTGCTCTACCTGTGGCAACTTTGGAGTTGAAAATTCCAATATTAGAAAGATTAGCATTTTTCAGGCAACACTAAAGGGTTCCTGTCTGTCCTCTACCTGATCATAAAAAATACAATGGGAAGAAGTGCAAGAACTCACTCAGGTTTGATTTTAGATTCTGATACTCATCGCACAAGTCTTGATTCTTCCATTTTCTTTTGACGCCATCAGTGAGGCAAATTAGATGTCCAGGCGTTGGCACTGGCCAGTCAGACCTGAGACCTTCACTTGTTTTGCTAGAAAACCTTGATGTCTCCACCTTCCCTCTATGTCCTTGCACTTCGCCAAGGTAATGCTTTCCATTAAAATCAAACCATGGATAATTTTTTAAAAAACACCAAAAGATCTTATTTTCAACAGAATAAACAAGAAATCTGAATATATAGAAAAACTGGTATTTATTTCAGTGGATCGGACTCCGTGATATCTAGCAGAGTCCCAGACTGGCTGAACCACCAAGCAGCTCGTTCACCAAGTGACACGCAGGTGCTTGATCCACTTGCTGCGTCTCTGGAATATTACCCATTATTGTCAGTCCAGTTCTTGGGACCACAAGTCAGAGTTTGGGCTGTTATAGTCTAACCTTGCTAAAATGCCAAGGACAGGAGAATTCACTTACTCTCCTTCTCGAGCTTTCGTTTTTATTCTCCCAACATAAAGAGAGCGTATGTGTCTAAAGAAAATAGGTCTGATTATGTAGTCCTGTCTCAGTTAATTCCATTTGTATATGACTGGGGTAATTTGTCAGCAGGGACTCCTCTGGCTGCCCAAAAATCCAACTCAGGATGCCGAAAGCAGGAAAAAAAGGCTTGTAGTTGAGTTGTTTCACTGCGAATTCCAGGTAGACCTGCCCAGGTGTGTCCTGCTCTCGGCTCTTCATGTCTCAGCTCTGCAGTCCTCTGTATTGGCTCTTTTCCCAAATGGGCTTTCTCTACATAAGGGGAGTTTCAATTCCTATTAAATTTGAACCTAAACAAAAGAGCTTATCTTTGTAAGAGCTCACCCAGAAGTCCCAGGAGGGAGTCCCACTGGTTCAGATCAGCCTGATTGGGATCACTTGTCTGCCCAGAGCTTGTCACAAACAAATACGTGAGCAGAGGGAGGGACAGAAGGAGATGTGTGTGGGGTGTGGTAGCCAGGCCTAGTCACATGCCTGGAGGTGGTTTTAGCTCCACCTGAACCCACATGGATGGAGTCCAGGGAAGGGAGCTAGCTGCTCCCACGGATAGTCAGGAGCAGACTGGGGCTATTTTCTAGGCAGACAGAAACAGCAGTATTAGGCACCTGCATAAAACCCACTTTGACTTCAAAATTCTGAGGATGTCTGATAGAAAATTGTTCCATCACAGGGATATCGATTTCATTTTTTCATACTTAACTTGATGAGCTTTTTTAAAATACTAGATTTAAAAATATCAAGAACAGGGTTAAAATTCCTATCTTTGATATCTATTACCTCCATACCTTTGAACAAACCTCTTAGCTACTCAGAGTCTTGTTTTTCTCATCTAAAGTGTTATTCATACCCACCTCACATCACTGTTGTGAGTCACAAAGAGAGTAGTATTTGTCAAAGCATTTTACAAACTATATAGCTATTTAGCTTTAGAGAGTGGTATTTGTCAAAGCATTTTACAAACTATAAAGCTATTTAGCTTTATAGTTCAGTTTATAATATAATACAACCCATTATATTTGGGTTGTTTCAGAAAGTATTAAATTATTTTGAGATAACTTCTTTTCTTCTACATTGCACTTTTTCAAATGGAACTAGGAATAAATGTATTTTAAAAGAAAGCTCATAATATTTAGCTATATTTTACGAAACTATTTCTCTTTTCCAACTCATAAGCCTAAACTAATACCTTTCACTGATGTGGAAACAATAGTTCTTTCAAATGTAAACACAGAACAAGAAGTTCCTATCTCTCTCATAACCTAATTAGCATGGAAGCTGCTTGGAAAGGATTTATGGATGATACCCATACTTAAATGCATTAACAGTTGTGAATTAGCATATATCAAAATATATCATTCTGTTTCAGGTTAGAATATATTAGTTTATATCCCTTGTGATAAAATGTGTGTTGGCTATGTAGCGGCAAGGCCTGACTCTGCCTTTGTCATTTTTTTTAATTTTCTGTAGTAAGCACTCCACAAATACTTGTTGACCAGTTTACTTTATAAAAGGTTATAGGCACCCCAAAACCCTGGGATCCTAGGACTCCAGCTTAAACACTATTTAGGATGGTCTCAAATCTTTTAGGGAAATAGCTGCTGGAAAGATGGCTTATCAGCTATCTAGCTTATATCTGGTGGTTCTTCATCATGGTGAGAACCAGCCTTGATTCATCCAGCTTTACAATGAAGAAATAGGAACGTTTTTATTGCTTCCCCACAGCCACTCAGTGCAGACACCACTCAAGCCCAGGCAGTTCACAGCCTCATTTGTACCAGTGTATTGATGAGCACCCCAGTCTGTCTCTACAAACTGGGTACCAGCAGACAAGACACATTCTAGAAATTCTAGAACCCCAAAAGGCTCCATTGCAATACTTTTGAGTCCTCTGACAAATTCTATTTATATCCAATAGCTTGTGTGAATTCAAGGTGAAAAGAGAATTCAGCCTCTAAGATAGTAGGACAAAACTTTGTATTTGAAGAAAATCTCTCACTCTGGAATCCAATTTTTCATCCTTTACAAATCAGGAGTAGCAAGCATTTCTTCACATAAACACTTGTGAAATGATGAGACTCCCTTTCTTTCTGGGTTTCTGTTTTAATGAGGTTTGAGTGCAGCCTCACAAAGATTTGTGAGAGTCTTAGTCTTTGGCTGAGAGAGTCTTCTATTCCTTTAAAGAAAAGCAGAGAATTTTAGGGTGGGAAAAGGCCCCCCAAAATCTACCTAGTCCAGTCTCTTGATGTAACACCCCCTCCAACATCCTTAACAGCCAGCCACAAGCTTCTGCTTAAACTTCCACACCATCATGACTGGGAAAGTTCTAATTGATAGAATTGTATGAATTGAAATGAACCTGCCTAAAACTCCTATATAGTTAATGCTGTCTCTGAAACAGCAAAGCATAAATCTGCTTCCTTGTCCTGAGAATAGTTCTCTGAGACTAAAGACAACCTCTCTGTGCTAACCGTTTCCAGCTCCTCACCATAGCATTGGATAAGTGGCACTGAGCTACACGGCGTCTGCTTAAGAAGGCTTTCCCAATGGCCTTGAGCCACGCCTCCCTTCTTAGCCCTCACCCATGTGTGCGTGCGTGGTGCACATGCACAAGATTTTACATTTACACCATTCCTTCTCTGCTACAACAGTTTTATCAAGTTGTTTATCCAACAATCGTAATCTAGCAAGATATTTTCAAAATTTGGTCAATACTCATGTATCTGTGAACTTCCCAGCTGTGTAACATGCTGGTTTTAAGAGCTTCCCCTCCCAAGCATGCCTTTCAAGGAATCCATCAGTTTACTGATTTTGGTGTTGAACAAAGCAGACCTAAGAAGATGGCTGTGTAGTCTCCACCAGGGACCTTTTAGTTTAGCGTCATTCAAGGAGATCATTCACTCAACTTGTCTTTCTGTATGTTTCACAAGCATGGAATGAGGAAATAGTAAGATCTCATTAAATGTCTTTGAATGAATGGGGTTGTCATTTTTACCAGCGGCAGGAAGCAGTATTGAACATAGAATTAATAAATGAGTTTAAATAAAGAAAATGACAGCCTTCATTTGCAAGAAGAGAACATAATGTATATTTTAAAGAGATGTTACAGGCAAAGAATAATATCACTTCATTAAATTGAGTTTCTTTGCAGTAACTCACGTTAGGATATAAAAACCTGATCACAGCTTTTGTGAATAATCATTCATTTCTGCTTTTTCAGTCATCCTGGAAACTGTTTCTGTATTGATGGCACCCCAAATTTGAGGTCAGACAAGAAAAAGAGCCCATATTGCAATAAACAGCACAATCCCAACTGACTTAAAGTCCATGCAATATCCTGGAATCTTGGGAGCTGTACAAGATCTGGAGTGTTCAGGCAGTGCTCCATTTTTTTCCTCTGCTCTGCTCTATTTTTTACTGTGAGGAGATTTCATAAATAATTGTGTAATGTCATTTAGGACTACAACTGTTATATTAAGGAATGCAAGTTATATACTATGTCTACAAATGAATACCCGGAATCACACAGCCAGTAGTTCACTCCTGCTTTGGCAGAGGCGGGCCTATTTTATGTGCTCTGAGTACCAGAATCAGAGTTAGGAAGGAAGGGAGGAGGGAGGAAGAAAGAACAGGAGGAAAAAAGAGATAACTGAGTCTGGACGGGCAGCAGTTGAGATCGGAGTTTGTATCATGCCAGTGCACTTATGATGGAACCAAACCAAATGTGCTATTTACTGCCTCCCATATTCGCTCATTTGGGTGATGCTGACACCAGCAATAGCAGGTCACACGTGGAGAAACAACTGTTGGCCTGGCTTTGCATTCCAGCAGGTGATTAGTGATCTGTCAGTGTCCCCAGACTCAGGGGAGGAGGGGCAGATTCATGATCATGAAGGTCTCAAGAGGGCCTGCTCTTCAGAAGGGTGGAGAAACAAAGGGAAGCAGTAATTTGCAGGCAATAGAGTCCAGCAGTCCCTCCAAAATAGTTGATCTGAAGTTTTTTTATGAGCAGGGTCAGTGGTAAGAAACCTTGAACTTGTGGTTCCCAATGTAGTTGAACAGAAGATTCACACGGAGTCGTTAGAGGGTCATATACATATCCCAGAAGTCTCCTGGGAGGAAAGACAATCGTTCCCATGTCCTCAACAGTGGGGCAGAAGAAATGAGACACTGATGACCTGTATCAGGAGAGATAAAAGAGTCTGATTTCCTCATTTCCAGGCAGAGGGTTCATTTGGTGTCCATGGAAGAGGAAGCCTCAGGGTTGTCACCCCTGGAAGAAAAGATGCTTTCAAGGTGGCTGGTGCCTTATTCCTCTACTCGAGTTGGACTCATCCCTTGACAGATGGAGTCTGTCTCCTTTGAGCTCTGCTCAAGGAGTTGCTAAGGGTGCTGGTGACTGTCGGAGGCTGCCTTGATTAGGATGCCCTTTTTTCTTTTGCCTTTAAAGCTGTTTCATTCACCCTCCAGGTTCGTTTTTATTTTATTTTTAGAACTGCTGTCATCCAAGTAAGGAACAAACTTCATTATTCCCTGAGCCTTCACTCTGAGCTGTTCTTATTTCTCGTTGGCTTCTTTCTGGTCAATTTCTGAACACTGCAAAGTGGGAAAGAATGATGACAAACATAAAAGAAAAACAGAGGAAAAGCCATTTTTTTCAGGGCTAGAACAAGGCAGAAAATTTCATCTCTGATCGAATCTGACTGGAAGGCTCTATTCATACAAGTTTCCTTACTAAACTAGCCACGTGGCATCAGCAGGGCCCCCAGAAGTTTTTCAGAGCCTGGTTGGTAGCATTGAGTAGATGGAGCTATCTCAACACACTCTGTTCCCAGATCCACCAATACCAGTTATCAGCCCCTCAATACCAGTTATCACTGGTCCTGACAGTGGGAAAAGGATCATGTCCATACCATTCCTGTTCTACAGACATTAACTAAAATCAGGGCTGATCTCTACTAGCTTGGGGACCATGCCCTGCACCCAGCAGAAGGGCAGTAACTTTCTTTGAATGTGTTTCAGAGTGCCAGGGAGACAAGTTCATATGCTCTAAGCTTTGTTGAAATTTCTGCTTGAAAAAACAATTCTTTTACAGTGTGAAGGGCTAGACACGGTCTGGATGCGTCTTCCGGGATGCTCAGGAAAGGGGACATTAGGGGTAGAACCTGGAGGAAATGAGGACTTTGGTCCTGCAGGGTCTGGAGAAAGAACATCTCAGGCAGAAGGGGAAACAGATGCAGAGGCTTTGAAGCAAGAGTGTGCTTTGCTGTCAGAAGCCAAGTGGCTGAATGCAAGGAGAGGGGAGTGGAGGGAAGCAAGGTGAGGTGGGTATGGCTGGAGGGGGGCGGGGGTCTTCCTGACCATTGTTAGGACTCTGAATTTGCTTCTGAGTTAATGGAGCAGAGTGTAAATAGATCATCTAGGCAAGGATTAAGAAGCTAATGAAATAACCCAAGTGAGCAAAAGGTAGTGACTGTGACCAGGTAGTGACAGGAGGGTGACAAGATTTTAGAAGTAGATTCCATAGGATTTGCCTCTAGGTTGAAGATGACATGTGCACAAAGAGACAGCTCCAGCATCTTGAGACTGGGCAGCTGGGAGAAAGAAGGTGTCATTTGCTGAGAAAAGAAAGCTAATAGGGAAAGTGAGCTCAGGAGCTTGGTGGGGGGCATTTAATGTGAGGTTAAGGCATCTGTTAAATAGCAGAGGTGTGACGATATCTGAGTCTGGAGTTCAGAGGTCTGCACTGGAAATACAATTTGGGGCATCAGGACGGGATGAAAGAATCTGGTGTAGCCAGAGAAGGGAAAAGACTGATGCCCCCTGGGATCGGAGGAACAGGTCATAGGATCCAACTTAGGATCCAACAAAGGAGGCTGAGAAATGGAAGGTGTGGTCTGGTGTAATGGGAGGGCAAGGAAAATGGAAGGTGGGTTTGCAGAGGTTACTGGGAAAAGCAGTTTCCATAGAGTGGGCTCAGGTGAGGACAGGGGTTAAAAAGTGAAGACCATGGAGACCCCTCTTGAGGAGTTTCACTTAAAAAAAGGACAGGAATTGAGCAGAAGCTTGAGGAGGATGTGGGGTCAAAGAAAGGGTTCTGTTGGGCTTTAGTGGAAGACGTTGTAGCACTTTCTGAGAATGTTCCAGTGAAGAGAGTGAGACAGTTGATGAAGGAGAATTCATTAGAATCGATTGCTACCAACTGAGCAGAAAAGAAGTTCACCTTCAAAGGAAAACTTTGGAGATAGGTGATTTTTTTTTTTATCTTGTTCTTAGATTTGAATGCAAATGTGTTTTATTTTCTGAACTGGATTCGTGGTAACTTGAGATACAGGATGTTAACAAGACGAGATGTATGTGTTGCTTTTTAAGCAGATACTTCCAGAATCAGGAGAAAGGGCTGAACAAATGATAAAATTATACACTTTCAATATAAATGTGTGTTAGCTTCATCATTAAAAAATACACATAACTATCTCACTTGTAAGACTTGTAAGTCTTAGTCACCATTTATTTGGATTTCATGGTAATTCGGGTTCAAATAAACCTTTTGGAGTATATATGGATAAAAGGCATTGAGAGAAAATTAATAAGCAAATGAAATTGCAGAGGGTGTTCAACATCTTTTAACCTAATTACTTCCAAGCTCTTTACAAACTACCCCTTTCCTATAGGGGTGTGCTGGTTACAAATGTCCCTTCTCACTGGCAGCCCTGCTTCAGCCTTTATCAGGAAAAATGAGAACTTTTCTAAGAAGTCTGCAAGGGTAATTTCTGGTGCATTCTAGCAGAAGTGATGCAGTTGGCTGAAGGCATCAGTGGCACCAGCAAAGTAGATCAGCTACAGCAGACAGCAGTAATTAATGTTCCTGTAGCACTTTACCTTTGGCTTTACTATTCAACACACTCACTGACTCGGTTCATTCAGTTAATACGTTTGGTGGCCAACTCTGTTCTAGAATCTGAGCTGTGAAAGTTCCCTCTCTCCTGAAGCCACCATGGGCTGCACCACAACCTGGGGAAAGAAGTAGGTCAAGCCCTGTGCTGCTCTTCTTTACAGATGAAGACATGCAAAAGCTTAATTAAAACTTAGATTTCCATCACTACTATTCTAAGAATTTGGGCCCCAAATGACATTTAATTGCTGGGGTTTTCTTCTTCAGAACTTTTCAAAACTCAGTAGTGCAGTATATCTTGCACCCTGGAATATGATCTCCTTAAATATCATGAAATTCTGCAGTGGCAATTCTCTTGCACTTAAAAGTCATTCTGGCATTCAGCGTAATATCCGTATGTCTAGAAGAAAAACCTTTTCATAACGTGAAGACGCCCTTTACAGCTCGTCCATCCCAACTGACTGCTGCGAGCATGATCACGTCTTTTCTGACAACAGAATTACGGTGATATCTGCAATGTACTAGCTTTTCAAGTCAACAACCTTCCTAACTAGGACATAATTAACTGCCTTTATTTTAAACTCTGGTTTAAAAACCCGACTTTTTGCCATTTGCTTTGAGTCACTTCATTATTGGAAATTATAGAGGTTTTACTTTTTCTAAGCTTGAAACAGCTAATAAATGAAAATAGTTATTGGGAGTCCTTGAGAACACATGGAAGCCACATAGTAGCTCGCTTTGGTTTATGAGAGGGGTGGGGCTTTTTCCTTCACTGAGAAAATTTTAATATGGACTTTGTAAAAGAAAACAAGGATGGCGTGAGACCCTCTCTTCCCTCCTAACTCTCTGATCACTGTCTGTGACGGTGGGAAGATGGATTCGTGTACCTGGATGTTAAGTGGGAATTTTCCTGTAGGCACGAAGTCCTCACATTCCCAAGAGAAAGCTGCCCATACAGGAGTGACCAGGGCGCGCCAAGAGCTCATGAATCCTGCGCCGTCAGCATCAGCTCCTGTGCATGCAAGGAGGGCTGGTGCTGGGGCAGGGCTGGGAATGAGCTGAGTCACTGCAGAGAGAGCTGAGGTTTTTCCTCCTTCCCCGTGGGAGACCGCGTGCCCAGACACTCCGCTCCTGCTTGGTGAGAGGAGCACCCACAGGGATGCCCATGCACAGTGAGGGAGCCGGCCAGACAGCAAACTGGCTTCCCCTCCCACAGCTGGACTCCTGGAAGCACATCTGAGCTGAGGAAGAGGGAATCGGAAGGCAGTGCCCTGGCAGAGAAGGGGAGTGGTCCCTGAGCAGCCTGCCTCGTGAAGGAGATGCAGGTGGGGAGCAGGTGGGATGCTGATGGGCTGGGCTCATCCCCTCCCCTCTGTGTCCTGTGCAGGGGGCCTGTCGAGGTGCTGGAAGGGCTGAGTGGGGGTGAGGGAGCCAAGCTGGAGCCAGATTTCTCACAACAGTGGGGGCCCATCCCCCTACCCAGCAAAGCCCTGACAGAGGGAGGAAGTCTGACCTGGCTTGGGGTCATAAAGCTTTGAGGCCTGGTTAGCACTGCTCTGAGAAGCAGAGGCTGCCATTGTAGAAAATTCAGTCACAGCCACATATGAAAGAGGTCGTTGTCCACCTCCCCAAGTAGGGCTGTGAAGGAGCTTGGGGTGAATGTGCCCCCCACCCCTCTCTGCTCCAGGAGAAGAACAGGAAGAAGGCAAAATGTGGATCAAGCCTCTTACCCACCTCGAGCTTGTTAAGTCCCAGAACTGGCCAATAGTGAGGGAGGGCAGACTTTGAATCAATATGATATTGGAGTTTTATACAAAATGAGTTCTTGTAACTCACAGTGGCCAAGACTTGTGCCCAAATGCCCACAGGGTTCAGTGGCCTGGGGACCAGCAAGGTCCCTTTGGGGAACAACAAAAACTTTGAAGTATTTGGGTTCCTAGGAAGTTGAGACTGTTTCATGAATTGGTTGCACGTATATGGATTAGTTTCAGAACAAGTTGCATATAACTGGGGAGTCCCTCGGGCTTCTGGTGAGGTCAGTGCCAGGGCTGGTGCACCCTCCCAGCTTTCCCAGCGGTGGCTGCTGTGACAGTCCCCTGTGTGCCCTGAGCAAGCCCTTCACCCCTCCCCAAGTCAGTGTCGTCATCCAACAGGTGACAGGTAGTCCCGGGTTACTTCTAGCACAAAAAGACTGAGCATCTCGAAGGTGTGAATTGTGTACAAGAATTAGCTCAGAACTAGGGGGGAGGGTGCTGAAAAGGTCTCGGTAACCCTCAAAGTGTGTTTTGTGCCAGTGAAGATGGCTGCCCTACTAAAGCATGGAGCCATTATCCAGACTGGGAGACCTGACAGTCTGTCCCCAGAAACCTTCCATATGACAGAAAGGATGGAAACCAAAGGTATAGGTGTGTATGGAGAGACTATTGTAACTGGACAGAGAAATGTGAAATACCTGGTGGGCGTGCCTGGGAGTGGAGGTCGGGCCAAAGATCAGCTTTTATTTCCCTCACTCATTTGCTGATGATGTTACTTTTTTCCAGGTTTCTAAACATATGGTGGTTATGTTCTTATCTCCTTCCTGCACTGATCTTTGTACGGTCTGCTTGTGATTCTGGGAATATTCACAGTGCTTACCGAATAGTTTAGGCACTGTGCCATTTTCTGTGATTCAATTTCACAGTGTCTTCAGAGTGGTGGGATTCAGGAAAAGTACTCTGTAAAGGTCGAGCTGGGATCCTTGTAGGTTTATTTGGTGAATTCTGCTATAACTGGAGTGGCGGTGGCGGGGGAGAGGGGATTCATTTGGCATTTGGTTGTTAGCAAACATTGCCTTTTAACACTGCTACTTACTAATTGTGAATAGTGTGGTGCAGAGTCTGGTGTGGAGCTGACCCCTGAGGCTCACTTGCTGTTTCCCAAAGTTTCTGCTTGAATGACAGAACTGAGCTTCCCACCCCCAACCTCTCTCTGCTACAGCCTCCCTCCTGCACCTGCTGGGTGTAAACCTGACACTTCCTTTGCTAACCACAGAGCTTGCCCTTGAGAAGTCTGGAGGGAAAAATCTTCTGGGTTTATCACACGGAGCAATGACTCAATCACAATAAAGTCGCTTTATTGCATTGTTTGTTCTTGGGCATTAAAGATAAGAAAACAAAAATGTTTAACCTGTATGAAAGGGTGTTTCCCATCTTTCTTGAACCTCATGGAAATATTTATTCTCTGAAATGAATGACATGAAGAGGGACCTTGTTCCATTCCCTTTGACAAATGTAAGCTACCGTTTGCTTTTTCCAAGATGTGAAGCACTTTCCCTTGAAATAAAACTAATGCCTAACGGTCTCTTTTTTCCAGCCACCCCAAAATATTCTTGAGCACATGAATGACTTGGAAGTCAGTTATTAAACCTTGGACACCACCCCAAAACATTTTTTAAGTTTTGGATTTTTGTTTGTTGTGGTTTTTTTTTTTTCCAAGAAACATGTTTCTTTGCCTTTTACTGTATTCCTGCTTCCCTTCCTGGATGCTGCTTTGGTAGCTGTCATGTTTTAAATATTGACAAGATAAGATAGTTTTCTGTTTATATCAGCAGTCGTCTGTCTGTGAAATATGGACGAATCAGAACGCTGGATTTCCTTTCTCAGCAATCCATCAGGTTCATAATGTAAGGTTATAAATGGTTATGTTTTTCTTCCTGAACTTGCTACCATGTAATGTGTTGCAAAATGTTGTCAGTAGCTACAGGTACCATGTCCTGGCAATGCGGAAAATCCGTGATGTCTAATGGCTCCTGAGATTGTCTATTATATTCGTTGACTGTGCCTTGTGACTACTTGATGTTGCAAACATTGTCCTAAAATGACAAACATACTTGGTTCTAAAGTCCATGGTTCAAATCTGTCCGGTGTGAGTTTTGGCTTTCATCCCAGGTGTCTGCATTAACTTGCTTTTGCAGGAAAAAGGAAAAGGGTAAATTGTAAATTGATGTGTTTGATACACGCATGTGTAGATGGCTGTTCTTCTTCCCCGTTTTGTCCTTCTGCATATCTGTGGGATCTTCACTCCTTTGTGTCTGACAGTTTTCAAAAGTTCTTGCACTTCACTTATGAGAAGTACCTGAGTCTGATTTGCATGCAATTCTGTATAAATTTTATGCAAACGAGGGAGGAGTATAGCCGAGAGAGGCTCCATTATGGCTTCAAAGTGGTTCTCAGCCTTTTTCCATTTGAAAATACTGAATTGATCTTTGGAATGTGTGTGAAATCGCGACCCACTTTACTCTGAGCTGCTTAGTATTCAAAAGTTCACATTTCACCTTTGTGTACTTTTTAAAAATTCATTTTCATTTGGAAAGCAAACACTCTAAATGTTTGGGTTTTTCCCCTATTTTCTATTTTTAAATACAATCCTATTAAATTTTCCCATTGGGTAGCCTGCTGTCTGAGCCAAGATCAAGGCATTTGGTTGAGAATCACTAAGCACTAAGCAGAGCTCTTGGAGTGGCATGTGAAGGGCCTCTTTTGGGGTGCCACATCAGATACACCCTTCCTCCTATGCATGGGACTTCTGGCTCTTGGGGACGATGGTGTCTGTACTTTGCCTGGTTCTGGTGCCCCCAGTGGTCCAGCAGTTTCTCCTGAACCTGCAAATGCTGACAAGTGCTTTTTTGCATTCAGAAGTGGCCATCTCTGCTCTTTTTCATCCAAAGGAACAAATTCAGTATAGCCAACTGCAGTTGACCAAACCAGCATTCGTTACTCTTGAAGACTTTTTAAAAGAACTACAGCAACATCCTGCTTTCGTGTGTGTGTGTTTGTAGGAGGTCTTTCCTTACATGCACATCAAAATATTCATATATATCTGTAAGCATAGTGCTGTATGTAGCATTCTTCAAAGTCTTAGAGATAATGGAAAGTTAATGTAGTCACATATATCTTAGGTATGCTGTGATATTTGTCAGAATTATTGAAAGTAAAACCTTAAAATAACAATTGTCATTTAAAACCAATTTATTTTTTCATTAAGTGTTCTGATGAAATAGAGAATAATGTTTGTTAATATTCAGATCTAAATTTACAGGCAGGTAGGTGGAAGCAGTTCCTAGTAGAAAAGATTTAAAAGCTTCTATTTAAAAAAATCAATTAAACCCTAATTTTAAAATTTTTTTTAAAAATAATAGAAGGCTTGGAAGATACCATACCTTTCTACTCGGGTTAGAAAGTAAAGTCATAATCGTGATTTTGAATTATTTACTGACAGCTTACGAAACTTTTCCTCAACAAGAAGATAAGACTAGAAATGATGTTTCCCCTTTTTATCCTTAGAGCATGTACAATAGCTTATGTAATCTTGCTTCAGGAGAAAGACCTAGATAACAGCATGTTCTGGCATTTGCCTTAGGTACCTGGTACATATGAACCAAGACCATGAGGTTTTTGAAATAATGCAAAGTTTAAGAGCTGCATTTTGAATCTGCCATTCAATAAAATGATCTGTAGACCTTTGTGGATATATGTGTGGGTGCTATAACTAAATTCAGCTATTGATTTTACACTTTTTATCTGGTGGCATGAGTGACATTTGACTTAATTACATTATATTAGGTATGACTCAATGATAGTCCTTCACACTCAGCCAGACTATGAGTTTCTAGTTGACAGTTGGTAAATAGCTCTTAAATAGAATCGACTCTCAAATTAAAGCTCTAATCTCATTTTTTCCTTTATATTTGAAGGTTCATTTTTATGTGGGTTTGAAGGGATAGTTAATGATGTGCATTCTTCTGTTCAGTTGATATCCTAAAGGAAATACATATTGAGTAAACAAGGTTTTAAGCCATGACCAAATCTTTGGACCATTGCGATCACTCAATAAATAAACCTAAAGGAAGAGTTTTCTCCTGAGCATTTTAAACTCTAAAGGGGTAGCCTAAAGACATTTAGTAAGAGTGCCTTGAATCATCTTAATTTCTTTTCTGTAACTACTTAAGCCCTCTAAAGTGCCTGCCCATAAGTAATCATTGAAAAATGACAAAATTTATTATTCCAAACATTTCCCATTTATTGTTATTTTAATTAAATATTATTGTGTCATTGTTAACCATGTTCAGATCTACTGTTACTAACCATTATTTGAGGCAAAAGATATTTTAGTCTTGTTTAAATTTCATCTTATTTAAAAAACATTTTTTAAAACTGGTAAATTATTAAACTAATTTCTTTAATTTACCTAAAGAAATACAAGCATATGTAGGTCCGAATGTACTATTTAATAACATCTAATACTGGGCTTCACAGATTGAAATTATTTTATGTATGAGGCAAAAACCCTTATTTGCTTTTCGATCTCTTCAGCTACTCCATATAGACACAGCTCTGCCTAGCCCTTTACAGCTATTTCTGCTCTAATTCAACCTCCAGGAGAGTTGAAACCTAAGGCACCCTTGTTCTCTGAATTATTATTTTTGAACAGGTAAAACAGCATCCCAGGGGCAAGCCTGCCCTTTACAATAGTTGGATGCCAAGTTCATTCCTTCCCATGAAAATAATTCCAGAACAAAAAATCAACACTTGCAAACAGAATCTTCAAAATATTCTTAAATCTAAGGTTAAACAAATAAGTTGGTGAATTTCCAGAATGAAAAGAAATTAATTTTCTTATTAATTCAATCTTAAGAACACTTTTCCCTCTGTTGGAAAACAAATTTCTAGAAATAGCAGAAGTATGACAAAACTCAGTTTCTGTTTCCACGAAGGTAAATTCAGTCCCTGTAGAGAATTTTAAATATTTGGACGAGAGCAGTATCTCAAGACCACAAAGAAAATTAAGGATTACATTTTTCTTCCCTGTAATTATCTCCCACCAGAGCATGTGGGGGAGGCCCTGTCAGATCATTCTGAATTCAAAGCAGGTGGTTTGTGGTTTCTGGACAAAGTGGAGTCATAGGAGAGCAGAGGATGGTGCTGCCTACAGCTCAGTGATTTTGCTACTGGTCTCCAGGGGTTATCAGCTACCACAGGGGGATGCTCTCCAGCCGGAGGTGCTATGGCTGCTACAACTTATGTGGATAATGTAAATATTTGGATCAGCATTTGGCTGTAGTTCTGCTTTAAGTGTATGGAACTCACATTGAAATTTAATTGTGAAAGTGCCTGAGTTAATTCAACAGTCAGAGAATGAGTTTGCATATGATTTGCATGCTTAATATACTAACATCTGAAATACCCCAGAACCCCAGCTTCACCCCACCCCTCCACACCCCCAACCCTTTCCCAACCCATGCCCCAGAACCCATGATACCCCCAGCTCCTGTCTGTTCAGGCTTTCTCAAAAACTACCTGTTGTGCTCTGCCAGGCCTATCTCAGCTAAACAATGGCAGGGAAACATGGAGCCAAGATGCTTGGTTTGAGTTGTCACATCCGCAGACACTGGATCGAAGGATCTTTTGATGTCAGCCAGCTCCTCCTGTTGTATCATTCCACGAAGTTGCGTGCAAACTTCTGTTGTTCTGTTAACAGTGTCACCTGTGACTTCAATGTACAACACCTGTTTGCTGTGTTGTTGTTGCTTTATCAAGGGAGGGGGGAGGTTGGGGGAAGAAGGCTAGTGGGGATGGCGGGAGGCTCAGAGGATGATTTGCTAGATTTGGGGAGAGTTCTGAATAAAGAACTCACAGCTGCATGTTTCCAGAGTTGTGACTCTTACCACCTAAAGGTTATCACACCCAGCTTCAAAATAATATTAAAATCCACATACCCTGCATTTTGAATTTTATAGTTCTCTTTTCAGAGTATCACAACTAGTTCTTTTTTCATAGTAGCACAACTAATTCAAATAAAAACAGAAAAGATAATAAAGATGTAGACATTTAAAGGAGAAGGGAAAGATTAACATTAGAAGCCAAAAAAAATTAATTCTATAACTAATTGCACTCAGTCAGTTATTGCTTTTACAAAATAAACATGCATTAAATGTAATAAAAAGACTCAGGAATGACTCAGGAATGTGTTATGAAATAGAAAAAGATGTGCTAAAGTAAATATTCCAGGTAAAGTCTTAATATCTAAAGAGTTGGGACAGCTGTACACCAATAAATCAGCAACTAGAAGAAACCCAACACAGAGTAGCTCAGCGTGAGAGAGGACTAGAAGGTTCTACTGGCCTAGTGCTAAGTTCATTCCTCCTGTGTTAGGAGTCACCATCTCAAGGAGAAAAGCTTTCAACTCTCTGTCCCTATGAAAATACCTAAAGAGCATGCCTGAGGGGCTATAAAATTTTCTTCAGGTTTTTCAAAGTCAGTTAGAAATTTCCAGATGGCAACGTCTTTGCCTATCATTTTCCAGCACTGGGGGCCACTTCCTATTCTACTTAAATACAAGCTGCACAGAAAATTAGAATTCCTTGACACCCCCCACCCCAACACACACACTATGTAAGCTACACCTAGAAAACTGTGGTTCTTTATGTTGGGGGTTCCAAACATTTGGGGTTTTCTAGATCCTTTCAAAGAAGTTAATGAAAGCTATGGAGTTTCTCTCTCCCCAGAAAGATACACCTGTATCTAAGATTTTGCATACTTACCCTAGACTCCTTGATAATCTCTTTAAGAAATCCAACAGGGTCAAGCCTTCTGCTAGTGTTCTATAGAACAAGGTCTCTAGCAAGGGTTTATCTGAATTTGGAGCACATGAGGCCTCTTGCGTTCTTCCAACTCCTGAGGAAGGTCTTTTTCCTCATCCTCTAAGACCAGCCAGATCCAGGTTAGAAGTGAGTACCTCTGCAGAGTTGCCCGTTTTCTAGTTTTAGTTACATCCATTTGAAAAGGAAGAAGTTGTGAAAAATCTGAATCTTTACCAGTGAAGAGTACAAAACCTCCCATGTATAGTATCTAAATCAGACTAGCGCCCAGAAAGGAAACACCAGCACAGGCCTTTCACTATAGATGCTGGCGCTACACTATTAAAGTAAGGCTAACCCCAAGGAAAATGGTAAGAGAAGTGGGTGTCCTTCTGGCCTAGGTCCATCTTAGTGAGCATGCGTATTATAGGATATGCTATCCTGCGGGTGTGTGCTTGTGTTCTGAATGAGAATCCTCAGTATATGCATATGTGCCTCTGATGAAGCTTGGTATTTAAATATCAGATCTTTATTTATACGTTAGGTTATCTGAGAAGGGTAGCTGAAGACCCCAGCTATCACAGTGGCATATAAAAACAAATGAATTCAGATGAGGGAAACAACTTGTCATCCATGACTAAATTTGTCTTATAAAATTTTCTTTAGTATCTTTCTTACAAGTACCTTTTCTCCAGAGCTATAAAATGATTCACAGTACATGATACATGTCATATTTGGGAATAGAAATTCATACAACTGTATATTCTGAATGTACGAGCAAGTCAAACTCAAAATTTCAAACTGAAGTTTAAAAAACAGAAAAGTCAGATTGTTCTTTTCTGTTGTAACAGAAAATGATGAACGTGTAAATCCTTTATGAATATGTTTAATCTTAAAATTACTTAGTTTAGGATATCATTCTAAAAATAATTCACCTTCTTTCACACCTCAGAATTAACTCAGCTTTGGAAAATATGATGCTAATACATGTAAAACCATAATAAATAGTAAATAGTAAATTTTATAGAGAGAGTACACCCATTTTTCATATTGACAGTACACATGCCTAAGGTGAGCACAGGCTTAGCTGTAGGGAATGAACTTTGCCTACTGCTCATATTACCTCTAGAATAAATGTGATTTTCAGACAGGAGACTGGGGAGAACCTTCCATTACCTTGCGACCTCCAAATGAAGCCACCGCCTCAACTCCAGTGCAATACTGGCAACACCACCCGGAAAAGCTCATCTTCCAATCGTGTGATTACAAAGCTTTTGTAAGTTACCCACAATCCAGTATTTGGGTACTAATGGGGATAGACTATCTATTGCTGGATTATTCCCTTTTTTATATTGAAAATATACCAAAATGTCCATCTTTGCAATTTCTAAAATGTTTTCCCTTTCTTTTTCTAAAGGTAGCCTTCTATCCACAAAGTGCAAACAGGGCTTTGTAACATTTTAATCTTACAAGTTTACACTCTTGTTTTGCCTTCTTATTGAACTGTATGTTTGAAATGAAAATTAATGAGGTGCAGTCTTGAAATGGAAATTATTGTAAATAAAACACAATAGACTTCTCTCCTCACTCACCAGTGATCTTAAAACACTGGGTATTCTGCTTTATATAAGTACCAGATTCTTTTTATTGGGATCCTTAGGATTATGTATTACTGGGTGGTTCGTGTTTTGGGTTTTGGGTTTTGTTTTGTTTTGTTCATAGGAGAGGGTATCAGGCTTACCTGAGAATTGTGAGTAATATGAACAAGTGCATGTTTGAAAGATCCCCTAGGTTTGGGGGCAGGTGGTGGTTGTCATGACGACAGCAGGAAAAGTGGCTGAGGCCTCTGCAGCTCCTTGCAACTGCTTCTCTTAAAAAGAAACGTTTAAATTAGGACAAACTTTCCTGATATCTTAAAAGACAAGGCTCTCACCAGACCATTTTCCTTAATTTGATTAAGATGGACGCATTCTGGTCTTCTGATGGTAATTGAGCCCTTTTTTTTTCTTTCTTTTTAATTGAGGTAGCATCGGTTTACAGCACTGGATGGTTTAGTGGTGTGGGATCACACCCTGCAGCTGTATCCTATTCTTTTTTTCATCTTGTGCTATCTGCACCTTCTACAGCTTATCTGCCTTGAAGCGCTGGGTTAGTTTCAATAGTAATCGTCCCCAAACTGTAGGATTGAAATGCCTTCCTCCTCCAAAGCTCAAGTGCCAAATCTCTGGACCTTTCTGAACACGCCTTTGTTCAGGCCCCTCCTGTCTGGCCCTGCGTGTCCATCTTCCATGGGGGTCTTTCCCAGGGGACAGTACTGATTCCCAGCCCCTTTCTTTATAGAGTGCCAGGGTCTCTCTTTCAACAGTTATATCAAGAAGTATCCTTACCTAGTTATTTTAATTCCATTTTTAAATCACATGGTAGGGTAAGGAAAAAATGTCAGGCTTTTCTGCCCTCCCACCATCAGGATAGATGATGGATCCTTGCGGTCCTGAGTGCATGCCTGATGGCGGGCACCTGGAGTAGGGTGTGGGCATGCGTAGATGGGATTTACCTGGGCTAAGACTGGGCTTTTAAGGGCAGCATCACGGGGATGCCAGCAGAAGCCGAGAGAAGCAGAGAAGCCGAGAGCAAAGAAGCAGAGAGAAGGCTGGAGAGCCCAGAAAGAGTAAAGACTTGCTGGGGGCTAGGAGGCCTGCCAGCCTCCCGGCCCCCCAGCGCCCCTGCCTGCCATGTACCAGGTAAATCCAAATAAAAGCCTGCAAAAAAGCCACTGAGGGTTCCAGGACTCTGACTCCTGTTTTACCGGGTCTGCTGGATCAGAAAACCTGCACTGTGTCCATTCCTGACCCTACACACTTCAAGCTTTTTTTTTTTTTTTTTTTAAGAAATTAGGGAGGAAAAAAATGACAAAAGGAAAGAACCCTGTTAAGGGTTTAAAAGGTTGAGGAAGAATTATCTGGTAGAAAGGCAAACATTTTGCTAAACAGTTTGTCCCAGCCAGAACTTGTAGCCTAAGTGTTTTGTACCAAGGCAGCCTGGCGTCCAGTCACCTAATGCACAGTGGTTGATAGTTCTGGGAGACTTTGTCATCCTCCTACCTCCACTCAGCCCCCCAGTGTCCATTTGCAACAAGGACTCAACTCTCCCAGCAACTCTTCCATCATTCCTACTCAGGAATGATGATCTTCCTCTGCACATCCCCAACCCCCTTCTCAGGTGGATAAAGTGTAGGGCACACAGCTGTGAATGAAAAAGGTTCAAAACTGCATCTCAGCCTAAGAACAGCCTAATGTTAATTACCTATGCAACTAAGCCCAAATGGGGTGCATGTTGCTTAGCTTCTCAGCTGTCTCATACAACCCTGTAATTACAGAGATAGTAGTGTGATTTATTTTTGCAGACATTGCTGCCTCAAAAAAAAAAAAGGGAAAACATTTTTAGATGCCCCATTTTGCAGTTAAATACGATTTGAAAGATGGCATCTTTAGAAAATGCTGCAGTTTTGTAATAAAGAGCGATTTTCAACTTCCAGAACTATGGTGAATTCTGCTGCATTCTCTCTATAAATGCACTTACTTGTTAAGATTAGTTACTGTTGGTTTTTAAAAGACATGCAACAATGTACAGCTGAAAAATCTAGTCCAGTAATACTTTCACAATTTGTCTTTAAATGGCTACTCATATTTTTACTCTGTATTCCATAAGTCACTGAAATTTTTTGTATTTTAGTATTTAGGTTCTATGCTCATAAAAGAGCTCAGGGGGACAGAATCAACCCAAGATGCTTGTGCAAAAATGCGGGTAAGTTTGCCAAACCACTTTATTTCTAGTCACTGAAATACTAAATACCGGGTATGCATACAAATTGCCACTTTTCAAATTACTGTTTTCTTCATCTGTTGGTCTGCTGAATCACATTGGTGTTACATAAAAAGGTGTTTTGGTTTTGTGCATGTTTCCTTTTGAGCTTATCTCACTGTGTTTTGTTGATGTACATTTGATATATTTATACTATATTACATTTACTGTTAATATTTAAAATTTCATTTATGTTGTAATTTTCCAGATTAGGAGAAAAACACTAGGTTTAATACAGGAAAGTGTTTTAAGCATCCTCTTGGCAGTCTGAGAATATCTACTGGAAATATCACCAATTAACTAAAAATTATCCAGTGCAGAAGTGTCGGTAACATATTACATAAAGCTAATGTTCCTTATAAGACTTATTAATTATTCAACTTTTTTTAATAGGAAAAATATTTAACTCTGAGTTGAATCCTGTGAGGACAGTGAAGGTTGATTACAATGGCCATTGCAGATGTATTGCCATTGTAGGTGTAGGCTGCTAGATTCCTCGGAGTTTGCATTAGCCCAACCAAATCTCGCTAATACTGCAGACCACATTTAAGCTTCCTCCAACGCAGACGTATAGAGGGTATGGTGCTATTTGACCAACAGTACAGATGACAAGTATTGGAATTATTGAATACAGCAACTAGCCAGTCAAATTTAAGGTCATTAGTGATTCCTAACTTTTGTCTGTGGTTAATAATAACGTGTCATTTTTTATATGCACACCTTTCGGCGGGAAATATTTAAGAGCATGTAATTGAGTTAAATTAGTTATGAAAGTAACAGGTGATATCCATTACTCCTGGAAAACTAAACATGTTTGAAATTGAAATCTCCATATTTGACTGCTGAATTAATTATTTTGATTGTTTCAGTATCAGAAAGACTAAAATAGTTACCCTTCTATTGGGTGTGGAATCATACTTGCGTTATCTGTGGCAATAACTTTATCGCAGGGACTGTGTTTAGATGAAAAAAACTGATAGGTGTGAAAACTGTAAGTTCTGCTTCTGTTGCTGCTTACTTACTTGCCTTAGGAGGTGATTTACAGTCAAAACAATAATCCATGATGACATTTACTGAATAGTTACGATATGCTCATCTTCCTGGCTGAGTATTTTGCTTGTTTATTTCATTTTGTCTTTACCACAAGACTGAAATTAGTACTGTCATTTCTCCATTGACAGATGAAAAAACTGAGGCTAAAATAGATTAAATAATGGCACACAGTGAATAACATGCCCACCTGGGACTAGAACTCAAGTCTCTCTGACTCTAGAACCCACATTTTTAAGATTCTCCTTGCTTTCTTATTTAGAAAATAGAAACATTGATAAAGTCAGGTAATGATTTGGATATTGGACTAGAACCCTCCAGGGTTCCTGCTGGTTTTATAATTCTAAATATATATGTATTCTAAACATATATTTGATCTAAATTATGTCACCAATGAACAATGAGAAAATGGGATAGATTTTCAGTCACCAATCCTCACAATAATCTTAGAGATTTTCATCAACATGGATAAGATATTAATTTGGCATCTCTGATTTAATACTGTTAACTAGATTATGAGTCCAGCTACTTCAATGCTGTAATCAGACTAAATAGTGCATAAAGCTCCATTTAAAATACACCAGATTGGTGATTTGAATTTCAGTCAATTTCTTGAAATTAAGTGGTTCTGAAATTCTGTTCTGATACCAATAGCAAAGCCATCTTAATAGTTTTAGTGGAAAATGATTTAGTTAAATACTTGTTGGCTGCTTAAAATGAAACAGAAAGACTGGCTATTTAGAAGTCATTCTTTTTTCCATTGGGGTATTTTTCTGGTTTTCTGCCCTTGGTGTTTATTTTGGGTACTTTACATGAAAATGGGAACTATTTTTTGCTTCTTGGGATATCACAACCCTTTATTTCCCATCTTGATTAAATAAATCTCAGTCTTCAATACAGTAGCTTCAAAACCAAAAGGTTGCATCTGTTACCTAGAACTATTGTATTGTGAAATAGAATTCTCACAGAATAAAGAGGGTGTAGGTCTCAGCTTGCAGGTAACCTGAAGTGGCTGTTTTCAGGGAAATGAGCCCTATATAATCAGGTCTTCCTACAAGAAATACCTTAGAACACAGATGACCTTAAACGTTGATATGCAGTAATGTCATTAGACCAAAGTATTGTAGATTAAACCCAAAGCGGTTTACTTTTCTCATTAGGAAAAAAAAACTTTCAGGTAAACAGTACACATCTTAGCTGAAAGTAAAAGGTCTTTCCCAGTAAGAATTAAATCATTGTGGTTGCTTATTCTGAGAAATATTTCCTTAAATATACTTTGTTTTTTGTTTTGTTTTTTAAGTTTTTTTATTTATGCATACAAGTGCTGGGGTACAGACCAGAGATGCAGGGGGTGAGAGGATTCACCAGAGACAGAGTGGGGAACAGAACGGGCAGATTGACCGCTGAGGGGAGCAGTGGGCGAGACAGGAGAGGTCTGCTCGCCATGTGGGTTGCTCCCTGGCCGGCCGGGAATCGAACTTGTCCTGCAGAGGCTACAGATTGCTCCATAGTGCGGTGCTTAACCCCTTGCGCCACCAGGGAAGGCCCTTACATGTACTTTGTTAACATAGATGAGTACAATTGGGCTCCTGCTCTCACTGAGTTCACTATCCAGTGGAGGAGACCAAGATGTTAACTTTAATTCCCCCAGAGCAGCAGCAGCATCCCCGTAGCAGTGACTTCACAGTGCCTTCAGCCTGCAAGGTCATGTGGATGGTCTTGAAAATGGTGCCCAGTTGTGGTCTCCTAAAATCAGTCTACTGAGACTCATTAAGAGTTAACACCGGAGAGCTGGATGCCAATCCCTGCCTGAGTTATGTGCACTGAGTCACTCTCGAGATAAATGTTACTGCCGTGTCCACTTTACATATGAGAAAGGAAAGGCCAAGGAACATTAAGTAACTGGCCCTGGGTCACCCAGCCAGCAAGTATTAGAAGCTGGATTTGAACCTAGGCTGTCTCCCGAATCCCAGGACTGTACCACCTCTCTCAGGAACCAGAGAAATATTGATTGTCCTGATTTTTAAAATAGCTGAAAAAGTAGAGATCATTTATGTTGCTAAGAGCTTCAGGAACCCTCAGAGTCTGTAAGATTACCACCAGCTAAATTAAATCAGGTGCAGACATATGTAGCAATTTGGGGTACTTTTCAGTGTGTTAACATACATAAAAATTGCTGGAGAGTTTTATGGCATCTTTAGACACTATAAAATGTTTTTTTTCCACACCACTTACTTTTAACACACTCACAGTTTTCCCTTCTCGAAAACATTTGGAATGTTTGACAGTTACAATTGTTTAATTTCTAAGTTTATCTAAACCATTTTATTCGTCTCTCAGGTCCTCTCCAGTTCTGAAATAAAAATAAGTCTACACTCATTTCCTGTCGTTTTATTATGCACATACTATTTCAATTAAAAATATGCCATAATATAGAATATTAAAAAAAAGCAAAAGAAAAGTATGCCATAATAAACCAACATGGATGAGATGAGAGTAATCCACATCTTTCGACAATGTGGAATCACTCCTTACTCTGTTCAGGTTAATCAGTCTTTTTCCCCCTCACACTGTCTTAAGATTTTTTTAACTAATACTCTATCTTTAGAGTAGCTTTAGGTTTAGCAAAAAAACTGAGCATAAAGCAGAGAGAGTTTCCATGTATATGCTCCCTCTCCCGACACCTTTCCCAGTTTCCCTGTTAACCAACGTCTTGCATCCACGGGAACACCTGTCACACTTATGACCGATATTGATAAGTTATTAACTAGAGTCTACAGTACACATTAGAGCACATTCTTTATTTCACTCCTTGGCTGCATAGTTCCCTTACAGCGTTGCAGACATTGCTGATTAAAGACAAAATCTGAAACATAGTAATATGTGAGGAATTGTAAGAAAGCTATTTAATCTAAACATATTCATTTAGTGCTACCTTCTATGCTGGTGGGATTTCCAGCTAAGCCCGACCTCAGAAACGCTTCATTCCTGAAAAGATTCGTGAGGGACATTAGCTCCGGGATCCTGAACTCCATGTCCCCTGAACACGCTCCCCATAGAACACAGGACCTTTGTTACACCTCATGCCTGGTCTGGTCACTCCTGCTCCCTCTCGAAGGCAGGGCCGTATACATGGTGTCCCCAGAGCCTGCTGTGTAACAGCTACCTCGTAGGGAGGTCGCGATGCTTAGATCAGCCAGTGCATGTAAGGGATCTAGCTCAGTTAAATCTCAGGAGGCGATGACCTCTTCCTCCCAGAGTTTGAATATCATTTCAATGGATGGGTTTGCTTTGGATTATTTCATTCATTTCCTTGCAATGATAATGCCAGTGTCCCCATCCCTGCCCTGGTTTTCTGTGGACACGACATGTGAGCCACTATTCAAACGCTTTGTCATCTCCTCTTCTTTCCAGTTTTTAAAGGCTGTCACCAAAAGGGGGAGGGGATGGAAAAGGAAAACTGTAGATAAGATGGCTATAGATAATATAATTTTTCAGTTTTATCTTTGGGGAAGGTAGTTTGCTCCTAAATGGACTAGAAGTTTCCTCTTTTAAATAAGGTACCCACAGGAATGAACTTTACAAAGCAGGAAATGCACAGATGTGGCCTTCAGTGTTCTCTTTGGTATGTGTAGCTCTGACTTCAGAGAGTCTAAATTGTGCACTGTCTGGTGAAATAAAAAATTTACTCTGGCCAGATGAGGTTCTACCATGCAAATTTGTCTTCCTAGACTTATATATACCCCATCCTCCAGCCCTGAATTTTGCCCTAGGGTACAGTTATCACTAAGATACCATTCTCTATCACTTTCCCAATTAAATATACCGTTAGGAAACATCTGCTACTGTATGAAGTAGGCCGTTACATTTAATTTAATGCTCTCTGAGATCTTACTTTCTTGAATTCCATAATTGGCAACTAGTATTGTTCACAGGTGTTTGTGCTCAAAGAAATTTCCCTTATAAAAAAAAAAAAAAACCCAAAAGTCATACCTGTTTTCAACTATAAGGTAGCAATCTGCCCTCCAGATATATGAAAGGAAATATTTTAAAAATTATTTTTTAGTCAGGAATTCAGCGAATCCTCCACTTTGGGAGCCTTTATTTCCAAATCATAGGGTTTAGAAAGATCTTCCATCGTTGAGACTTCTCATTGAGTCTACTTCACTTAGCATGTATGATTTTTAAATTTTCAATCTGGAAGCTATTCTAAAGTTGCATTTCTAAACATACAGATTTCCAAATAATTATCAGTGCCTCCGTTGAAGTGTGAAGACTATCTTTTTTTTTCCTTTTGCTTCTAAGGAAATAAATTAGTGGTGGAAAATGGATTGGAAAGCATGAAAAAAGTTAGATTTTAGCATTCCATGGAAATATGAAATCAAGAAAACCTCTTTCCAAAGAACAGGCTCAAACTGCCATCATGTTTAGTTCTTCTGTCCTAATACAAGTCCTGCCTATGAGCAACCGTCATTTTCAGAAATCATTTCAGAAATTGCTTAATTAGGGAACCAGGTTGGGAAAAAACAACTCTTCTTGAAAAGTCTCTGCTACCCAAGTTTTAAGGAAGGATCAAATAGTTTATCTTTTCCTCTCTCCCAAGTAGCACACCAGCCATATAAATACAAGTATAAGCCCCTAAATGGGGGGAGGGGTGTTAAAATAACAATACACAAAAAAAACAGTCACATTTCTAACTTCTCAGCAAATGCTGAGCTTTGCTTGTGTGCTTTTGTGAACATGTCCCTCGGGGCCTACCCAACTGAAGACTAAACAGTCCCAACTATGTTATCCCCTATCATCTTCATATCCTTGCTCTCTTTGTTTTTTATGTTTGTTTTTATTGCTCTTGTTATTGGCTTTTCTCCCATTTTACACCCTCATGACTCTACATTACTAGATTTCATGAACCTTTTCTGCCTTTAATCCCACTTGTGTGTTAAGCTCTCTTTTCTAAACGTGTTGATTGGGTTCATTGCCATTGGCCCTGATGCATTGCTCTACTGAATGTTCATGTTGCAGCCTCTTATGTAGCTCAGAGTTTATTCAGTTATGCTCAGATTTTGATTTGGCTTATTCCCATGGGAAGGTAAATGAGAGTATTTGTCCTCAGAATAACAGTAATAGCTAAAATCGATTGAAGTACACTGCGTGCTAGGCACTCACAGCAGCTCTATAAAGTCGATGCTAAGTTAACAAACCCATTTTATAGATGAGGAAACTAGGACATGGGGAAGTTAATCACCTACCCAGACAGCTAGGAAAGGGTAGGATAAACAAGAGTCCCAGTACCCTCCTTTTCCTTTTTTTCATTGCACCACATTGCCTCCTGGAGGAAGCAGGATGTCCCTGAGCACGCGTGCACACACACACACTCTCACACACTGAAGTTGTGCTTGAAAGTGACAGATAGAAAAGTGTGTTTTTTCTTATATAACCAGGTCAATGGATAATACACACCTATCTTGAAACTTTCAATAAGTATTGCCAAATTGCCTTTCAAAACGCATGTTCCAGTTCACACACACAAAAGCAGTTCTTGAAAGTGTGTGATCGTCTGAGGAGCATATACTTAACATCTTGAATGTGTTCCTACTTTAGGGAGAATTGGGGGGCTGTTAGGAGGAACCAGGCATCTTCAGCATGACCCTGGGTTTATCTGATCAACATCTATTCTAGAGGTAACTCTCCAATCTGTCTTTATGACCTGAACTCTTTGTTTTATGTGGAGGATATTTTATACTTTCAGAGTCCCTGAGAAACCATGAGAGAATTAAATAATTCTTGTTAATTGCTCTGAAGATCAAGAGCTGCAGCTAAGTGAAAACTAAGGATTTTGAAAATCACTTGTCAAGTGGAGAACAGCGTGTTTTGGTAAATTCACTTCTGTCTAAGTTAACGTAGGATGTGGCTCAATTGAGTTTACATGCATAGCGGCAGAGGATTCTGACAATGACTTTCAATCAATTCGATCGACTGCTTTTTTGAGCAGTAGTTCTCAAAGTGTAGTCCCCACACTAGCAGCATCAGCAACATCTGTTTTTGTTCGAAATGCAAAATCTTAGGCCCTACCTCAGACTTACTATCTCATATACTGAAATAAATTTATTTCTCACAGTCCAGAGACTGGGAAGTCGAATATGAGGCACTGGCAGATTTGCTGTGTGATTTATAGAGAGCTGTGTTTTCATTGCCCCCCCCCACCAACACACACACACACACACTCTCACTCTCTCTCTCTCTCTCTCTCTCTCTCACACACACACACACACACACACACACACACTCACAGTGGAACAGAGGAAGAAGGGAGCTCTCAAGGCCTCTTTTATAGCACATTCATCTCATTCATGAGGGCTCCACCTCCTAATCTAAGCACCTCCCAAAGTCCACCTCCTAGGAAAACCACATTGGTCATTAGGACTCAACTTAAGAATTTTGGGGTGACACATTCAGCCCACAGCACTTAATCCACAACTGAATCCACAACTCTAAGGATGAGGCCCAAGTCTGTTCTTTACCAAACCCTCCACATGATTCATATCCACTCAAAAGAATTTAATGGTTTCCAGAGGTGGGGGGCGGGATATGGAAGGCAGAAGGAATATTGGCATGGGTAGTTTGGTGGAGGGTGAGTGGAACATGTAGAGGAATGAAATGCAACCCCAAAATTAAAAAATAATAATAAAATTTGAGAACCACTGCTCTGGTCCATGGAGCACTCTATCAAGACTGCTGTATCCACAGGCTGCCTGGTAGATTTATTTTCCTGCTGACTCTAGAAATCAGCAGGGCTAGAGGAATAGAGGGCACTGCTAGCTCCATGAGGGACTTTGGCCAGAGTGTGGGAATTACCCTGGCAGAACAACAGCAGATTTTATGCCTGGGACTCCTGTGGGACCCTTCTGAATGCCCCCTAGGCTACTGTCTTTTCTTGCCACATGACCTTCATTCAATTCTGTCCCCCCCTGCTTTTGTGCCAGGGTGCTTATGACCAGAAAAGCCCTTGAGAGGTCACTTAGTTTCATTTCCCAGCCAAAGGACACTTCCCCCTAAGTCAGTAGTGACAGGTGAGAGTCCAGACTATTTTTAAAGGTCTCCAGATGGCTTTAAACCTGCCCCTAGTAATCATTCTCCTCTCTCAAGTCTTTCCTTCTTATCTCAGTGCTTCCACTATGAGCTTGTTTCCTGCTTCATAAATGAAGAACTAACCCTTCTCTTCTTGACACCGAAAATTTTTCCAGCTTTCACCACTTTATAGGGAGCGCTTGGTAGTGTGGTAATCACATCCAGGTCCTCCGTGTTCTTCCCAGGCCTCACATCTGGGTCTTCCATTTTCTTTGCAGGCCTCCATGCTGGGCCCTGGGCACCAAGGCGGTCAGAGAAGTTTGCCCAACTACCCATGCCTTGGCTGGCCAGCAAGGTGGTGCTTCCTGATGAACCAGACAGCCTACTTGTTATGATACCCTAACGCACTTGCTGGTTCATTTAATAGTCATGGTTGCTACTTTGTACCTATGAAATACTGATACACAGCCATTTTTAAGCTGGATAAATGGCAGCCTCACAGGACTCAACCCAAGACCATGTGCTAGAACAGTAAGCAGCAGACAAATCTTTAAAAGATGTGGACCATCCTCAAGGAATTCCCCACGTAGTGGTGGAACATACCACCACCACCCCCAAATCCCACCCCCCAATGCCAAGGCAGTGGACAGGGAGAGAGAGCGACAGGTTCGCTGGCAGGAGGGATGGCGGGGGAGCCGAAGGAAAAATGGCTTCATTCCCCTTCAGGCAGCCAGATGGGGCTTTCCCCAGAAAGTGGTTTTTCAGATGGCTGATGTGTGATCTGTTTTTACTCTTAGAATCCCTCAATATAGCTAGTTTTGCTGCATCCTAAATCACCACAGTAGTGCTTAATTTGTGTTTTTAAATCCTTTGAAAATCACTTAAGGGCTACCAAACCTAATTGTTTGATCCTATTTTAATTTCCAATTTCCTTGCTGAAACTGAGTATAAATAATTAAGCCCTGAAACTAAGGGAAATATTACATGGCAAAATTAATAGTTATGACTCAGCAGTGAGTAACTAGAAAGCATTCTCAGCGTAGCCATGTGTAGGTCAAAATACACCATAAGTTGCACAGCAGTCGACCCTCTGGAGATCTGGTCCCCAGTCTGAGCTTAAATTACAGGGGAATTGATGGGGGTCGTGTGTGAATGAAGGACCAGGGCATCCTCTCCATGGACAGTCTCGCTCTAATCCCTCTCTGTACTGATTAGGAGGCACAAATGATTCCTATTAAGATCATAAACATCCCCCCAGACTCTGACTCAACATCACAGCTCACAGCTGAAGTGCTCCCGGTGGTGAGCCTCTTTGCTCTAACTCACAGTTGCAAAATCTTGCTCAGAGATCAGAGAGTCCCTGCAATCTGAGGAGGATTTTCTCATACTGTTGATTCTGCATTAGAAAATGAGAAGCTATTTTCAGGATCTGCTTTAAGCCAAAATGAAAGCACCCATTGGTGATTTCTGACTTGATATAAGGAATCCAAACAGTTTATAATTTATAATTAAAAAGGAAGAGAAAGAGATTGCTATTTCTTTCCTTGGTGAATCAAAAGATCTTCTTTTCTGAAAGGGGTCTGAAAGTATTCAATTACTGTACCTATCCAGAACAACATATGAAATGATGATTCCTGATCTATGTCATGTTTACAGATGAGAAAATCCAAGTGCTAAATATAAAGCTGGCTTTCGTTTGCAAATGCAAAAGAATGCATTTGATTTTAGGTTTCAGAAACTTAACATCTCTATGTAAATACTGTTTGTCTTTTGGAATAATAAAAGAATGATTGTCTTAACTTGGGAAAATGAACAAAATACAATTGAAGATTATTATAATGCTTTTAGCAGGAGAGCAAGATGCTGCAAAGGTTAAGTTCATTTGGGGCATTACCCATGAGCATTCACCCACTTGGATACCCAGATCTCCTCACTACTCATTATCAGTCCTGTAAGGCTGGCACAGAAGAAAAAGGAATTTGCAGATTCTGGAAAACCTAGGAATTCCACAAAGAAGGTGGTGTAGGAAAAAAGCAATGGCAAACAAAAGAAAACCATAGCGTAAGGTTAACACTGAGCATTTTACTGAGGAAATGGATCTGAAGCAGAGACTGCCGTGTCTGCAAATAAATACACTTTGAGTTTTAACCTACACATGAGAGGGTTTTAACTACACGTAAACCCACCATGCATACCGCTGGGTCACCAAAACCGGTGCTGCCTGGGATCACACTCCTTGTAACTTGAGCAGTAATGTCCTTGTCCCCAGAGGAGAAAATGATTCCCGCACCCTGAAGAGAAAATGGGGGGCCTTGGACTTCCTGTGGTTGGACTGAAGCTCTGTGCTCACATTTCGGTATCTGTAAAGCCTTCATGAAATGAAGTGAGGGCTTATTGGATTTCTCGCCTCCTTGATTAGCTTCCCTGAAGACTCTATATATTTGCCTCCTTTCTATGCATTTTCATCTTTCATTAAAATTATGTATGAAACGACCTCTTTGAAAGCTCCATCAAAGTGCAACATCAGAAAACCCCCTAAAAAGAATTTGGATTCTTATCTCTTACAGAAAGTTTAAATGCCTTAAAGGAAGAGCATTAACCTTGAAGAACCCCCATGGAGCCTTTTAACTCTGTGGCTGGCCAGGGTCCATCATCTTGACAGAGGGCTCAATGGGGAGAGAAGTATAGTTGGGGCTCTAGGTCAGAATCCATGGCCACCCCAAAGCTGCCTTTCAGAGGCCTGTACACAGCCTACATCACTGACACCCCAGGGCTGCCTCCAATTAGGAAAGTCTTGGGATTCGTGAAAGAAAAAGGAATGATCATACTTTATCTTTTCTCCTTTGTTCAGCTCAGCCAAGTATATGATGTCCAATCTTTGTAGCAGGACAGAAGTCACCACTGATGCCTTCATTTCTAGCCCAGGCTGTGGGTCCTGATCATTCAGTAACCAGCCCTCCGCTCTGTCCCTGACATTCCCTGAACAGATCACTCTGGTTTTTTTCTGTTAGCTGCCACCATTTGAGTGTAGTTGCTCAATAAAATCAGCGACACTTTTCTAGTTGCTAAAGTAGCAGCTCCTATGTGTGCCAGCCACTGTGCTAGGCATAGATTTTAGGGGTTTTGGTCCTCATGGCATCAGGTATTGTCCCCACCTTCTGAGTGATCCTCTCCTAGCCTTTATTTATATTTTAAGTAACCTTGGGTTATACCATTGTATGTTTCATATGTTCATGGTTGAGAATTAACATATGTCCATACTACAGGAAGCTCACCGCTAAAAGTCCTCTATGATCATGCTCTCCAACCCTTCCCAACTCTGCTTCTAGTTCCTTTGGTGACTTTTCATTCTGCCCCACCCTTGAAGTAGTCACCTGGCCCAAGGGGTGTTTCTGAACCCTCTTCTTGATCCTCTGCCTATCCCATCTCTTCAGCCACCCTCTCCCCTTTATGTGGATGGGTTTCCAAATCTGGTTCTTACTTCTAATTTCCTCCTGGACATCACCAACTGATTTCAGACCAAGCGCATTCGAAAGAATTTCCATTATGTTTCTGCAAAAGCATATTCCCCTCTAGATCCCTTATCTCAGTTAATGGCCTCTTCCTCTGTAACATCCCCCTGCTCACTCATCTGCTAAAGTAGATCAGTCAGGCGAGCCTCTCAAGTCTCCCTTATTGGAGTTTGGCTTTCCCCTTCCATTCTCCAGCACCTCTACTTAGCTCAGATGCATAGGTTTTCTCATGTGAATTTCCACAACTTCCTGCCTCCCTGCGTGCAGCCTCCAGGGTCCCACCCCATCGAGCCACCAGCATTATCTTTCTGCAACACAGCTCTATTGTGCCACTCCCTCCTACTCAAAAGCTTCCAGTGGATGCCCATTTGGATGCCCATTTGGGTACCATACCAGCTTCATCTCCCACCAGTTGCCTAAGCCCACCATATTATTTTTCATTCCCAGGCATATGTGTGTTGGTTCTGCCACCAAAATAGCCTCTTACATCTCCTGAAAATAGCCTCTTACATCTCCTGAAAATTTTCTTAATCATACCCCACAGGAGGTGGGTGTGTGTTGAATGCAGAAATGACGATTTGCCCCCCTGTGTCATGCACACTAAGCCTCTCTCCCTGCCCTATTCCCTGGAGGCAGTTCATAGCGCAGTCTCATTTGTCAACACTGGTATCATGGGTTTTCTTTGCAGCCAGGTGTGGCTCATGTGCCTCTTTCTCCTTCCCGTGGCAGACATCATTCCAGCCCTCTTCCCGCCGAGCCCAGACACAGGTTCCACAACACAGCAGTTCACACAGCCATTTCCAGCAGCTGCGGTTTGCACACTGTTGAGGTCTGTGTGACATCCCCAGAACTAAGCTGAATGTTTCCAACAATGAGCACAGTGGGCTGCCTAGTATAACTGTTCAATTATTGAATGAATGGCAAGTGGATTTTCCTTTTTTCTCTTTGGATTTCTCTTAATACCAAAGAAGATGTTAGTATTTTAATCTTATGTTAGCTGTATGTTTCTTCATATTACAGAGAAATCTGTCAAGGAGATGTATTCATGAGCAAGGCGATTTGTGGCAGTCCATTGTTGTACTTTGCAAAGAATTCTTCGCACCCACTTTCAGCCCACCAAACTCTCACCTGTGCCTGGCACAGCCCTCTTTTATGGAATTCTGCCTGCTGCTTGGCCTTATAATCAGCATAATAATAACACTGCACGTTATTTCATCTAGCCTTTGATTTACCTTACACATTTATATGACTTGGTTGGATATAGCATTAAAAAGATGAAAGTGTCTAACCTTACATTCCAGTTCCATAATGACTGTTTTTGGTAATGACAAAAGAAAACTAGAAAGTCTGGATAATTATAAAATGACTTAGGAGGCAATTCAAGAAGCCCTGCTTTGTTCTAGACTGTATAAAGCACTTAATAACTATAAAATAGTAATACTCTTGGTAAACTACTTTCCTTCTTTGTAACAGGTATACAAACGATGTGTCAAAACAATCAGGATATTGTGAAATGCTTTTTCCATGGCTCAAGTGAAAGATGCAATATAGTTATCTTTATTGAATTCAGTGAGTTTCCTCTACTCTGTCCAATTAAAAGCCTTCTTTAATTCTGGTCACAATTCAGAGTATAAAAATGGAAAATTGAGTAATATAAATGAAGAAATCAAGGAAGTTCATATTTTTTCCTGACTCTCTTAATATACATAAGACAGCTGGCTGTGGAATGCACAGAGCGGAAGGTTCTTTCGTGTCAATCATGAGATTGTGCAATGCAGTAAACAGAAAGAGGAGGAAACAGAAAAAGGACAGGATCTGTAAAAGCCTGCAGCAATTTCTAAAATAACAATTTCACTGAATCTACATCTCTCTGTAAAGCCTGTTTTCCGTTTGCTTTTTAATGAATGTATACTGGTGGGAATTATGGAAATCATTACCTCTCACCTTTTTATGTATTTTCTCTCCTCTTATGTTCGCACCTGTCTTATCTGGAAATGCATCAGGCTAACTGTCAGGTAGGTTCTTCTTGGCATTTAGTGTGATTAGTAGGAGTATCCATAGTGGGAAACGAAGTAAACAGACTCTTGGTGACCTGTGATGAATGACAAAACTAAATAGAAAAGGCATATCCTAAATTATGGGGGAACTTTTTGCAGATGCATAAAACTAGAGAAGCTGCAAACTCTGAGCACATTACGCTGGTGTGAACATATATCATAAGAACTTCGCCTGGGGGAATATAGCAGCTCTCAATGATAAACTAGGTTACCTGGACTGCCCAAATTTGCTGTGGCTCCGAACACAGACTGCTCCCGGAGGGCTTCATTGTTACAGATTGGTCCTGTATCCTAGGTCATCACAAGAGATTCTGCTATATATATAATACCAGTTTTTACAGATTTGTCTGGGTTCAAGAAAAATTCACAACAATGTATTTTAAACCCCTATTTTAAGTATGTATCGAGGCACACCTTGTGTCCTGCAGGAAGAGGACAACAAGCAAGAAAGGGGAGAATGGTGGTCTATGTTTGTGGATGCTGAACTCACCTTTGGGGTTGAATTGGAGCTGATTTAGCTCTAGTCAAAGGAAAGGTTGCTGGGGATTGCAGAGGGAGACAGAGCTGTTCGTTTCTCCCTTGGGTGTCAGGGGAAAGTATTCCTTCACCCAGATGAAGCAGGAAAATAACCTCTTTTTAGCTCCTCAAGTGCAAGACAGATATTTTATATGCCCAAGCCATGGCTAAGCCCAAGAGAAAAGAGACATACATTTAAATTAGAGTGTTGTGTGTGTGTGCACGCGTGTTGTTGTTCAACTCATTTCTATCTTTCAAGAGGAAAAATTATGTGCTTCAGTTGCCATGCAACACACACTGCTCTAACAGCTTTCTAATTTTAATTTCAGAAGTCTACAGAGCAAATGAAGAAGGTCCCTACTATTATTCTATCAGTCTCTTATAAAGGAGTCAAGTTTATTGATGCAACAAATAAGGTGGGTACTGCACCTCTCTGGTTCTGATGCCAGATACAGTTCTGTGGATATGATCTAAAATTCTTAGCTTCTCATCCTGCCCAACATCCTCCAATACAATCACTCCTCACCCCCACCTTCATGATCCTTAGACACAACTGTAGATATATCCCCACTACCCCCACCCCAGACACAAACACTCATACATACATGCAGAAAGGCACATTGCATTTGAGGGACTTGACCTAGAATTTCTACGCATATTTTGCTTTCTCTTTTCCATGGTGCCTTCTCTAATAGTTCAGGGCCATATCCCTTTAGATCTAGAGAATGTTAAAGTGGGGATGGGGGTGGATCATGTATTGAATGAAAATACAGCAATATTCCTCCATGAGAGGGAAGGTCACTGAGTAAAGGGCTAGGACATTTGCTTCCACTTCTCTGGAGAAGGGTATGTCCTTTCTTTTGATATGTATAATAAGTACCTGACACAAGGAACACATTCTCTAACTTTCATAATGGCATTTAATTTCATGATTGCATTTCATTCTCAACTACTGAGATGGAAGGGAGCTTAGCAACCATATTGTTTGCTTAAGGGACACAGTCCAAAAAGAAGTTCAGATTGTGCTGTGACCCTGCAGTGACTTTGTTCTTACGGTGGGAAGAGTTTGTGGGTTCCAAGGTCAAGTCTGAACAAATAGACTGCATTTTACTTAAAAAGTGTCCTCAGATTTCTCTCTCGATGAAGATGACAGTGCATTGCTGGACTAGAATGCTTGGTGTGCCCACACTCACTTTCCCAAGCCCAAGCTGATCAGTTCCTCCTCCCAGAACCCCCAGATGTCCATGTGTTTCATTCTTACATCCTTCCAAATGATGAAGTGTGGGAAGGGGAAATGAGGTGGTGCCTGCTGATGAAAACTATTTGTTTTCTGGGTTACTCACCCATATCACCCCCCTGAACCCACTCCATTTTGGAAAGAGGGAGCAGAAAGTCATGAAACAGTGGACTTAAACAACGGTGATTGAGAGTCAGGGCAACTGGATTCCAGTATTAGGGGAAGTGCTGGCAGTGCTGGCTGCTGATAGACCGAGCACATTCAGAGTCAGATGCCTTACGCAGAATGGTAGTTTCGACTCTGCGATATATCCTTGACAATTGTGAGATTACAATTGTTGAGACTCTAATCAGAAAAATCCCACGTAGTTGGCTTTTTTATTTCTTGGATTCAGCTTTAATAAATGATCCATAAACTTACCTTATCCTTAAATTCTAGTCAGTTGTTTTAAAAATTTCCAAAACTTTATGGAATGCTAGTTGAAGATGCCATTGCTATAACAATGTCTAAACTTCAAGAAAGATGTGGCATTTGTATTTTTTTCTAAACCCACAGCAATTGTCTCCACCCCTTTTGCATTTGAAATCCATGAACAATGTATTTTCCGTGTACGAGTTTGGCACACTCTTACACTGACAGCTTGGGTTCTGACAATTTCTAAACAAGTGGCATTTGCCCTGAGATGTTGCCAGTCTTCAGGCTGTCATTCCATGGAGCTGGTGGTGTGGCCGGATGCATCTGTATGAAAAACATCCTCTCTAACCCACTCTCCACACTCAGAGGAATGCGAGAGCTCTGTCGGTTGTGTTGCATTTTGCCTACACACACAGTTGATCTCCTGGACCCTGAAGAGATATTTCAGTTACCAATAATCAGATGAGTTCTCTCTGGACTCTGCTCCCTGATGACTATTCTTTGGCCATATAAGCACCCAGTGATAGGCAGAAGATCATTCTGTGTGAATAAAGACACTAAAGAAAGCCAGCTTAGCCTTCAAGTTCCTGCAGCGCAGAATGAGCATATTCTCAAAATCTAAGAGTAAAGGTAAAGTGCACGTGTTGGCGGCAAGGAAAGCAACCCCGCTGTGACTGTGTGGCAACACATGCCTGGCATCGCTAGGGACATTGATTTCAACTGGTTAAGCATCATATCCTGGTGTGTTGGAATGTAACTGATTTACCCCAGTCTGCAATGGATGAGGAAAGAGTGGGTGTCTCAGGGTGATAGTCTGGTAGTTGCTGTGTGAGACGCCATAGAGAATTGCATGAGAAAAGCAAAAGAAAGAAATCCTATAAAGCTACATTTGTGGAGCTTGGCAGAGAAGACTGAGGAACACTGCCCCCAGCAGAGATGAAAGACTTCATGCTCCCAAGGCATGAAGCAGCTATTGTTGATGCCCTCACACACCTAGACTCTAGCAGTGCTGTGGTGGCATCTTTGTAGGTATGTTGCTCTGTAGTAAAGAGAGCAACCAAGCTTCTGTTAAAGATTTATTTTATTTATTTATGCATACAAGAACTGGGGTTCAGGCCAGAGGTGCAGGGGTGAGAGGATTCACCAGAGACAGAATGGGGAGCAGAACAGGCAGATCTACTGAAATACACTGCTGAGGGGAGCAGCGGGGAAACAGGAGAGGTCTACTGTGTCATGTGGTTAGCTCCCTGGCTGGGGATCAAACTCATGCTGCAGTGGCTGGCAATAGCTTGATAGCGCTGAGACTTTAACCCCTGCTCAACCAGGGAGGCCCCCAACCTCTTCCAATAAAACACATGTTAATAAAGGAGCAGATTAATAAAGCCAGAGTTCTGCTTTCTGTTTGTACCAGAAAGTTCTCCCAGAGAAGTGTTGTCATTTTATTTGAAGTGAAGGACTTGGGAAGTGTAGACATATTGAAGACTTCAGGTTGAAGTCTTACTACTAGTCACTAAGCATGTAACCAGGCTCAACCAAAAGTCACATGGTAATAATCAGCTAGGTTGTTTTCTTTGTACTTGCTTCTCAACGGTGCTGTCCTCACTGGTGCATCTCTCTAAACCTGCCCTGCTGAGACAGAGGCTGCATGATCAGGCAGAGTAACTCGGAGCCTTCCTTAGGTGACTGCCCCGCAGTCACACAGCCAGTTGGTGATGCAGAAAGACTAAGACTTGACTTTCCCACTTCCTCAACTGGCATCCAGAGCTACCTTCCGCGCGTCTGAAATGCAGTGGATGATTACATGTTAATTACTCTTCTGTTCTTATTAGTCCCCAACAGACTCTTGAAGGACCCTCCAGCAAAGCATGTCTTTCCTTTTATTTTAATAAATAAATGGCTTTGACTGAGTTCATGGGGAAAGGTTAGGTATGCCTCATTATAACGTCATAAACTAATTGCCTAGCAACCTAGGAAACCAATCAAATTACTAAACCTGCCTGAAGAAAGAGGAAGAAAATCCTCTTGAGTTAGAAATGGACTTAGTACTAAAACAGCGTAGATAAAGCAGAGTTTTCTGTACACGCATAGCCAGGGGTAGCTGTGGATGGCGACCACCCCCTGGGTCTGTGACCCTCTAGTGACAAAGCCAAGGGGGATCAGCAGGGTCTCCCAAGAGATGCCTCGGTCCCCAGAGACAGCACTGACCTGTGGGCAGTTTGCATTTTGCCCTCCTGCACTGACCCCATCTCAGTTTTCTTCTCCGGCTAAATTAGGCGTGACCCAGCACCAGGCATTGTTTGTTATTGTTGTCGTAGGAATGCCAGCTTCACACAGGGATGATGCTAATTCTTAGGCACAAAATAATTTGGCACATTTGACTAAACAAGTGCCTGTTATTTTGATAGCTCGTATTTCATCGAAGAAGCTCACAGTCAAATGAAGAGCCCATTAAGCATCTGTCATCAGCACCGGCCTCTCGACAGGCCGCACCCCTCCCTGCCTCTCCCCCAGCTCTTGCCCTTGGTCTTGGGAGGCCTCTCTGAATGGATACTTCATTCTCTTACTCGGAAAAGGCTGGTGGGGGCCTCCCCAGTGGCACAGCAGGTTGAGTGCAGCACTGTGAAGCTGTCCACAGCCTCTGCAGTGCGGGTTCAATTCCCGCCAGCCAGGGAGATACCCACATGGCGCAGTAGACCTCTGCTGTCACGCCCACTGCTCCCCTCAGCAGTGTATTTCAGTCAGTCTGCCTGTTCTGCTCCCCACTCTGTCTCTGGTGAATCTTCTCATCTCCCCGCATCTCTCCTGGCCTACACCCCAGCTCTTGTATGCATAAATAAATCTTTAAAGAAAAAAAAGAAAAATCAAAAATGATATCTGTGAATTGCCAAAGGGAATTCAGACCTGCCACTGTAACACTGTAACACTTTCCCAAAAGTTGATCTACCTTATGCTAATAAAGGATCTCAAGAACACAAAATGCCAATTTAGTTAGAAGTTGAGCCGGTGCTTTCTTTGCCTGTAACAGTGGATCCTGGAAGGTGAGACCAAATCCAGAGTTTCCCCAAGTCACTGGCAGCCCCCAATTAAAATGAGGATAGAGACACTCAGCACCCACTAACGTGGCATCTCTAAACACCATGTAGATCTTTATTTTAAAATTCATTCTAAGACTCATTACTCCCCAATTTAGTTCTCTACTGAAGAAATGCTAGACCAGTGCCAGAAGAGGATCATGACCTATTCTGAAACTGTCTCCTGCAATAGGATGCTACTTGTTTGTGGTTTGCCCATTTCATTTGGAGAATTTTTTGACAGAGTCTTGGGTGTTGTGTCAACAAACAGGTCCACACTGAAGAATGCCTTGATTTAATTTCCTTTATGTGTTAATTCTTTAATTGCTTCCCAGCCACACAGCTCAGGAGAGTGGGGGTGAGAAGTGCTTGCTGGGGGTGCTGGCAGGGAAGGGCATTTCATAATCACTTTCAGGCATTGACGGGTGTTTGCAGAACATCATATTGCTGACAGGTTATTTAAGACTGTGCAATTAAAAAGTAATTAGGATAACTAAGGCATCAAGGGTTTTAGATCTATGACAACTGCAAAAAACATAAATGGGATATTATAAGATAAAAAATGATCGCACAATTCTGTGAAAGTTTTTGCTTTTCAGTACACCTAGGCGTCAAAAGAAGTTTCTAGCAGGATTTGCAGCCAAAATGAGGCTCTGTGGTTATTTTATGCTTTGGGACAAAAATGTTACTTAAACCTTTTCTCTCTTATCTCCCACCAGTTATTCTTGGAGGCAGGTTGGGATGGTGGGGCTGGCAGGGAGAAGGCTCAAAGAAATTCTAGAGAGAAAAAGTGACAAAATTATGTGAAACCAGTGAAAAATGATGAGTGGTTTTGCAGTGTTTTTGAAAAAACCTGAGTTCTGCAGCTGGCACCCCCAAATTTCAGCCCCGGCTGTACCAGCTGCCCTGTGTATGGCACTTGCAGGTCCCCCAGTGCAAGAAGATGGTGATTAGCACTGCACCCACTCAGAACTGTGCAAGCTGAGGACAGTGATGGAGCCCCCCTGTCAATCAATGCACAAAAGGCCCAAACTTCCTGCATCCCACCCCCCATCTTAACCTCCACTGAGCCATCAAGAGTGCGCCTGGGTGCTCCCCGCTGCCTGCTGTCCTCTGTACCTGCCTTTGGTCCAGGGAGGAGGACTGGTGCCAAGACAGCGGGCAACACCACCCAAGGGACCTGGAGACCCCCTGGGTCAGAGAACCTCCCACTAGTCAGGCTTAGCAGGAGGCAGCACTATTTACAGGTGGATGCGGGGAATGGAAACAATAAAATGCTAGTAATTACTGTGTTTTTTAAAAAGTGTCTGCCACCCAGATTGCTGCTTTGTGCAGCACCTGGTGAGAACCAATGCTCCAGGATATAACTATTTTGGGTTGTTTTTGATGAAAACATTCCTTCCAGAGCTAGTGTAATTTGCCTACACATAATGCATCTAATCACTTTGAAAGTTGCCTGGCCTAGAACATTCTAGAAAGTGAAAAAGCAGCTCTTTCTCTGGTCACTTGCTTTGGCCCTAAAATATGCTGGTTTGCAAAGGAAAACAATGGTCATTTATGTCATTTCTTCCAGAACATAATTGCCGAGCATGAAATTCGTAATATCTCCTGTGCTGCCCAGGATCCAGAAGACCTCTCTACCTTTGCATATATCACAAAAGATTTGAAGTCCAATCACCACTACTGTCACGTGTTTACTGCCTTTGATGTGGTGAGTAACTACCCTCTTTATACAGACTCAACATTTCCCCCACGGTACCTGGACTTTATGGAAAGTCCAACTTGCAATTAAGGTACAACTTGGCTTGTTTACTAAGTATGAAGGTATTTTGCAGACTCAGCTTTTCTGAACTCTTGCTGTATTTTCACTCTCCTGGTATCTCAACCGTCATTATTCAACAACTGCCGTCACTTTGCAGGCTTAATGAATTCCTTTCTTTCTCCGGTACCAAAATATAGTCAATGTCTTCCAGCCTCCATTTCCTTCGTTGTGTCTATGGGTTTCTCTGGTAGCTATTCCCAAGTACTAGGGTATAATGGTCTCTGTTTGGAAGAAAAACAAATTTTTGTGCCTTGTACAGCATTTGTGGTTTCCTATATTTTAGTAGTAATCAAATTGGGCACCTACAAATAGTAATTGAAAAAAACAAGGTTTGAACCATTTGCTTATTCAGAAATTCATAGTCTTACATTGTTCTTCAGTCTAAACACCAGCCCCTATATTACGAACTTGAACAATGAAAGCAATTTTTTAAAATGATGCCTTTAAGATAACTCCTTTAGGATATCTATATAGAGATAAGGAGAGTTCCAGATAGATATAGCCCCAAGATGACACAAATCTGTTGAGGAAATCTCTAATATAGAACACTGGCCATTCTGCCTTTGAAACTGACAGAGCAGATATGGTTGTAACCATGAAATAATTTGTAACCAAGAGAATTCTGAAATGTCACTTTAATTTGATAATTCTGTTTGATGTGTTGGAAATACACATATTTTAAAAATTACACAAAAATGTCAGTACTCTTGGGCGGCCAGCTCACATTCCTGTATCACAGGTAAGACTGCCTGAAGCAGTAGTTGGTCTTTCTTACTTCTGGCAAACACCCATGGGCTGAGGTTCACCATCCTGCAAAGTGTACACCCTCCTCAGGTGTGCTGGGAAGTCTCAGGCCCAGCACTGTTTGTATCATGCTACCTGTGACTCATCCCTTTCCTTTTTTGAAGATCGTAAACAGGAAAGATATACCCTTATGTGGGTATATCGCTTCTAAATGCTGTTTTCATTGCATGTCAGAGTTCATATTCTGCTACATTTCAGGGTGAATTCCAGCCTTGAGTACTGCAGCATCTCTAAGCAGGTTTTGAAAGAAGGAATATCATTTCCTTCTCTTGAGTAGCCAACATGTTATGTGCATTTAAGCTAAAAGGGACAGCCTGGGGCCATTTGTGCTCATGAGCTTTTGAGCTCTGTGTGTGCGATCCCAGAATACCGAGGTGAGGCATGAGGGGACAGTCCACGTTTTAATTGTATGGTCGACATGTTATGTGCCTGATCTGGCTGGACAACGTGTGGAGAGTTGTTTCCTCTTGATCTTTTCATCCAGATGTTTGATTTCATGAAGACTTTTGCTTAGATTCTGGATTCTGGTATCTACTCCAGGGGATTTTCATCTTATGCCCCAAATCTGCCATTTTAATCCTCTCTGGGTGAGCAGTTAATAGAACCCCCAAAATAGTAACAAAGGCCACCCGCCTCAACCTGGGCCTTTGAGCCATTTTGAGATGCAACCAGCTTTGCTTGCACTGAAAAAAGCCTTGTGGGCATAGATTTTGTATTTTTATGTAGGACAGTTCAATATTCAGTGCTGTCTTGAAGCTTTAAAATTCTCTTGACATGAGTCAGTCCCCTGGGCTGCCCAAATGGTAAGAAAAGAAACAAAAGAGTGACAAATGCACACTCAGTCTCTTAGTTGATCTATATGAGGACATAAACATTTTTAATTGCAAAATTATTGCCACTTTGACTTTACAGACCTGAGAACATGCAATGTTTTCATGAATATCTGTATCATCAAGAAAACATGGTGATACTTGAATGTCTCCAGATGATAGGGAGGTAGATTGGAAATGTGGAGCATTTCCATATAGAAACCCCAGGGTCCAGAAAAGGCCCATGTCTCCTGCATGCTTCATTATTATAATAGGACATTGCCCAGTGTTTAATGAACCCAAGTTCATTTGGCTACAGTAGCCTTTTGGGGAGAGCACCTCTCCATATTTTCCATTTGGGATGATAGAAGATGAACATAAAAAGACTAGAGTGGGGCCTCCCCGGTGGTGCAGCGGGTTGAGTGCAGCACTGTGAAGCTGTCCGCATCCTTTGGGCGCCGGTTTGATTCCTGGCTGGCCAGGGAGATTCCCACATGGCGCAGCAGACCTCTCCTGCCTCACCCGCTGCTCCCCTCAGCAGTGTATTTTATCAGCCTGCCTGTTCTGTTCCCCGCTCTGTCTCTGGTGAATCCTCTCACCCTCCTACACCTCTGGCCTGTACCCCAGCTATTGCATAAAAATAAATAAATCTTTATAAAAAAAAAGACTATAGTGTCCCCACCCCAAAAGCCAATATCTGCCAGCCAGCGATTGCTAGACCAATCCTGTGTTCTAGACTCACCGTGGTGGAGTGATTTCTGCTCACATCTCCAACTTGCTCATCCCAGGACACATCTCACTCTCTGTAGCACAACAAGCTCCCCAGACTCCACCTTCCAGGTAATGACAACTTGGGGGAAGGTTGGTGCAGTGGGACCTACATAGGTAAAAGAGACTCATAACCAGGGTCATTGGAAACTGGTCTATTATCTATTATTCACTCGTGAGTTTGGATTTCTATGTAATAGAATTGAAACAGGAAGACCTCAATGCATTCCTTGTGGGAGCATCAGAGTTATTTTAAAAATCTGGGAAGGATCTCATTCCGTCATTCTAAAACATGAAAGAAGTATTTCTTTTTTGTAATTAACGTTGAAAGCCATGACTGTTGCTAGACCCTTGCTAATTCTCACTTCTTCAGAAAGAACATGTTTCAGTCTTCGGTATTTTTAACCATGCTCATTTTTCTCTTACTTGCAACTCCCGAATTCTGTAACCTTCAGTGAGTGGCATGTGGGGTGCCTGGGCTTAGGAACAGGGAGAGTGGCAAGCTTGATACTGGTGGGCGGTGCTCATAGGAGACAGCTCCTCTTGCCTGCGCTCTCCTGGCTGAATGGGGGCTGTGAGAGGTTCTAAGCTGGAGAAGCAGAAGTGACAAGGGCAGGAAAGCATGGTCAGTGGACAGCGTGACCATTTCATAAGCCTCCACCATCAGTGCCTGCCAGCAAGGTCAGGCCCAGAGGAGGAACACAAGGCCGCCCTTGCTGCCACATCAGCTTCTGATAGTGACTCTGCTACGAGTTTCTTTTTATTCGTAGTAGTAATTTACAAAACTACCTAAATTTGGGGGTTACACCTTCACCTCTCTGTGTGGCTAAGCCCTGGTTTTCTTGTCCATCTAATGAAACTGATATTCCTGAGTCCTTTGCTTTTTATCTTATTTTTCCTAGTTTCATTGAGATACATTTTGACATATAAAGTGGGATCGGTTTTAATAGAGCCCACTTTTTAATCGGTTTTAATAGTGCATAATAGAACGATGTGATAGATATGTGCATGGTGAAATGATCCCATAATAAAGTTAGTTAATATCCATCCCCTCATAGATCTATAAACGTTTTTCCTTGTACTGAGAATGTTAAGATTGACCATCCGAGCAAACTTTCAGATGTGCAATACGAGATACTGTTAACTATAGTTGCCGTGCTGTGAACCACACCCCAGGATTTACTAACTTATAACTGGATGTCTGTACCTTTGGACCACCTTTGCCCACCTTGTCCTGTCTCAAACCCTGAGCTGATGTCACAGCGTGGTTTAAGGGTCCTGACTTGTGTTGCAGAGGCTCTCCCTGCAAAAGAACTTTGTTGCTGTTGATCTTCATTGACCTCTGACAACTAAATTAATATTTTTTTAAATTTTATTTATTTTATACATACAAGAACTGGGGTACAGGCCAGAGGTGTGGGAGGGTGAGAGGATTCATCTGAGACAGAGTGGGGAGCAGAACAGGTAGAATGACTGAAATACACTACTGAGAGGAGCAGCAGGCGAGACAGGAGAGGTCTGCTGCGCCATGTGGGTAGCTCCCTGGCTGGGGTTCGAACTCATGCTGCAGAGGCTGCACACAGCTTCACAGTGCTGTGCTTAACCGCCTGTGCCACCAGGGAGGCCCTAAATTAATATCATATGTGTAATTCAGTGGTCTCAGGCTGGTTCTCTTTTTATTCCATCTGAAAAGAGTCCACAACTTATTTGGCTATAAAAACCGGAGGGGGTGGTGGGAAGGCAATAGGAAAAAATGTGAAAGTTTATGGAGTCCTTAAGAGAGGATCTTAACGCTTCCCCTGGGTCCCACTTCCCAAGCAGCAACCTGCATGCGCAGGAGAAGCTGGGCTTGGCAGGGGCAGCAGCTGAAATGCATCAGTTGCCTTCAGTGGAGGATCCTGCTCCTGAGAACAAGATGGACTAGAAAGCAGCACTCCCAGCCCTGTAGCCCTTCTACACTAGTACCTGCCCACCTCCCACCAAAAAAAAAAGGATAATACTGCTGGTTGCATTTGTACTTACCTCCTCTCTGTTGACATAAATGGTTGAGAATTAGCCAAGCCATAAAGGCAGAGGCGGTGGATATTCAGAGAATGGAAGTTACTCTCCCAGTGCTATTTTTGGGGGGTGGGGAGAATGGATTATCAGAGTTATCTGTGCCTTAATGGATTCCGCTTTTTGGGAAGTCAGAAAGTAAGCATGCTGAAACGCTTTTCACAGACTGTTTCCCAGCATTCGCACCTGCATTTATTTTCGTCCCCTCCCAAGTAGCTAAAAAATCAAATGTCAAGTCTAGGGGTGTGACCTTTCAAATCGGCCTGGTTTTGAATCCCAGGTCAGCATTTCTTGGCTTCATCCTTTGAACAAGAATGCCACGCATCTTCATTTTGCTTTTCTGTAAAACAGAGTTCACAAGAATAGCAGCACCTACAGATAGTGTGCGGGTGAGATGAGGGCGCACAGGTCTCCAGCACGCAGCCTCGGTCCATCTACTGCTGAGCAGGGAGGGTAGTGGTCACGGCGTTGGCCGTGTTCCCTCTTGTTGTCAGAACCTGTGAGAGGGATTGCGGCTTATGACCTGTGTTTGCTGCAGCAGCCTTCTGCACCTGAGGGAAGAAGTCAGATCTGCATAAAGTAAGTTTATTGGGGTCCACCACGACTCAGGTTCCTGCTCTCTGGGACCTCATAGTTCAGCAGAAGTAGGGACTTAAACAGAGTCACAATAAAATCATATCCGTGCGGCCTTGGAGTAGCTCCAGCACCCAGCAGGGCCAGGTCTCCCGGAAGAGGGGTGCTCGGGCTGGAAGCGGAGTGTTTAGTTTGTGTGCACATGTGGTAGGTTGGAGGCCTGACAGCTCATTAATTCACTTCAGAAGAAAGAGCTCAGGGTGTTCTGTAAGCATCTGCATTAAGCAAAGAAAAAGTCGTTTATAGTAACTGTTTCCTAAGCCAAGGAAATGGACTTGTTTCACGTGAGAAAGATTTTTCAGCCACAGGGGTTAAAATAAAAAGGGTTTGAACTGGGGAAGGGCCCCTTTTCGGAGGCACTTAGTGGAGTTAGTGAAGGGTTTGCAAGAGTCCACTGGGGACTTTTGCTTTTGGAGTGGGGAGAGGCTGGAACCCAGCAGATCTCTCTGCTGCACACCTTTCCCCAATTCCTGCCAAGTGACGGGATTAAGATGAGTCTGTTTTCAGTCTTCTGGTAGGCAAGACCCCCCACCGGGTGGGTGTGAGAAGCTACTCCCGGGGTCCTCTGTAAGCCATGGTTTCATGAGGACAGACCATGGAGTGCCAGGGCAAGATCCCCATAGACAACCTGGAATTTTTTTTTTTAAAGATTAGGATTTTTTTTTAAGATTTATTTATTCATGCATACAAGAACTGGGGTACAGGCCAGATGTGCAGGAGGGTGAGAGGATTCACCAGAGACAGAGCGAGGAACAGAACAGGCAGACTGACGAAATACAGAAGAGGGGAGCTCTGAGGGGAGCAGCCGGGGTGGCAGGAGAGGTCAGCCACGCCACATGGGATTCTCGCCTGCCGGCCACAATCGAACCCACACTGCAGAGGCTGCGGACAGCTTCACAGCGCGGCGCTCAACAACTGCGCCACCAGGAGAGGCCCTGGAATTTTTTTTTTTTTTTTTTAAGCCAGCCAGGGCTTAGCAAGCAGGGCCCAGCCTCCTGCCTCAGTCTCTCATTGAGCTGATGTGCAGTCATGGACGTGGGGTGAGGCTGTCAAGCCTGCCTAATGATGGTAGAATGTGCTGCCACCTTTAAAAATCCACTTTTGAAAACTTTCATGGCCTGCAGAAAGCATTCGTGATTTAATGTGGCCCTAAAAAAGAAAACTTATAAAACCACACATAAAGTTTGATTCTGATTTACTTTGTAAATTCTCATATAAATAGTCATATAGCCTATAAAAGGTTTGTATATAAACACATTAAAAAGAAAATACACCAAAATGGAACAGTGGCTATAATCCAGCAGTGGCATTTCACAGACACTATTTTCTTATGTCTGTATTTTCAAAATTATATGCATGTACCCCTAGTGTACTTAGGCAAACAGATTAAGTTCCTGATTCTTTTAGCGAGCTGAAACTAGCCCTAAAGACGCTCTCTGTATTCTGACCTGCTGGATCAGGCAGACATCTTTAGCAGCATACCTGCATATTTATTTCTAAATTCTGAAGACCTGTAATTGGGCAGTATTCATTTCTTTAAATATAATCTATCAAGATTAATTTCTGCCTGGTACTTGAAAGAACTAACTATAGGTAGAGCTAAAGAGATGTCAATGAATTCTGTGAATATGCCCAGAATATTCTCAGTTATTTTTGCCTCAAGACGTGGGTGAAGCAAGTTGTAGACGAAGCTTACCCCAGGTCTTAAAAAACTAAAGTACAAGCAAAATACCACCAAAAGAGAAATGTGGCTCCTTTCTGGAGACCCCTTTGAGGACCTAGATCAAAGTATTTTCCTTTGTCCTTTGGGCCCCAGTGCCATTGCCTGCCTTTGTTTTCCATTCATTAATCTAAATCTGCCTCTGGAAGAGAAGGCGGAAGGAAAGAATTGCCCTGGCAATCCATGCTCACCCTTATCTTACCTTTAAGGTGCAAGTCGTCTTATTTTATCAATCAGTCCTTTCATTTTTTTTTTCAATTCATCCAACATATATTCATTGACCATCTAACATAACCTAAGCACTAAGGATAAAAGTCAAATGTGACTAGAGCCCTCAAGGAGCTCAGTCAGCTGAGAGAGCTGGACTTAAAAAGAGAAAGACCAGATGAGCGCCATGTAGTAAACAGAGCTGTGGGGCCTCCCCTGGTGGCTCAGGCGGTTGAGTGCAGCACTGCAATGTTTCCCACAGCTTCTGTAGCACTGGCTCGATCCCAGACAGCCAGCAAGGGTCCTACAGGGTGCGGCAGACCTCTCCTGTCTCTCCCGCTGCTCCCCTCAGCAGCGTATTTCGTCAGTCTGCCTGTTCTGTTCCCCGCTCTGTTTCCGGTGAATCCTCTCACCCTCCCGCAATCTGGCCTGTACCCCAGTTCTTGTATAAATAAATACATCTTTAATAAATAAATAAATAAATAAATAAACAGAGCTGTGTCGGGAGCTGTGGGACTTAGCCTGGGGGCCAGGAAAGGCAATTCAGAGCAGGTGCCTGAGGTGTGCCCTCAAAGCTGAGTCTTAACTCACCACGCAAAGGTGGGTGATAGGGAAGGTATGTGCCAAAAACAAAAGCCTTTTTATAAAAGACAAAATGGCCTTTTAGAATATCTTTTGGGGGTGATTATTGGCATAAGAACATCCTCAGAGGTGAACCATTCCCTTTGCACTTGCTCCTCTGAACCCTGGCTGGTGGGTATCCAGCCCTTTGGGTAACAGGTTGCTACTTAAAATAGCACCAACCGGCTCTGCATACATTTCTAGTTGGCTGCGTCAAAGACAGCACATCCCATCAGAGAAGCCTGGAGCGGTCAGGGTGGAAAGGGACAGAAAGGCCACCTGCACCTGGACCAGGCCCTCTTCTCTGTGACTATTTTGGTGCCCTCTTTGTGGTGGTGTTACAGAGCAACCCCGCTCTAAAATGGGTTGCCTGTCAGTCCTCACCCACGCGCTTAAAAGGGATTTACACTGCAGGCACACACAAAAGGTTAACAAAAGGTTTATTTACAAGGAAAGGGGAATGAGGAAATGTACAACTCAGGGAGAAAGGAGGGAGATAAAGTTTTAAATATGTCCTACCCGGTCCCTGACCTGGAATCCCAGGTGACCCACGAAGACCAAACCTGCCTGGCCAAGAGCATGAGCCAAGTGTCCGAGACCCCACTCACGTGGCTGGTTATAAACACAAGCAAAGAAAATGGCTGCTTAACTCTGCCCTTAGGTCCTTACAACCTCCCTTTGGGGATCCTGGGATTTGTAGTTCCCAATGTCTTGATAGAGTGGGGTGGCATCCACAAAGCCTGTATGGAGTTTACTCAGGACATCCTTTCCCCCTAACAGTGTGACTTCTGCCCACACTGGGAAGTGCCTCCACCAACCCCAGAGACCAGGCTAGTCAGGTCTGTTTTTTTAACGCTATGGAACCGACACATTGGTACTTTATTTCTTTTTTTTTTTTTTTTTAGATTTATTTATTTATGCATAGAAGAACTGGGGTACAGGTCAGAGGTGTGGGGGGGGGTGAGAGGATTCACCAGAGACCTAGTGGGGAGCAGAACAGGCAGATGTACTGAAGTACACTGCTGAGGGGAGCAGCGGGTGAGTCAGGAGAGGTCTGCTGCGCCATGTGGGAAGCTCCCTGGCTGGGGATTGAACTTGCGCTGTAGCAGCTGCAGACAGCTTTGTAGGTTGCGTCTTAACCCCTTGTACCACCAGGGAAGCCCTGTTCCTTGATTTCTAATGCAAAGGGCTGCTAGACAGAGTCAGGTCAGAGTGGTCCACCCGTGAACAGCAGCCTCCAGCCTGCACCAAGGGGCCCTCATCCCCGGTGGCATCCTCTCCCATCTCAGCTCACCTCCTTGTTTATCATTTGCACCAGATAGTGGAGGCTTGGGTTGGACGTATCTCGTCCGCCATTTTGACAGTGATGGGTTAAATTTAATCTCAAGTAAATGTTTACATGAACAAATGGACACTATACCTGCTTCCTACAGGACTAGGTGTGATAAACCTGAAAATGCAGAGACACACAGCTCTGAATGAGGGCAAGTGCAGACTAATAGGACACTCAACACCAAGGGAAAGCTTCCTCAACCTGAAGAGCACAGAGTTCTCTATAGTTGCTAGAGCAGAGCCAGAAATGTGACTTGGCGCCCCCTTGGAGTTCAGGGCAAAAAGGGACACACATTCATTGCATGCTTCGTGTTTCTTTGTAAGTAGAGTATCATCCATCCTCTCCAAAATAAAACACAGGTCTGAAAGAACTTTAGTCCGTGGTCCCCATGGGCTGGTGTGACCGCATGCTCGCCAGTGTGCTCACACAGTGCGTCTTCAAAATGCATTTGGCTCCTTAGCAGTTCCCTCAGCTGTGGAGGGGAACACGGGCTGACTCGAGAAAGCAATAATGCAGGATAGCCAGTGGTGCAAAACACTGGCTCATCTGAAGTCAGATCTGGGTTTGAATCCTGATTCTGCCTCTTAACTACCTGTGTGAACTTGACCAGGTTAATCCATCTCCCTGGTCCTGACTTCTCACCGGTAAAACGGAGATGAGAACTCCTGCTGGCAGGGTGGTGCTGAGGGCTCAATAACGCAGTTTGGGCGCTTAGCTGTGGTCCTGGGACCAGGAGCAAGGCCTTGTGGGAATTGCTGCTTTTGCTGTGTTACCACTATGAGAACATGGAATGGGGTTCAAGTGCACAGGTGGACTGAGTTGGTGTAGCAATGGCGCCCAGCACGGCAGCGAGCGTGGATTGACCGCATGTCTACAAGTTAGTGCTCACACACCTCAGTTTTAGCTGGTCTTGATAGAAACTAGACGGTTGGAACTTCAACATTTTGCTCAGTACTTGGAGTAGTGGATTGAGGTTCCAGGTTGAAGGAAGAGCAGGGTATTCTAAAATGCAAGTAAGCAGATAGATACAGAATTCACATCCGGGGAAGCTGAAGAGCCTAAAAAACCTATGGCCAAGTGGATGGCCAGCCAGGATCCCTGGAGCTGAGCCTAGATCCTACAGACAGGACCTACATTTTTCCTGGAAAATAGGACCCAACCCTGTCTGCCAAAGAAGGAAGAGACACTCAGAACCCTAAAGAGATGGATACAGAGTAAATAAAATCATTTGAAACTAGAAGATTTTCTCTAGTTTTTAATTATTGTCAAGATGGAAAGGTCCAGTACTTTTTATGATTATAAAAAGTATTCATCTTTGCCCAAATAAAGGAGAGAGGGAAAAAAAATCCACCGTCTCAACACTCAGTGGTAACCGTAGTCACATATTCATATGCCTGTTCTCTAGGCACATAGATACCATCTCTGTATGGACAAATTTCTTTACGTACAGTCTTTAAACCAGTTTTTTAAATGACACAGTTTTCATTTTGAGTGGCTGCCTAATGTTCCTGTGCCTGGACCTATGGAGTATGCTTAATCAACTCCCTAGTAATGCAATTTTAAATACTGCAATGAATTTTCCTGCACATGTGCCCATGAACCCTTGAACCGAGCAGCTTTTCAAACCAGGAGTTTCCAACATGGAAAAATCCTAGTGATGTGTCAGTTAATATTAGCAAATTACCTGGGTGGCCAGAACTTTCCTAGGGGGAAGAGTACTCACTTTTTCTCACAGCAATGCAGATGCAGTTTGCTCACAGCAAACTGATGAATGTGCTGAGTACAGCCTCAGTGATTAGGCTGCAGGACAATGGGGGACCTTTGTCTTTCCATGAGCCTCCCCTCCCCCACAGCACGCAATGAGGAGCAACGCTCACTCCTTATAGGCCAGGCACCAGCAACTCAGCCCCTGACACGTGGAAGCGCAGTAAATATCCATGGTGATGTTCACCCGCAGTCCTGCTGCCTTAAAGAGCCCACAGCAAAGAAGAGCTTGCCTGAGCATGGCTCCAGTTTGCCTAAGAAAAACAAGTTTGCATCCCGGATTATAATTAGGATCTATCCTTAAACAATGATGGCATCTTGGAGTCCTGTAGTGTAGCAGTTTTTAATGCACAGATCAAAATCCAGGAGCAGAGGGAGGGCTCCAAAGATTGTGGTGTTTGTATTTCCTGGACTGCTGTCCCCGTTGAGTTGGGATTCCCCGCCCCCATCTTTAAGAGGATGTGTTACTTCCTACCCCCACACCGTGGAAGGGGCAGGCCACCGGTTAAGAATCCCTGTGTTGATTCATGTCAAATCATCAAGGGTACCCTTTGCCTGGAGGCTGCCCCTCCACCGATCCTGGCAGGGCAGGCAAATGGCAAGGTCTCAGGGTGCCCTCGCCCCAGCCAGGATGCATCAATTAGGATGCAGGACCTTTTGCATTTTAATGTTTTTAAGTTTTGTGGTTTGTTTCTTTTTTAATAAAAACAGAAGCCTTTTATTTTATCTTCAGTCTAGTTCAAAGGTGTGATGCACAGCTGATCCAAACCCTTGGATTCAGACCCTAGCTCAGCCAGGTGCTGGCTTCAGGAGCAAGTCGGGTCACCTTGCTGGGCCTGACCATCTCACATGGTGAAACGGGAGCAATGCTAGCGCGTCGACACAGGGTGGTGGTTAAGAGTCAATGAGATGGCCCGTTAGAGCGGGAGGCACGGTGCATGGCAGACAGTAACTAACAAATAGCAGCGTTGTGGTCATCAGGTCAAGTATTATTTTGAGTGATTCACAAATTCTCAAATCCACTAAGGTGGGTGCTGCAGGTGTTATTCCCATTTTGAATATAAGCAAAGTGAGGCTCAGAGCCCTTGCTTCCCAGTCATCACCCCACCACACCCACCCTCTGAACGCACACACACACAGGTGCACTCAAGGCTGTGGCTTGTGGGCTCGCATCTTCTTTGGTGGTCTAGTAAAGTAGAAAATACTCAAGGCCAGTTGTCCTAAGTGTGACCCCAGGGAAGAGACTCACACTGCCAAAGTCAAGGAAGGTATTTTCCAATAAGTAGGAGAGGCAGAAGGAGCCAAGGTCGCAGGAGGACCAGATTACAGCTTCGAGAGAGTTAAGGCAGTGAATAAGGCTGATGAGTTTGCATTTATGGCCCAAGGGAGGTAGTAACTGAAAATGAGAACGGTTGTACCAGCCAGCTCTGTGGTTTGGGCTGGCAGAGGGAAGGGTCACATCAGTGCTCACGGTGTGACGTTGTACCCAGGAGGGGTCACGGGCATCAGCCTCAGCCGCAGCCTGGCTTCAGGATGGGCTGCGCCCTGTTCACCCAGTGCTGATGCCAATGCCCAGCTGGCTCCCCTTTCTGCGGGCAAGTGGGGGCAGCCAAGCCTCTTCAGCCTCACACACTGTTCCAGCTACCTGTCTTTGCTTAACAAATCACCCCAAAACATAGTGGCATAAAAAAGCATCTATTATTTTATTATTAAATGAGTCAGGAGTTGAGGTGGAGCTTGGCAGTTCTCTGCTCTGCTCCACCATCTCTGGGACTGCCACTGGGGTGACTCAGCTGGCTGGACTGCTGGGCCAGAGTCATCTGTCTGGGCCTTGGGTCCTCTCTATGTGGTGTCTCCTGGAGCCTCAAGGCACGGGGTGACTTCCTCACTCGAGCCTGGACCCCTGGGCCAGCATGGCAGCAGCTGCTGCTTCTCACCAGGCAACCTCCCTGTAGCCCACAGTGGTGGATCGCGGGTGCTCAGACTCGAGTGGTTTCCCTGGGAGCAAGGGCCCAGCCTGAGCAGCAAGACTCCTCACCAGTGTGTCCCCTCTGCCACCTCCTACTAACGGGGAGCCAGTAAACACCCTTCCATATTCAAGAAGGTAGAACAGACTTGCCCTCCCAACAGGGGAAGCACCTGGCTGCACATGGAGGAAAAGTATTGGCGGTGACCTCTTAGAGATGAGCTCCCCAGGGTGGGTGTGGTTTAGAACATAGATTTTAAGTCGTAAAAGTTGCTTCTTATCATAGCTCTGTAGCTTCCTGGCTGTGTGATGCCGGGCAAGTTACTTAACCTCTCTGAGCCTCAGTGTCCTCATCTATAAAAGAGCATGGTGATATAGTAGTACTGCAGATGATCGTGATAAGATTCAAATGAAATCTACCGAGAGCTTAGCACAGTGCCTAACCCCTCAAGGGTAGCAGTGCTACCTATAGTGACTAATAGTGTCCAGCTTGTGTGTGAATATGCGTTCGTGCGTCCGTTCATTCGTTCTGCCATCACCTGCTGGTGCCTGCAGTGTCCCAGGCATGGTATCAGGCTCTGACCTCCCCACAGTTGCAGGAATAATATATTGCAAGCAGAGACGGGTTGGGCTTCCAGGCTTTTTGAGCAGCATCCCTGGCCCCTCGGGTGCCAGCCATTCTTGGGGCCACAAGCCTGACTCAAAGGGGAAGCAAGGGCTTGTCACCCCAGCCTCTCTGACATTGCAGTATTATTTTTTGGCTTCATCCCCATTGGGTCTCATACTGTCATGATAACTCTCCTTCTGCTTTAAACAGTGGGGGCGCTCCTAAGGGGAGGCAGGATAAGCAAACCCTCCTTCCCTATTGAATGCATGTCTTCAGGTCCCTCTGCAGGCGTCTGTCCCCCCCAAGGTCCCTGGTGTGTCATAACAGCACTTCTCGTGCACACGGCTCGGCAGCAACAAGCTGCTCCTTGGAGACACAGTCCCGGTGCCATAGGCCCTCCCTGACATGCAGCATCAGTAACTCAGACAAAAGTGTAATGTTCAAGTCTTCACTATACCCCTTCATGCTAAAGGAAAGCAGAAGCCAGGAGACCACAGTCCTGGTCTTCGGCCAGAAGCCATAGTTCCACAGCATGTTAGTCGAGAAGTTTGTTCATACCAGAAACTAATTAAAAATGAAGGGCAGCATTCTAACCCCTGCCTTTCAGAAGCGCCAGGCTTCCCATAATAGTCATGTGAAAAATCTCACTTGCTCAAATGAGCAGCTTTGACTTTCACTTGAAGACACCGGAGCTGTCAGTGAGTCTCACTTTCAAGAGCGTTTTCTTTCTTTTTTTTTTTTAAGATTTATTTATTTATACAAGCACCGGGGTACAACCAGAGGCACGGGATGGTGAGAGAATTCACCAGAGACAGAGCAGGGAGCAGAACAGGCAGAAGGACCGAAAGTACACTGCTGAGGGGAGCAGCGGGCGAGCCAGGAGAGGTCTGCCGTGCCATGTGGGTATCTCCCTGGCCAGCCAGGAATCGAACTGGCACTGCAGAGGCTGCGGACAGCTTCACAGCACTGCGCTCAACCTGCTGTGCCACCGGGGAGGCCCAGGAGCGTTTTCTAAATTAATAATAAAGGAAGTGACACCCAGCTCGACAAGCTGCAGGCTATGGGACCCTGAGGCTGACACCTTCCCTGGTCCAGGGAACATCTGCTCCCAGTCCAGGACAGACAGGCATCCTCCGTCTCCACAGCAGCGGTGAGCAAGGCCGAGAGTTGAGGCTCCAGGTGGAGACCACTGAAGTTGGAAGCCCCAGGCTGCCCGCCGAGGGGTCCCTGCACCAGAAGGCAGAGCTGACAGTGCTGGGGGTGGCACGTGTAGGTGGCCACAGGGCTCAGCCCCCTCGTTCAGGGATGGCCAGAGCTGTCTGCCAGCCCTCCTCCACTGTCATTTGCCGTGCATTACTAATTTACTAGTCTGACTCATCCTCGGAGGCAAACACGGGCTCAGCGTTCACTGTGGGAGACGCTCGGGGTTCAGCGCCTCCAGCGAGCACACGTCTGTCTTGTGGGACCGTGGCTGCTTAACGGGGAGCTCAGAGGAGACAAACGCCTCTGTCCACCCAGCTCTCCAGCTCAGAAGCATTTTCCCCACTTGGTTTAAGACCATGAGCACTTGGCATTGACCTGAAGTCTGGGCTCTTCCCTGCGGCCGCTGAAGGCCATCCCCGTGGAGTGGGAACGCCCTCCAGCCGAGCTCCCTGGAATCCTGGCAATTGAACTGCTCCATGTGCTTGCGGCTGGGGGAGACAGGGGGAGGGACAGCAGGGGAGATCGGGCCACGAGGGAGAGGACCCAGCTTGAGAATCAGCAAAATGTACTTCTGTGGGTTTGAAAAGCCAGGACCAGACATTCTAGAGCCAGTCCTCAGAATGAAAACTCGGGGCTGACCCTGCCTGCGCTCAGCCAGTGGGGTGACGTTAAGCTCCCCGACGGATAGGCGTCCGCTTCTTGGAGACACCCTGTCCTCCGGGGTGTGGCGGAGATCCTGCCGCCTTTCTGGGGCCAGATAATGTCGGGTTTCCTCAGTGGCAGGAGACAGGGCGGAGCTGTGCTTGGGGCAGAAGGCAGAGATCAGAGCTACGTGTCAGGAGAAGCGAGGAGAAGGAAGTGAGAGGTCGTCTTGAGGGGATGGATTGAAGGTCTGGAGAAAGGCCCCCTCTCGGGGGGCTGCCGGGCCTGGCCTGCCAGCCTGCCAGAACCCCCCGCGTCTTGCTGCTGATTTGATGATAAAATATGGAGTGGACCCACAGGGCGCTCAGACGCCTCAAGAACTAGCTGGATAATTGGCTCTGTTTGCACGCTCGCTGCTGCCACTGCGAGATGCCACACCAGCATGACTAATGCGCTCCCCTCCACCTAAATTAGATTTTGATTGTGTTTCAGAGATGTTCACTGAATCACAGATGTTGGAGGTAAAAAGCCCCCAACTTCTCAGAACACCTCCCGTGGAGCGTGTGGGATCAGCCTCACAGCCACGCTGGGGCGCGCCCGGAGCTCAGCCGCAGGCCCCGAGTAACCCTTCTCCTCCCAAGGCCTGGGGAGCCACCCAGACGCCCAGGAGGGGGGCTCTGAAAGGAGTGGGCTCCAGAGGGGTGGGGGTGGGCCCAGCTCGCAGTGGGAGAAGCAGGGAGCCGACTCCTTGGTGTGGCTGTCGGGGCAAGCGCCGCCTCCGTGACCGGCGCCTCCCGCAGACCTGAGCTTGGGCCTGCGCGCCCCGTTCCCGCAGACTTGCCCTGACTCAGCGCCACGCCACGTCGGGCGGAGCAGCTCCAGGTCCTCGACAGCTCCCTGCCCGCGGCCTCGGCCCCGGGCTCGCTCCGACCTGCAGTGTCCCTGTTGTCCATGTGGTCTCGTTTCTCTTGCAGAACTTAGCCTACGAGATCATCCTGACGCTGGGCCAGGCATTTGAAGTCGCGTACCAGCTGGCGCTGCAAGCCAGGAAAGGGGGGCATTCCTCCACGCTGCCGGAAAGCTTCGAAAACAAACCCTCCAAACCCATCCCCAAGCCCCGCGTTAGCATTCGCAAGTCCGTGGTAAGTAGCAAAGACGCGGTGGCTCTGAAAACCTTGAAGAGGAGGGCGAGGGGGCTGCTCTGGGGGGCCCTGGCGTGGTGTGGGGGCCTTTGGGGAACCCTTTTGTCCTCGCCCTGGGCCTCCGCGGGTCTGCGTCCGTCACCAGCTCAGCCCAGTTCCTGCAGCCTTGAGGCAACATCTGCCTGGACCTGGGGGCTCCTGTGAAAACCCCACTTTCTGTCACCCGCGGTCACCCGCTGGAGAACACTGGGCGCTGCCTCTGTTCCTTGGTGAACCTTCCCTGAAGGTCCAGGCGAGCCTGGCGCGGTGTCCCCTGAGGCTTCAGCTCCTACTCCCCACCCCCGGGCACAGAGCCTCCTGCAAACGCCTGGCGTGCAGTGAGGCTGGCAGAGGCTCACCGTGCAGGCCGTCCAGGCACCCAGCTCGAGGAAGCTGGACACGCCCAGGGTGGGCATCAAGACATGCCCCGGAGGCCGAGGGCCAGTGTCCTGGGCAGACCCTGGCTGGCACCTGGCCCTGCTCCCTGGCTCCCCTGAGCCCAGGCTCCCTACAGAGCGGCGTCTGCTCAGAAGGCACAGCCCCCCTCCCTGTCACCCGCCTTCCACCAGCAATTCCTCACCACCCCCCCCAACATGCTCTGCACATCCTGGTCGAGCAGACTCCCCTGACTTCAAAGGGGCGTCCTCTGGTAGCAGCAGTGCCCGAGCTGGAAGGTGCCCAGCAGCCTCTCCTCTGGGCTTGGCTCCAGCTGCTGTCTGGTATCCTGGAAACCCTGAGGCGGGGGGCAGGCAGGCATCCCCCAGGAGCTTTGCTCTCGTGCCCACACGTCCTTCCATCTGTAACTCTCTCCTCCTTCCCACTGACCCCTGTCCCCAGTTTCCGGGGTGGGGGGGTGCTGTGGGAATTTTTCATGTTTACAGAGAGACACCTCTCTTTGTGACCATGTGGCTTCTTGTTGACAATCTTTTTGGCCCTGACTCCTGTCACCATTCATGGCAACTCCAGCATCCATGGGGTCCTCCCCTCTAGCATCTGGCCTCTCTGTTCCTTGACAGCCCACTTCTGGGGTCCCCCGCATAGTCATTCATTGACTCCCCTCATCGCTGATCATCACCTGCAACTGCCCCTCCTCTGAAAATCCTTCCTTCCGACACCACACTCTGGCCCCTGGTCCTCCCTCAGCACCTACCCAGAATCCAGACTCCCCCGGCCCCCAGAAATCCAGACTCATGTTCAATTTCCACTTTGATATTTAACAGAAAGCGGATACCTAGTATGTCCAGAGCAGAATTCTCGGATTTCCCCTCAGAGCTGCTTCTTGCTCCATCTTTCCCAGTCATCAGGCAACACACCCTTCCCCCATGCTGTTCCAGCCCCAGATCTAGAAGCCATCCCTGACCCCCGCCTTCCCCTCACCTCCTTTTTTCCAACGTAAGCAGATCCCTAAAACGTAACCTCACACCCAGCCACGCTGCCCCACGTCCCCTCCACGTCTCTCCTCCCAGCGCCCGCCATGGCGCACCCCCCTCCCCCAGCAGACCCGGGCCTTCCCGCGCAAGAGGGAGCTCTTCTGTGACAAAGACCCGATCCCAGCACCGCTGCCCCCCAGGACCCCAAAACCTAACTTCCCAGCACACTCCTCTCTGACACCCCCACCTGAGCCTTCACCTGGAAAACTCTCCCCCTAATTTCCGCTGACTCCATCTCTTCATCAGGTCTCAGCTACACAAAGAGGCTCTTCCTGACCACCCAAACCAAGGTAGACACCTAGTCACGCTCAAGCGTATCACCTGCTTTTAATTCTGTGTAGCATTTGTTTCTTGTCTGTCTGCCCCCCACGGAAATGTAAGTGAAATGTGCAGGAGTTTCCAGAATGTCTCCGGGACACTCTCTCAGCCTGTTGTCCTGCTCGCGTGCAGGCTGGATGCCTCTGTCCACGGCAGGAGCCTCCAGCTGACGTTACTCTGTCCCCATAGATTCCTTCCAGAAGAGCACAAAGGGTCGGGTGCATACGGGCTCGTAGAATAGTCATCTAGAATCCTTCCCTGAGAAGTAGGAACTTGCACAGTGAATCACACGGGTGTTCTGAAGACACCTTGCTATCCCGTCCCCCCTCAACGGGGGCCCCATTCCATGTCCCTCGGCACCTGTGGTTTTGTTGCGAGAGAATCCGTGATCCCTAAGGATGTGTGAAGTCTCCCCACAGCCTGGTGGAGACACAGATCACGCTGGAAGGTAGCTGGTGGGCATGGATCCCCCAATCTGCAGAAAGCTCCAAACTCACAGTGCAGGAGGAACAGGAGAGGCCTTCCTGAGCAGAGCAGGTGCAGGCCCAGGGCAGACAGAAACACAAACGGGAGGGCAGCAGTGGGGTGTGGGCTCCTGAGTACTCACGGTCCAAGCCCAGAAAGGCCAGTCTGACTCGGGGTGCACAGGGGTGACGGCACTCCAGCCCCGCTCAGGTTGGGTCAAAGCTCCACCTGACCCAGCCCTGCCCACCTCTTCACCCCGTTACCCCAGGGACTTTGCACCTGCTGCTCCCCCCTCCCCCACCTCCACCAGGTGAACTCTTGCTTGTCGTCCAGCTCTTCATTTAGGCCTTATCTCACTCATTCTTTAAATAATATGCATTCTATCGGTTTTCTTGTGTGCCTGCAATTTACTGGGCTGCCGGGAGCTTTTCTGAGATTGGGGAAAAACAGGGAACAAAGCAGACCAAATCCCACCTTTGTGAGCACACATTGTAATGGAGCATGAACAGATAAATACGGTATGTGTGTGGCATGCATATTATGAAGAACAGAGCGGATGAGGAGAACAGAGACGTTGGGGTGCTATTTTATATGCGGTTAACAGGTTTAAGCCACAACCTGAGTGACACTACAGTGCAGAGCCTGCGGGTGTCTGGAGGACATTCCAGCAGAACAGATAACAGGCCCCAGGGCCCAGGCGTGGACTCGGTCCAGGCAGCGGCCAGGAGGCCCATATGGCTGGAGCAGAAAGACAGGCAGGGCCATGGTAGGTCACCATGAGGACCTTGACTTTTATTCTGACTGTGATAGAAACCACTGGAGGTTTGTGAACCAGGGAGTGACATGAGCTGGTCCACCTCCTCCAGGAAGCCTCCCTGGCTTCCTGACATGGAGCTGATGGCTTTCGTGTGTGCCCACCGACTGCCCTCTCTTCCCCTCATAGCTCACTTCTCAGTATTGAAATCTGTTTCTATGTCTGCTCCCCATCTGTGTGCCCTTGAGGACAAAGGCCGTGTCTCTTTCGCTGTCCCCCCCCTCCAGTGCCTTGCACACAGTCCTTATGCAATAAATGTGTGTCCAGAGACCAACAAGGACTCTCATACACCAGCCTCCTGGAAGTCCTGCCGAGGCACGGGGTTGGGTCCGGGCAGCGTCAGGGCGTCAGGATGCATGCCTGCCCCCCTGCACAGGTGCCGTATGACAGGCGTCAGCCTTTCTGTTTTAAAGCAGATCGACCCATCTGAGCAAAAGACTTTGGCCAATCTGCCATGGATTGTAGAGCCGGGACAAGAAACCAAGAGGGGAATTAATACCAAGTATGAAACCACAATTTTCTGATCCTCACCCGCCCTCCCGTCGTCGTGGTGCCTTGCACGCCGAGCAGCCAGGAGCAGGCTTTCCTTCGCCTTTCGTTTCCACCCAGCCCAGGAGGAAGACTGCTCTGTTTGTGTGGCCTTGTCACGGGCGAGAGGCCACTGGCCCTTCCTGGGAAGTTCTTTCTGCACCAGTGGCAGGAAGCGCCACCGAGACTTTCCAGTCCTTACCCCTGACAGGCACGAGTTGAGATTTCTTGCTGATTCCCCTCCCTGCTACCACCCAAGGTATTTCTAAGGACTCTGACCCAACACTTGCTCTGCTGTATTTGGGGATAATACCTTTTGAAACAAAAGTACAGGGGATCTCTAATACTGCCTAAAAGTATAAAATTCTTGGGTTTATTTTTCACTGTCAGCAGTTTTAAAGGTAGAATCGGAACAGAACTACCGCCATACCGCCTCTGTAGACCCATTCTATCCCCGAGTTCCATCCACTGCAAAAGGACAAAACCACCCTCATGATTGCCAGGAAATTTCACAGTAGGATTTCCCAATTTCTATATTTGTGGATTTTATATGTAATCGACTGTCAGATAAACAAAACCTTTACATCGATGGATTGATTCACAATTTAAGAATGATTTCAAACAGAGAAATTTATTATGCACAGAAAAATGTGTCTTGTATTAAATATTTTTATTAAAAGAAGGTTTCATTCATGCATTGATAAGAGAAGTAGGTTCGTTGTGAGGGATGTTTCTGATTGATTTCAAATAACTAAATTTCTACTTCCAAGAGGGCTGGCTCGGGTGTTGCAAAGCCCCGAGCATGCTCAGCAGAGCTGACCTGGGGAAGCCGACTGGCTTCAAACCGAAAGTGCTGACACAGTCATAAGCCTGCAAAGATTGTTTTTTTTTTAATCTTCACAGTGTTTTAAAGGACATGTTAAAAAAAAAAAAAAACAACTAGGGCTTCTGCTGTCAAGATTTCTGTCATGGAAACCTTGTTTGAGAAAGATGTTAATAAAATTCTATTGCAAAAATTTTTTTTCTAGAAAAAAGAAATACAAAAAAAAGAAATTCCAAAGTAATAAAACTCTTTTCTTGAAACAAAATAAATAAATAAATAAATGTTTGCTTACTATTTGATTAAATAAAATTTACTTACATTTCTTTAAGGCATTTTAATTTTTTTAATGTCTCTGTGGAGTATTTGTATGATACCATAATGTATATTTATGTAGAATCAAATTATATAAACAGTACCAATATCATTATAGAAAAAAATAACATTTTAATGTATATTGTTCTAACCGATCATATTGTGAATCATTTTGAAGTTCATTATAGCGATATTGATAAATTGTGGGATTGTCTTAATTTTTTTATTAACCAATATTATTTTAAATCTGAGGTTACCAGTTATGTTCATCAGTTGGTGAGTTTTGAAGGATAACTAAATTTTATTTCAAACTGACAAATGTATATGCTTTTAGTTCAGTGTTGAAGAATTTTAATACACTATTAAATTACTTGAACTGAACAGTTCCTTGTATATATTTTGCCTATTCACTGTTGATATGTATGTAGTAAATTGAGAGTAAAATAACACTAAAATATGGTACCAAAAGGACATTGTATAGGAGCAAAGTAAATAGTAGCTTTGCTGAAACAGAAACGTGTAAATATGCTTGGGCTTCCAGTTATAAATTTTGTAATTTTTGTCATTATTTATATCCTATAAAAAGCACACAAAATAAAACGGAAATTGTACAGTCGCTGGTGCTTGGCATCCTTCTGTGAGCACCTTCCCGCTTGCATTTAGGATGCCTTTTCGGCATCCATACCTAAAGGGACTTTTTAATTGGCAACATTTATTGAGAATATTTGCTCAATTCCAAGTTCAAGGAGTCGGAGAAAGATACACTGGCCTTTAAAGCTTGAGTTTCTGCCCAAAAGCCCCCACTGTCTTTGTTTAAATATTAAAGTAGGCTGTACGGAGGTATTGATCAAAATAGAAACTTCTAAAAGAGAAAAGACAACCACACTAGATCACTTCATAAAACAACACAGATGTACGTATGACCACACACTTGTCCAAAGCCAGCTCAGGCTGCCACAGAAAATACCATAGGCTGGCATGCTTGAACAACAAATTTATTTCTCTTTCTGGAGGCTGGAAAGCCCAAGAGCAAGGTGCCAGCAAGGTAGGTTTCATCCCCCAGCCTCCTCTCCTGGGTAGGCAGCCGCCATCTTGTCCTGGGCTCCCATGGCCTCTTGTGTGCTCTCATATGCAGGTGGGAAAGCCACAGGCTCTCAGGTGTGTCTTTCCCCTCCACCACTAAGATTGACTTATTCATGCATACAAGAGCTGGGGTACAGGCCAGAGGTGTGGGGGGTGAGAGGACTCACCAGAGTGCAGAGTTGGGAACAGAACTGGCAGACTGACTGAAACACACTGCTGAGGGGAGCAGCGGGTGAGACAGGAGAGGTCTGCCTCGCCATGTGGGTAGCTCCCTGGCCGGCCAGGGATCGAACTCGTGCTACAGTAGCTGCGGATTGCTTCAGAGGTTGTGTCTTAACCCCTTGAGCCGCCAGGGAGGCCTCTCAGGTGTGTCTTATTAGGACACTAATACAATGATGCAAGCCCTTCCCTCTGACGTCGTCTACCCTGAATCACTACACACAATAAAACTTCTAGAAAACACCACAGCAGGATTTCACTCATGCATTATACAGAGAAAGGAAATAGATGAACTAAATAAAACAAAAGTAAACTTTTGAATTATACGACCACTTCGTGGTAACCAGAAAGGTAGGGCGATGAGGAGAGGAGTGAAGAAGTCAGGAAAATAGAGACGGTGCTGTGTGAAAGAATAGATTTGGACCCTCAGCAGTGACCTTAATGTAGTGTACACCCGTTCATTCTCAAGAATGAACATCCGAAATGTATGTAATGTTACAATATAATGTTACTTCTAGTTTAAAAACTTTAATTACCTTGCAGTGACCCATCTCCAAACATCATCAAATTGAAGGAGCTTAGGGTTTTGAATTTTTTTTTTTTTTTGTGGACCCTCGCCGGTGGCCGGGGATCGAACCGACGCTGCAGAGGCTGTGGGCAGCCTCGCAACCCAGCGCTCAACCGCTGCGCCACCAGGGGAGGCCCAGGGTTTTGAATTTTGACGGGACCCAAACATCCCATAACAACATTCAGCTGTCCTTTCATTTTTCCTACAATACGGGTCAGCTGGAAGCAGAGCAGTAAGGGGGCCTCCTTAGAGATACACTGGAAGGATCCATGATTCACAGTCCATACATTCAGATCTCCACGCTGCTGGATCAAAATGTGTTACTCCCCAAAACACACCAAAGCCATCTTGAGGTGCCCCCGGCCTGAAGTGCTGAGTTGGGAGCTTTGAATCCCAAAGCACTAAAACCAGCAGGTTCCACAGGCAGAAAGTGGGTGTCCTCAAGGAAGGTTTGGAGGGGCTATAATTGTGTACAGTGATGCTTCCAGTGAGCAAGTTTGCACACACACACACCCCCCACCTTTGTCCTTTCTAACCGCCAAGAGGTCAGCTATCCCCTTCTAATCTCTGTGGATCAAATCCTTATTTCTATTAGTTATGGTCCCTGCGCAAAACAGATGGGACATTGCATTTGGGATAATTTAAGAGCTTAATAAATAGACTACTTCCACAGCCTTGGCAGCAGTCAGGAAAGGGAGGGGTGGAACCAAATCAGGCGGCTACTGGCCTGAGGGGTAATGGGAATGGAGAAAGGCAGTGTGGAGGGAGCTGCCAGACAGGCCCAGCGGCAGAAGCCTCAGGGGGCCAGCCAAGAGTTAAAACACCTCCACCCCACCCCATATTACCTTAGCCACTTGTAGGGGCAGGAAGACCACAGTGCAGGTTTTCTGACCCAGCAGACGGGGTACAGGAGGAGTCAGAGTCCTCAGTGGCTTTTGCAGGTCTTTTTTTGGGATTTACCAGGCACACGGCAGGCAGGGGCGCTGCGGGGCCGGGAGGCTGGCAGGCCTCCCAGCCCCCAGCAAGTCTTCACTCTGGGCTCTCCGGCCTTCTCTCTGCTCTTCTCATGGCTCTGCTTCTTTTCTCGGCTTCTCTTTTGGCTTCTACTGGCGTCCCCGTGACGCCGCCCTTAAAAGCCCAGTCTCAGCCCAGGTGAATCCCATCTACCTATGCCCACACCCTACTCCAGGTGCCCGCCATCAGGCATGCACTCAGGACCACAGGGATCCATCATCTATCCTGATGGCAGGAGGGCAGAAAAGCCTGACATTTTTTCCTTACCCTACACCGCTGAACATCCAGAGGGCTAAACCCGCTACACAGCAGCATCTGGACACCTGAAACAGGGCAGGGAAGCAGGAGGTGTGAGCCTGAGGTGCAAACAGAAGAAAGGCAGCCCTTATATTGAAGAAGGGATTTGCAGCTAATTTTCTTGAAGGAGAAACTTAACACTGTAATAACCATGGGGTGGGGGGAAGGATCCTTGAATGCTAATATTATTCAAAAAAGGATTTCAATTAAAATACTCTATTTAACTTTTTCTTCTTAAATTGTATTCTATGATAAATTTGGGTGAATGAGCTCTCTGAAAATTATGTGTAGCTAGTTCATAAATAAGTCATGGGAGTGATTTTTCTCAAGACCGACCAAAATCTGTTGAAATACTTGGGAATATTGCCGGTGCATCTAATGCTTGGGCATGACGGAAGGGTTGACAGGCCTAGAGAGCTAACACATGGTCAGTTTCTCAAAAGATCAATAAGATGGGCCTCCATGGTAGCACAAGGGGTTAAGACGCAACCTATTGAGCTTGCAGCCTCTGTAGCACGAGTTCATTTCCCTGGCCATGGGCCTCCCCGGTGGCGCAGCGGTTGAGCGCTGGGTTGCGAAGCTGCCCGCAGCCTCTGCGGCGCCGGTTCGATCCCTGGCTGCTCCCCGGCCACCAGAGGAGGGTCCCACATGGCGCGCAGACCTCTCCTGCCGCCCGCTGCTCCCCTCAGCAGTGTACTTCGGTCCTTCTGCCTGCTCTGCTCCCCGCTCTGGCTCTGGTGAATTCTCTCACCCTCCCGTGCTTCTGACTGTACCCAGTGCATGTATAAACGAAACAAACGAACAAACAAACAAATAAATAAATAAAACATGCCTCTATAAAAAAAAAAAAAAAAAAAAAAAAATTAAAAAAAAAAAAAAAAAAAGACACATTTCCCTGGCCGGCCAGGGAGCAACCCACATGGCGCAGCAGACCTCTCCTGTCTCACCCGCTGCTCCCCTCAGCAGTGTATTTCAGTCAATCTGCCTGTTCTGTTCCCCACTCTGTCTCTGGTGAATCCTCTCACCCCCCACAGTTCTGGCCTGTACCCCAGCTCTTGTATGCATAAATAAATAAATCCTTAAAAAAAATCCAGTGTGGGTGGCACCCACAGGGTCATTACTTGGTTCAGACAGCCGAGGAGCACTGGGGTTGCCTGACAGTTCACAAGCACAGAGGAGCAACTTCCAGGTCCGGCCATGCAGGGCATCCGAGTGTGTCCCCTGCAAGCTGAGGAGACTCAATCTTACAACCAGTCAGTTCACAACATGGCAATAAAAGCCTTTCAAAGCCATCCATATTCAATGCTCACCACCCCATCCTGGGATGTCTCGGGGGGCCTCAGCACCCCAGCAGCTGTTCCTGGGGGGCCGGCAGCTCTCCCTCAGGATGACTCCAGGAAAGAAACATCAGCTGTTTCCTGACATTTGAAAGGGTGATTTCTCAACACTTCCCAAAACTATATGCTCGGTTTTCTGAGAGAAAAAAAACCTCTTGTGTTAAAAAATGTTGAGTCTGGGGAGCCAGGGAAAGAAGAAAGTCACGGAAAATTTAGGAATTCTGTTTTGCAGGCCATGTGGGGGGTAGGGGTTTGGGGATGAGAAGCTCACAAGTTCAGCTGCCTTCAAGGCCACCCGGGTGAGGGGAGCAAGGCTGTGCCGGCCCAGAGTGACTGCTTCACCTCAGCGGCTGCTGCTCACTTCCAGCTGATTGTAGCTGGAGAGAAGGGAAGACCTTGAGGCAACAGATTTTCTAAGAAATCACGGTTTTTCTTCAAAATCACTGAATTTTGAAATGGTGGGAATCAATCCAGTGCTTTAAACATAGGTGTGGGCCAAACAAAACTCACCTGTGGGCCAAACAAAACTCACCTGTGGGCTGGGCATGGTCCGTGTATCACTTGTTTGTGGCCTTCTGAGATTCTACCCAAGCTCAACAGCTTCCTGACTAGACGTCCCTTCACTAATCAGAGGAGGAGCCGAGTGTCTGCGGCTAGGGTGAGGGGGTGAGGGGGTGAGGGAGGCGGGTAGGCTGTTGTTGAATGGCCCCCACATACCAGGCTGGCTTACTGGAGTATCTGTTGGGAACTGGATTTAAGGACCAGCAGCAAAGACCAGAAACAGCAGTGTACTTAAAAAAAGGGGAGATTAAAAAAAAGTTGGGGGGAGATTTTCTGGGCCTCCCCTGGTGGCACAGGTGGTTGAGTGCCACCAGGCACCAGGCACCAGTTGAAGCTGTCCTCAGCCTCTGCAGCACAGGTTTGATCCCCGGCCGGCCGGCAAGAATCCCACATGGCGCAGCAGACCTCTCCTGCCTCTCCCGCTGCTCCCCTCAGCAGTGTACTTTGGTCAGTCTGCCTGTTCTGTTCCCCGCTCTGCCTCTGGTGAATGTTCTCACCCTCCAGTGCCTCTGACCTGTACCCTGGTTCTTGTATGCATGAATAAAACAATCTTTAAAAAAAATGGGGAGATTTTCTCATGTAACCTGGACTTCATCCATAGTGCAGGGCTGGAGTCCACATTTGTCATCAAAATCCCAAGCTCTTTCCTATCCATCTTTAGCACATGATGCCCAAATGCATGTTCATCTCGTGATTATAAAATGGCCGCGGGGGCATCCTCTATCACATCCACCTTCCAGGCAGGGCAAAGGATACTAAGGAACAAAGGGCACCTGCCTCCCAGCTGAGCAAGGCATCCTTTAGCACCCCTGAATTTTCCCTGCACGTCTTTTGCTGACATCTCGTCGGCCACACCTAGAGTGGAGGTTGGAAAACGCAGCTGTAGTTGGTATTAGCCAAACACATGGCAGCGCCCACCAACCCAGGAGTTTTCAGCAAGGAAAAGGGAGTGGTGGGTATTGGGATGGCTCCGAGCAGTGCCCGGGACACCTGGTGAGGGAGAGGCCTAAGTCAGCCAGCAGAGCAAGCAGGAAGGACCCCCACCACGCGAACATGCCCGCCAGGCGTCTGTGTTGCCCAGCCTCGCTCCGCAGACAGCAGGGCCGCGCCAGGAGGGGGCGCGCTGCCTGAGCAGACCTCATGGTGCAGAGGACAAACAAGGGCGTGGTGGGCAGCCATGGTGAAGGCTGAGCACACTGGATTTCAGCCTCCACCACACACTCGGCTCACCTGGGCAAATTTAAAACACCCCCATCCTTGGGACCAATCCCTTGAGATTCTTGTTGTCTGGATTCCAGGCAGTTAAGGTCCCAGGTCATTCCAGGCACAGCACAAACTTCGCTCCTGGATGGATGAGGCCCACTGGGTCCTGAGAGGCCGGGCCGTCCGCACAGCTCCCACACAAGGCTCCCTGGGAAGTGGGTGCTGGAGAAGACTGAACAGCTGGCTGCAGGTCACACAGCTGGAACGGGAAGTGCAGCTGGGATTTGAACTTCGTTCTACATGATGGTGAAAGCCACAGTTCTGCACACACCCAGCGGGCCCAGCAGTGAGCCCAAGGCCTTTCATTCTCACGCCCAACCCTCCACCACTCAAGGGTGATGCACAGCCCAAGAATAAGGCTTGGGACATTTGGGAAAAATCAGATGATAGCTCTCCAGCTGAGCGGAACTGTCTCCATGGCAGCCACGAGGACAGATCTGCCTGTGATGGGGCAGGATGCCCAGGAGCAGGCAAGTTCCACGGGCAGAAGCCGCAGTTTCCCAACGTGTAAGCCAAGGAAACAGGCAGCACAGGAATGGGGATTTGTAACTGAGACAAAAGATCACTCTGCCCCTTGTTGAAACCTGTGTCGGGTGTTTACCTTAGTTTTTCAGACTCACAAAACTGCAGTTAGGTGTTGTGACCCCTATTTGTCAAATGAGGAAACTGAGGCCCACAGAGGTTGCACCTTTTCAAGTGGAAGGAAAGGGAGAAAGGACGTCGGCAGAAGACAAGTGAAATCAAGTCGGCAGAAGACAGCACAGGATCCACGCCCCACAGCCCTGCTGCACACTTGCAGTGACCCCTGTAGAGTTTCAAAGTAGGGACAGCATTTTGCGGGGCCAGGAAGCTGCCACCTTCCCTGATCAATGCTTGAATTATCAGAGAATTGAGGCCAGGCTGGCCAATGGCCAAGTGCTGGCAAACTCAAAATGCCCCTCCATCTCTGCAGTCTGTTGGGCCCCTGCTGCGCTTTCCAGAGCAACCCCTGCAGGCACGGAGGTGGATTCATCAGAACCCCAAAAGTAGAAGCTCCACAGGAACAGGGGCCACCAGTGACATCTCGGGCTCAGGTCCTGGATGAGTTCTGATGCGTGAAGGGAAAGAGAGAAATGAATAATGAATGAATAATGAATGAAACGATGTTCCCGGATCCAGCCCAGGGGCTCTGTGAGGGAGACAGTGGGGGGACAGAAATCCTAGCTCTAGCTTGGCTGCCAGGCCCTGGGGGTTTCATCTCTCCGCATCTGTTTTCACATCTAGAAGACAGATAATCTTGCAAACTTGTTGTGAGACTTCAGTTAAATAAGTCCTTTTTTTAAAGATTTATTTATTTATTTATTTATACAAGAACTGGGGTACAGGCCAGATGCGCGGGAGGGTGAGAGGATTCACCGGAGACAGAGTGGGGAACAGAACAGGCAGACTGACGAAAACACTGCTGAGGGGAGCAGCGGGTGAGACAGGAGAGGTCTGCCCCGCCATGGGGGATTCTCGCCGGCCGGCCGCCATCAAACCTGCGCTGCAGAGGCCGCGGACAGCTTCACAGTGCTGTGCTCAACCACCTGTGCCACCAGGGAGGCCCTAAATAAGTCCTTAAAAAACAAAAAAGTAGCTTCCTCTTCCTCCTAGAAAGGGTTCATGATATTTCAGAAAGTTACTTGACAAAGCAGGGCAAACAGACCCAAGATGAAGGGTTTAAAATTGCTGCTAAACATGGATGGAGCTGGAAGGGATTGTGCTCAGAGAAATAAGTCAGAAGGAAAAAGAAAAATACTGGATGGTTTCACTTCTAGGAGGACTATAGGGGATCGAGGGGGAAAAAAAATAACAACAACAACAACAACAAAAACACATGAATCTTCAAACAGAACAGAAATATCCAGACAACTATGCATCAGAGACATTCTGCAGGGGGAGGGAAACGGATCAAACCGAGGGCAGGAAGAGCACAAGGGACTGTGGAGATGGTGCAGGGGTGAGTTGGTGGTGGGAATTCTATGGGGACTACACCTAAGAAAAGAAAGCAAACATTGTAAGAAAAAAAATACAATAAAAAAATAGAGGGGCCTCCCTGGTGACGCAAGGGGTTAAGATGCAACCTATGAAGCTAACCGCAGCCTCTGCAGCACAAGTTCCATTCCCTGGCAGGGAGCTACCCACATGGTGCAGCAGACCTCTCCTGTCTTGCCTGCTGCTCCCCTCAGCAGTGTATTTTAGTCAGTCTGCCTGTTCTGTTCCCCACTCTGTCTCTGGGAAGTCCTCTCACCTCTGGCCTGTATGTACCCCAGTTCTTCTATGCATAAATAAATAAATTTTGAAAAAAAATAGAGTCGCTGCTAATTGAAGATGAGTCGGAAATGCCAAGTAGAGACTCACCTTGTGGCTCCGTAGGCCTGGGTCTTTCTATAAAAAAATCACATTTGGACTCTAGCCCTGGCTTGTCCGCGGCTACTGCGTGGGGTTTCGTTTCCCTCGGTGAGCGGGGGCAGCCTGGTGTGCCGCATCCACTCAACATACTGTAATGAGCACGTGAGGGCTGGGTATTGGCCAGAAAGGGGAGGAAACATCTCACATCAGCTTCTCAGGAGCGCCAGGCCCAAACTGGGGCCTGGAATGCTCCCTTCGATGCTAACCCTGATGATGGGAACTCACACGGCAGACTCTGGCTGGTTGTGATAGGCCGTACGCCAGTTCCCAGGGTCTGGCCTCACACAGGAATCTACAATGAGCCTCAGCGACTCCTTTTTCCTAATTGAAATGACAATTTCTCATGTTCTGGTCTTCGCGTCGTTGGACTCACGAGCGAGTCGCTGTTGGCGCCAAACGACTTCACAGGCCTCAACTCTGATGTGTGTCGGGCTCGGTTCAAATTCTGCCTCTGCCCTGTGACTACACACGATGACACAACACTTCTTCTGTGGTTACATTCACAGCCAAATAGCAGCTGATTTTCTAATTCAGGCATTTTAATAACTGTCTACTCAGTCTTCCGGAGAGGGGTCTAGGCAAGGAATGCTATCCAAGCACCCGTCTTCAGGGGCCTGGTGCAGAGAGCGCTGTCAGAAACTTGCCAGGCAAAGGATGATGGGACCCAAATAGCACCAAGGAATGTTCATCAAGCACTTTCTCGTTCTAACCACTGGGATATTACTTCATTATTTTACTAATCCTCACAATCACCTTGTAGAAGAAAAACCTAATGCGCTTGTTAAGGTGAAAACAATCGATGTTTTCTTATCTATTGTCCTCATTCTCCCCGTAACAACTAAAACGTATTTTATTGCCTGTTGTTGAAAATAGTGCTTGGCACACAGTAATTTCAAGGCATATAGGATACATAAGCGGCTGGCTAACCGACACAGGAGTTTGTCCAAGGGCACATTGAGTTAAGGAGCCCACACCCAATGCATTCACTGTACTTACCACATTGAATTGCAATATGTAGTCTCTGCTGGTCTTTCTCCTGTGCTGGCCGCTCATCTCACCAGCCTCAGACTGCCCTGGACTCAGCCTCCAACCTCCTGTCTTGTCTACCTACACCTATTTTATTGCTGATCTCTCTGGCCCTCTGGTTTCAAATACCATCAATTCACATAGGTGACTCTGGGACTTATAGCTCCAGCATAGATTTTTCCATGAACTCCAGAGGCTTTTTATGCAACCACCTAACTCAACATCCTCACTAGGATGCCTAACAGCCATCTCAAACTTACAATATGACCAAAAACCTCCTTCCTCTCAGTTAATGGCAACTCCCAGCTGCTCAATACAAGAGGCAAACCTTGGTCTCAATCGACTCTCATAATTTTAATCGAAGCCTTCAGGAAACCTTACTCATGCTTCGAAATATACCCAGAATCCAATAGTCACAGCCTCTGCTGCTGTCACCCTGGTCTTGTCTCACTTCATCTTGGGAAAAATTCTCTATTGGAGTCTCTGCTTCTACCTTTGCCTGTCCCTGATGGAAGACAAGAATAGAAAAACTGGAATGGAGGCCTCACAAGACTAAAACCTGATTCACACAGGGAGGTGGGGGCCGAGGGGAATAACAGGACCATTAACCCAGCTGCAGAGGTCGTGCCCCTCAGGCACCAGTGCCTTATCACAAGGCGAGAGACCCCAGCAGGATCAGATGCCACAGGGAGTGGAGCACAGGCCTGAGGGTGAAGATATGGAGATTGGGCCCACCCTGGAATCTCTGAACCCTAGTTATCCCAAATCAGCAGCAAACAGGCCACTCCACGAAGGAGTGACCCCTCCCAAACAGAAGGGGACTATATATCAGGGCAGTCTCTGCACAGGCTCGGTGCAGCACTACCACCGCCCACCTGTGACTGTGCAGGTGCTTCTTTTCACCAACTCTCTACCTCTGCAGGGCAGCAGCTTCCTGCCTGCCGTGACCTGTCAGGGCCTCCTGCAACCATGCAGGCCTCTCTTAGCAAAACCTGTTCCTTTTCCTTTCCCTAATAAACCTGCTCTTTAAATATAACTAATGTCTCTGCCTCTTGGAGAAACTCGCCTGGGAAACTCGCCACGTGCCGCTGAAACGGGAGCTCTGGTGAAACCTTTCCCAGAGTGACCCCAAGGACCCGCAACTCCACAAAACTCCATCATCCCACCCACCCCCACCATTTTCAATTGACAGTCACTTGGTTCCCACTGCAAGCGTGAGCAAATTTAAGCTCAAATCAGATTGTTTCACAGCTCAAATTCCTCCAGTGGCTCCTATCTCAGAGTAAAAGTTCTTACGGTCTTCAAGGGCCTCCAGTGTGCCCGTGTCTCCGATCACACTCCCCTCACTTGGGCTTCTCAGCCACACCAGCCCCTGGCCAGCACAGGAATGTCCCTCCTTCAAGTCTCTGCACCTGCTGGACTCTAGCCTGGAAATGCTCTGTCAATCTCTGCTGTGTGGCTCGTTCCCCTGCTTTCAGATCTGTGCCCGTGTGCCACCAGGGAGGCCCTCAAGTGTCTCCTTTTCAACCAGCAGCAGCATTTAACTCTGTAACCCCTTCCCCTGTACACACACAAGCCAACTCGTACTGGGAGATTTTACTGACATTTTCTCTGCCTCTCCTTAGCCCACAATTGAGGCTGGCAAGGACTTTGTTTTGCTCAATGCTGCTCCCAACACCTTGAACAATGTCAAGCTGGGTTAGATCTCCACAAGTATCTACTGAATGAATGAAAAAAGTGAGTAGAGAAGTGACTCTTCTCCATGCAGCCACACTGGGCAGCAATCAGCCAAGGCAGAACATTCTGATGCAATCTGCACATAACTAATAAAGCGTCGATGGGCTTTAGTTTGAAGAATCACATTTGTTTTCTCATTGAGAGATAAAGGACAAACAAGGAAGCTGAAACAACCCAAAAATGCTTCTCAGAAATATTTTAGGAATTTTATTTTCATAAAATTTTTAAAATTCATGTCTTTAAAATGAATACTAACATCAAAAAAATCCTATAAATTGTATCATAAATATGAAACCCATCATTTCAAAACACAAGACACACACGAAGTAAAAAAAAAACTTTATGTATACAAAAAGCAATTTAATTTCCAATTCAGAAAAAAAAAATTAGCAGAGAAGAAAAATGTTGGTCTGCAAACACAGAACAACAGCCACAGACCATGCACCTCCATCACACTAGGCGTCTCTTCTTTCCTCGCGTTACCTCGTCTGTCTTTCCTAGTTTTCTTTTTAATTAACTTTTAAGACAGGGGCCAGTCAAAGTTTTGAAGAAGCTGACATTTGTTGTTATACTTTAACAGCCAAGTGACTTTTAATTCCAAAGTTAATACTTTATATTCTGAACTAGAGATGATATGAGCTTTTAACTAGAGATGATATGAGCTTTTAACTATTGTATGCAATCAATTTATGATTTAAATACTCTAAGCAGTAAATACATACAGAAACGTCTTTTCATAAAATTAAGATTTTCACATCATGTTTGCTTAAATGACGGTAAGTCTGTAAACTAGTTCTTCAACCCACCATTAAAAAACGAAACGACCTCTTCAACAATGTAGAAGATTTTATTCACTCTAATTAAGGTCCCCTCAAATGCTAAGTAGGAACAGCTAATCTAAAATATACCTGGGAGGGCCAGTTTCCCGCACCCATCCCTCCGCTCCTAACATGCACCGCCAACAGCAGAAACTGGCTCACTGCTCATCTACTGTTAACACCACTACTAACTGATTTAGTTCTTGTTGCAGAAACAAAAACTTTTGTAAAATTTAAAATATAGACCACATCTATTATTAAATTTATCACCATTTCCCTGAATGCATTTCAAGGAAACCATTTAGATTTAAATTTCAATTAAAGTTCCTAATCAGGAGGTCAAAAAAGTTATTAACGCTGATGTGCTATTTCCCTGTCAGAACTATCTTTCTTGATTAACCTTAGAGGGAGGAAGGGAGGGGAAAAAAGGAGGAAGAAGAGGAGAAAAGATGGGGAAAGGGGCAGACAGCAAGGTTGCTTGGAAGGTTAAAAATAACATTTCTAGAGTCCTGACCAAGTTGCTGGAATCGCATTGAAAAACCAGAGAGAATTATCTTGAACTTTACTAAGAGAAAAACACTGTTGACGATGCCATTTATCTAAAAATAATAGGGATTAGAAGAAATTATTTTTCACTATTTTAGATTTCTTAGCAAACTTTTATTGTTAAAATGTATGATTAACCATGATTATATGCGCCTCCCCAATTATTCTGATTTTCCAACATTAAACTGGTGAGCAACTGCTTAAAAAAAACAAACAAGGACTCAAGAAGGTCAAGTTCAATCAAGTAAGAGGTCTGGTGGTTTAAAAAAAAAAAGAGCAAGCAGGTCAGCACTCCACTCGGACACGAGCACCTGGAGCCCAGCGCTGGCCCGGGCTGCCGTCGCCAGGAAGGAAAAGGCAGACAATCCTCTTTCCCACACACGTAACTGTGCGTCACAGAAAGAACTTTTAAGATCCAAAATTCACTTATTGAGTGAATTAAAGGAAATGATGCAAAATGTGTGCAGAGTCACAATATTTTTAAAGCAAGTTTAAGGGGTGCAAATAAGCTCCAAGCTCATATTGGAGAGAACCATATCCCCTCGGGGTAAGTGTGGTTCAGAATGCAGGCCATCACAGCTTGAGGCACAGCCTGCATAATGAAAGTATTAAAATACAGTTTCCTTCAAATTAATTATGTCAACCAATTTGAATGCATCAAGAGAGAACTTTACCAACAGTACAACAAGGTACATATTTACATTTTCATTTGCATCTTAAGGACAAACTGTTAACAATAATGATGATTATGAAAAACAAGATTAAAAGGTATGTTCATTTGGGGAAAAGCTACATTAAAATATTATTCATCCAACCACAAACACTTTCATAATGCAATACTGCAAAATAATTCACAGCTTTATAAAGAGTTGAAATACAGTTTCATTAGAATTCTTTTTCAATTCAAAATCAAATGTTCAGCCTATATTAATGCTTAATATTTTACTCTAAAATCTGTAAGATATATAAAATACCCAGATTATCAACAGTCACACATGTTTTGAAGTCGGGGGACACGTGTATTTTCTTAAGGTTGGTTCCGTTTGTGTAGAAGGTCTGCGAGGACTCCCCAGTGACAACATTCCACCACTGTTCAGAGAAAAACAAATTTCTCATTAGACTGGTGATATACCGCGTGGCAATTTATAGCGCCAGCCAAATCCTTTTCCTACCACGTCCCCCTCCCAAACAACAGGAGAGAAGTCTGAGGTTTAGTGCTGAAGCCCCCCTCAGGCGTCCCTGATGAACCTGGAAAGAGGCTCTCTGCTACCCCACCCTTAGTCCTCGGCAGGCAGGCAGGAAAATCGAGCCTTGCTGAGAGCTGTGAGTACAAGTGACACCAAGTTCACTGTGGCCCTGGCTGGACAGGTCCACCACAGCCAGAAGAACAGCCCTCCCTTCCCTCACAACCCCCCTCTGAAGACAGACTGCTCGGTGGCGGACACCAAGACTAGTCAGAACATGGGCCATGGGATACAATGTTTTCTCTACTGAATCTTTCCTCTCATCAAGACTGACTCAGTAGCCCATGACCAAGTTTCTTCATAAAATAATCTATCTTTCATTTGCCAAATAAATGTTAAACATCTCAAATATAGTATGTGTTCTGGCCAAGGCCTTCCCTTCTCCTCCCAATCACTGAATTCGCTAAGATTATGACAATATTTACATAGCTGACCCCTCTACCTCACAGCTGACGTGAGGTAAAAGAGATGATACACATCAACACCTCCTGAAAAACCCTCAAGTTCACCAAGATTCCAAGCATCACAAATACAGCAGTGGGGTTTTTGCATCCATGGCAGTGCCCTGCGTCCTGCACCTGACTGGGTCAGCTATTCATGCTGACGATCAGTAACAGTAACTGGTAAAAGTATTACCTGTGGGCTTCAGTTAACCTCATGATGACATGTTTACTTGAGGTACTAACTTAAAAATTTCCAAAGCTCACAATTTTGCTTTGAAAACTAGAAGGCAATTAAGATTGCAGAGGACACATTCCACCGAGCTGAGAGTGCTCTAGTTTTCAGCTGCTAGGGGCCAGTGGAAGAGGGAGTGAGGTCCTCAGACATCACCTAGTCCAAACACCTCATCTTACAAATAAGGAAACCAGGACTCTGAGAGGAAAAAGGCCTTGTTACCCGTCCACCATGACACCGGTAGCAGGTGGCGAGGTGAACAGTTTCTGACCTCCAAATCTAGTGCTCCCACCACTTTCCCTCTAGTAGAATGGGTCACTACTTGGAAACACTACACCTGGGCATGGTTTGAGTATGGAAATAACAACAGTGATACTAAAAGATAATAGCAGCCAATACAGAGGATTGGGGGTGGGGGGCAGTGAAATTATTTTCTATGATAATACAATGGTGGATTGTATCATTTCATATCCATTTCTCAAACTCACAGAATGAACACCAAAAGTGAGCCCTTGTGTAAAAGAAGGAGTCTGGATGACGATGGTGATGATATGCATGAAAGAACATTCATCAGCTGGAACAGTCGTAACACTGATAGGGATATGGAGAGAGGGAAGGATGCATTTGTGGAGGCAGGAAGTATGTGGAAACTGTACTTCCTGCTCAGTTTTGCTGTGAATCTACACCGTGCTAATAACCTGAGTTAGGAAAAAGCCTAGAAGGTAACATTTCTGCAGGGCACACTATGTGTCACTCTGTGTAAGAGCTTTATAGGTATTTATGCCTTTAGCCCTCTCAACCTTCTGCGGTAAATATTGTGCCCATTTTACAGATGAAAACATCAAAGCACAGGGACCAAATAGTCATCATAAAGCCACCGTGTGGCAGAGCCAGACTAATTTCAGGCAGCCAGCCCTGAGCCCTTCTCCTGGCTGCTGCACTTGGCTGCAGCTGACGGCAAATCTGAACATACCTCCATAAATACTATATTCAACTCTGCCTTTCCCTCATAAATATGGATTAATGTGGACTTCTTGTCATTCTAACAGTATCTGCTCTGTGGTATAACACAAGTACAGCTAAATGGTATCATTTATTAACTTATAAATAGGAATAATTTTCAAAGTTAAGAGCTTTTTTAGCTACTGCATAACTACTTTATCTTACTGACATTTAATTTATACAGCTTAGATTCTAAAGTAAACAGTCTCAAAGGCTTATTTTCTTGGACACTAACAGCAGCTGTTCCTCTTTACTTTTAATTTACTCTGCACTTTTGTATGGTCTCATTAACATGCAGGGAAGACACGGGCTGGGCTACATCGTACTCAGCTCACCGTGCAAGTAATCAAACCCGAGGGGGAGGCACATGATGGTCACTGAGATATACAGACTGAGCATATAGACTATAGGTTCTTCCACCCTTAAGACATAACTGCTACACTGCAGACATCTATTCTGCTGCTTTATTTCAAGGTTCTCTAAGAACCCTGGAAACCTGGTCATTGATCTTTAACAGTGTCATGTAAGCCAGACTCAGGATTATGTGACTGCCTTCTATGGGACCCAGAGCATCAAAAGACAAGGTCTCTAAGAAGGTTGGTGTCAAAGCTGAGCAGTTGTTTTACAACAGCTAATATAGCTCAAGGCTCTCAGTTTCTAACAATAAGACAGTAGTGTCCCTCCTTTAAGCCTCATCCTCAGAGCAGTCACCTTTACACTGAAAGAAGACAACTGGTGTTCATCTCAGATTCCCCTTAATAACTCAAATTAAAGGTGTACCCCCAAAGGTACCGGTAGCACAATCTTTTATAGATAGCATTGTATTTTCAATGCAAACGTGTAATACATGTCCTCTCATGAAGCTAAAAACTACCCTCTAGTTATCTTTTTATATGCTTTCAACCAAAATAGTTATTAGTGAAGTGAAAAGTAAAGAGAAAACACCCTACTTGCCAGTGACTCTGACCATCTAGGACTTTGTATCGGCCGTATAATAGCTGTGGACTGAGTAGATTCCTAACACTGTCATCAAAACGTCCAAGAGGAAAGCAGTCTTGCAGATCTCAGCATTATCACAAAATGGAGATAATGGCGACTGCCCTCCACTCTGTGAGTTGTAAGAAGTCCAACTGAGGAAGTGAAAATAGCTTAGAAAATGGAATATAAGCTGTTTTCTTTCACGGTCTTTGAGGAGCTCTTACCTTAAGATAGCCTCCAGCAGAAACAAGCATTTTGTTATCTGGAGAAAAGCGAAGGTCGGTCACCCAGCCTCCATGGGTAGCAGCTGCTCCTTCTACTGAACTCGGAGCACACAAATGAAGAAGCTCACCATTTGAGACATTCCATATCTACATAAACATGATATGCAATTCATTAACAGGGTTATCCAGAAGTTAAAAAATGTATATATATATATAAAACCACCTGGAACATATCTGGAAATCTTTCTTAAAACATAAATACTACCTCAGTGATACCTTAGAAAGAAATCTTTTTAGACTGTCTTCTCTCCTGTTCAACTCTTAAAAAGCACCATTAAAAACACATTACTCAGGGCCTCCCCGGTGGCGCAGTAGTTGAGCGCTGGGCTGGGAAGCTGCCCGCAGCCTCTGCAGCGCCGGTTCAATCCTTGGCCGCCAGCAAGGGTCCCACATGGCGCCCAGACCTCTCCTGCCGAGCCCGCTGCTCCCCTCAGCAGTGTACTTTGTCAATCTGCCTGCTCTGCTCCCTGCTCTGGCTCTGGTGAATTCTCTCACCCTCCCATGCTTCTGACTGTACCCAGTGCTTAAATAAATAAATAAATCTTAAAAAAAAAAAAAAAACACTTTACTCAGAGAGAGTATCATTCACTAGACTACAAAAAAATAGTGACTGATTAAATACTGTGACTCTTCTCATTTAATAAAAAAACTAAGATTATCACCATTTTACAACCCGTAAAAAAATAATTAATCTTGGCAATAGCCACTAAGAACACACACACAAAAAAACAATTCAAACATGTACTTTCAGATGTAAATAAATGCCGCAGCACTCTATAACAAATAGTAGAGAGAGAGAGAAACATGTTAAGAGACAGTACAGGCTGCACAAGACAAGCAAAATCAGACTGTAGAGGTGTCCACAAGACAAACACAGCCAACCAGAAGGAAAAAGGAGAAAATGGGAGAAGTTTCTTAAGAGACACATCAGTCTACTAAGTTCTTACCTTTTTAGAGATACACATTTAAGTATTTACAAATTAAACGCTATGATATCTAGTGACTTATCTATCTACAGGATGTGACATATCTGTGATAGATGTGTGACATATGTGATAGATATGTGACATATCTGTCTACATGATATCTACTGATTTCCAAAATAACCTGGGAGGGAGAAAATAAACAAAATTGACCATGTACTGATAAATGTTAAAGCTGGGTGATGAATATATCAGAGTCTATATATTCTCTACTTCTGATTATGTCTGAAAATTTCCAGATTTTAGAAAAAATTACAGAAGTAAAAATAATAGTAAAAACAAAAAGAATAATACAAGAAGCAAGAAATAAATTTTTTTTAAAGAAATAAATTTAAAAAGGGCTAACAAACTACCTCAAACAACACAAGGAATTCAAGATACAGAACCAATCTAAAGGTCCATCAGTGCATGAATAAAGAAAATGCGGTGTATATACAGGATGAATTTACTATTTCACCATAAAAAAGAAGGAAATGTTGCCATTTGTGAGAACATGGATGAACTCGGTATTATGCTGAATGAAGTAAGTCAGACAAAGAAAGCCAATGTCATATGACCTCATTTATATGTGGACTCTAAAAAGTTCAAATACACAAACATAACACCAAGCTCACAGGTACAGAGAACAGGCTGGTGGTTGTCAGAGATGAGGGTGCAGGTGGGGGAAATGAGGAAAGGTAGCCAGAAGGTACAAACTCCAGTTATAAAATGAATCATAGAGATGTAATATACAGTATGGGTCTAGAGTTGATACTGTACTACTTATCTGAAAGTTGCTAAGAGAGCAGATCTATGAAATTCTCATTACCAGGGAAAAACATGTAGTAAATACGGATGGTGATGGGTGTTAACTGGACTTACTGTGGTCATTTGACAATATATACAAATATTAAATCATTACATCATATATCTAAAACTAAAACTAATGTATTAATATATGTCAGTTATATCTCAGTAAGGAAAAAATTCTAGTCCAGGAGCTACCACTAAGAATGTTGACCAAAAAAAAAAAAAAAAAAAGTTGACAGATGATATTCAAATACCAAAAGTAAATCCCTGTAAGTTCTAAGTATATCTATGTATATGTGTTTACATTTTCATTCTATAAGGTTCTAAATAAATATATATACAGACACACATATACTCTAAAATTATTTTACTAGGCTCTTATAAGTAAATCAATCACAAATGACAACATTTCCATTTATTTCCAGGAACATAATATATAAGCAGTAATCTAATTTTTCAAAGAAATGAACATCAGAAATAAGAAGAAACATAGGTATAAATAGCAAAAGAAAATAATCAAAATCATCATTTGCAAATATCTCCCAAGAAAATCCAAGAGAACCAAATGGAAAAAATCATTAGAAAGAATTCCAGATATAAGATAGCTACAGGTAAAAAAAAAAAAAAAAAAAAAAAAAAAAGATAGCTACAGGTATATAAGATATATATATATATATTCTTATATCTGCTTATCTGGTTGTCATATACATGTGATAGCTATACATGTAACACAGATACAATTCATATATTCTATCTAATGTGTGCATACATATGTGTGTACATATATGTGTCTGTGTGTGTGTACCTGCATTCTAAATAATCAAATGGAAAACCAAAAAATTTTAAGAGCAATATTTTCCTTCAGGGGCTTCTGAAAAACAAAACACTGCCCCACAAACAGTAAAGTAACCCTTTCATCCAAAGATGAGAACTCAGAACAAAATGAATGTTCCTACCACAGCCCGCCTCGCTGACAAGGCATTTATGAGAATGGAATAGAGAAAGATGGTTACTTAGTGCTCATGAACAAGAACCTTAATTTTCCTGGAAAGCCTATCTGATAATGCCTCTATTCTTGGAAACCATTCTTCTTCATGATACACCTATTCCTTTAAAATCCTCCTTTGTAAAAAAAAAAAATAATAATAATAATAATAATAATAATAAAAACAATACTCTCAAGTACAAGGGTTACCAAATAGCAGCCATCCTCAATGTCCAGGCATTTTCCATCAACTGTCCAAACCTTCCAACAGAACCATAGGCAGACAGTCCCACAAGGACTGCAATGGGCCACACTGTAAATGTTGACTCTACTGGATATAGTGCTATAGATATCTTTTCTCTCAGTGCTGAAAACAGCAGAATATGCAATTCATCTATAATCTAGATAACAAAATTATTTCCCTCAAAATTCTGCCACTAAAATCAACCTTGGTTCCAGTCCAAGAATTGAGATGAATCACTCTCAAGCTAATAGCAGAAAGCCAACTGCAAATAACGAGGGCATCTGCCTCCTTACATATATAAGAAACGCTTCCCTCTAACTCTAAAATGGTTCCTTCTCTGCAGTGGAGTGCAGCTGTGAACACAAGCAGCAAAACGAAGAAACCCTCCAACCAGGACCCCAGACCTATGCATCCCTGTCACAGTAACAAAAGCCCCCATGAGGGGCAGAGCGCCAGCCCCAGTTAGGTGAAGGCAGGGCTCTCACATCAGCTACACCCTACCCTGATTTCTCCATTGTCGTCTCCGGTCGCCAGCAGGGTGCTGTCTGCAGAGAAGACAGAGCAGCGCACACAGCCTTTGTGGTCCGTCAATTCATGAAGAAGGGAAAAGGGTTCAAACTTCCAAATCTGAAAGGCAATGAAGACTGTTTAGGAATAGTTACTACACTTGAAATAAGCATTTGCAAATCCTGCTTCAGAATTACCAGAAATTCAATCACATGGCCAGTCCAACATTTAATAGTTCATAAACTTTCATGAGAAGCCCAAGTTCCAACTTTCAACCACATTCATTTTTCTGAGTGATTTTAAAAAAGTAGGTTTTGTAAAGTCAAAGTTAACAGCATGTACAAAAGAATGGAAGGAGAAGCCACCTGGCACAGATGCAACAGTCCAGCAGGAAAGGGTGGTGCTAGACGAAGGTGTTTGCCTTTAAACTGTCAGGTAAGAGAAGTGTTTCAGGAGGGGACTCGGGCAACAACAGGGAAGAAAAATGGGAGGAGGTGCAGACACTGGCAGGTCCACCAGTGAAGAAAAAGGGAGAGACTGGCCTTAGGGATGGGGACAAGGAGGCAAAAAGGGGACCCAAGACACACTGAGCAGTCATCAACGGGGCATGAAAGACAGGATAGCAAGGCCTGTAGTTTGGAAAGATGAACAGATAATGATGCCACCAATATCGTTAGAGAAAAAAGAAGAAAATGGGGTATTCAATATCCCCCAACCAAGAAGCATCATTTTACTGGAATGTGATTTTCGGAAGTGTCAACTGATATCAATTACATAAAAATTTACTGTGGGTATGCAATTAAATGTAAATCTCTTTCAATTTTTTCCTTCCTGCCTACAATACAGTACAGATTACAACTGATTAGTAATAGACAAAGCAACCAGTAAGGGAGAAATAAAATTCCTCAATGTAATTTATTTACTGTACCTGACAACAACTAAACGCCAGCAGACAGCTTCCAAACACTCACAAAATATGAGACAGATAAGTAGACAGAAACTGCATTATTCTGTTTTATACATTATCTGGACTCATGACGTGCAACGAATGCCAAAGTGTGACTCATGCACATTTCAAATGACCCACCGACCTTTGCCGTCTTGTCAGTGGAGGTAGATGAAAATTTGGTAACATCGGGAGAAATATCACAAGAAAGTACTGTATCCTGGTGACAGGGAAAGTCTTTTTCTATTCTTCCAGAAATAATATTCCATACCTTCAAAGAAAAATTCAGAAGTTGATCATTTTAACATTTTGTATGATTGAGCACAATCAGCTAGAAGACAGAGCTATAAAACAGGAGCTTTAGCACGTCGGTTCTTCTGACCTCTGTAAGTACCCTTTAGTGCAAATGCTCATAAACACACAGCAGAGGTAGGTGACTGCAGTTAACAGAAAACAGGTATGAGAAAATAGAAATTTTAACAATTCAGGTAGTAACTTAACATCCATCTGCTTTGGCCTTCATGAAACAATCAGTGCAGTATTAGAATCCTTTTTATAAAAGAAGCCAGTACTTCAAATTACCTTCACTGTTCCATCAAATGACCAAGAAAGCAGGCTTGAATTTTTCAGGAGCCTAAAGTCTTTCACTGCTTCCTGATGGGCTTGCAGAAAGATATAGTCCTCTGATTGCCAATTCCATACCTGAGTTTCAAAGAAATAAGTCTGTTACAACCCCTACAATAGCCCACTGGAGGGGTGGGGGAATGTGCGGTCACTTATCTTAAGTGTTTTACCCTCAATGACACAAAGAAGAGTACCAGGAAAGAACATGGTGTCCCCATTTTACAAACAGAGGAGAGAAAAGCAGGAGTTAATTAATTTGATTAGGGGCAAAATAAAAATACTTTTCCTCCTAAATAAAATTTGTTTTCTTCAGTTGCTTGGAGAGCAGTTAATTATACCAGAAGACAGAGAAGAGCCACAATATGCAAGTGAGCTCACCATCTGATTAAATTTTCGAGACAATTATCCCAATTACATATTCACAGATTTTTAAACTTTACAAGCGAGGCAAGTCTGTAGCTTGTAGCCACTAAAGCCACTGACTCCTGGCAGTTTTAAATTGGGCCATGGAATTTCTAAGCTTTAGAGATCTCAGTTATCCCCAAAGGCCACCTGGTGAGGGGGCCTCCCTGGTGGCACAAGGGATTAAGATGCAACTTATGAAGCTATCCACAGCCACTGCAGCACGAGTTCGATCCCCCCGCCAGGGAGCAACCCACATGGTGCAGCAGACCACTCCTGACTCGTCCGCTGCTCCCCTTAGCAGTGTATTTCAGTCAATCCACCTGTTCTGTTCCCCACTCTGTCTCTGGAGAATCCTCTCACCTCCCACAACTCTGGCCTCTACCCCAATTCTTGTATGTATAAATAAATAAATCTTAAAAAAAAAAATACCAAAGAGGGTAGTCATCTTTTAACACCAGGAATGAAAAGATAAAGAAAAAAATCAGGCACTGTCCCAGTATTCTGGGTCTAGTTTTTGGTAAAGGTTAAACAGCAGAAAAGTCTTTAAGGCTTTTGCTATCAGGATTAGGAAAAACTGTTTAAAAAAAAAAAAAAAAAAAAAGGACACCTCTACTCCTTCAAGCTCCACAAACAGCAGCCACCCTCTCTACCAAGTCTTGACTCTCAGAGCTTGGCATCTCTTAGTCTAGGAATGCTTTTCCCTGAAGAAGGATATCAGGGTATCCTTATCTAGAGAGTAACAAAAAAATCAAGTACTAACACTATAAACAAGTAACATGAGAGCATGAAGATAAATATCAAAAGAAACACCTAAAAGCTAAAAGTGGTTTTTCTGTAGAAAGAAACTGGGAGGCCTATTTCATACTAAGCCTGGTAATATTATTTGTACACTTAGGTACAAATAAATTTTAAAAGAACATGTAGTACAGGCCTAAAGTTTCTATAGCCACAATCCTTCATTAGGGTAGAGGATTTCATCCTGCTATTACACACCTTATTCTTAAAAGCAAAGAATTAAATTATTTTAATCAGATTTTACTATTGTAAAAAAAAAAACACATAAATATGGCAAAAAAGCACCTATTAATACAAAGCCCCGAATCAGGCAGAAGAGTTCAAATTATCCTTGATTTTCTAAATAAACAACCTTCCAGTAGATGGTTTTAAGTCAAATTGCCTGACTCATCCACAGAAAAATATTAAACATGAATAGGTTTCACCTAAGCCTAAATGAGAGATCTGAATGTATGTACAAAGTAGTATGATCTTTAAAAAATGCTTAAAATGGGGCCTCCCCGGTGGCGCAGCGGTTGAGAGCTGGGTTGCGAAGCTGCCCGCAGCCCCTGCAGCGCCAGTTTGATCCCTAGCTGCTCCCCGGCCACCGGTGGAGGGTTCCACATGGTGCGCTAGACCTCTCCTGCCGCCCGCTGCTCCCCTCAGCAGTGTACTTCGTCAGTCTGCCTGTTCTGTTCCCCGCTTTGGCTTTGGTGAATTCTCTCACCCTCCCGTGCTTCTGACTGTACTCAGTGCTTGTATAAATAAATAAATAAATCCTTTATAAAAAAAAAAAAAAGGGCAACAGGAACCAGCCCAAAATAGTTAAAAAAAAAAAAAGCTTAAAATGCATACCAGATTCGGGCCATAATCAGTGTTCCTTTGCTAGAGTCAACATTACATATGTTAGGAGTTCATCCCCCTCACCTGAATTACAGGATCATCCGCGCTGGAAATAAGAGTCTTCCCATCAGCCGTGAACTGCATGTGCCGTACGGTGCTCTTATGCCCAATTCTGGATGGAAAGGTTCTGTTGTTTAGGGGCTCTAAAATCTTCAAAGCAGAAAATTAATACAAAGACATTCAGCAACAGCTAAGCATTATTAGACCTTAAAGATATTAAATTGAAATAAGACTACAGAAGTGTATGGACTCTCCACCTCATAGTGCTTGCAGTTTAAATGAAGACAAATATGAATGGCACACACATACACATAACACACCAAAAAATACAACACTCACTGAATCACCAGATGGCAGCAGGAACCAGTGGTCCTCTGGGTGCTCAGCTACCAATGCATTAAACGAGTGGCAGTCTAGGCTCAGCCTCCAAAGGAAAATGACATTTAAGATGGTTGAGGAAGAAAAATGTCCTAGATGACAGACAGGCCAACTCTTCAGAGACAAGGAAAGACAAGGATGATGTGGGAGACAGGACATGGGAAAGAAGGGCTTGGGGGAGGGAGGGAGGGGGAGCCGAAGCATGAAAAGATGTAAGAGAGCTTACAACTAATATGCCTAGTGCAGAGATTAACAAAGAGGTAAGAAAACTCAAAAAATAACAACCATGCCTGAATGCCACATTCCTAAAGGGGCGGGCAGTACAGCATAGCAGATGAGCACAGAGGCCTAGGTTTGGATTCTAGCTTTGCCACTTATTTTATGAAAGATATGGAAAGAGGGAGTTTAGACATCTGTAAAACAGTAGTAATGATAGCAAGCATACAGAATGTTACAACAAATCAGTGAGAAGTCTGGTATAGTAAACAACTAATAAATGGTAGTTATTATTACTTGAAGAAACTAGGCTGAATCATATGAAATTACAATTTCACAGGCCACAAACAATCAAATATTGGTAACTTCATGTGACTTATATATATTATTTGTATTATTTGATAACCCTGAGGGAAATAAGAGAAATAAGTCTGAGAAACAATGGTAAGGCGGTCTGAAGATCATACATGCACCAGGATTGTAAGATTCCTTCCAGTCCGATGGAAGAATGACAAGCATATCATAGAAAGATTTATTTAGCATATAAGTCTACAATGACAGACATATAATGAATCCTAAATAAATAGCTATGTGGCACAGAATGACTCTGAAGATGAGAACTGAATACCTTAATGGCTCCTTCTTCATCTCCAAATGCAATATACTGCAGATGGGGGCTTAAGCAGCAGCAACTAACTTGAGCTTCAGTTAGATCATCAGTCTGACCTGTTTTTCCATTAATGAGCTAATGAAAAACAAGGCACAATCAGTTATTAACCTGTAAGAGCAGTTTGGGTTCTTTAGCACAGAAATTTCAATTGAAAAAATAAAACAGAAAATAACCAACAAGAGCTCCCAGGGGCGCAACAAAGCCCCATCCGAGTCTCAGAGCCACATTTAGCACCTCACGCTTTCTTTTCATTTCACTTCTGTGGCTCAAATACATTTTCATAAAATAAAACAAGCTTTAAAAGGTTTCAAAAGCAGCTGCTGTGCCTACCACCTGAGACACATTGGTATGATCTGCAATCCCACAGCTAGCTCCACACCCTGCTTTCCACTTCTTCCCAAAGCCCATTATAATAGGGCTATCATTTGCTAAAATACTTTTTTCTGATATTTTTCACGGGGGGGAGTGGTGACACAGCAATGAGACAGATATTAATGGTTTTATATTCTCTAACTCACTTTAAAAACAATGGAAGTTAAGAGTCTTTTCCCATTTCTTTTGCGAGGGAAGGGGTATGGGAGAAGTATCCATGGCCAAATGTGGGTGGATGGATTTGCAATATTTAAACAAAGATCACCAAGTTTCATAATCTGTAGCAAAGCTAATGATTATTTTTATAAATCCCACTAATAAAGATGCCTAACATTCAACTAAAACACATGACCTATGAAAATATTTCTCGAGTTTAAATTATCAGATACCCCTCGCTTACTATGTCACAACCTAAAAGCCTGGAATTATTTTCAACATGAAATACACAGTCAGGCACAAAGATTAGAGGGTCAACCAATCATAGGTAGCTGCTTCTTTATCATAGTTTACCCAGCATGTTCTGATCTAGTAGACATTCAAAATGAAAGGCTGAATATCTTCTTTCTCTCAAAAATCATTTCCATATTTTTTAAGTAGTGACTAAAAAAAGTTTTGTTCAGTTAAACTAAACTACTGTCAGTTTAACTATCCTTTAAACTCTCCCACAATAGTTGACATGGTATAAAATGATACTTTATAGTCAGATGAGTTGTTCTTTAAGTTTCACAGTTATGACAACTGTTAAAGAAAGGTTGCACACATTTAATAAAGGTGACAAAAGCAGGAAGACACTGAATTGGACAAGAAGAAAGCAGTGGATAACACCCCAGTGGAAGAATCATCCTGGTACAAATCAGTTATGAGCAATTCACATTCCTTACCCTGGAAATAAAGGGCATTAAGAGCACCTCATAACATACTAAAGACAGCAGTAAAACTTGCAAAGTACAAAACCAGTCATTTTTAAAGGTGTCTCACAGTTTGATTCTAAGCCCCACAGCAGACAAGAGAAACTACCACACCAATTTACTAACAGATACCCCATTCCTGAATCTGGATCCCACTTTGGCCCTATAACCAGCTCAGACTTTTGAAGATGAAAAGGACCTAATCCATGAATAAAGTAAGGCTTAGACAACTGATATAGTTTACTCACATTACAGAACTAGCTAATGATAAAGCTTGAACTTGAACTAGGGTCTCCTGAGTGAAAGTCACCACTCTTTCCACTGTAGCAAGTTGAGCCTTGAAGCTTTAGAACACGTTAAGCCGCCCTGCCCTCTGTCTCAAGCTCTTGTGATCTCTCATACCTTTTGTGGACATGTACCTATTTCTCGCCTCTTCTGTATTCCCTTTCTCTCTTCACTTTAGCTCTATGTCACTATCTCATCTCATTCTCTCAAACATGTTCTTGTTCCCTACTTTTCAATAACCCAGTCAAGAAGTATCAAATGCAAAGACAGCATAAGATCACATAATCTCTGCTAAAACCTTTCCCTAGAAGTTAGTAAGACCCTTCTGTAAAATCATCTGGAACAAAGATTAACGCAGGTCTTCATGCTAAAATGACAAACAGACTAGAAGAAAATTGTTGACAGGAGCATTACAGCTCAGTGTCCCTCCCAACCCAGTGTATTTCAAAGACTCCTCAGGGCAAAGGGGAAGCTTACATAAAAGCCACTTCATCTGTAGCTGCTACTCTTGCTACCTCTCTGTCAGGAGTCACTGTCACTAGCTCAACATGTTGACACCTTCTACAATGTTCCCTACTCAGCTGTTCTGCTTGGGCTGGCCAACCTGAGGGCAGTACCTTACATGTGACCTTTCATGAGGTGTTGCTTTCTCCTGCTGCCTCTACCTAGAATGCTACCTCTACTTCCAGGAGTTTTTCACCAATCCAACACCAACAACAAGTGCTCTGGAATTCCACACAGACATTATTCAGGTCAATACAGTGGTGCAATCCTGCTCTTGGAACACCAGTTCCAAGAAACTGGAAAACTACTTGGGAAACTACTCTGTTACCAACACTCAAATTACCACTCCAGCCACTGGACTTCTGAGGCTCCTTTCCTCTTCATCCAGTCAAAAACATGCCTTCCTCTCGTGTGTTCCACTCTTTGTTGGGGAAGGGAAAGAGTGATCTGAGTAGAGCTGTTTGGATCACAAGTGATAGTTCTTTCAACTTTACCTCATGACCCTTTCCTTCTTAGGGAACATAGTAAGCATTATTATTATTTTTTCTTTCAATAATTATTTCTTGAACAAATGCATGAGTAGCTCAATGATGCACAGGAATATTTCAGTATGTGAAGTCCAGCTCATTCTACCTCAGTTTCAATAGGTCAGATCCTTACCTCACGTAAGGTGACTTTTGTTCTTTCAAAGAACAAAATGTTTTCTCTGCTGCCACTGGTCTCTCACTCCCTGTGTACACCCCAACAGACATGTCTAAATCACTGTAGTGGGCAAGTTCAGGGTGGTCCTCATTGTGATCAGATGAAAACAGAAGAACGAGGGGACGGAAAGTTTCACCTTATTTAGTTCTAAATATTGTATATCTGAGCCTAAGCTCAAGACTTATGAATTTATTCAACTAATACCTACTGAACATCTGGTAGGTATCACACAATTATGCCCAACCCCAAGTCCAAAAACAGACAAGGAGAACTGTGAGTTCAATCAAACCAAATTCTCCAATTGTTTTCTGAAAAATACTTACTTGCAGATGTCTTATATTGTCAGCTGCAAGAACCATCACTTCATTTTCTTGAAACACAACATCTATTTCTTGCTTTAACACAGTAGCAGAGTTCTGACATACTTTCCTTGTCTCCCAGAGCTGATTAAGAGATCAAAAATACTAAAATAAGAAAGATGCATCTGTGAAATAATGTAAAGACAAGTCTTCGTCTTAAAGCAAGATACAAACCAATCTTCACACTGAAAATGCATATGATGCTAGAAATTTTTTCAGTTATTAAATTATAATTCGATAATAATAACTATTTGTTATTTACATGCTACAGTAAGAAGCAGTTAGTGTTAAGAATAATGGGTACTAGAACCAAAACACCTTTTATGAATTCTAGTTGCACCTAAAGTTATGACTTTGGCAAGATTATTTAACCTAGTGCTACTCAAAGATAAGAACCCTCTGTTGGTCTCCAATCTTCTGATACTGAGATCAGGAGCCAGAATGTAAATCAGCTACATCACTGAACAACACTATTAACAATATACTTAGTTATACAGATGATTTTTTTCAATAAGACTTCCCCAGTGAAGGAAGCAATGCACTGATTTACATTCTGGCTCAACCTTATTGAAATGGTGCTTTAAGTAGCACTGACTTAATCTTTCTGTTTCTGTAGCAGCAAAAAGAATTAACAAATTAATACATGTACAACACTTTATACAATGCCTGGCATACAATAAATACTAAATAAATTTTAACTAAAACTTGTACACAACACTATTGTTAGATGCTACAAGGACAAACCAGGCTCCGGGGCCTCAAAGTGATTATAATCTAAGGTGTGTGAATAAATCAGAGCAGAATATTGACAGTTTGGAGTAAATCAACTCTGTACTTAAATTTGAAGCAGATTTTATACATAAGAAAATGACATAGAGTTACATGAAAATTAAAGAAGACATTTTCCCGAATGGAGTACTAGGAAAGCCTTCACAGAAGGTTTACAGGGACTTATAAGATCATTAGAATTTCAAGAAGGAGAGACATAGGGATGTAGGTTATTCCAAACATAAGAAACCACATAAGCAAAAGTATAGAAGCAGGGAACTACAGGGTGTTTGGGAAAATGTGACCAGTCCAATATTGGTTACCTACAGGAATAAACTAGAAGACAGACTGGACCAGAATGAGGCTATGAAATGCTATAGAGAAATTTAATGGCAGACTTGGTGACATATTTCTTTTGGACGGCAAAAGAGTCATTATCTGTTTTAGAGCAAAAATGGCATGACTGCATTGTACAACAGGAAAATACCTTGCAAGCAGCATGCGGAAAACCAAGAAAGAAAAGATCTATGGCAGATACTGATACAAAAAAGGCAACAGGTAATAAGCATCTAAACTTGAAGTGGCAAAGTGGAAACACATGATAGAAAATGCAAAGGTAGAATCTATTAGAACTGGCAAGGAATTACATGTGGAAATTCAAGGTAGAGGAAAGAGTTAACATTCCTCTGATAAATCAAAGGTAATATATTTAAGTTAACCAAAATACAGTTTAGTCACTTGTCCGACCCATGGTACTATTCAATATGTACTATAGCAATGAGACTAATATAGTATTAACACATGTAATTAGCACGTTTGAAGGATAAATAATGAGTAGCTCTTGTTTTACTTCTCCCAATACTTTCCATCAAATTCTAAGTTTATAGGAGGTTTCACTTATCATGAGTAAATTTCTAAAATAAAAATCACAACATATCTCACCCTGATTGTCTGGTCATCAGAAGATGTCAAAAATGATGATCCATCAGGAGAAAACATCACACAATGAACCCAACTTAAATGTCCTCTGCAATCAGCTACTTTTAAACATGAGTCCACATTCCACAACTACAGAATAGACACAGCATAAAGGAAATGAAATTCATAAGCATTTTGAATATATGAATATTGAATACAGCAAAAACGATCCAACAGTTTCACTTCTGTGAATATAGCTCAAATACACTAGCAAAAATACAAAATGACTGTAGGGAAATTACTTATTACATCATTATCCTTAATACAAAAAAATTTAGAAACAACCCAAATGACCATCAGTAGGGAAGTATTAAATAAACTACATTAATCACGTAATAGAATACTATGCAGCCACAAAGAGAAATGAGTAAAGCTCCCTGAAAAAGACCAGTCTCTGGTATATACTGCTTACGAAAAGAAAGCAAAGAACACACACACACACATCTATTTCTTCAGAAGAGTATATATACATACACTATATTCTGTAATGGATGAAATATAAGTATGTGGATATATTGACAGATATTTGAAGGTATATACCACAGATATGAAATATATACATATATCTATTTATATATGCAAAAAGAAACACTGGAATGTTAAACCAAAAATAAAAGTGGTTACCTATGGGGGAGGGAGAAAAAAATGAGTGAGGGTTTTTGGTAGGAATGCAAATTGGTATAGCCATTATGGAAGGCGGTATGGAAATTCGTCAAAAAATTAAAAATAAAACAACCATAAGATCTAATTACTCCACTTCTGGGTATTTCTCCAAAGAAAACAGAAACACTAACAGAAAAAGATTTGCAAAACACTTGTTGCATCAGCAACAATGCACCCCCAGTTCACTGCAGGCTAATTCATGAAAGCTAAGTTATGGAAACAACCCACATGACCACTGATGGGTGAATGAAAAGACAATATGAGATATATATATAATACATTATTATTCAGTTGTGAAAAGGAAATCTTGTCATTTGCAACAACATGGATGGATCTTCAGAGCATCATGCTACATGAAGTCAGTCAGACAGAGAAAGACAAATACTATATACTCTCACTTATATGTGGAATCTAAAAACAAAACAAAACAAATCCTGTGTCACAGACACAGAGAACAAACTGGTGGTTGCCAGGGATAGGGTTGGCTGGGACAAGGGACAAGGGAGGGAGGTAGGGGAGAAAAGGGTACAAATTTTAAGTCATAAAATAAGTTGTAGGGATGTAATATATAGCTTGGTGACTGGGATTAGTGACACTATTACATACTTGAAGGTTGCTGAGAGATCTTAAAAGTTCTCAACTCAAGGCAAAAAATTATAATTATTATGGTGATAGTTAATTAGACTTATGATTGTTTTGTGATATGTACAAATATTGAATCATTATGTTGTACACTTGAAACTAATATGTGATATGTCAATTGAATCTCACTTAAGAAGAGTGGCAGGCAAGGGAAAGGGATGAAAGCAAGATTTTCTCTGAATCTAACTTATTGTAAAGCTTTGATTTGGAATGATGCTTAGGTTTTATCTATTTTTAAAAAAAAAACAATTAAAAAAGTGGGATTTATATAACCACCTTTCATATTCAAACTGTTTCCCACTGTCATCTAATCCTCATTTCAAATGATTGCAAAACCCTACAATAAATGAGTGTACTAATTGTACATGTACACATTTCTCTCATTATTCATGCTTATTACAAATCGCCAATGTCTGTCATCAGCCTGGCTATATTTTGTCCTGAGTTCTGCTGTAAATTACTCAAATATATTCCAATTTAATGAAGTACCATATGTGCCTGAGTTCCTCTCATTACACTGTGAATTACAGACCTACTTTATGATTTCAGAACTAATATGGACAAAACAAGTACCTCATCACATGCCCAGTGGTTTTCAATCAGTGAGTTCTATGGTTACAAAGTAATTGTATGAAATCTTCTCTGCCAATCTCTAGAGTCCAAGCTGGGACACACAGAGCTAAAGGCCACAAATGAAAGTGATTCCACAGCTAAAAAAATCTCCCTTGAAAACCCTTCCCTCTCATCCCTTCCTGTTCTCGTCCATCATTTCTCTGTCACGCAGTTTCTAAAACAGAGTCCCTGTATTTCAAGAAGAAAGACAATGTTTCCTGGAGCTTTCCAAGAATAGCAGAGGGGAGGGATTTTAGAAATGATGGGATAGGCTGAAAGAGGTCTTGCTCCTCCATGCCTAAAATTGCTTGCAAAGCCCAGAAAGGAGAAATTTCCCATCTATCCTGAGGATCTACAGAGAAGGTGCAATATCTCCTAGCACATCCAATCTTCTGATATGCACAAGCAGCACCCTAACTGAGAATGCTGAAATAAGCACAGAAAACTGAAGAAGTAACTGCAGCAGTCAAGATTCCTTCAAAAAAGCCTGTAAATCAAGTGACTTTTCCTATTTACCACATTAAGGCTCCTACCTATCTTCTTTCAAGATAACAAGGGGTTTCAAATTACTGGTGTTAAACAATCTAATCCATCTTTGGAGGAAAAATATCAAGGAATTTATTGCTCCTGTAAAAAAATTTAACACAACAAATCATTGAATGGGACTCTTCCAAAGTCAGCAAATAAATTCTATCAGGTACGTGCAAAATTACAAAGATATAAACAAGTAATTTATAAGAGTCATTTTATTCTTTAGTGCTTAGCAACGATGATCCAAAGTTAATCACTTCCAAATTCAACTTTCATCTTACTCTTCTCACTCTGAACTGGACTCATCTCTCATCATTTCTTTTACAGAAGGGCCTATGCCTATGGTGTTTAAGAGATGTTTCTGTCTAGGAAATTCATGGTCATTCCATTGCTTCTCCAGACCTTGGCATATCCTAGCCATTCAATAAAGCTTGGTGAATATATTGTTATACCTGTTATACTGTCAAATCAAGTCTTCCATCACTGCTCAAGTAATAGAATTGGCTCTATAGTTTAATATCTTAAAGCTACAGGTCATTACGCCATGAGAAAAACACTCCACAATTTCTCAGGCCAACATCTTCAGCAGTTATGGTTTGAGCAACCCATTATTTATCATCCTTCTCCTTCTGGAGATCCAGGTTTCAGAGAGTAAATTCAACTACTCACCTCCACACAGTACTGGGATAAAGCCACTATTACCAAGTGGTTCTGCGGGTAGAAGTCACAGTACTGGATCGTGCTCTGATGACCTGTATGAATTTCTGCCAACAGGTTCTTGGTATGAATGTCAAAAAGCTGTCAACATAAAATAGGGAAATATTTATAAAAGTAAAATATTTTAAAAGCTAGGTCCAAAATGAGCCTAAATTAATTTCTAAAAAAATCCTCCCATTTCAAATATAAAGTATAATTCCTAAAAAAATACAATTACTGGTAATTGTCATAATTATTGGCACTTTTAAATAAGATATAAATAAATATATTCAAAATACTTTCAAAATATTGCTTAATCTGAAACATGTTTCCTGTAAAGTAAAACTTATCACAGGTGATTTCTCTTGCTGGCCTCAAGAGAAATAAAATCTTTGTGAATAAATCAACAGACTAGCCAAATTTATATACAGAGAAGTTCTCCCTAATGCTATTTATTCAAAAGAGAAAAGGCATACTCATAAATGAAGATGATCAAAGTAATCTAGAGTAGAGGCTTTCTACAATCCTCCACTGTACCAGCTGGGCTAGAACAGAGTCTTTCTAAAATGGAATTAACTCAATCCTTTCTATTTCTCTTCAGAGCTACAAAATGATTCCATTACGATCAATCATTTTTCCATTTTTAAACCCCAAAGAGCTATTTTTGAGTAATTCAAGTTTCTTAATTCCAATTTATGAAAGGCATTTTAAATGCTGACTAAATTTTTCTAATGTTTTTGCCAAAATGATAAGAACTTGAACCAATATAGTATATAGCAATTTAAGACCAAGGCACAGTCTTCAGGAAGAAAAAGTAGCTTCCAGTAGGAGCCATGGAAATGTTTTCTGAATGCACAGCCTAAAAGCAGATATGGGCGGTAAGCAGCACAGCATCAGGGACTGATAATAACGGATAAGAAATCATACCTGAGAAGGACAGAAGAAACTTGCAAATATGGAAGAGGCAGCTGTCCCAATTATGGAATAGGAATTTAAAAAAAAAAACAACAGATCCAACAATAGAGTGACTAACAACACAAAAGAGTTGGAAAAAATAAGAGAAGAATGGAGAAGCCAAAGAGTAAGAAATTGAGATCTCTGCATAGTCAAGGGTGATCTTAAGGTAGTTTAATTAGCATGGTAAAATAAGGAGCTAGCCTACAGGCTGTTTTTTAAGACATAAAAGTATTAGCCCCCCTCACTAGATCTTTTAAAATGTTCAAATTTGGGGGCCTCCCTGGTGGCACAAGATGTTAATAATAACATGATGATAATTTTAAAACAAATGGAAAATAAAAAGTGTTGCAAGGATGTAGAGAAAGTAGAACGTAATACTAGATGTGGGGAAAAAAGGAAGGTGTTTCCTTGTCATTTACTTTCTTTGCATGTCTTCCTCATTTACTTCATAGAAATCTCACTACTTTCTTCAGTTGTTGAGTATTTCTCCCTGGCAGTCACCGAATCAGAAAATCACCTAAATCAATGTACTCAAAATTGTGAGGAAAAAAAAGGGGGATATAGAAAGTAGTCTATATTTTAAGTAAATATAAGAAACACTAGATTTAACAACATAAATCTTTTCACACTGCAGGACTTCTGGGGGCCTTGCATATGTTAATACACACTGAGCACCTCTAGTGGGGGAAAGCGATACTTACACTTGCCAAATTGTCTTGGAGACCTTTCCTTACAAGGTCCATGGACAGCCCCTGGACCATAGTTCTAAGAACTATGAGAGGTTAGGGAACCTACCCAAAATTATAAACTGTACTTTATTTATATCAATAAACATTAAAAATGCAAAAATTCATAAAAGTTCTTTCTTTAAATTAGATGAAATTTGGCTTTTAATGATACTTACAAAGATTTTATTTTTTGCTGCCACCATTATCTTAGCACCATCAGCAGACCATGAGCAACATTTCACTATCACTTCCATATCCTCTTGAGGTTCTTCTGAATTTAGGAAGAACTGCTTCACATCAATGCTTTTCCTCAAGTTGGCTGATTTCACATCCCAGAGCTTTAAATTACCAAAAAGAAAAAAAATTTTAAATTGCTCTAATCTCAAATTATAGTTCTAGAGTTTCACCTGGATAAAATGTCACCCAAAAAAATTAATCACTTAGTGGTTTATTTTTACTTATTATGACTTTTTGTAAGGCTTTTAAATTAATTATCCAGTTTCCAGCACCTTCTTAAAAAGAAAAACATTAAAAGCACACCCAAAATGCATAATATAAAACTAAATAAATTGTTAAAAAAAGCACCTTGTAAAGTGTGGAAAAGGCTAAAAATTAGGTATTGACAGTAGGATGAGCCTGAAATAAAGGGTGAGGTGAAGAGACTCAAAACTTGCCACTGCTGCCCTCTGCTGTGCCAGCCATGAAGTCGGCTTCACACTACAGTATGCACAGCATGGACACTACACAGAACCAAGTTATAACCAAGCAGTGCATCCAGACACATAAGGAAGTGCCTGAAAATGTAAAACAAATATATTGAGAGGAAACAAAATAATTTGTATGCCAGGCAGGGCCAGACAGGACTCTAAAACAACTGGAACAGGGGTGTGATTTTAAAATACCAAACTCCCCTCACCAGCTGAGATAAGTGCTAGCAACACAGAAGACAAAGTTAGTGAGAAGATCAATCTTCACTCCCCTGGTCTGGAGAAGTGTCCCAGCTTCACAGTCATAATGGCTGCCATGCCGAGACCATCTAACTGAGCTTCCAAAAAGCCCAGCTCCCAGGTAAAACCCAATTTGTCTGACAAGGCACATTTTAAAATCTCTCAAATTTAGAGAAATATTATTTATACTAAGATATAGAGCCAAAACCAAAGCCATTCCCCTTGCAACAACCACGGATAAACGGGATAAAGCAAAATAGATGCTGGATGTTAAAATTAGTTTGTCTTCTCCAATATTAAAGTGAAAAAAGTATACACATAAATGTCAAAAGCTTCAGTCACCTCAGCCAGAATATGTGAAAAGTCACACTGTTGGCCACACAGTGTTAGCCCTCTTAAAATGAAAAACAAAATAATCACTGCCCGGACATAAGGTAGAAAAGAAAACAACCCAATTTCATTACATCTATCTAAATTACATCTTCTGCATCTGGACCTGACTTCAGTGCCTTGCCAAGAAATGATGAAATTAAACATATTGAGTAAACAAGTAAATACCAGTGCTTCACATTAAGCAAGTCACTGTGCTGTATCAAAGATCCATGTGCACTCTGACCCATGGTTTAAAATGCCAGTTTTTAAATAAAACTAACCTCTTGAAACTGTATCAAGATTCTGAAAAACACACACTTATAAGTATGATGCTTACAAGGAATGCTTATAAGATTACAGAGCTACCTGGGCAGTCAATAATTTTCCAGTTCTTGGGCCTCCCCTGGTGGCGCAGTGGTTGAGCGCTGGGCTGCGAAGCTGCCCACAGCCTCTGCAGTGCTGGTTTGATCCCCGGCTGCCAGCGAAGGTCCCACATGGCGCGACAGACCCCTCCTGCCGTGCCTACTGCTCCCCTCATCAGTGTATTGCGTCAGTCTGCCTGTTCTGTTCCCCGCTCTGGCTCTGGTGAATTCTCTCACCTTCCTGCGCTTCTGACTGTACCCAGTGTTTGTATAAATAAATAAATGAATCTTTAAAAAAAATTAAATTAAATTAAAAAATAAAAAAAATAATAATTTTCCAGTTCTGCATCCTCTCAGAAGGCAAACACTTTAGGAGACTTTGACCCTGAAATGCTGTTATCCAACATCACTTGGCGAGAGCTCTGCCTACTACATGTCACTGTATCAGTGTGAATCAGTCAAGAACAATGGCTTAACAGCACTGTGGGAAAGCTGCACAAACATAGCAGTTTTCTGAGGGTGCGGTAATGCCTGTCCCCTGAGACCCGGCTCTGTGCTCTACAATCACACATGAAATGAAAGTCCTGTCCCTGAAAAGGTTTTTTTTTTTTTTTGAGTTTGGAGAACTCATAGTTTGATTTGAAGGGACATGCAAAGGTTCACCATCTTGAAAACTTTGATACAAACCACTATGATAATCACTTTGAGATTATATAAATTAATCAGGTATAGACATTACTCTCAAGGAATGTCTAGGCCACAAAGGAGGTAAGAGAAGCACATGAATGACTCTAACACAAGACATGCCAGATGTGTCATCTGAGAGGGAACGACGTGACAGAGTAAGGATGCCATGCCCCAAACTGCAGGCTTCAGGAAACCACTTTTTGCAGAGGATTTCTCTCATTTCTCCCTCAAAGATCAGACTACCTTATGCCAAGCCCAGATGGAACAGAATTTCAATCAAAAAGACGAAGAATACGCTCAAGCGTAAGTCTAGGCTAAGGGGTCAGCATAAGCTACAATACAAAAAGGAAAAGCAAAGACATAGAGAGGGAAAACAAGTGCAGTGTGGGGGTGACATCAGGTGTCACCACTTCCCCAACAGACCCCCATCTGCTCTCAGAGCACCCTCTACATACTTTCACCATATGCACGGTTTTTCCATTCATTTACCATTCTCCCCCAAACGACTCTGAACAGTAAGTGCACCTTTCTTCGTTTGTTTGTTTTTAGTATTCAGAAGGGAACAGCATGCACAAGCAGAGGACTTTCTGGGTATTCAGATGAGAAAAAAATGAAGAAAGCGGACCCTTCTTATGGCAATTTCTGAGGGGACTCATGGCAGAGAGTCTCTGGAGGGTGGTGTCAACCTCTGAATAGGTTATGAGGTAAGGTTATCTCCACAGAATGAAACAGATGCAGTAACAAGGTTGGGTGCTTAGAATAGCAGAAAAGCCTTGGAACAGGCATTATGGTAACTACAACAAATCAATTAGGGATGGACTGACCTTAATTTGTCAGCAAAGAAGGCCCAGTTGAGCTACACAGCTTAAATTTGTGAAACAGATAAAATGGCCTGGTTTCACATCTTTTCCTGATCATTAAACAACCTAGTAATAATGGAATAATGCTAAAGATAATGGAATCTTACCATTAGTTGGAATTAGCAATGGAGATAAGAGAAAAGGAGAATTTGGCTTGAGATATAAAATGTCTTCTTCTGAAGTCATTCACTTAGTAAAACCAAGAAATATAGGCTCACATATGTAGTAAGAATCTCTGAGAGTTACCTTAACCTCTACAAGGTTATTCTGAAAAACCTCCTCTGATCATTCTACAGAAAAAGACAGTATTTGCTCTTTGCAGGTAACATGTCACAGAAGTCAAAATTCACTTACCTAAATATTCCACCTAATTCTGTTCCCAGTATCTTTTCATAGCTTACTTATACAAAGTAGAATTCTACCCAGAAAGAGTTCCTAGATGCCCTGAAGTAATTTATAAATTACTATGAATTATCCTTAGTAACCAAAGAGAAATCAAAGATTCAACCAAAGGATCAGCATCAAGAGAGCTTACTTACTGCAATGTAGGAGTCACCTCCAAGCATTAACAACTCTCATTATCTAGAAATTTTAACAAGCAAAATGTGCCCCGGAATGTATTTCCTGGAACATGTACACATCAAGGAAATTTACTGAGTGCCTATTTTGAGTACAACTGTGTACCATGAACTTCAGAGAGATATAAGAAAATGACAAGTCTTTGTAAATCATAAATCTATATTTAACCTTATCAAAAAACAGAAGACACATGAAAATGACTGAGCAGTACAACACACTTACAAATGGAAATCAGAAGACAAAACAGTTTCTACCTACCTACCTACCTACCTACCTATCTATGCTCAGAACCAGGTAGGCAGATGTTATAAGAACACTTTCTCAAGAAGGTTTTGCATAAAGTTTTGAGTCATTAAAAACTATGGACAGGGGTCTCCCTGGTTGCACAGGAGTTGAGACGCAACCTATGAAGCTATCTGCAGCCAATGTAGCACGAGTTCAATCCCCCAGGCGGCCAGGGAGCAACCCACATGGTGCAGCACACCTCTCCTAACTTACCCCCTGCTCCCCTCAGCAGTGTACTTCCATCAGTCTGCCTGTTCTGATCCCCACTGTCTCTAGTGAATCCTCTCACCCACCCCCACCTCTGGCCTATACCCCAGTTCTTGTATGCATAAATCAATAAATCCTAAAAAAAAAAAAAACCTATGGACAAGTGAATTAAGGCCAAAAAAAAAAAAAAAAAATCCCAAGAAACACAAATGAAACATCGATTGGGACAATTGTTCAAAATAAATCCCAAATTACCTTCCCTTGAACAGAAAATTATGGGGGCTAGAAGAAACAAACTGGATAGGAATTGAGGTGGCAGAATGATGGAAGGGGAAGAGCCCTAAAGGTGTACTGGATGATCTTAAATTATCAATTTATAATATGGTACTTTTGTGCTCCAGGTGAAAGTGGCAAGATGAAAACAGAGGAAGAGCAATGTTCTCGCAGCTCTGTACCGGGATAAGAAGGGATGGAGAGAAGGCTGCTTATCAGAAATGAGGTGAGGACAGTGTATACCAGAGCAAACACGACAGAATGGGAGGGGAAATGGTAGATCAAAAGAAGTGGAGGTTGGGCCTCCCCGCTGGCGCAGTGGTTGAGCGCTGGGTTGCAAAGCTGCCCGCAGCCTCTGCAGCGCCAGTTCGATCCCCGGCCACCAGCGAGGGTCCCACATGGCGCTCAGACCTCTCCTGCCGCCTGCTGCTATCCTCAGCAGCGTACTTCGTCAGTCTGCCTGTTCTGTTCTCCGCTCTGGCTCTGGTGAATTCTCTCACTCTCCCGCACTTCTGACTGTACCCAGTGCTTGTATAAATAAATAAATCTTTAAAAAAAAAAAGAAGAGGCTAAGGATGGATTGGACTGAAGGCCAAAGAAAGAAAGGAGAATCAATAAAGAGGAGAACTAGAATGACAGTAGAGACAGGAATAATAAAGAAAGAAAGATTAGGATCTTCTTTGAAAAGGAAAGTGGAGATTTAAGGAGAAAGAATTTAGGTTTTTTTAGGACTATAAGTTTCAGGAGGTTGAATAAGATTTTTTACTCAAACCCTGAGTTTCCTCTCCCCTATGACTTCTTACAAACAGGAAAATAATAGCATAAAAGGCAAAGTATATTAAAAAAGAAACTTTACAAATTTGATCCCCAACCTCAAAATATTTTATGAAGTCATAATCTGCTTCAAAAATTAAGAATTCAAATTACATGAACTTTAAAGTTATCAGGCAGCAAACCACTCAAACAAATCACTAAACAATCAAAATGATTATGATAAGCAAAAACATACCTTTAATGTTCCATCAGCTGAACAACTAGCCAAAAACTTGTCATCTGGTGAAAATCTGCAGTGAGTAACTGCATTTCTATGGTCAAACAAGGTATTTCGACATGGTTTTTGGTTCAAATCCCAGAGCTATTTGAGGAAGATAAAAAGATAATTTAAAAACTAGTACAAAGTGGGGGGAAGTTAGTATTCCTGTAGAGTTGTGCCTTTTCTCTCAATTCAGCTATTTCAGTTGTAAGAAGATGTTCGGGGCCTCCCTCATGTCACAGGGGTTAAAGTCTTAGAACTATCAAGCTATCGCCAACCACTGCAGCATGAGTTCGATTCCCGGCCAGGGAGCTGACCCACATGGCGCAGCAGACCTCTCCTGTCTTGCCCACTGCTCCCCTCAGCAGTGTATTTTAGTAGATCTGCCTGTTCTGCTCCCCACTGTCTCTGGTGAATCCTCTCACCCCCCCCACACCTCTGGCCTACACCTGATAAATAAAATAAATCCTAAAAAAAAAGATGTTCAACTAACAGTAACAAAAAGTGTCAAATATGAAAGTGAACTTGTGATGAACAAGCAATGGGGCAGCCCTTAAACTGGGTAAAGAAACTGGAATATATATTCAGTGGAATACTACTCAGCTGCTAAAAAAGTAGGGACAAAACAAATGGATTTTGAGGTGATCATGCTAAGTCAGATAAGTTACAAAGTGAAAGACAATTACTGAATGGTTTCACTCATTTGTGGAATATATTGTAAATAACCAAAAACGCCAAACTGACAAAGGGCAGCAAAAATAATTCTTAGACTCTGTGACATGAAAAATGTAGTGATTACCAGAGGGCGCTGGGAGGAGTGGGGAGGGAAGTGGATAGGACATCAGCACTGGCGTTCTGGGGGAGGGTGAGTGAAGCAAGTGCACATATGGAGGTGAGAGGTTGTTAATCTCAAAATTACAGACTTACACAAACAAGTGACAATACAATTTTAGGGGGGGGAAAGGAAATATAAACTTTCTTACCCTATAAAATGCTAAAAAGAACCATCAAAAATTAGTCATAAATAGTACAAAAGTCTTATTTGGGGGGGAGGGTTTAATAGGCTAAAGCTTTTCTGAGTAAAAGTGAGCTATAATTGTGAGATAATTTTTCATTTCTATATTAGTCTGTTATTTTTATATTTTGATCATATTATGCTCTGCAGGGCCCTAAGGATTTGAGAAACACGCCTGAAGAGTATCAGCAGTGGGGACTAGGAGAGGGAACAAGAGGTAGAGTAGAAATATGGGCCCATAGCATACCTACCCACTTAATGGGCTTTATCTCTTTTATACGTCAAGTTTCTATGTAAGTTTTCACTTGGAGAAAAAAGATGTAAAGGGAGATGATTTAGTTTTAATAAGTGTTTCTGTATTTTCTAAAATTGTTTTTAAGTAGCTTATTTAAATAGCCTATGACGTTTTCCAAACTGAAATATTTTAGCTACCTTTCCCAAAAATACAATGTCCCATTACAAAGATGCGGTGACATTATGGGCAGAAATAAAGCCAAAACAGAATCCAAAAGAAGTTGGTAGATCTTTCTGAGAGTCCCAGAAAAGAGAATATAGCTATCTTCAGTATGTGACTTAAGAGGAAAAAAAAAAAAGTTTTACAATTTCTAATTATAAAACATCAAATATATATATATAGAAAAGCTGTTTCTGGTTTTAGTTTCTTTTTTAAATTTTTTTTCCTATTAGCACCTTTTTTCCTTCCTCCTGGTAACAGAACCTCTTTTAAATCAAGCCATGTTTATAACTCAATTATAATTTACCTCATCTTAAATTTGTCTCATTTCTACATGACTAAATTTGTAACTTTTGGCATCCTAAAGGTTCCAACCTACTGGTCACTAGAGCTATTTACCTGAACGCGTAACCCAAAGCAGGAAAATAAGTTTTCTCTAACATGAAATCAAAAGGATCTGGGAAAGAATAAGTTTCTCTTCCTCTGTGATTAGGAGCTGCAAAGACCCACGTAAGCCTGGAGATGAGGACAGATTTCCTGCCACACCAAGAAAACACCTGAAGTAAGAAACAGGGAAACAAAGTCCAGAAATGGAAAGCGCCAGAGCCTGAGAAGATAGTGTAAGTATATGGAGTTAGCTCTGTCTGCAGTCATACTCCTCTTAGATTATACAGTTACATGAGCTAAAATCTTGTTTTTCCTTAAGCCAGTATGAAAGTTTCTATCACTACAACCAAAGGAGACCTGATTAATACAATGTATGAGAAAATCAAAGGGGATGTTCATAATTCTCATTATCCACACTTACTTTGAGGCAGGAGTCACTTGACCCCGTGGCTAAGAGAATGTGATGACTACTGTTGGTGAAGTGGCAGCAGTTGACTTGTTCTGAGTGCTCCTCATAGGTGTGGACTAGTTCCCCAGTCACAGAATTCCAAATCTACAGAGAACAGAGAAGATACGTTCACAATCATTCCTTATTTTCAATGGGAGAGGGACAATGTGAACATGAAACCACGTTATGGACGCTATCCAGCCAGTCTGGCAAGTGTTCCCAATCAAGAAAAATGCTAAAATAAGTCAGAATTTTCATAGGATGCACTTTTCAACTACTTGCAAGTCTACACATGTTTCTTTCTATAATATGTTTGGAATCTCATGAAAGCATTACATCCTTTCAAGGGTAAGTTTGCACATATTCATATGAATGACAGCAGACAGAGAAGTACTATAAAGGGGATGGAATAATGGACTTCAAACTGGAAGGATTAAATCTAACAACTGGCTCCATCACTTACAATCTGTGTGTCCCTGGTCAAGTCCTTAACTTCCTGCATCTTACTTCCTTCTATGTAAAATATGGACACTTAAACCTATCTTACACAATTCAAGGTGGCAAAAGAGATAAATGATATAAGTGTTCTAATGACTTTAAGGTATCAATGAATAAGCAAACGCTCAGTAGGAAAAAAAAAAAAAAGACTAAAGGTTCTTAAAGAAACCTAGCTATCAATCCTAGCTCTATCAGTAAGTAGTTACTATGAGCTTGGTTAAATGACTTCATCTGTGAACGTGTTTACTCATCTGTTAAATGGGATTAATAATTACTTTTCCAAGCTATAGTAAGAAACTGAATGCAAGAAAGTGTATAGATAAAACATCAGGAAGTGTTTAAGTTCTCACTAAAAAGTAGCCATCACTAAGGAGTCTGTCCCATTTAACAATAAACCAAAGAAATAAATTACCTGATGAATCTTTGTGGGGGCTTTACCCTTTACAGCGGTACTAATGTGCCAGTGTTTCTTTTATCTTATCAAAGCACTACTCAAATGTCCAAAGAGTTTGTCTATTTTGAAGTTCTTTAATGGTATTTCTGTCTCTTGCTCTATACTTTGAGTTCTTAGAAAATGCAGGGCCTCCCCGGTGGCACAGTGGTTGAGACTGGGTTGCAAAGCTGTGCGCAGCCTTGGCGGTGCCGGTTCGATCCCCAGCTGCTCCCCGGCCACCGGAGGAGGGTCCCACATGGCGCGCAGACCTCTCCTGCCGCCCGCTGCTCCCCTCAGCAGTGTACTTCGGTCCTTCTGCCTGCTCTGCTCCCCGCTCTGGCTCTGGTGAATTCTCTCACCCTCCCGCGCTTCTGACTGTACCCAATGCTTGTATAAATAAATAAATAAATCTTTAAAAAAAAAAAGAAAGAAAATGCAAACTCAGGGACTCCCTGGTGGTGCAAGGGGTTAAGCACCGCACTATGAAGCAATCCGCAGCCTCTGTAGTACGAGTTCAATCCCCAGCCAGCCAGAGAGCAACCCACATGGCGCAGCAGACCTCTCCTATCTTGCCCGCTGCTCCCCTCAGCAGTGTATTTCAGTGAGTCTGCCTGTTCTGTTCCCCACTCTGTCTCTGGTGAATTCTCTCACCCCCTGCATCTCTGGCCTATACCCCAGCTCTTGTATGCATAAATAAATAAAAATCTTTAAAAAAAAAAAGAGTTCTTAAAAAGAAAAAGAAAGGGAAAAAAATGCAAGCTCGCTATCATTTCCTTTTACTCCTTTGCAACTGCAGAGTGGCTGACTCCAAACCTGACTCAGAAAGTGGGCAAGGGAGTGAATTAACTGATGGGCTGTAAAATTAGAAAGTCCAGTCTATCAAACAAATTTTTCCAAGGTCTCAATTTAGTTTGGACAGTCCAGAGTGCTCTTAAAGTGGATGAAAAGTCAGCAAAACACCTTGCTGCCAGGTCCACCAAGGCCCACCACACCCAGCCAGACTCAACACTCCATAACCTCTTTGAAAAGTGTCTGAAGTGAGGTTCTCCCTCCATTTAGCAGATAAACCTTCCCCTAGATTTCATTCAGTTTCTCTTAAATTCTGTATTAACATAAATGCTCTGGTTAAAAGCCAAATTTGGGGACATGACACAGGAAACAATAACAAAGATAAAAATTAGTGTTTTTTCCTCTAATTTTTAGACTAGTAAGTTGTCTTTTAATCCAAATTATAAATTATATATTTTACAATAAGAATTGAGAAAATAATTTTGTGCAGCAACACTTCCAAACACAATGCACTCAAAAATTTCAACTAATACCCATAAACCTACCAATTAATGGCAGGAAAATTCATTAATTTCTAATGGTTTTTCCATTAGAAATATTACCAGTTGCCTGGTGAATATTTCAGGCTGATCAACCTAGGCATTTTTTGCTGATTCTTAAAGAATTTTCAGACAGTGTTAACATACAGTAGATAAAAACTGCTTTACCTCAAGTTAGTAGATCAACAAGCAAGAGTCCCTTAACCTTGTTAAAGGGTTAGTTAGTTCATTAGTGTGGGAGCAGCCTGGGACAGAGAGAACTCCAGCCCTGGCATCTGCACTACCTAAGCTAGAAGGAACGATGCCTCCACAGAGCTTTGGTCTGAACTTTGCCCGGAATGTCCTAAACAAGGGGCTGCTGTGAGAGGGAAGAGCAGAGCAGCTACTCTGAGCCTTGAGAAAGGAGCAATGCAAGTGGGCCCTCTCTCTCCTTAGTAGGAACTACGGCGGACAGCACCAGCACTGCTATAGGCAGCACACCTTCGCTCCACCCCCCAGCAGCAGGCTGTTACTCCACTGCGCACAGTCACTTGGTAATTGGACCTTCTCCCTCTCTCTCAACCTATTGATTAGAATAAATTGTTTTTTCCTTGTTTGCTGCCCTTATATTTGCATTTGAGGTGGCAGGTGGCTGCACCCAGAACAGGTGAGAGGTTCTGATCTAGTGAGGTTTTTGACCCTTTGCCCAATAACATTAGGGAAAATGAAAATGAATTCTGCAGTGATTACAACTCAAGAAAAAAATATTTTCTTACCTTCACTTTTTTATCCACTGAGCAAGTTGCTATAAATCTGTTATCTGCAGAGAATGCACAGCAAAGCACTTCATCTTCATGAGCCTTGATTTCTAGAAGTTTCTCTCCTGTTTCTGCTTTGAACACCTGCACAAGCAACAATAAAATGCTTTTACTATAACCTACTTAACCATAGGCCATCATTCAATAAAAACCTTTTTGTTAAAAGATCTTAACTAATGTTATTTTGCAAAACAAGTGAACCTTGGAAAATCATTCCAAAAATGAGAATTTCTGCCAGAACTTGCCTGAGCATAAAGAATCTATGTATTGTTAAATGTCTGTAATTATCAATTTTAAAAACTGAGGTAGCTTCAGTTCTTGAATCTATATTAGCAAGTTCCTAATAATCAAATAGAAAACATTTCATTCAAATGCTTTCTTTCTAGGGCTCGAAAACTAAAATTAATAAAATCAGCAACAAAGTACACATAGAGAAATAAAGTTTACACATCTCACAAAGATTATAGCCATCCTAAATATAAAAATTTGAACTAATTTGATCCTGTTTCTTTTAAAATCAAAAAGTAGAGTACAAATGTAAAGAAAGTACTCTTCTCATGTCTTCTGTAAATAAATGAGCACTTAAAGTGAATTCCTCAAACACCTTAGGAAATAATCTAGTACAATCACTATTGTAGTCAGAAATCTATATTTGTGCCTTTGATAAAATAGATATTTCACCTAAAACCTATTTTAATCAGAGCCCTGTTCACCGGTCTGTGATGTTTTCTACAATTATCATTTCCTCATCAGCTCATCTTTAGTTAGTATATGGATGAAGGTAACTGACTGGCAGGCAAAAGGGTACTTCTATGTTAACTGGCAAGTTTAGAATAATGAAAACACGTAACTATATCTATTAAATCTCTAGACAAAGCATTCATAAAATATTCAAGAGATTTGGATTTCTTTATTTCTAACGTGCAATTTCCTTGAATTTTGGAATTAAATATATTCTAATATGCACATAGTATATGACTCTTAATTTTTCACAAGATCTATGTTTTACCTGCAAGGTTTTATCAGCTCCACAAGAAGCTATTCTTTGACCATCCTCAGAAAAGCAAGCATGGTAAACAGCATCTGTATGGGGGCGGACAACTAAGCGGGAGAGATTCTTGATGTTTTTTTTGTTTCTAAACACAAGAAAAAAATTAACAGAAACCCAATAAATGAGAGTCAAAGTAATTATTTTCTTTCAATAATGAAGAAATTGTCTTTCAACATAGTTATGTTCCAAAAATACAAATTTTTTTAATTACAACAAGTAAATGACAGTGTCTATCACCTGAAGAAAAAAGCATAATACAAGGGAAGTGCCATTTTAAGAAAAACCCTAGCCTTTATCAAGCAACCTGTAATGCATCACAAACGTCACCGAATTAGAAGAACTCATTAATCAAATACATGTCTCTATTTTCTTTTGATATGTTAATAATGACAATGTACAGAAAAAACATAATGTAATTAAGTAAACACTCAAAAAACTCTCAATTCTGAAAAACCAGTGTCACTGCACAGGAGCACACATTCGGGCTCTTGTCCCGCCTGTTCGAGACTCCCTAAGATATCAACTCCAGGCCATACCTGGGCCCAACAGGCAACGGAAGATGAGGAAGAGGACCCCCAACCAGCTGACGCACCACTGTGGCTGTGCTACTTCCCACAATGCCGTGCAGGAGCAGGTGACCCAGCACTAGGGCTGGCGACAGTGCCAGCCACAGGGGCAAGCCTCAAGGACTGCAGGAGTGGAGCAAGGTAGCAGGGAGAGTGACAAAGGAGGGAAGTTTAAACCAGTGCCCACCACTGAGACCCCAAACTACCTGTCCCCAGGAAACGACCTGACTGAAACTAGCACCCTGAGAGATCACAACTAGCACCCTGAGAGATCACAGAAGGAACAAATTCTAAGAGTGGAACTAAGCAGGGGCAAAATGCAAAACTTTCAGAAAGGCAGATGGCCATGGGTATGGACACAACTAAGAACTGTCACATTTTCATGGTGAGAGCCCACATACCCATCCTTGCTCTATCAATATTAAATACTGAATTGATACTGTGATTTATTTGACCATAGTACAGGACAGAAAAGTCTTCAATTTTGGAGATTAAAAAAAAATCACTGGTGACAGGGATCTTGAGTTGACAGGGACCCTGAGGTTGCAGAACCACTACTTGTACAGAGTTGAAAGGAGCCGCGTGGATGATTCCACTTGTGGACCATGACTTACATATGCTCAGAATCACTCTTTTCTTCTTATCACCAAGTGAACAGTACACAAGTTTGTTTTCTTTAGTTGATTTAACAGTTTCAAGAGAAGGTCTCTCTTCAAATGTTCTCAGAACTAGTTCTTTAAAGAATTTTTAAGAAATGGTCTTTCACCTGGATTTTGCACCTATCACTCGGTCTTTGGAAGAGATTATAAGTGCTTACTGGCAAACATTCTTCACTGGTGTCACGTCCATGTCCTTGTGATGAATAATACACTACCCATTTCTCTGCAAAGGACTGACTTCTTCAAAAAGCTGTTTCCTGGCTAAAACTTCCCATGTGATAGTTGTGTATACACACACACACACACACACACACACACACACACAGCATGTTTGACCAGTGTCAGATTCATAGCTTTCAGGAGGCAAATAATCGTCCCTCCTTCTGGTACAAATTTACTCCTTTGTGATTGTGGGGGACATCAGAGTCATTTTGATAAACCAAAATATGCAATCTTAATATGAAATTTATTACCCAATAAGATACTGTCAGTCTTCAAGTCATGATGAAATAGAGGATTCACACTGCAGAATGAATTTCCTGCAGGATGTGAAATCTCTATAGTCAAGCAAATTTGGGGTTCAGTTTTTCCATGGATGAGTTCACTTAATGATCCACATGGCATGTAGACAGTAAGCATTCCCAAAAATGCAAGCTTACTACAAATTCCCAAAATTGGATGAATGTCTCTAAATCTAGCTTTGAGGAAAATTTCAGCTTCTCTTAAGATATCATTTATTTTACCTAAATGAGTGGATGCTGGTAGCAACAGTAAGAGAAATAGAAATGCCTCCAGCAAAAGCCTGATGAGCAAATAGTGATTGTTAACTGCTCAAGCTCTGGATGAATGAACACCAAGCAGCAGTGTGTTGATGTGCAAGTGCTTCACAGCCAACTGAACGCACATGTCTGTCCAGGGGTCTGACACCAGAGTGGCCCATCATCCACTGCAGCACAGGTTGGGGGGTAGGAGAGGACATGGTGGTCAAAGGATAGGTGCTCATGCCAATGGCCAGATCCAGTGTGCCTGCCAATTCCTCTGCAACCTCCGCTTCCTCACTTCCTATGGCTCCTTGGTCTCCCGGATCCCCTATGTTTATTCCTCTAAAACTTTTCAGTAAGAATGCTTATTAAAAGTTGAATCCCTTTCCAAAGCAGTGAGATCCTCCTGCAGTGAACTTATTCACTGCCTGAAAAATAATGACATTGTTAGCTCTCCATTCCCTTTGGCTTCTCTCCTACCCTACTTACATCCACTCCAGGTAAAGCATTCCATTATCGACCTCCTGCTTGGCCTGCAGCTTAGCTTGCCGATAAACTTCTGAGCTTTCCGGTTCACAGAGACCCAATTGTACAATATTAGGAAATGGCTGCCGCCCAAGGAGGTGTCCATTTAAAGATAAAAACTCCTGGAAATTCTCACAGACTGCACAATCCTGTGAACAAAATGAAATCTATCAGAAACATAACCAGAGCTGAGAGCTGACATTTTTGTTTCTGTGATCTTGTCACTCTAAATGCTTACATGCAATAGTCTCCTATGAGCTAAAATTAAATACTAACCACTAGGAAATAAATTCAGACTTTTAAATGTGAGATAAAAAATCTAATCATCGGGCCTCCCCAGTGGCACAGCGGTTGAGCGCTGGGTTGGGAAGCTGCCCGCAGTCTCTGCAGCGCTGGTTCGATCCCCGGCTGCTCCCCAGCCACCGGAGGAGGGTCCCACATGGCACGCAGACCTCTCCTACCGCCCGCTGCTCCCCTCAGCAGTGTACTTCAGTCCTTCTGCCTGCTCTGCTCCCTGCTCTAGCTCTGGTGAATTCTCTCACCCTCCCACACTTCTGACTGTACCCAGTACATGTATAAACAAACAAACAAACAAATAAATAATACATGCCTCTTAAAAATAAATAAATAAATAAAAATCTAATCATCAAAGTATTATTTTTTTTTTAGAAAAATCATTAAACACCTTGCTTCTCCAACTTTAAAACCTCAATCCTACCAGTAGAGTAAAAAGCAAAATAATTAGTACAATCAAAGACCAAAGTAACGATACCAAGTCTCTTCGCCCCCTTCTACTCATCCCCCTAATAAAAACCTAGAATCAAGTGTCAAAATAAGGTATCTTTTATGGCCTTATTTTTCATATTCATATGTACCTTTTCATCTAATATATGACTATATTCCACAAATTCATGAATCAGATGAGCAGGGCCTACGAGTTCTGTTTTTGCTTTAATCCAATCCAGGGAAAACATTAAAGCACAAAGTTCCTTTAAAAAATAAAAAAGTAACATCAGAAGCACTGTTACAGACAGCAAAGAATTTTAAGTCTCCAATCATTATCCTAACACTAAAAGAAACTTAGCAAGTATCTTAGAATTTAAGGATGCAAAGGAAGCTACCAAAAAAGAACACATTATAAACAGTTCCAAGGAAACATAAAATGAAATTTAAATCTTAAATCCAAATAAATTTCAGTTGCATTAAAAACTTAAGTATAAAAAAGAAAACTTCAAAAAAACAAAAGATACAGATAAATATTTTTGTAATACTGGGGTAAACGAAATATTTGTGAACATGATACCAAAGTAAACTATTAAAAAGAAAAATACAAATAAATCAAATCATCAATATAGAAAACAATGTAAATAAAATTTAAGAGAACTAAACCCCCAAAAAACTTATTTGTAACATATATAATAAGGGCTTAATATTCTTCTCTCTGGGAAATTATAATACAACATTGAGGAAAAAACAATCACCCCAACAGAAGAACAGGTAAAAGAAATGCATGAGAACCAATTCACAAAATAAAAAATACAAATGGCCAAACACCTCACTAGCAATCGAAGTAAAATAACAAACATTTATCTTTTTTAAAAATATCAGATTTCAACAGTCTAAAAGAAGTGATTAAGAACCAGAGACACTTTTTGGGGGGTGGGGGGCGGGAGGGGAAGGATTGGGGTCAGAATGGGGGGGCTGCAATTGTATGGGGAATATAAAAATAAAATTTATTATTTAAAAAATAAAAAATAAAATAAAATATATAATGACTATAAAAAAAAAGAATGTTAGCTGGAATTAGATAAAATAAACACTCTCATACACTATCAATAATGATACAAATCAGTATACCTTTCTGAAGGAGTTTGACAATCTGTATTAAAATGCAAATGGTAAACACAACAAGTCATGATGATTCCACCACATATCATCACTCTTTCTCCTTCCATGCTTCTTCTGAGCACTTACCACCCCTAACAGAGAATAAATTTATATGACCACTGTCAGTCATCCCCCAAAATGTAATCTCAGTGAGAGCAGGAATTTTGTACCTGTGCTATGTCCTCCTAATGGAAAATAATATCAATACATAACAGATAATATTTATTTATTTATTTATTGAATAAAGGAATATATCGTCCCATCCACCATTTCCTTTCAAAGCTTAAAAACAAATCCATACTCCCCATAAAGGAAGGCTTCTGGTAAGAAGAGAGTGAATTTTTAGGTGGTTCACTTACTGCTATACCGAAATACCTTTTTAAATCACTGCAAGTAAAAACAGTAATAAAGACAAAAACTCCTGCACAGGCTATGATCCTATTTTTACTAATAAAAGACTCCTTACTAATAAGACAAAAGAAAAAATAAGAGTCACAAAAGTGTCATGGTTCTTATGTGCATGGCCTTGTACCAATATGCAAGAAAATTGAGAAGATGATTGTGAAATGTGGTTGATGATGGAGGATCTGAGTGATTATCTTCTTATGCAGATCCTGAAATCCAAAAGAAACATGTAAGAGGACAGAAATAATCATCACAGTAACTAAGCATCAGTCCCTCTAGCTCCTGTTATTTAAGAATGTAAAGAGAGACTCTCTCCACAAGATACTTATTAATTACAAAAGGAAAGAGTAGTAACTTTACACGAGGGAAACTGGCAGAAACCACTTTAACCAAGTGACCAATGTGAACATCACTAGTAATAAGTCCTATCAATACCCTAGGTCTAATACAATAATGACACAACATGTTTCTGTAGTCTTGCCAAAAATATGTAACCTCAATCCAGTCAGGAGAAAACATCAGATTTCCCAACTAAGGTACGCTGTACAAAATAATTGGCAAGGACTCCTGAAAGTGATGATAAAAATATAAAGTTGAGGAATTTCAGATTTGAGGAAAGTATAGAGGCTTCAATTATTTGAAGTATACTGATGGACTACAAAAAGGACATTCATGGGAAAGCTAGAAAAATTCAAATAAAGCCTGTAGATTAACAGCATTGTATCATTATTATTATCATTATTTATCATTATTATCATTATTTCCTATTAAGGTTATGTGACATTAACATTGGGGGAAGCTAGGTGAAACTATATGCATAAACTGTATTATTATACTTTTGCATTCTTTAGGTAGATACCTAAGCATGGAATTGATGGACCATATAGATCTATTTTTAATATTCGAGAAATTTCCAGTTTTCCATAAGGGCTGGACCAGAGTACATTCCCATCAGTGTATAAGGTTTCCTTTTCTCCATATCCATTAAAAAACACTGGTTTCTCAACTTTTTGATATGGCCATTCTCACAGTTGTGAGATGATATCTCATTGTGGCTTTGATTTGCATTTCTTGGTAAGTGATGATGAGCATCTTTTCATGTGACTGTGGCCATCTGTATGTCTTCTATAGAGAAGTGCCTATTTAGCAATTATGCCCATTTTTTGATTGGGTTTTTGTCTTCTTTTTGTTGAACTAAATGAGTTCTTTATAGATCTTAGATGTCAGCCCCTAGTCAGATGTGTGATGTACAAATATTTTCTCCCATTCAATAGGAAGTCTTTTGGTCTTAATGATAGTTTTCTTTCACTGTACAGAAGCTTTTTAGTTTGATGTAGTCCCATTTGTTTAAATTCTCTTTTGTTTTTCTTGCCAACAGAAATGAATCCACAAAGACATCACTGAAGCCAAAGTTCTGAAGAGTTTTGCTTTTCATTCTTCAGTGTATTTTATGGATTCAGACATTCATCCAAGTCTTTGATCCATTTTGAGTTAATCTTTGTGTAACATTTGTGTGTGTGTAGCTGTTCTGTTTTCCTAACACCATTTGTTGAAGAAACTTTCCTTTCTCCAATGTATACTCTTGGCTCTTTTGTCACTGATTAACTGTCCATATATGCATGCATTTATTTCTGGGCTTTCAATTCTATGCCATTGGTTTGTGTGTGTGTTTTTATTCCAGTACCATACTGGTTTGTTTACAGTATAAACAAAGCTTTATAGTATAGTTTGAAGTCTAGGACTAGGATACCACCATTCTTCTTTATCAGGATTCCTTGATATCTACTCCTATGTTCACTGCAGTACTCTTTACAATAGCCAAGTTATGAAAACAACCCAAGTGCCCAAGGACAGATGAGTGGATTAAGAAGATGAGGTATATATACACAGTGGAATACTACTAGCAATAAAAAAGGATGAACTCTTCACATTTGGAACTACATGGAAAGAACTAGAGAGGATATGTTAAGTGCAGTAAGTCAGAAGAAAATTTTGCATTGTTTCACTTATAAATAGAATATAAAGAAACAAAACAAATTGTAAGTCAAAACCAAACTAGTAATAGACTCTAAAAATCTGACTGCAGAATTAAGTCTACCGGAGAGGGAGGGGGAGAGCAAAGTGTAGAAGGGGCCCAGTGGAATATGGTAGAGGAACATGGGTGCCATGGTGTGGTGTGGCATGGTGTGGAATGGAGTGGTGTGGTGTGGTGTGGAGACACACATCTGAAGAGGTGTGATCTTATATCTCTGAATTACATGAAGTATTGTAAACCAATGTTACCTCAATAAAATTTAAAAAGAAACTACCAATTTGAACTTTTCTACAAGCCTAAAATCATTCAAAAATTAAAAATTTTAAAAAATGGACAGAGACGCAGGTACCTGAAGTTGGTCACGATTCTTCTCTGTAAGGAAATCTATTTGAAGATCATGTAAATAATAATGAAATGACTTTCCATTTCGATCACAGAATAAGAGTGATTTATTAACAAACTCTTGCAGTATGTCTTCAACTTCTTCAGTTTCCATGTCCCAGAGAATACATAACACCTACAAATTATTTAAGCATTTAATATGTCACAAAAATACATGATAAGGATAGTAGACAAGGCATTTAATGCACAAAAAAAATACCCCATATCTGAATCTGACTGTCTCTATTTCATAAGAAGCAGTCCAATTATTCAAGATAGAAAAGAGAGAAAAGTCACTGCTTGTCCAGCTTCCCTGGAACCACTGTAAAACATATCACTCATGTGAGGTCAACTCAACTCTTGATGGAGTTTTAGAGCAGTGGCACTTCCACATCCTGCATCCCAGCACCTCAGGACAAGGGTCTCATCCTTCTAATATTCTTTAGCAATATCCTCAGCACCACATCAAGGTTCCATGCGAAAATACCCAATGACAAGGATTGCTGGTTCTTCCATTACCTTTGTAGGCACCTTAACATCCTTCTGAAGAATGGAAAGATCAGTGTAATAACCTTTGATGTCTTCTCTGAGCATTTCAACACTTATAGACATGGCTTCATCCAGAGCCTCATAATCATAAGATGAAGATTTCCTTATTCTCTTAAACTGTTTATTCTGAAGTTGCCTGAGGTAGTACTCCCAGCGATTGGGAAAATCACGTAGAAGAGCGCCAATTAAAGATACTACAAGAGGAGAACCTAAGAAAAAGTCACTGTGTTAAAACGGCCTCATTTTTTAATTATTACCAGTTTAAAAATCAGGTTGTTGTTTTTTTAAGCTTCTTTTTAAAAAAAAATTTTTAAAGATTTATTTGTGGGAAGAAACAAGAACTGGAGTAAAGGCCAGAGGTGCAGGGGGTGAGAGGATTCATCAGAGACAGAGTGGGGAACAGAACAGGCAGGTTGATTGAAATATACTGCTGAGGGGAACAGGGGGCGAGACAGGAGAGGTCTGCTGTGCCATGTAGGTAGCTCCCTGGCCAGGGATTGAACTCATGCTGCAGTGGCTGCAGATAGCTTCATAGTGCTGCGTCTTAACCCCTTGCGCCAATTCATTAACTAACATAATAGTAAATTAGTATCTCTATAAGCCCCAGATGTACAAAATAACCATACCTTTACATTCTTTTATAATACTGTGAGCTTGTTCTGGCAAATCTGCTTTCTTCATATTAACAAAGAGGGATAAAATTTCAAGTCCTTTTTCTTTTCCTAAACCACTTTCCACAGACACTACATATTTAGGACCTGCAATAAAATCACAAGATACAGTAAGTAATTTGATATGCCACATATTTAAAATGTAAATGAATTAAAAACACAGAGGCACTAAAAAACAAATTAATAACCTTTACCCATTACTGAATCTGTAACACTCTTGTCTCTGGTTGTAAGAAGAATTTGACACTGATTGTCAAAAGCTTTTAACACCCAAGGGTCCCAAACATCATCCAAGATCAACAGAGACCTAAATAAAAAAAATAAATAAACACTACTGGTTACTAATGACATTTTAAGCTTCTTTTAAAAAAAAAATTATGTCACCAGTGTCTTAAAATCGTAAAAGAGGAAAATGTACAGTCCATACCTCTTCCTCTTGTTTAAAATATATATACATATCTATACACACACACACACACACACACACACACACACACACAACTTTTTATTTGGTACATTAGTGGGCTTTTTCCATCCAAGAAATCAATTTGTTTCTTGAATGTCTAAAAGACTTAAAGACTATGTGAAAGGTAGCAAAGCAGAAAAAAGAAGCAATTTTAGGTCAGCACAGCCACTTAGTTGTATTTTTAAAATAAGAGAAAAACCTGTATATGAGTAATGGTTCTTTCTCGACCCTCTATCTCAGCGAGAAAAGGGTATGATGTTCTCATGATGCCTGTAATTAATCACTGGGACGTCACGCACCAACTCTGACTGACGGTACCTAGGGTGTTTGCGTAGCATCAGAATTCGAAGACGGTCTTTAGCCTCTTCAATATTAAGTGGAAGCCTCTGGGAGAAACTCTCATCCTGATCCAACCGTGTGCAAAGATTCTGCAATTTCATCAGAAGCCCAGGTTTGTCTTGTTTCCCAACTGAAACCCAATTGACACCGCCTGGGAAACAACCTGGTAATGAAAAAAATAATAAATGTAAGGTCTCTGAACAGGAGTCTTCCTTCCCAAGATTTTACTGATAAGCCACAGAGATGCTCCAATCTTCAATTTCATCACATCCTCAACTTCTTTTGATTTAGGGTATAAATTTTGCTTGTAGGGTATCGTGGACCTTCACAGCCTGAATCTAAGAAAGATGAAGATGTGCAGAAATTGAAGTTTGGTGTAAATCTGCTGCTTACTGATAAAATCTTATCAAATGAAATTTTACAATTTTTGTCCTATGTGTTCAAATGACTACTACTATGTTTCTCAGTCTCAGCACTCCTGATTTTATCGGCCACATAACTCTTTATTGTGAGCGACTGTCCTGTGCACTACAGTTTATCAGCCTCCCTCACCTCCGTTCACTAGATGCTACTAAAATAGGATTCCCCCTTCCCAGTTAGGACAACCAAAACTATTTCCAAAGGTATCAGAGGTCCTCTGGAGGTGGGGAGGAGGGGCACAATCACCTCCCGAAAAAAACAAACAAACACTGAGGTCCAGGAACATATAACTCATTCATTATGGTTCTCATATAGAGACTGTTTACCTCACCTATTTCAGAGTTATTATGAGAACATGTGAATTTGCTATGTTTAATGGTAAAGGGTTATAAAAATAGTATTAGTAATATGGATCTCAGAGCACCTTGCAAATATTAAGCTTTGAACTAATAAGTACTATGGACTTTATTACTATTATCACTAACCATAAAATATCTTAAATGTGTTATTTTTAATTAAGCATTAGTATACATATTTTTACTTACATACATATCAGGAGCCAAAATCTTAAGCCTTCACAGACTATACTTAATCAGCTCCAGATAGATACAAAAAATGCAAGAGGGGTCCCTATGTGTAAAACATTGTGAACAGTAGCATTAGACTATACCAATGGCATTAACCATTAAGATTTATATTATGTGATCCTAAAAACTATAAGAAAAAGCAAAAATTAGCTACAAATATAAATAAGCTGTAGTATATCAAAGGGCAATTTATTTACTGGTATTCAAAAATAATTAAGTACAATAAATTACTATTTTAAAAACTAAATCATCTAAAAGAAGTATTTGTAGGGCCTCCCCAGTGGCGCAGCGGTTGAGCGCCGGGTTGCGAAGCTGCCCACAGCCTCTGCAGCGCCGGTTCGATCCCCGGCTGCTCCCTGGCCACCGGAGGAGGGTCCCACGTGGCGCGCAGACCTCTCCTGCTGCCCGCTGCTCCCCTCAGCAGTGTACTTCGGTCCTTCTGTCTGCTCTGCTCCCCGCTCTGGCTCTGGTGAATTCTCTCACCCTCCCGCGCTCCTGACTGTACCCAGTGCTTGTATAAATAAATAAATAAATAAATAAATAAATGAATAAATAAATAAATAAATAAAAATCTGTAATAAAAAAAAGAGGATATTATAGAATCAAGTCTTGAAAGGTGAGAAAGTTCAAGCAGTGCACATGTAGAAAAGATTTGATGAGGGTTAGCAAAGAATAGAACAGAATGTTTAACGTCAAATTTTCTAATATGGTAGCATTTCTGGAAGTGGCAAAGTGTCCAGCGTGTGAGCAGGGAAATATATGGCTGACAGGGAGCACAGAAAGTGGTCACCACAGATAAAGAAGGCAAGACACTGAGAAGCCAGGATCTGGATGACTCATTCACATAAATGCTGAACTCACTAAGAAGACCAACAGAAGAAGGGCTTCAGTTTAGAATTAAGAACTCTAAGAGCCAATAAGTGAGAAGGCAATAGCACAATAGGAAGAGATTTGAGAAATGAACCTCAAAGGACAAGAATTTAGCTAGAAAAAAAGAGAAGTATTAATGGTCTAGATGAGGCAACAGAAGCAAGCACAATATCATTCAATTTCTGAGGTTGTAGTATGATGGCCATATTGGGAAAAAGGTGCTAAACCCACTGAAGAGGGCTATAGAGAAAATGGGATCCTCAGGGAACTACCAGTTTCAGACAAGGCAAGGAGGTAAACATTCTAAGAACAGGTTGATGAACAGGAGGAACTTCCTGATCCTAGAGGAGGAAGTATAGAGTAGGGACAAAAGGCTTTGAGAAGGAGGGGGGGGGGCACCTAGATCAGAATTGGTAACACACCAAGAACTAACTGCATGAGAATGTAAAAGATAACAAATAATTAAGAGAAAGAGAACTCCACAGTAACTGGGGCAAAGATGGCACTGTGAAAGCTTCAGTGCCAATGCCTTAGAAGATGGTAGACATCAAGCTCCAGGCTTTACTCCTGAAGTTCTCTTAGGTTTCCTTCAGTGTATGTCAATAGTCATGAAATGGTAAATTCCTGATGTTTCCCTAATGACATAGCTGTGTTCTGTCTGTGTACATGTTTGCAAATGCATAGGTAAATGTTTGAAAAAAGCACACTCTAAACCGTTAACCGTGATTATCTCTAGGAGGACAAGTGAAAATAATTTTTACTTCATGTAAATGAAAATACTACTTATGCAATATGTAAAACAAGAAAATTTAAACTACCTATGTCTCCTAAGAGTTTTTTGGTTTTTTTTTTTAATTTAAAAATTTTAAAGTGGGGGATGGGGGAGAATTTTTAAAGATCACCCCAGAATTAAAGACAAGACAAAGGGAATATCCTGATATAACTAGCAAATAACTCTACAGATTTAAATTTACGTACGTATTACCTATATCAAAAGATTTTTCCTAAATTTAAAACTAAAAAAAATCGGGTATTAAAAACATGCAAGAAAAAAATAAAACATTACTATCTTTAAAAAGAAAGGCAGACCAAATGACCACCTGATTTGCAAGTCTATCACAATATGACAAGCTAGTTCAATACTAAGCACTAACTCCACATTTCACAAAGACTAAACATCTTGACTATGGATGGGCACAAGAGGGAGCAAGTCAGCTTTGAATAAGGTGTGTACCTATAATTCATTCAGAGAAAATTACAAGTTGTCTTTACTCAGAGAAAATTAACCTCATCCTACTTTCTTAGAGGTCTATCCTGGTAACAACCAATAACATAACAGCATCAAAGGTATACTTATATGTTTTTTTTAAATTTCACCTTAATATTGAAAGGAAAAACCATTTCTTCACAATAGAGGAATTTAAGCTAATTTTATCCTGAAATATCATTGGTGATAAACTTTGCAGTAGAGGTTAAAAAAATATGAGTAAATATATAAAAATAAATACTTGGCCCTGAGACTTGCATGGAGCTGAGTCTCAGGAAACTTCTTTATAATGACAAGGTGGGGGGAAGGGGAAACAAGGGTGAGGACATACTCCTGACAAAAAGCATGACCAAGGGCCTCCCTAGCGGCGCAAGGGTCAAGACGCAACCTATGAAGCAATCTGCAGCCACTGCAGCAGGAGTTCGATTCCCAGCCCAGCTAGGGAGCTACCCAGCAGGAGTTCGATTCCCGGCCCAGCCAGGGAGCTACCCACACGGCGCTGCAGACCTCTACTATCTTGCCCACTGCTCCCCTCAGCAGTGTATTTCAGTCAATCTGACTGTTCTGTTCCCCACTCTGTTTCTGGTGAATCCTCTCACACACACACATACCCCCCACCTCTGGCCTGTACGCCAGCTCTTGTATGCATAAATAAATAAATCTTAACAAAAAAAAAGTATGACCAAGACTGTTGACCCAGGTTATGACTACAGACCAGAGCCAGGCAGTACAGTGGATGAGCCCTAGTTTCCATCTTTCTAAATCCCTTAGAGGTTTAGTCCATTAATTTTGCCATCTCATCATAAGCCCTTTTAACAAATGTATTATAAACAATTATTAATAGGCACAAAGGATGGGGAGGGATGGTGACAGGTACTGGCATTGGAGTTTTGATGGAGGGTGAGCCATGTGCACCTGTGGACTGTGAAGCTGTACACCCCAAAGCACAGTTGTGTGAATGACTGGCGAATCAATAAAATTTGAGGAAAAAAATAACAACTAGAAGTCAAGAACTGCATTTAAATTCCTCTAGAACTCATGAAGGAAGGAAGGCCACCACGCCAGGGACTGAGAGCTCTGCGACCAAGGAATACCTGACCTGCCAAGCGCGTAGGTCAGCAGTGCACCTGCCACACGTCCTCAACACTTTACTCACGGTCTGCCCTTCCCCGCTCCAGTAACTACCCACTACCCTGACTTACTCTTCAGCCCCACACCTAGTCTGTCTAGCAAACTTCTGGTCTCCCTCTAAACTCCAACTGAACTGTCATCTCATTCAGGAAGCCCGTCTGGTCCATCCTCTTCCCCCAGAGAGTTCACACTTCCTTCCTTTCTTCTAACTTTGTACCTTCTACTTGTTTCTACTGTTCAATTTATCACACACATTATACTTTTTCTACATGTCTGTCTCCCCCACTAGACATTCACTATGAGTGAATTCCTATGCATAGGCCATGACGTTTTGGAAGCCCAGTGCCCAAAAGAGAGCCAAACTCCACCGCGGGCTCTCAAACATTTCACAAATACATGACACCTGAAGCAAAAAACAAATCAATCTAGAAGGCTGACCTGCAAAATTGGTATGCACATCTAATATAATAGACATGTTACTAAAAGATTTTTTTTAAAGATTTTATTTATTAATATACGTAAGAGCTGGGGTATAGGCCAGAGGTGTGCAGGGTGAGAGGATTCACCAGAGACAGGGCAGGGAGCAGAAGAATCAGACTGACTGAAATACACTGCTGGGGGAGCAGCAGGAAAGACAGGCGAGGTCTGCTGCACCATGTGGGTTAGCTCCCTGGCCGGGGATCGAACTTGTGCCACAATGGCTGCCAATAGCTTGATGGTGCTGAGACTTAACCCTTGCATCACCAGGGAGGCCCTAAAAGAGGTTTATTTTTAAAGATAAGTAACTGATAGAATTAACTAAAGAAATATAATTAACAGTGTAATACAGAGAGCCACATACACGGGAGAATGACCCACTGAAGAGTTCTCTAAAATCTTCTCTCCAACCTCCCCGAAAAAAAAAATAAAATAAAATCTCCTTCCCTACAGGACTCTGTGCCAGAGCAGACAGTCAAATGACAGGAAGATATAAGTCTAATACTGCCTGAAAGTCAGGGATGTAAGATAGACAACCATTAAAGATCCCTTTTCAACCCTAAAATCCTCTCAATTGTTAAGACACAAGGGAAGTAGTTTCATTTTGGCAATAAAAAGTGCCATTTGACATATATACATGAATCGACCGGCCTGACTACCAAGTCTCGCTGCAACAGACATAGACAAAATATTCCTAAATTAATCATGTCTGTAGTAGGCAGAATAATGGCTTTCTCAAAGAAGTCCACATTCTAATCAACAGAATTTGTACATGTTACTTTATATGGCAAAAGGGACTTTGTAGATGTAATTGAAGATTTTGAAACAGGCGATTACCCTGGATTATCTGCAATTCAATATAATTATAAGGGCCCTTATGAGGAAACAAGAAGGTCAGAGTCAGAGAGAAGAACACGTGACAACACAAGGAAATAATCCGGGAGACAGACTGAAATGCTACGACCTGCCAGCTTTGAAAATGAAAGGAACCACACATGAAGGAATGCAAGCCACATCTACAAGCTAGAAAAGGCAAGGAAAGAATTCTCTCTAGAGCCTCCAGAAGGAAACTCAGTTGTACTGAAACCTTGAACTTAATACCTCTAACTTGCAGCTCTATAAGATAATCAATTCGTATTGTTGTAAGCTACCAAATATATGATCGTTTGTTATAGTATTAACAGGAAATTAATACAATGCCTAAAGAATATCTCCTTAGTCAGCAACACAGGATGATGAAAACTTACTTTGTAGGAAAGAATGATCTCGAACAGCTTCTGCAGCTAATACAGACTTCCCACAACCTGCCATCCCATAGATGGTGACCCATCCTGGTTCACCGTTCAGTTTGCAGAGTTTCTGCTGAATTGCATTCACCAGCTTCTTCCTAGTAACAAAAACAACTGGCCTCTGCGGTACTCCACCTTCACACAGGATTGTCCTCACTGAAATTCCAAACAAAACAAGAAAAATGAACAGAACTTTGAAATGGTTACTCAGCGTAATAACATCAAAACAAAATACTAGAATTTCCAAGGAGAAGAAAATGTGAATAGCATATTAATTTCAACTTTCTGGTTTCTCAAAACACCTAGAAAAATAGCAAACATGTATCTTTCAAGATAGCTACAGACAACAGAAATCTCCATCTGTACCTCCCGTTACTCATCCTTTTCTTCCCTGACTCTCCAATTTCTCTCTCTCCTATTGAAGACTGGAAGGGGAGTGCAAAGAAAAGAAAATGCAATTCCTTTTAAAAGCATATCTCTAAAGATTCTTATTCTTTCTTGTGCATGAACCTGATGAAAACACAGAACTAGAAAACTTAAGGTTTTCTATACATTTCTATTTATATAAATTGCCTTAACTCTAAAAGTTAGGATATGTATATTACCACCTCAGCACACTGAGCAATAAGAAAATATAAGGTAATACAGATGCAAATAAAAATATGTAAATTGGTGGGCCTCCCCGGTGGCACAGTGGTTGAGCACTGGGTTGTGAAGCTGTCCGAAGCCTCAGCAGTGCCGGCTAGATCCCTGGCCTCCGGGCGAGGGTCCCACATGGCGCGCAGACCTCTCCTGCCACCCACTGCTCCCCTCAGCAGTATGCTTCATCGGTCTGCCTGCTCTGCTCTCCCCTCTGGCTCTGGTGAATTCTCTCACCCTCCCAAGCTTCTGACTGTACCCAGTGCTTATATAAATAAATAAATAAATCTTTTTAAAAAATTTTAATTGGTTAACATAATTTTTTTTTAAATAATAAATTTTATTTTTATATTCCCCATACAATTGCAACCCCCCCATTCTGATCCCAATCCCTCCTCTCCCGCCCCCCACCCCTCGGTTAACATAATCTTTTAACATACAATTTTCAGTAAGCTAATCAGTCTCTTCAGCAGACTCCATCTACCATAAGATAAAAGTGCAGCAAAGTAACCATTATAATAGCTAAGCAATAGAAGGGATCATGGATACAAACCATATGAAGTTATTCCACAATCCGAGTCTTTGCCATTCGAAGAAGAGACAATAGGAACACCACCACACAGGAGAGCAGCGAGATCTTTATACCCTTCGTGTAGTAGAGCATTGTAGAAGGATATGTAGGAATGATTATCTTTTTTAAGTATCATTTTAATGAGCATAGCTGCTCGTTGCTGTTGAGTGGGCTAAAAAAAAATAAGTATTTTAGTGTACTATAATGTAAATTAGTAGAAAACAATGCAGGTTCTGAAATAAATTCTAGAATTTTCAGGAAAACACAGACTGCCTCAGAGGGCTTTACCTCATTTTTAACTTTTTCTTCCTCTGATACTGTTAAAACCCCATCAGTAATCATGTGATCCATGATGTAGGATGTTTTGATGTCCTGTTCCAGAGCTTCTCGATGCTGAAGCAAACAATTGCGAGCTTTTGCATCCATCCTTCCTTAATTTTCTTTCTTGAACTGTCAACCATGAGCTAGATGCAAATCATCAAAATATCTGTCGGGTAAATAAAGATGAGGAAAGATGTGTAATCTCACTGGTAATAAGAAATGTAAAATAAGAAGAGTTTTTTGGCAAAGTTTGGTTGCTTTTTTTTAATGGACAAAACTCGATGCTTTCAAAGTTCTGAGAGTACAATGGATGCAATATGGCAGAAGGTAATATGATAATACCAGAAGTGTTAAAGCATTATCTTTAACCCATAATTCTACGTCTAGGAATTTACCTCAAGGAAACATTCACACATGTATGCAAAAATATCCAGAGTTAACACCGAAAAAAGAATAAAGATGAAAACGACCTAAATGTCCATCATTCTGGGTATGTTTTTTAAAAATTAGAGTAGGTATCTAAAATGGAATAATAAACAGTCATTTTAAAGGACAAGCCACATACCTATGAACTGACATGTAAAGATGCTCAACACACATTACTGACTGCAAATTTATTTATAAGTATGCTCTCATATACAACATAAAATATGTGTTGTAAACATGAAGGGAGATGTTAGCAAGTTTGTTCAAAAAATGTTTGGTTACTTCCAAGTAGAAAGATTTGGAAGTTACCCCACCCTTCATCTTTTTTTCTATATTGTCTGAATTTTTTTAAGACATATCATTTTTACAAAAAAAGTCTTAAGGTTTTATAAATGCTGATCATACTGAAATTCTAAAGTTTAAGAACTTCTTGTTTTATCCAACACAAGACTAAACAGAGCATTGTTGGTACTAAGAATTAGTTTTCTCTGGAGATGGGTGGCAGCTCTAAGTTTTCATTGGTAAACACATTTCACACATGCTCACCCCAGTGATATTTCAGCTGAGTTGCTAAGTGTGACAAAGCAACAGAAAATACACTATGATGTCATTTCTTGGATTAAAGGAAAACAAAGAAAGAATAATATTCTTAGCAGTCTACTTTCAAATAAAAATATATTTTCTCCCAAGGGTTTAAACCCACATCATAATGTTTGAAAGTTTTTAAACCATTTACAGAGCCCAGCATGTTACAGTTGTGTCTCAACGGTTTTTGAGGCCCTCCTCTGTGCCAAGCCCTGAGCCTACAGATAAGATTAAATCGTATACCTGAAGGAATTCCCCATCTAGTGGAAGAGCAAAATAAAAAAGTAATTAGAATGTGATGTCAAGTGCAAAGGTGGAGAGATAAGCACAAGTAATTTAGCTGCATAGAAGAGCAATAATCTATTGACCTTCAATAATTTATATTCTTAAAGTGCCACTTGTAAACAAAGAGAATAGAACATTTGCCCATGCATCTAAAGGTTCACAAGTTGGAATTGAAGCTAAAGTTTGGAAACGGGGCAGCAGCCATTTCTTAAGATGCAGATTCGGCCACACTTTATTTTAAAAACATATGCATGAAATTGGTAAAAGAAAAGGTTGTTTTTAGGATCAAGACTTTTTTTAATGTTAATACTTTTACCATCTCAATTTAAACACAAACATCCCTTAGTTTATAATAATAAAACTCGATTTGGCAGAAGTATAACTCTTTAGGTAATACCCAATAGCTAAGCAAACCCATACTCTTTCCAACTTTACCTGCCCTGTAAAACTTAAACATGTAATTTTAAACACGTTTCAAACTGCACAGACTGAAATCTCCTGAGCAAATTTTCAGTGTCCCACCTTTTGTAACCACATCAAAATGCAATTTCTTCATAGATGTGCAACAGAAAGAAAGAGGCAATTTCATCCCCGAGAGCCCCAATACTTGACTACTTCCTCTTCAGATAATTCCTCTTCCTGGCCCTGGGGCAGGATGGTTTATCAGTTATTCCTTGTTCCTGAATCCTGAGTCTCTCTCTGCAGCTGGCTCGAGAACTTCCAAAAACCAGGCTCAGGAGAAAAGCAAGACCCAAACTTACCAAACCTCTGCGCCGAGGTCTTACTGGGACGAGCAGTCCTGGGGGGCGAGGCTGGGAAATCGGGGTGGGGGGTGGGCAGAGACAAAGGGGTATCCGAAAGGCTCAGGCAGGTTGGGGCCTCTGCAGCCCGGGGGATCTCCGACCCGCGGAGAGGCAGGCGCTACCCCCGCGGCCCCGGGGCGTCAGGGAGAGTCCTGGGGTGCCGGGGTGAACCCCGGCCCGCGGGCCGTCCTCTGGGTGGACCCCGCCCGGGACACAAAGGGAGAAGGCGCCTCGGGTTCCTCCGCAGCTGCTGCACCCCGACTGGAGCCTGGTGACGCCCCGACGCCGCCGCGGCTCCCTCAGATCCTCGCGAGCGGCCGACGGCCCGGCCCCTCACCCTGGACCCCTCAGCCCCTGTGCCCAGGCACACAGCATCCGCGTCCAGCGGCTGCTTCCTCCCCTGCGCCGCGGGGCCGCCGAGCAGTCAAACCCGCAGGGCCCGCCCAGCCGGGCCTGCGCGCGCCCGCACGGGCTGTAAACACGCCCAGCGAGCCTCTCCCAGCGGCGCCGGCGCGCTCCCATCGACGTGGGCCAGCGCGCGTACGCGCGTACGTGGGCGTGGCCTGCTCCCGACGCCGCAGCGGGGCCTCGTCATAGCAGAGCGCCGCATTCAAGGAGGGCGGCTCGAGGCGGGGGCCCGCACGACGTGGCTCCCCGCGCCCACCTCCTCCAGGCCCCGCCCCGCCTTCTCCAGGCCCCGCCCCTTTCTCGCAGCCCAGCGCCCTGCCAGCGCGCGCGAGCTACCTGTGCCAGGTGGGCCGCTCACGCCCAGGCCGCCTTGCGAGGATGGGGGCGAGCATGCTGCCGGACGCAGCTTGAGGAACTGGCAGGCCCGAGCCGAGGGAGCGCGGTGCGGCCGGCGGGCGGGCACAGAGGGCGGAGGAGCTGGTTTCTGGGCGGTGCCAGAGCCGGGCGGGGGCGCGGTCTCTGCGCTGCTCCCCCCCGGGGCTCAGACGGCCACGTCCCGCCACCCCAGGGTGAAGACAGCGCCCCGGCTGTGTCCTCAGGGGCCCCAGATATGTCAGAGGTGAAGAACCGGAAGAAATCGGGGCCCAAGGGCGGCCCCGCGGAGCCCGGGAAGCGGAGCGAGGGCGGGAAGAGCCCAGAGGCCCGGGGCGCTGGAGTCGGGCGCTGGGCCGACCCCCGCTCGGGCCTGAGCCTGCTGTCGCTGGGGACGTGCCTGGGCCTGGCCTGGTAAGTGGACGTGAGGGGGCTCCCCAGATCGCCCCTCTCTTCAGAGCCCTGCCCCTGCCCCTGCCCCTCCCGCCCTGACCTCGCGCTGACGCTGCAGCCCGCAGACTTGCCCCTGCTGTTCCTCTGCAACCCCGAGGAAGGGGCACCCCCACTGGGGGGGATTTTCTTCTTTCTTCCTTTTGCTGGTAGCAGGCCCCTATCCCCAAGTTGGAATTGAAGCTAAAGTTTGGGAACGGGGCAGCAGCCATTTCTTAAGATGCAGAGTCGGCAACACTATTTTATTTTATTTTAAAAACATATGCATTTAACTTTATTTTCTCCAAATAGGATAAAGTTTCACAGGCTTTTCATATTTCTACAATTAGTTCAGATTTTTCTGCACTAAAGATGGTTTCTTTTGACCTTAATAGTTAAATAAGCATGAACTGATAAAAGGTAAGGATAAAGAACTTTTAAAAATTAGTTTTAAATACAAAAGTAAAAGACATGAATTATTTCTAAGAAGAAATACAAATTCCCATGGTAAAAAATGTTCAACTTATTAGCAATCAAAAACATGTAAAATAAAATTAACAATGAAATATCCTTTTACACTCCTTAGCTTGGTAAAAATTGGAGTCTGATGATCCCAAATGCTGGCAAGATTTGGAACACTAGAAATTCTAGTATACTGATGTCCCCACACTTTATTAAGCGCCTACTGCACATCTGAGGTTTGCACGTTGCTGTAGCCCAGTTGCATCCTGTCCGCTGAGCGTTTGTTGAGGACATATTTCTCCCCACATTTACCCCATAAAGTCCTAATGGTGACTTTTGCAACCTTAAAAGGATTCATAACGTGGATCTCAAAGCAACAAACATTATTGTTAATAACATCATTGGGAGGATTCCTCATAGTTTGATTAAGGTGCTGCCTTATGAATTTAAAACCTTTTTTTTCTGTTACAGATTAAAATTTTGCACTGTAAAGGTATAAAGTTACAGATGTTCACTTAAAACTAAACATTTTTAGATTTAAACCAAGCAAACAGTGATATATTAGCATCATAGGTAACAGACTAGAAGAACCTAAAAACCAACTTGTTGATCTTATTTTCACGAATTATTTTCCATAGAATAATTTTTTTCATTTTCATAACAAGACTCACCTTTAAATTAGAATTTCCCTCCATTTGTCATTGATTTTTAAGGCATTTAGAAGAAACTCATCTGCAACAGTAATAGACTTCTAGTAGCCACTGTGGATGCCCTCTAGGCAAGAACATTTTGATGCTATTAAATTTTGAATTACTCTTTACTAGTGACCCATCCTGAATCAGTTAATAAAAGATTTGTTGCAATAGTGAGTGTTGATTCTTAAATTTTCTCTTTTAAAAAAGTAACATGACATTTGTGTTTATGGACAAATCTGATTTTGATCGTAAAGGGATAAAGGTAATTTGCTATTAAAAATAAACATGTTTTAAAATCTATGTGCTTTAGGTAAATTTTAAAAACTTTTTTTTTTTTTTTTTGCTGAAGGAGAACTTTTATGTACAGAAGATGCAGCAGCGTACACCCATCCTGGTTTGGTGGCAAACTTTAGCCTTGCCTTTTCCAGCGTGGCTAACTGAGCCACAGTTTTTGGACGCAGAACTTTTTTCTCCCCAGTGACAGCCGATGCCATCTCATCCGTCATTGTAATTGGTCGTGATACCTTCCATCAGTTTGGCTCCTTTGCCTTCTGATTTAACCCTTGTGAAGGTGACATTACGAGTGTCCCTGTGAACTGTCAGCTCCAACCTAACCTTTCTCTTGGTAATGCAGTAGGGAACCCCCTTCCGACACAGGGCCAGCAGGAAGGCAGCCCCCTTGACCGGAACTGCATCATGTGCAATCTCCATCAGTTCAACCTCTCGTTTTCCACCATCATGGTGACTGTTAACCCTTGCTGGAAGGACAGGTGACTTCTTAGTGGGGACATTCCCTTTGCCAGCAACTTCCTTCTCAACCCAGGCCAACCATCTGCCTGGTCTTGCGAGGTCTCTGGTCTGTCCATATCGGCCAGCTTAAGCAGCGCAGTAGCTGCCTGGCAGTCCTAGGCCTGGTGAGCTGTTAATGGCAGGAGGCACTTCCAGCTGATTTTTGAGGATAGCCCTTTGCCCCTGCAACCAGATGTAGTGGGGCCATTTGATAAAGTGAGTGAGGTGCCTTTTGGGTGGAGTGTGCTTTCCCACACCAAAATTCTTGGGCCCCTTCTCAAAAGGGACATTTACCACCTACTTGGCCTCCTGTATCTCCACAATGACAGGGGCCGGGGCACCTCTTCTCCTTGGCCTTCTTTCTTGGGCAGCTACTGGAGTGAGCTTCAAAAATTGTAATGGGAAAGTTATTCACTAATAGAAATTAGTAGGCAAAAAGATATTCTCTTGGGACTAACACAATTGATTTTAATTATGAAATTTATTAATTACCCAAAGACTTATATTCACTTGAGATAAATTGCACCACAGTATGTTCACCTTTTCAATAATTGAATTACTGTCCTAGGAAAATAATAAAAGGGATCTACAAAGGAAAACAGACACTTTGGCTTAGGAGTTACTATTAGTGCTTACTATAAAGACAAGTTACATTTGATAGGAAAAGTTTATTTGAACTGTGTCTTCACAAAATAATAAAAACAGTACTCAAAAATTATTTCTAAAATAGATACTATGACTGTTATTAAAATAGTTAACTTTAAAATGGCTTTTGTGGTTATCTTTTGCCAAAAGATTTATAGTATAAATACTTTGGTCACTGTTTATGGCAAATATTTATTCATGGTACATTTGGAAATAAAAATTTATTCTGGTAAGACATTTTTAAGAATTTCTCAAAGAAACTTGACATCTCAGAGTACTTAAAGCACACTAGAATTACAAGACCACTGAGATCTCCCCCCTAGTACAACATACTTCAGCATTAAAAGTTGGCCTGTCACATCTTTATTGCTTACTGTACTGACACTGTCTGGTTTGTTAAAATACAACAGCATATGTGCCTATCTGTACTCCTAAAGAAAACATCCATTTTTTTCACACTTAAATTGGGGACAGTAGTGGGATTTGAACCCTTCCACTGTCCAGAGGATTTCAAGGCATCCATTATATGAGTGTCTTCAGACTTTAGTCTTTGGATCCTTGTTTGGAAAGTAAACATAAATAATGCATAATAAAAGTGTGATACTTGAACATCTCTGTTAAATATGTCCTAAACTGATGAGTGATATTTTGTTGGCCATAACAGTTACCTAAATCTAAACTTATTCAGTGTTAGTTTGCATACCTCCTTTCTAAATTCTTAAGGAAAAATCTCAGGTAAGAGGATTTATGAAAATTCTTAAATCTGCTTTTCAAAAATTCGGAAGTTATGAAGTTAGCCAAACACACAAAACCTTACTGGTTTGCTTAATTACATAGAAATTAATTTCTTCTGGGAATTTCAACAGATTTTTAAATTGCCTTCATAAAAATTTTCATAGCATTTGTGATAATTATGTGCAGAAAATTAAGAGCTCTTTGAACAATTAGGTAACTCAGGGTTTTGCTTATATAACTTTCTCTAGAAGTCATTTATACTGCAAAATCTTGGCTAAGTCCATTTTCATGTTTTGTTTTTTATTGGAGGAGCTTTATCTAAAAGACAGTTATCTTTAAATGGTCAGCTTCTTAAAAAATGGAATATGGTCAGTATTTTCCTGAACATTCAGTATTGCACTGAATGACTCTGTTGTATGTAACATGAGAAAACCACACCAAAGATAAGTAACTTTCCCAAAGTGGTTGATTATACAGCTAGTAAATGGCAGAAGCAAAATTGCCCAGCTTCGCACTCCAAACCGTATGTTATGCTGTGCCCTTTTTAATAGAAAAAGAGGTCAAGACCTTAGAAATAGAAATTCCTAGCTCAGAATTATTTATAGTTCTTTTCTTTCTCCTACTAGAAACTGTAACCCTTAACAGACCCTAATTTGTCTCTAACCTGAGCAAGGACAGGAGGAAGGAGGCCATGAACTCCTTTTGGAAAGCCTTGACTCAGTTCTCCCTTCAGCACGTTTACTAAAATTACAACAATGCAGAGATTAGTGTGGCCCCTGCTCAAGGATGAGATGCAAATTTGTGAAGTGTTCCTTATTTTTTTGCGGTAGTTATTAGTTTTTAAAAGCAGTGTGTGCTCTGGCAGTGAAGATGGAGCCCAGAATACTGCTTTCTTCTAGCAGAATGTTCATTAATTCTGCTAGAACACTCCCAGTCCAACTGTCTGCATCAAGATGGGCAGACCTAATTCTCTGTTTGCTCTAATTTACTTTTAAGTCATTCCTCCTAGAGGATATTCACCATGATATGGGCAGTCCAGGGACAACTTACACTCCTGCTGCTAATACAACCCTCCCCATTTTTCTTTTTCCATATCACTTTAACCATCTGGTTTGCTAAATATTTTACTTTTTTGGTATGTCTGTCTGCCTCCCCATTTGAATGTAAACCCCATGAAGACAATCTTTCTGGAAACAGCTTGACCAAAAACCTGCCACAGAATTTTGAGACCCATGTAAACAGTTTAATGAAAAAAAAAAAGGAAAAGCCTTGACTAAAACAAAGCACCTTCAAAGCCAGCATGCCAATTTCAAACACTTTTCAGAATCAAAACTGCCTTCTCTCATTATACATTTCTGACTTCTGGAAAATCCTCCTCTTCCTTAATATTAAATGAGTTAATAGTTATAAAGTCTTTAGAATAGTGCCTGGCACATGTAAGTGGAAAACATTTTAAACTCAGCACCATAAAAACCACTTCTCGGGCCTCCCTTGGTGTCGCAGTGGTTGAGCGCTGGGTTGCGAGGCTGCCCGCAGCCTCTGCAGTGCCAGTTCGATCCCTGGACACCGGCGAGGGTCCCACAAAAAAAACAATAATAATAAAAAATAATAAAAACCACTTCTCATTACCAAGTCAACTTTATGCTTGTTTATTCTTAAGTACGACATTCCTTTCCTGTGTAGCAATCTTATTTTGGTGCAAATCTAACCATAAAACATACAGGTTATCATCAGAGGTGATATTTGCACTAACATGACAGAGTTTTCTTAAAGCTTTTGCTTAATATTTGAATTTGATAGAGGTTCAGAGATTGACATTAAAAATATTTACTAAAATAAAAAGCCTATAATGTAATGTTGTAGTGTGTTGACCTTCACACAAAGTCTCATAATGATTCTATTCTGAATAAACATTCAGGTTTATAGAAAAAATTTATGAGATAACATCATGGAGTAGTCCCTGAAATTAAATTTATATGGTGTGGTCTCTGCCTACAAGTCTGAAGCCTATACTCTGAAAAGAACTTCTTAAAAGTCAAAAGTAAAACAACCAATCAAAAAATAATTAAGTCAGGGCCTCCCCGGTGGCACAGCGGTTGGGCGCTGGGTTGCGAGGCTGCCCGCAGCCTCTGCAGCGCCGGTTCGATCCCCGGCCGCTCCTCGGCCATCGGAGGAGGGTCCCGCATGGCGCGCAGACCTCTCCTGCCGCCCGCTGCTCCCCTCAGCAGTGTACTTCGGTCCTTCTGCCTGCTCTGCTCCCCGCTCTGGCTCTGGTGAATTCTCTCACCCTCCCAAGCTTCTGACTGTACCCAGTGCTTGTATGTATAAATCAATCAATCAATAAATAAATAAATAAATCTTTAAAAAAAAAAAATAATTAAGTCATTCATCTTTGAAAATTTGGATAATGGTGTTTTCTCATAACTAGAAGTTTTAAAGTTCATATTAGCATACAGAAGAAATGTCATTCTGCTAATTTTATAGCCTGGGCTTACTTTATTCACCGTTACCTCTTAGGATAGACCTTAGCCATCATCAAAAGAAATTTGTTTCATCTAATATTATAAGCATTTGTTTAAAAAGCAAAGAGACTGTCTTAGCTTTGAACCACAACAGTTAGCCTAATGATGACATTTCTGAGTTTAAAACACAACCAACCGGGCCTCCGTGGTGGCGCAAGGGGTTAAGCACTGCACTGTGAAGCAATCCGCAGCCTCTGCAGCATGAGCCCTCATGGCTCAGCAGACCTCTCCTGACTTGCCCCCTGCTCCCCTCAGCAGTGTATTTCAGTCAATACGCCTATTCTGTTCCCCACTCTGTCTCTGGTGAATCCTCTCACCCTCCCCCCATCTCTGGCCTGTACCCCAGCTCTTTTATGCATAAATAAATAAAATCTTTAAATAAAAGAAAATAAAACTCAACCAACCCCCTGCAATGAAGCACAAAGCTTAGAAGCCTTTCACCTCTCCATTAAGTCTGGGGAGCTTAATTTGTCTTTTCAGTGGAAGTCAGTTTCACAAAACAGTGCCAATTCATAGCTCTCAACCTGGCTGAGCACACAGAGAATCTGGAGAGCTTTAAAATTTTCCAATAGTCAAGTCATATCCCAAAACAAATTCACTTAGAATTTTTGTAGGTGGGATCCAGATGTCAGATTTTTAAAGTGGCCCGGCAACTCCAATGTGCAGTGAAGCATTTGCACCACTGGTAGGGTCTGCTTTTTGATGACTTAATAAATATACAAAGAATTTCAATGGCTTCTTTCTCTGAGCCAGAAGAATTGAGTCCAAGTAGATTAACCAAGCTGACACTAGATCCAAAGCATTTCTTTTGTGCTTACTCACTTCACACCCTATACAAATGAAAGATCACTTATTGTTTGTAAGATAGGGTGGCTTTTTTAAGCTTCTGCCCTCTACTATTTACTGTATGAAAGATGCAGTGCAATTTTAGACTGGCACCGAAAGAACACCTACGTGACTCACATTGTCAAATATCACCAGCTGTACAGACGATACACCTTGCTTTGCATAGTCAGTTGTCATGGACAGTGGCTACTATTTTCCGGTTTGGACTTCCATGATTTTGCAGCTTATAATCATCATCCCCCTTCTCTTCTTTCCATGCCAGGGACATTTTTCCCCCCTCTTCTACATTTGAATTTAAAAATACTTTTTTACTTAGGTAACTTCTCCAACATTTCATTGTTAAGACTGCTAATCTCCGGGCCTCCTTGGTGGCCCAGCGGTTGAGCGCTGGGTTGCGAAGCTTCCCACAGCCCCTGCAGCGCTGGATCCATCCTTGGCTGCTCCCCGGCCACCGGAGGAGGGTCCCACATGGCAGGCGCAGACCTCTCCTGCCTCCCGCTGCTCCCCTCAGCAGTGTACTTTGGTCCTTCTGCCTGCTCTGCTCCCCGCTCTGGCTCTGGTGAATTCTCTCACCCTCCCGCGCTTCTGACTGTACCCAGTGCTTGTATAAATAAATAAATAAATAAATCTTAAAAATATATATAGATTAAAAAAAAAAAAAGACTGCTAATTTTCTAGCTATTGTTCAGATGTGGCCTTGAGAACAACAGTGGAGGTCACATATCCGTTCTAAGTAATTCATCATTTCTTCCTCAAAAATATTTCTTTTACATACCAGTATAGTAGACACCACACCATCTCACTCACTAGGCTGTGAACTTGAGCAGCGGGTATGTTCCTCTTTGCTTGAACAGAACAGTTAAAACTGCTGCGTGGATTGACCATACAGCCAGCTCTTTAATGTTGAAATAGATAAGCTGCCTCTACCCATAACCAGTATTTTTGTGGTCCTTACCAGAAGTGGATATAAAATTCTTTCAAGTTCAGTCTTACCTGTGTGTGAATTAAGAGGTACTGATTTTTTTTTCCCTCTTCCAGGTTTGTATTTCAGCAGTCGGAAAAGTTTGCAAAGGTGGAAAGGCAGTACCAGTTGCTGAAAATAGAAACCAATGAGTTCCAAGGACTTCAAAGTAAAATCAGTTTGATTTCAGAAAAGGTAAGCATTAGTTGACTTGTTTAGGAAGGTTTTCCCATTTTCTCTTCCCCACTACCACCTTTCTATCCCAATCCATAATTTCTTTCTTCCTGACTTTCAGACCATTACGTTTATTTAACTTTCACTGGTCTTAACCTCTTCATAGTCTACTTTCCATGCAATTTAGACTCAGGCTGCATTTGAAAAAACAAGAACCCTTTTGTATAACAAATGTAACTTCAAAAAATATGCTCATGTTGATGTGATTTCAGTTTTTTCCTTTGTTTATTTTTAGATTAAGTACTCGGGGCAGTATTTGATTTCTCCCCTCAGGTATAGTCCCTGTAGCTCTCCCACCACCTTAGCACCCGTGATCTATCACCACAGTTCCTTGTGCTCTTCCCTCTCCAAGTTTTGACTCTCGCCCCCTCCCCTGCTGTATGCCTCAGATCTACAGTCAGCTTGCAAGTTTTGTCTATTTAAATATCAAATGTCTATAGCACTGAAAGAGGATTGCTCTTTGGGGGTAAAATTAGAATAGGAATAGCACTTGTTGGACAAAGAGTCACTGATTTTTTTTCTTTGCTTTCCCCTTGGTAAGCATATATACATATGCCCACAAGAATAATTAATCTAAAAATAAACATTGGTTTTGTAGCCAAATGAAAATTAAGCTCTGTGTCTATACTGTGGTTCTTCAAGCTGCACATGCTGATTTCCACCGGATGCATTATCATCCTTATTCTTAGAAATGGGTGATGGTAAAAACAACTTTGTGACCACCGCACCTCTCAGGATGGGTCACCTGTAATCAATAAGACATCATGTTTTTTCATTTATTCATTCACTAAAATCCTCCCCGTTCCTAAAGGTAGAGAAGCACTTGGGCTTGGCACCAGGGTCAGCAAGGATGTTATAAAAATAGAAATGAAATAGAGGACCCCAGTTTCTGTAGCCTCATGAACATATAATCCCCAGAAGAGAGAAGCCATGGATGAAAAGTATGCATCCCTCCAACAGGCTGGGGAGGTGAGCACAGGGGCCTCTGGGAAGGAGCTACAAAGCAGTTGGTATTCTGACCTGGGGCCCTAGTTAGAATCTGGTTGTAATTGTTTTGGAGCTTGTATTCAGAGGGAACACAATGATAGAAAAAATAGCAGGATATGCAAACTTCATATACCTAAAATCTATTAAAACAAATTGTGAAGAAAATTGTGTTAGCTTTTTATTTTTTTTTTAAATTTATTTTTACATAGAAGAACTGGGGTACAGACCAGTGGTATGGAGGTGAGAGGATTCACCAGAGACAGAGTGGGGAACAGAACAGGCAGATCTACTGAAATACACTGCTGAGGGGAGCAGCAGGTGAGTCAGGAGAGATCTGCTGCACCAGGGATAGAACTCAGGCTGCAGTGGCTACGGATAGCTTCATAGTGCTAAGACATAACCCCTTGTGCCATCAGGGAGGCCCTCTGTTAGCTTTTTAAATGAAAAATTTGATTGCAATTAAAATGCCTTTTGAGGTCCTCCCTAGTGGCCTAGGGGTTAAGGCGTAGCACTACCACCTCAATGGCCTGAGATCCATCCCCGGCCAGGGAGCTGACCCACATGGCACAGCAGACCTCTTGTCTCGTCTACTGCTCCCCTTACCAGTGTATTTCAGTAAATCCTTTATCCCCTACCAAGTTGTGAAGTCAGGAGATACACGCAATCTATATTTTTATATCGTGTCTAGTACAAAATTCTCTAATTATATGAGCTAAGTGCCAAATCCATGGGATACACCTAACACAGTAGGGGAGCTCTAGGATTCCTCAGGGCAGGGCTTTGGGAGGATGTGGCACTGAGGAGCTGAGATCTGAACCTTGAAGGCAGGACAGAACTTAGCTCAGCGAAGAGGAAGGAGGAATAGCATAAGGAGATGTTAAGGAATTTGGAACTTTATCCTAGAAGGACTAGTAAACATCCTGGGTTTCTTATGATGTACTGTGCTGTGCATAGCAGTTTAAATGCTTAATCTGTGTAGTGTGGGGAATGGTTTAGAAAGGAAGTAACAGGAGAGACTAGATAATACTTCTAGAATATTTTCTGTGCTCTTCTGTCTGGTCCAAGTGCCCCCTTAAGTACTTCCGTGGTTCTTCCCCGGTCAGAGCAGACAGTCTTGTCTTTCTCCCTAATTAAACTAACCTGCTTAAGGTCAGAACTGTGTTTTGTGTAGTGTTATGTCTTCCACATAATGCAAACAGTTGGTAATGTTGTGATCATTTCCAAGCCTGGCTGTATAGTCTCTAAGGTTGTTATCTCGGTGTGAGTATATGTGAAAGAAGGTCCACAGACGGACTCTTGTGTGTTCTAGATGCATATGGGGAGATCATGGGGGCTTATCATAATGCACAGACACTTAGAACATATTACTATTCGATGTGAATTGCCTCACTCAACTGAAGTTTCATTCATCTTGCCTATAAGATCTGATTCTGGTATCTTCTCCAGAAGAGGCCACACAACAAATCTGGGGAGCTGGGGGCAGAATCCCCAAAGGGAGTCATACAATTTAGGAAAGGTAACAAATTTTATAACTAAGTTACAGGTTCTTGTAAAGCCAAATAACCATAAAAATGATAACTTTCCATTGGAGGAAGACATGATACACTTCAGGCTTCTCTAATATTATTTTCCTCTTGAATATGCCTCCATGAAATGTGCAAATATTTGTGATTATACATTTAGGTATATGTTTTTCAATAATCTAATCTGTTAAATTTGTTTAAAATGCTAAAACAACTATAAAAGGAATGAACATTTTCGTCAGTTTGATTCTGATATATTTGGATGTTGTAGACATCTTCAGAGTTGGCACATGATTGTTAAAGTGTGTTTTTCCCTACATGAAAGATATTAAGTAGCCTTGGGAATTGTTTTCTGTTATAAATGCAGCTTGAGTCCACTGAAAGTATCCTGCAGGACGTTACATCATCCGTGTCCTTGGTGACCCAGTTTGAGCAGGAAGTATCCAGCCTCCAAAGTATCATGCATGGCATTCAAGATAGTGAAGAGATGCTCACTCAAAAGATGCAGAGCCTTCAAGAGAAATTCCAGAATGTTACAGGTTTCTGGAAGAGAAGCCTTGAAGAAATGAATGCTAATACAGACGTTTTCAAATCAGAATCTAAACATATACATTCTCAAGTTACTGTCCAAATTAACTCAGCTGAGCAACGAATAAAATTGCTCACCGAAAGACTGAAAGATTTGGAAGACAGCACACTAAGAAATATTAGAACAGTAAAAAGACAAGAGGAAGAGGATCTCCTGCGAGTTGAGGAGCAGCTAGACTCTGACACAAAAACAGTTGAAAAGTTAGAAGAGGAGCAGCATGCCCTCCTCGCCAGAGACGAAGACCTGACGAATAAACTTTCCAGCTATGAGCCCAAAGTTGAAGAATGCAAGACACATTTGCCAACAATTGAAAGTGCTGTTCGCTCTGTTCTCAGAGTCTCTCAGGATCTGATTGGGACAGAAAAGAAAATGGAAGAGTTGACCATTCAGATGTTTAATATGGAAGAGGATATGCTGAAAGCAGTGTCTGAAATAATGGAGATGCAGAAAACCCTTGAAGGAATTCAGTATGATAATAGTATATTAAAGATGCAAAATGAACTGGATGTTCTTAAAGGAAAAGTTCATGACTTTATAGTATATTCCAATACAAGAGAAAAGGAAGCTATAGAAGAATATAATCTAGAAAATAAAGAAATCCATGATGATTTTTGAATTTACTACTTTTATTTTGATGAATGACATTATCACACACACATTCGAGGTATTTTCATAAACCTCAATTTGTCCTGCATTACTGCAAAGTCCACACAAATGGAACTAAATAATACAGATAATCAAAATTTATATCTTTAAATACTAGATATTACTTCATCGTAACCACTTTCGATACAACTGTTTCTAAAATACATGTCTTTACTTTTTAAAAGCAATGTGCTTAATATTTTTAACTATTTTTCTAATATTAATGGGTATCATTATGAGTTTCTCCTCTGACATTGTACCCAAATATATTAGTGTCTCTAGGAGCTATTGAGGAGTGTTGACCATTTCACTAAATGACCCCAGTTTGCTATTTTCCCAAACTTATGTGCACTTCTTGTATCTTTGCTGTCATCCAGGTTGGTGGTAATGTGCCTGCCTCAGTTTACCATAGGGTTAGAATCCACAACCAAGTTCATAAGAATATTGCCCAAAATGAAAAGTAATATGCCTGAGGAAGATCCTGGGGTGCTTTGCCATAAATACACACTTTTTGACAACTATGGTGCCTAGGAAATATTTTTATTTTTTGTTAAGGTTCTAAACTGTGTTCCATGTAAGAATGTTTAAATAAGGGTGAATAATTCTTATTGAAAGATTTTTTCCTATGAACTAAGTGTATGTTTTCAAGTATGAAATTTTGGACTATCTTTGTATACTCTGGGCCTTTTTTTTTAATGGTTCTCACGGTGTACAGACCTGAATTTGTAAGATACATAATCTCTAGATAAGTTATTCTACTTAGAATAAAATTACTCCAGTAAGCCCTGTGGCCTATCTTAAAGAGGAAAAAGCAGCATAATGACAACTGATGATGATGGTGATTATGGTTTTAAAACATGTCCTTTTGGGCCTCCCCGGTGGCGCAGCGGTAGAGCGCTGGGTTGTGAAGCTGCCCGCGGCCTCTGCAGTGCCGGTTCGATGCCCGGCTGCTCCCCGGCCACCGGAGGAGGGTCCCACATGGCGCGCAGACCTCTCCTGCCGCCCGCTGCTCCCCCCAGCAGTGTACTTCGGTCCTTCTGCCTGCTCTGCCCCTCGCTCTGGCTCTGGTGAATTCTCTCACCCTCCCGCGCTTCTGACTGTACCCAGTGCATGTATAAACAAAACAAACAAGCAAACAAATAAAGAAAAACATGCCTCTATTAAAAAAAATCTAAAAAAAAAAAAAAGGTGTGTTATTTAAAAAAAAAAAAAAAAAAACATGTCCTTTTAAAAAGTTAACAAATTAACTTGCCAACCAAATTTGTTTGACATTTTGATTTTATTTTACTCAAAATTAGATTCAATGTTAGAGTTACTAGTGAGAAGATATGAATATAGTAAGATGAGATTAGGGGAGAGACCTAGCCAAATTTTTCCAATGAGGACAATCAGAAATGTGCAAAGTTGGAAAATAACTTAAGACTTTTATTAGTAAACTGATGTTATCAAGTACGCCTAAGATTGATGTGGAAAAGTGAGTCAGCTGCACATGGAAGTTCTTACTTGTTTGTTCTTATGGATAAGCCAATTGTAGTCCCAGTTATATAATGCAATTTCAGTGCCATTAAGGCAGTAAGATACAAAGGATAGTTGTGGCAAGGTTGTTTTACTATGTAAGTTTGCAGATTTTGGGGGAAACCCCAAATAAACTCTACTTTGGGCTTACGAGGACCAATTATAGAAAGTCATGGGTCAAAATGAACTGGAGGGTGCTGCTCTCACCAGCTGTAGCTGTCATTTCCATGTGCACTGACAATATTTTATCTGTTTGCTTCCATTTTCACACTAATAAACTATATTATTAAATTAACTTGAACTTTGTTGTCTCTACGTCCATCTTGTCAGGGCAGATGTGATTTCTTGTCCTCTGATCCTTCATTAACTTATAAATATCACAGTCATGGTGGTTACAGAAAATGTATGGAAACAAATGGGCCACTATATTGTATTGTGACGGTTGGAAGGGAAACACTTTACATTCTGCAGGGTCATCTTAATAGTGCCAGCTATTTTTTACCTACTATGTCTCAGTCATATTGCTAGTCACTTGGCTTGCATTATCACTGATTCTCACTACAGCTCTGCCAATTTACAAATGAGGAGGTTGAGGTTCTACAAGATTGGGAATCTTATCATCAGGCTGCTAGATCTGTCCAACCAGAGGCCACTACCTCCCACTATACAACTGCAACCTGCTACTACTACTCAACCAGGGGAGGAAAAAGAAATCTGCTGTTAGCAGAACTATCTGAGAATTCAAAAGGCTGAGATTCAATCAAATATATCCACCTCCATGTCACCATTAAACCAGACTGTAAATCACTCAAAAGCTGTAATTGTGATCTAAAGCAGTTTGTGCCACAGGCATAGAAGGAATCTGTAAATGCTTAAGGAGAATGGGAAAACAGTTGGAGAAAGCCCTACACTGGAATTTTCTAATCTAGGCTTTGCCACCAACTATGTTCTTGGACATTTTAATTGTTTAATTTTTAAAGGGAGGGAATTACACCAAATAATCTCTTAAGATTTCTTCTATCTTTAAGAGGATTAAAATTGTAGAGACCCATAAGATATTTCCAGGTCCTTTGCACTGTTCAAAGATTCTTTAGCAAAGTTTTTGAAAGCCAGTTGAAACCAGAGATCATTCCCTTGAACCATTGTGGCTCTGCTTATAGACCCAGACAATTTTTTTATTACCAAAAAGGATCTAGCTTAGTACCTTACATAAATAAGAACTTCCCTGATCTTTGGAGCCATTAGTAGTTTCCATCTCTTGTGTCCATCTTAGGCAAATACCTTAAATAAGTCTTGATTTAAAAAAAATACTTCAGTAAAACAATATCTAAATGATTACTACATTACTGAATTTTTATTTTAGTAAAGGTCAATAGAAGTCCATGAAAATTGCTCTTGTAAGCCACCAAGTGAAACAAAGAGGCTTACCAGCCGCTACTTAATCATCTGATCCTTTTAAGAATAATATGCTCTTTTGAGGTATCTTAATTGTGTAATGCTACTAAGCTATATTTACTCTACCAGAGATAACTTAAAATAAAATAGATGAAAGTAAGCCATTTACTCCTTTCACCCTTGGGAACTTCTGTTTCGGCAATACACTTTATTGCAAAACTTTCCCCTTAAAAATAAAACATGATTTTGCAATCACTATTTGACTTCCTTCCTATTTGTGGCTACTGCTAATTCATATCCACAATAAGTTTCACAATCTAACTTTTCTACCATTTTGGAACTCCTTTCCAACCAATAATTAACATAGCATAAACCTATTGAGGAGAAAATCCTAAAATACAACTGAAAATAAATAATATGATGGGGTAAACAGGAGTAGTTACAACTTTGAATTCACTGTTCTGTCAAATTTCAGCTGGTCATTTTTTTGCAACTTAAATTGTTGCTCCTTTTTAAAAGCTACCATAAAAACAATATCACCAGCATTGCAAATTTCTATTTGTGTTAAATAAAACTAAGTTAATGTTGCCAAAATAATCTCAAAAGTTAAGCTGAGTCAACTAGCAAATCAAATTTAAGAAAGGTAATCGGGTCTCCCCGGTGGCACAAGGGGCACCCCACTATGAAGCAATCCACAGCCTCTGCAGCACAAGTTCGATCCCTGGCTGGCTAGGGAGCAACCCATATGGCGCAGCAGGCCTCTCCTGCCTCGCCCGCTGCTCCCCTCAGCAGTGTACTTCGGTCAATCTGCCTGTTCTGTTCCCCACTGTCTCTGGTGAATCCTCTCATCCCCCACATCTCTGGCCTGTACCCCAGCTCTTGTATGTATAAATAAATCTTTAAAAAAAAAAAGGTAATTCATAAAGTATTTCGAAAACAATAATATACAATTGTTTTGGAAAAAACTTCATGGTTTTATTTTTCAGACTTTTTTGGTAGTTTTTGTAAATACTTTGTCAAATGATCTGCTGTGTAAATACTAATATTTGTCTTTGTCATTCTTTTTTCTTTTAAAGATTTATTTTATTTATACAAGAGCTGGGGTACAGGCCAGAGTCGCAGGAGGGTGAGAAGATTCACCAGAGACAGAGTGGGGAGCAGAACAGGCAGATGGACTGAAAGCACTGCTGAGGGGAGCAGCGGGTGAGACAGGAGAGGTCTGCCTCGCCATGTAGGATTCTCCCTGGCCCTGTCTTTGTCATTCTGACTTGCTTTACCACACATAATTCCCTGAAACTCCCATCATCTTGATGGCTTTAAATTAAGATGAATATCTTATTTTGTCAAAATGATTTTTCAGCCTGCATGTTTGATTTTTTATTCCTTGTTTTCTGAATTATATATATTGCATTTATTTTCTTTCCCAAATAAAACTACAAACTTCCTGAAAGCAAAGACTGTTCTTAATCATACCAGCACAGTAAATGTATTGAATCAAGCTGGTTTTACTAGTAGAAATCTATCGACAAGCTTCCCTTTAAAACAATGCCTTCCTAAGGGATCATGCTCAGCGAAATAAGCCAGAAAGAAAAAGAAAAATACCGGATGGTCTCACTCATAGCAGGAATCTAGAAAACTTAAATAAGAGACCAGGAAAATGAATAACTATAAGAAAGTGAAAATCAAAATCAACAAAAAACTATGAACCAGAGACACTTTTTGGGAGGTGGGGGCGGGAGGGGAGGGATTGGGGTCAGAATGGGGGTTTGCAATTGTATGGGGAATATAAAAATAAAATTTATTATTTAAAAACAAAAACAAAAAAAAACAACAATGCCTTCCTAGAAAATGAGTTAAAAGTTAAATGTGGGGCCTCCCCGGTGGCGCAGCGGTTGAGCGCTGGGTTGCGAAGCTGCCCGCAGCCTCTGCAGCGCCGGTTCGATCCCCGGCTGCTCCCCGGCCACCAGAGGAGGGTCCCACAAGGCGCGCAGACCTCTCCTGTCGCCCGCTGCTCCCCTCAGCAGTGTACTTCTGTCCTTCTGCCTGCTCTGCTCCCTGCTCTGCCTCTGGTGAATTCTCCCACCCTCCCGCGCTTCTGACTGTACCCAGTGCATGTATAAACAAAACAAACAAACAAATAAATAAATAAATAAAACATGCCTCTAAAAAAAAAAAAAAAAAAAAAAAGTTAAATGTGAAGTGGATATCTGTTTTTGGACAAAGGCCATAGCGATAACAATATATTTCCAACATTTTGCAATTGTTCTTTAATTATTTTTCTTTATAGTTGAGAGCACACAGTTATAGGTTTAAGTTAGCCTTCAGCTCAAAGTCTAATAGTCTCACCTGACAATTTCTACCTTTGTTTCAATTCTGTATTGTTTATGAAATGTAACTATCTTATCACTAAAATCAGTCATTTTTCCCTTTTAATTTTATTAACTGAGGGTACGGATTTTCAAATATTCAAAAACATGATAAAAGAGTCAACTAATCCTAATAATGTTATAAAAGAACACATACACCACCAGCACTAAAACAACTTGAAATATTGTCTAGCAGTTGTGTAGTACAGAATACTCATCAAATTAACCAAAATGATAATTTAGGTATCAGTATACAGTGGACAGTAGAGAAGAAGGATAGTAATGAAAGTATGCAAAAATTGAGAACCACTTGTATTTGTAATCATAGAATTTTAGAACCTTGGAGACAGAATTTGTTTGGTGTTTTGGTTTTATTTTTTACGTATCTATCCTCTCTACTAAACTATTAAACTGTGTTGAGGCCACAATGGAAGCTGTACTCATTCTTAATTTCTCACCCTTGGCATGCCTAACAGCATTTGGCAACTTAATTAAATGAATTTAATTTTCAAGGGGTCATGGATTGTTATGGCTCAGAAAATTGCTCATAAAGTATTGGACAGTAGAGCATATACTAGAGTCCTGGACACTAGTCCCTTGTTGTAGCACTTGTGATAAATACAAACTTATATTTTAGAAGTTATATTAGGGGGCCTCCCTGGTGACAGAGGGGTTAAAGAGAGTGCTATCAAGCCATGGTCAGCCAGGCCAGCCAGCCAACCACTGCAGCTCCCCTGTGGCCAGCCAGGGAGCTAAACCACATGGCGCAGCAGCCCTCTCCTGTCTCGCCCACTGCTCCCCTCAGTAGTGTGTTTCAATAGATCTGCCTGTTCTGCTCCCTACTCTGTCTCTGGTGAATCCTGTCACACCCCGTACCTCTGACCTGCACCCCAGTTCTTGTATGCATAAATAAATAAATCTTAGAAAAAAATAGAAGTTGTATTACCCTGTTTGACTCCCCCAAATCTACCAAAACTCTTCTGGAGGAAGTTTCTTCCTCCCTTCTCCAGCAACTAAAAAACACCTCACCCTTTTTTGTTTAGCTCATTTTGTTGCTGAACATAGGACTGGTCACCCAGTACATCTTTCACCAAATGCTTTCCAGACAGTAAAGCCACAGTTAAAAATCACACAAAATTTAAGTTGAAATGTCAATATTAAACTTCTAATCAATTTAATCCTTGTTACTATATTTTCTTACAGTGTCACAAGTCTGAAGTTATGATGGAACAGTTAAAGTCTTTACAAATAATTGCTCATCTAAAGCGTCTACAGAAGGAAATCCATGAGGTAAAAACTTGGTCTAGTGGGATAACTGAAAAACAGAATATACTGAAAAACAATTTGACTGCTCTTTTTGAAGATGTTACAAAAGTAGACCAAAGCACAACTTCTGTGGCGAAAAATGTTGGACTCAAGATTTCAACTGTAAAAACAGATATCCGACGTATTTCGGGTCTAGTAACTGATGTAACAACGTTGACAGATTCTGTGCAAGAACTAGAAAATAAAATAGAGAAAGTAGAAAAAAATACAGTAAAAAACATAGGTGATCTTCTGTCAAGTAGCATTGACCGAACAGCAATGCTCCGAAAGACAGCATCTGAAAATTCACAAAGAATTAACTCTGTGAAGAAGGTACTTTCTGAGCTAACAAGTGATTTCAACAAGCACACAGATAGGTTTTTAAGCTTAGAAAGTGACAGAGCTAAAATTCTGAAGACAGTGACTTTTGCAAATGATCTAAAGCCAAAGGTGTATAACCTAAAGAAGGACTTTTCCCGCTTGGAACCATTGGTAAATGACTTAACACTTCGCATTGGGAGATTGGTTACTGACTTAGTCCAAAGAGAGAAGGAAATTGCTTTCTTAAATGAAAAAATATCTAATCTGACAATAGTCCGAGGTGAGATTAAAGATATAAAAGATGAAATAACACACATTTCAGATATGGATTAGTTTGAAATTATTTAGATTAGAAGTTAAAATCTTTATTTTAAAGGGGACCTCTGTCATGTTATAAAAAGACTGGTAAGTGAGAAATAATGAAACTTTGGCGTAAATACCATTTTGTATTTGATTCTATTTTGTACAGTAAAAATAAAATTTTTATGAGTTGAGCGCTTGGTTTTCTAAAATACACTAAAATAGATCTTTGCAACTTTGTATAGAAAGAAACTCATGTACTCCCCAGCCTTCTTTCCCTCTCCCCAGCATGCACTGTTACACACACACACACACACACACACACACACACACACACACACACACACACACAGAGTTACATAAGCAGGATCTGCCAATCTAGTGCTTGTCCTCACTGACTGTCAGGGAGCACAGTGTGTGTGACTAGGGCCCTAACTGGAGAACTGCCCCACAGGGTCAGGGCTGTAGCATTCATTATCCTTGCAGAGGAACTGAAACTAGAAAGGTCATAGCCAGGAAGCTGCAGGAAAAGGATCACAGAAACCTTCCTAGGTCCTTCATGGTTTTAGCATATAGGGGAAAGGTTACTAAGAATGTGACAGAGCTAAAGTTCTAAAGACAGTGACTTTTGCAAATGATCTAAAGCCAAAGGTATATAACCTAGGAAGGGAATCCAGAGCAAAATTGGGGTGAGGGGGAGATGCAAATTCCAAGTTGCTGGCCAAGCCTGAGATGGATGGAGATTGCCTCAAAGCAGTACAATGTGTGTGTAATGATGCCATCAGTAGCAGCCAAAGTAACTAGAGGCATTTTAAAATAGCATTAGCAAGGGGTGGGGTAAATGAGTGAAGGGAGACAGGTACAAAGGCCCAGTTACAAAATAAGTCATGGAGATGTGCCCTACAGCATAGTGACTAGAGTTACGAATACTGTAGAGCATATTTGAAAGTTGCTGAGAGAGTAGATCGTAAAAGTTCTTACACAGAGAAAAAACATTTTCTAACTACGCATGCCTACAGATATTCAGTAGACTTACTGTAATCATTGCACAATATTTATAAATATCAAATCATCATGCTGTCCACCTAAAACAGCCACTCATACCTCAATTTTTTTAATTTAAAAATAAAACTGAAAACAGCCCTAGCAATTCCAGTTATATAACATTTTAGAAATGGCAAACTAAGCTATAGGGACAGAAAGCTGATCAGTGGTTGCCTGGGGACAGAGATGAAAGGAAATATAAAGATACAAGGAAATCTTAAGGGGTAAGAGATGTTTATTATTTTGTATGATGGTTTCACGGGCATATACACATGTCAAAACTCGTCAAATTGTACACTTTAAATACATGCAATTTATTATATATATCAACCAGTCCTCAACATAGTAAACAAAAAGAATAATCTAAAAATAAAACCACAAAGCATTAACCCATTTTGTATGCCAAATGTAAAGGGTATCCAAATGCTGAATTAGTTACCTCAAAGAGTATGACTCTTTACACCAAGTGGCTCATCCCCAATCTTTGGGCTCTGACGTGGTTGGCCTTCTCCAAACTACTGACCAGGATTATGTATATCCATGTCCTATTTGAAAAAGAGTCATAATTATCAAAACTTGCATTCTAAGAAAACCCCCAGAGAACCAATTGTGTGTGTGTGTGAGTGTGTGTGTGTGTGTGTGACACTGCCTGAACCCATACAACACTAGAGTCCAGAAAAACACGTGCAAACTTTGGAATAGCCACTTTCTAGGAAACTCAAGATACATTTTAATAACCAAAAAATAAATATACACTATACCAATGGTGAGGTTAACCACTCATACACTCCTATTGGCACTTTTGAAATGTGAGGTCAGGCAGGCTTGCAGAAAGAAACTTAATATGTTATTTTTTCAATATATTATTATCTGAGGTAAAAGCTGTTAGTAGTTGTCTTAAGTTACCAGATCATTCTGGGATATTTCAGGAGAGGCACAGCATTCAAATGTGAAAGATTCCTCAGGCTTGGACTCAATTTCTTACCCATGTGCTATTTAAGATTTTTAATATAATCAGTTTGTGATTTATGACACAAATTTTATCAATAATGATTTCTTACGCTAAAGATTATATAACTCCTGGTTCAGCAAGACTGCCATGCACCAAACTTCATGAACATTGTGGATGGACACTACTATTTAGCCCAAAGATGGTATTACAAAGATGTCAAACTCATTTCAGTATGTGGACAACACATTCAATGAAACTTTCAAAACAGAGATTTGGCTATGCTATACCTTTCTATTCAATTTTATTACATTTACTAGGTATACAGTTTAGCAAAATCAGAATTCTGAGTTTAACTGCACTTAAGGCTGTTTGAATCACATTGCTCACTCTGGAAATCTATGCAATGCTATTCTGTCCTAGAATTACAGCATAATTTAATCAAACTAATCACATATACTCATCCCACTGAGTTATCTTTATAGAATTGATACTAAATAAAATATGAAAAAATGTCACTCAAAATTTTTAAAATTGTTTTCAGTCTGAGTTAATCTTTACAATGTGAAATGGGAATTCACATCTTCTTAAAATGCATTGTACTTGAATTTTGAGGATGAAGACTATCAGAATCCATGAAATGTATGTTAACAAGCAATTCTCAACTTGAATACAGCATACTTTATCAGTATCCACAAATAAAACCTATTGTCCCTCTTGAAAATAAAACTTGAATCCAACAAGGTTCAACTGCCTGATAGTTTGTTCAACTGCAAACCCTGAATAGATTTCAGACCTACAGTTCACTTCTGAGGTGGCCTAAAATAGTATAGCCAACCTTCAGGCTCCATTTACAATGTAACTGACACTTTTCCTAGCAAGTAGTGTTTCTTTTCCCTGCAGCTGAGATTTGACCTTCGGATGTGACAAGTGATGCCATGTGATTTCCAAGGCTAAGTCCTGAGTTTGCCTGGCTCTGCTTTGGAGCCTCGTAATGCGTTACATCCAGCTGCCCTAATGCCACCAAATTCATTGGTCTTATAAAAAGATGGTCACTAACGGAAAAAACTCAGAAAATCTCTTTAATGGGGATGCATGACCACAAAGCTATTTTAACTTCACAGAAGACCCAAGATAAGCTCGCTCACAAATTCCCGCTCCACATAAAGCTTGAGATTATATTGTCTCATGCTATTACATTTCATCTTTTATATAGCAGGAACTAGTGCAGCGGTGGTGCTTAACACCACAGCCATCACTTGGACTCAGACTGCTCTCTCCCTAGTTAACAGTTTGGCTCAAATATGCTCCCATAATTCTTCCTTTCTCGCTGCAACATGGGTAAAAATCACTGGATCCTTAAACAAGACCATACCAAGTCATAAGAAGTTAACATATGACCAGAAGGATCTAGTTTTTTAATTTAGTTCACTGACCTTACAAATATTAGTTGGGAATGAAAACATTAAAATTTCTTGGAAGTTTTTTTTTCTGAAACTAGACCTAACACAGGGATCAATCCAACCTATAAATAGTAACCCCAAAATCTCACAGTAAAATGTAATTGGATCTTAAAAATTTTAACTATTACACATTAGATTTTCTTACTTCCTAACGAAACATTAAGGAAAATGAAAGAAAGTGGCTTACTTGCTAGGAGCTTTAAAAAATCAGTTTGGCTTAAACCCACAACAAAATTTCAGATGCTCAAATATGCTGGAGAGCTGCTCTCCCAGTCACCTATTTGACCAAGTAGGTACCTTTCCCAAAAACACAATTTAAGACAATTTAAGGTTAATGTTTTGTTAACTTAATATGATTTGTGTGAAAAGAGGTTACCTGAAATGGTTTTTATCTATCACTTTGGCCCTTTAAAAGACCATTTTTCTAAACTCAGCCTTAGATTACCTTCTTTTGCAATATGGATTAGGAAACACATTGGGATTGAAAATAGTGGTACATGGTGCAAAAATCTGGTTATATGCTGAAATTTACTTGTCAAAGTATACCACAGATGAAGGTATCTAAATCGAGCTACAATTAAAGTTTCTGAAAATTCAGGATGTATTTCCTAAAAATATAGGAACTCTCTAGTAACAAAACTTGAGGCATATGAGTTTATGAATAGAGATTGGCATCTTCAATCACTAGTGATTAGTTTGCATTTTTTTCCGTGACGTTTCTTTGAAGTGTTAACTTCTTTCCATTTTAGGATTAAATCTTTAAAAACTTGTGTTAAAAAATAATTACCAAAAAATTATCAAGTCACAGACCAATCATGAGCAGTTGGGTTTATTTCAATAGTAACTTTGAAACTCTTGCCTTATGCAAGGGCACTACAGTAATGTTATCAGGAGTAGACAATTTCCTACACTGTCAAATATATATAAAAGTTCCTTTTGCACTTTGTCAACACTGATCAACAAGCAGATTCAGTCCACATTGCTTTGATCATCTACTGGGTTAACCCGAGCTTCTTCTTCAGAGACTCTGGCATCTCAGGTGGAGGAGGGCGAGGCAGCCTGAAGTAGACCTTCACAGAGTCGTAGATGAACCACTGCAGGGCAGTCAGGGTGCCGATCATGATGATACGGGCAAAGAGTCCTTTCCAAACACCTGGTTAAAACAGGAAACGTGAATGAAATTTACCTGAAACATACACCCACCAAATGTTATTCTTCCTGTAGAAGAGAAACAAAATCCTACCTCTAAATCCAAGTCTCAGGAGGACCTGAGAAGCAGTGCTACCTTTTTCTTTATTCAACACAGATACCACGGAATCAGCAGGGTGAGAAACAATTGCACAGAAGACTCCAGCTAAAAAAGTCAGAACAAATGATAGGATATGGAATCAATTTTAAAAAATTGTATTATGGTCAACAACCTTTTTTAATGAATAAAATTTTCTTTCACTCTGAAAAAAGTACCAGGTTTAAAGATTATCACGAGAGAATATAAGACAATCTATCTATGCTCCGTAATTCAAGATTCAAAAATCTTACATTCAGATTTTAATCAACACTTATATATCAAGTGTTTTTATCTCACAAGAGATCAATAATGAAATGACTATCTTTAAAACCATAGACAAGTGTAATCTAAATAATCCATACCTATGTAACCAGCCACAAATGTTACAACCAGCTGTTCTCCCTTCGAACATTCACTTCTGGGCTTGGGGACCACAAACTTGTACAATGCCTCAACAGTACGTTCAAAGCAGGCAAACTTCATCATGGTGTATGGGATCTGTCTCATCCAGAGAGGGGCAACCCCCTTATAGAATCTAGGAAATCAGGAGACTGACTTTACTCAGTTGCACACATTCACCAAACAGATATTTCATCATTAACAAGAGTGTCCGCACACCAGTCGAGTCCTGATAGTCAAATATGTCAGCACAATCGCATGCCATTTCTATCAGGACATAAGACTAACATGCAGGTATATTTTTCTCACATGCCCATGACTCAAGCACCTTTGACGATACAACCAAAAAAGTTGCTGGGTGTTTATCTGACTAGAGCTACAAGAAACATTAAGTTTACGAGTAGCACTGAGTTCAAGACTGACACCCACAAAGGTGGATCTAAGGAAGCATGTTGTGGTTTCTATGCAAATAAGTGTGGACTATAAGCAACGTTTAACTGTGACTGACTACAGAGGACAAGAATTCCAACAAGTCCTCTTCAAAAGCTAATGGTTAGCATTTAGGTTAAATACACTAAGTCATTTGTAGACTGAAAAAATAGTTCTTACTTTAGAAAAAAATCTTAAATTCAGGGCTAAAGCCATCTATCAATTTATCCTTGCCCCTGGAGTCTATGTCCCATGTAGGAGGGAAACATTAAAAGACTTAAGTTGGGGGAAAAAACCCAACAAAGTCTGGAAGACTTAACACTAAGAAATGTTCATTCCCTCCTTAAATGTTCATTAAGTAATTTTGTACTATAGATTTAGTTAAATGTTTACTTACGCATTTAAACCTTCTTCCCTATACATTTTGGGAACTGCATCCCTCAAAGTGTTGGCATAACCTGGTTGGGTTTGAATCCTAACTTTAGCAGCTTCCATGGGAGCCAGGGCAATGTCAGCAAAGAATTCAGCACTGGCAGAGGAAGCCAAATACAGGGATGTGCGCCAGAGATAGGTGTTCTCCTAATTGAAAAACATACAGAGGGACATCAACTGCTGCTACATTGACTGTTTTCAATTTAACTTTAAGGACAGTTCTACATTTTAGAAGTGTTTTACCACAGCCCATGCATCATACACAGTATTAAGGATTATTATGTATTCTCCTGTAACCTCATCAACCACAGTACAGTGCATTTTTTGAACATCTAAATGTTAAGTATAATTGGCCCTTCAACTACAAAGGAATCCCAGAAACTCAAAATCTAACTTATTTGGAAAGCAGCATAATAAAAGCCCTGATATCTAAGGACGTTTTCTTTCTCTCATTCTGTCTCTGCTACTAGAACAGCCAGATGATTTGAAACTCGCTTACACTTTCTGAGACCATTTCCTTAATTCTAAAGTAAGTCCCTTTTTGGTCTTTAACAGTTTAGAATTGTTGAAGTTAAATTAAATACCTCTCCAAGTAGGTTGCTATACAAGACTTTGAAGACTTCATAAAAACCAAATTTGCAGAGCCCCTGCATGGAGTAGCCAATGAAAGTCGGAGCCCATCCTTTAGCCAAACCACGAACACCATCCTCTTTAAGTGTAACTGAGAATCCATTAAATATGCCTTTGTACTTCTGGGGGTCCACCTTTATTCAAAAGAAGAAAGAAAAAAAAAAAAACAACTAAATGTACCACAGAGTTAGTACTTGTCATAATCATTAAATTTCATTATTTTCCTTTTGGTTCTAAAATAAACTTCAGTAAGTAAATAAAAAGTAATACAAGTTAGTAGATGACTACATCTTATAACAGTCATACTTTTATAAATGCAGCTTTCTGTACATTAAGGTCTAGTTTTCTTTAAGTCAAACTTTTAAGTCTTAGAGCATTAATAAGGGTAAAATTCCTTTTAAAATACATGATAAAACTGACTCTTTAAAGAGATATCACACCACCCAAATCCAGCACTTTAAAAATCTTCAATTTAAAGCTACTGCCCAAAGAAAAAAATAAGGCTTATATATAGCCTATATATATATAAGTCTACAAATAAGTCTATATATAGACTATATATAATCTATATATCCCTGATATATGCTAATCCATTAAGTAGATTATACTATAAAGATTGAATTTAAGGCAAACTAAATACAAGCTTAAAAGGTATATCCAATAGTGAGGTTCTGTCCTTTAAGAAATTAAATTCACTTCAAGAAACATGCACAAGATGTTTTAGCAAAGATATATTTCATATCCATTCCATTAACTAATGGGGAGAAATCTTATCACTATTTCTGTCATTACTAGAAGGGGCTGGTATACGTCACCTTCCTCTCCCTGATAATATTTCACCTTCCTTTCTCTTTTAGGTAAGTAGACTTCTAATCCTGTTTGGGACAAATAAATGTTTTATGTTTGATTATTTTTGTTTCAATAATTCTAAAGATATTCTAAATGTAAAAATTTCTACATAATATACAAGAAGCTACACCCACATTTTTTAATATTAAGATGCTGAGAGTATTTTTGTTTTAAATCTACATATTGCTCTCTGCCTTAATCTTATTAGTAAATAGGAGACAAGTTACTTCACAAGGATTGATTACCCACTCTGACATGTAATTGCTTATAAAATGACTACCTGAAACATAAAAAACAGTAGACCCTGAAGAGGAACTCGAGCCGGAATTGAGCCAAGCAGTAAAAAAACATTTATAGCAAGAGTCTGAAATCCAACAATCTACCCACTATTTTAAAAGAGGTGATTTCTTGGATTTAAAATAAAGTCCATTAGGTTAAAGAAACGCAGGATTTACTCTTAAAGTTTGTAAGTTAAAGAAATTGAAGGTTTATTACTATTAATAAAGTCTGCAAGTTAAAGAAATTCAGGGTTCTCAATTGTGAAGTCTTTTTAAGTTATTTGAAATTAAGTCATATGAAAAAAAGACACATTCAATGTTGCCATCACAATACAAACCTGCATACGGCATTTCACTAAATCCAGGGGGACGACAGCAGTGTGTGTCAGACCACAACTTAAGACCCCACCAAAGCCACACAGTGCATAAAACTTCATGGAGCCATATTCACAACTGTATTCTGTAGTAAGACAAGACACACCATGCATTTTAATACAAAACTCATGTTACTGGTTATCAACTTACCTCCTGGAAAGTTAGGTTTCCACACAGCTTGTTAGTAGATGACTACATCTTACAACAGCCATGCTTCAACAATATGCTTTCTTTAGACCAACATGCAAAACAAACCTGCATTCTGCATTTAATCAGATCTAGAGGAACCAATGCTGTATGTGTTGTGCCACAGCTAATAATTCCTCCAATTCCACAAAGGAGAAAGAATCTGTTAGATCCATATTCACAGCTATACTGTTCTGTTTGAATGGGAAAAAAAAAATAAAGTAAGTATTTCTTCAGACATGACTAAGATAATGGAAAGGAGAACCATTTCCCTGTAAAACAGTACTGTCACAGTTCTGGCGACGGTTTATAATTTAACTTGAAAAATGATTTTCCACCTAGTGCAATTAACAAGAAAGTGACAAAATAAAAACAATGATTTTAAAATCATGAAGGTTCTAGTTGTGAGATACTAGCTATATATTTGCCATATTAATAAAAATTCTCAACATTAATGGATCTTCCAATTAAAATCAAACTTCTAATTACTAAGTGCTAATAAAAACTTATCAGAATAGAAATGAAGCTCAGAAAGAGCACTTGACACAAAAACTTGCATACAACTTCCAAGTTTACCCCAGCTACTAACCAGTAATATCCCACTAATGGATTCCTACAAAATAAACTAAGTAAATCTTTGCAATCAAATACATTTACTATAATGATGCTACCGTCAACTTTTAAAATAGAAGGGTGGAAAGACGATAGAAGGGTTTTTACCCAAATTAAAGACAAAAACAGAAACAAAACAAAAATATATATGTATTTTTTTTTTTTGTTTTTTTTTTTTAATCAGGCTTTTACAGGCACGATGTAGATAATATTTTCAGGACTCCTACAAATCGGGTTTTCAGGTACAAACACTCCCCTGGGATTGAAAACAGTTAAAGTTAGGGCACCTGCCAGGAATCCCGAGGGAGAATAAATAGAGAAGGGCTGCCTATCAACTCCCTTTTGGCGTTCCCCACCAAGTGGATTACCTCCCCTAACAACCACTCATCTTCCCTAACTTGTCAATTTAGGGACTACTTCAGGAGTTTCAGAGGAAAAAAAGAAAAAAGGGAAAGAAAAGAAAAGACGGTGCAGTGAGAAACTGCGGGCGACCAGGGCCTTGCTCGAGAAGGAGACTATGCAACACGCGAGTCTGCTGACCCAGCGGGCTCGCGCTGCAGATAAGGAGCCTGCCACGGTCTCACTCCCTCGAGGACGCGGAGGTCACGGAGACCTGAGCCTGGGTCTTTCCACGCCCTTGGGGGAGGGCCCAGGGGCCGACACCCCGCCTAGAGCTGACATCCCCGGGCGAGCCAGCGGGCAGCGTGCGGGCGCGCGGCGGGTCGGGGGGTCCTTCCCCGCCCTCCGGGCCCGGCCAGGCCCCCCAGGCCGAGCGGACGCATCGGGGGCCGCGCCGGGACAGGGGCTGTGCTCACCTTCCACCGCGGCGGCCGCCAGGGTGCGGGAGCGGCGGGGCTGGCTGGGAAGCGCGTCCGGGCCGGGGCTGCGCGAGCCCGCGAGGCCGTCCTGCACCAGCTGCAAGTGGGGCGCGTTGAAGGGGTTCGCCCGCGCCAGGTGCGCCACGGACGAGAACATCCTCCTGGGGGGACAGGGGGTCGCGGTCAGAGAAAGCGGAAGGGCCCGCCGAGCCCCGGGACCCCGACCTAGGCCTCCCGCCTCGTCGCCCTTGACGAGGTCACGGCGCCTTCGTCAAAGAGGCCGCGCCCGCCGGGGCAGCCAGCCAGAGCGGAGCCCCACAGGGGGTTCCGCGCTCCGCCGCCCGCACCCACCCTCCGCGGGGAAGGCCGGTCACACTCACACCCTAAGATGGCGAAATCACAACCTCTCCCGGGGAAGGCTGCGGCTCACAGAGGCCGAACGTCCTCCCGGCCCTTAGATCAGTGCCCTTCGCGCGACGTCAGTGCGACGCGCACGGCGCGTCACCACCAGCAGGCGGCACCCATTGGCCCAGAAGAGCGCGGAGGTCGTAGCGTCATCGCGTTCTCCTAGCAACCCTGTCCCCGCCCCCGCCAGGCCCAACCCCTTCCGGCCCGGCTCTGCGCAGGAGGATTCGTTCTGCGCAGGCGCGCATTCCAGGCCGCGTTTTTGAGGTGTGGGACTCCCGCTCGTGACCTCTTCTTTTTTGTCCGTTCACCTTCAGGCAGCTCTCCTTGACGCTGGAGCTTGAGTGGTTTCCATTTAAATGAGTTCCAGGAGTCACTTGAAAAACAAAACGAAGGCTTGATGTACTATTTTGGGGTTGCAATGAGAAGGTCCCTGCAGTATTTTCTATCAATTTCTGCCATTATGGTACATTTTTTAAAGTTCCTTCCATTGACACACACGAAGACATGTCTGCATTTTCCTTAAATTGCAGGAGGAAACGTGCAGAAAGAACTCAAAGGCAAACAAGACAGTTTGCTGCTTCATCACAACACTATAGAACATACCAAAATATTCTGTAAATGCTTTTTTTTGAACACCTGGAGTGACAGGGATGAACTAGAGAGGAAAAGGAACTGGCAGGTTTTGTGTTTAATAAATTTGGAGTGTCTGCATTAGATTCAGCTCAATAGAAAAAAAATAATATAATTGAGGAGCGCTACTAGGTGGGGGGCAGACCCAGAATTCGGGCTTTGACATTTTCCCAGCTCTTGATAAAGTAACTGTGGGAGTTTACTTGATCTCAGTGAACCTGTTTCTTACATACAGGCTGGAAGCAGGGCAATCTCCGGACTTGCTATCTGTACAGTTTCATGGGGTCGTACACTTGGTTTAATGCTCTATCTACTATCACCGCTTTAAAATTCTTAATAATTTACGAACCAAGAGTTCTCCATTTTTTTATTTTGCACTGGGCCCTGCAAATTACATAACTGGCCCTAGATGGGAGTACTTGCTATCATGTACAATTTATAACGCAGTGAGATAAAGTCATAAAGTCTTTTTAAAATGCTCTGTTAAAAAAAAAAAAAAAGTTCAGAACTGGAAGAAAATAAATTTCTTTTGTTTCAGCTCAAAATATTAATGCTCATTATTCTGGTAATTTTTTAAAGTTCTCCCATTTAATCTGCCTCAAGAATGGAGACTAGCTCCTGAATTTTCATAACTGGGTATACTTGTAGGCAAAGGGTCCTTATTTTGGACCCAATGCAATATACAAACAAAATTATATAGATGAGGACAAGAGACTTAAGTTGGAACCATAGTTCAAAATTTTATTTTCTTATTAATGAGTTTCTCAGAGGAATCTTGAAAGAGTTCATTTCCTCTTTTGAGCCAGGTTTTAACAAAACAGTTGTGGGACCTGTCACACGTCCACACAGGTAGCAGCAATTTGACTGGGTTGTGACATACAAGTATGATTTGGACATAAGAGAGATGGCTTCTGAAGAGAACAGAGTATCACCTAATTGCTAAAGGAAGACAAAAGTTAAAGGAAGAATTCAGTAATAGAGCGTGTAGTAAGTGGCAGGTAGAGTTGGAAAAGTGCACTAATATCTGATAGTTCAGAGCTTCACATCCAGGCTGACTTTAATATTATTATATAGACAAAGGAAGTTAGTGAAGGTCCTTTCTCCCTCTCTGTCTCTCTGTCTCTCTCTCTGTTTTCCTCTCTCTCTTTCTCTCTCCCCATATGTTCTATATCTCTCAGTTAGTTTATATTTATGGTACCTTTCTGATTAAAAACATCATGGAAAAAAATGAAATGTTACATAAAAGTATATGACTTTGGTTACTCCCCTCTCCCAGCACCAGATAATCAGTGTTCAGTTTGCTGCAAGTTTTTCTGCTGGAGCCACAGGTGCCCTTCACCTTGCCGTGCACCTACACCGTGCAGGACTGGAAAGTACAGGAGATTCGGAGGTGGCTGAAGGAACTGCAGGCCAGCTCCTACCCCGCTTTAGCAAGTGACCTTCAGAGAGTAATCACTACTGCTCCACTTCTCCCTTCCAAATCCTTACAGATTTCTCTTCTAGCTAACCCTAACCCAAAAGCATACAGGGAAAGAAATTCTGGGAAATGCAGTTACAACTTAGCTAAGTTGTTACAGTGAAAAAGGGCCACAGTCCTTTCCTTGTTAACTTGACGTCAGAGCCATAATTAATTTATAAATAAAGACAACATAGCAAAAGCAGTCTTCCACCTAACATGATACAGGGATCCTTTGTACAGCTGTAAACAGGTGAACCTTCTCCCCCAAAGGATGAAAGTCCCTTTATCTGTCTTTGGGTGACATTCATTACAGCTGAATGTTCTTGTCTAACTAAATTACACTCCCTATTTTATGGCCTATAACATAAACAAAGTATAAGATTAAAGACTATTACTATATCTCATGTTAAATTGTAAGAGAATGGGAAAGAATTTTAATACACAGATTTTAATATACACACAAATGTATTCATTTCGATCATGATGTCATTTTCTTAGTAGTAGTAGATGCCAGATACAGCAACTTAACCTTCCCCTCAAAAGGTATAAATCGGCCTATTTCAGGTCACACTGGACTTTTTACCATAGTTGATCAAAGTCCTTGGGGACTATGATATAAGGCTGAGTTGGCGTAGCTCTGAAGTAAGACAGTGAAAATGTTTGACTGGCTCTTCCAGTTGAAAACAAGCTATTTCTGGAGGTTTATACTAATAGGTAAAGAGAAAGAGCATTCACTGGCGATGCTAGCTGTATACCGGTTGCCACAGAATATGTTGGTTTTTTCTAGCAACAAAACCACATCTGGAATAGCAGCTGCAATTGCAGTGATTATCCAATGTTATTCTCCAAGACACACCATCTTTTGCACAGGCCAGTTAGGCCAACTGAAAGGAAATGTGGGAATCCTACCCTTGCATCTTGTAAGTTCTTGATGAGGGGTTTTTAGCCAAGAGTTGAGAGGGGGTCAGTGGAGGAAAAGTTTCTAAGAGGGTAGGGTAATTCTTGCTAAAGTGACCCAGCAGGGTTCTTGCTGAAGGTTGGCCAAGGTCATCAGATGTTACCTGGGGGATGAGAAATTGGTCCAGGCACTGAGGGCAATCAGATACTGAGTTTTGGGAATTTTGGTTACACTAACTGGACAGATTCCTGCTACATCTGAGGACATGTCTAAGGGTGGGCCTAGTGAAAAAGGGACTCAGAGTACCCTGACTATATAGGTCAAGGAGAGAGTCTTTGTCAATACCTTCCTATTCAGTATGCCAAGGAGATCTGGCATTTTAATTTCACTTAGTATGGGCCACCATAGGGTTTAACTGTCAACTGACCAGTCATTCTTGGCAAGTTGAGCTAAAACAATGAACTGAGACAGTGGAATCTGCCTTTTTGTGAAGATCCCCAGGTGATTCTTATTCAAAGCCAGGTTTAGGAACCATTAATACAGTCCTGTGGAATAAGCCTGACATGAACTTCTTATCTGTAACATGAGATAATGTCCTGAATTACCTGGTTTGCCATGGACAGAAAATGCTCAGTTACTAGAAAGGAATTCTTGCTGATAAGATTTGCTTGAAACAGATAATTCACCTTGTTCTTTCGAGTGCAAGAACAAGATGCAAGGCTTTAGTATACACCTTGTCTATCCTAAAAAATGGGGTGCCCTCTTAAGGGGGTATAAAAGAGGATGGAGGATATTAGCTGCTCAAAGATGGACACACAGTTACAGTTCATATAGAGGGAATTTTAGGGAAAGATGAAGAATGACAGCAAATACAAAAAATAATATATATGTGAAGAGATTAAGGTTCAGTCAATAGTTCTGTTCATTGTTAGGAACACAAGAAAGTTTACAACTAATACATGAATTTCTATTTATTACCTGGGCTCTAGGAACAAAAATGTATTACAGTTAAGTTGAATCAAACCACTTATGATATTTTTGCTGTGAAAGTATACTAAGTATTCTTTTAAAAAAAAACTATTTACGCATACAAGAACTGGGGTACCGGCCAGAAGTGCTGGGGTTGGAGGGGGGAGAGGATTCACCAGAGACAGAGTGGGGAGCAGAACAGGCAGATCTACTGAAATACAGCAGGCGAGTCAGAAGAGGTCTGCTGCGCCATGTGGGTTACCTCCCTGGCCGGGGATCAAACTCGTGCTGCAGTGGCTGCAGTGGCTGCGGATTGCTTCATAGTGCTGACTCTTAACCCTTGTGCCACCAGGGAGGCCCCAGTATACTAAATATTCTAACTCACAAATAAGTACAATGCAATTGCAGTCAGCCTTAAATGAAATTAAAACTTGTAAACATAGTGAAGCTTCAAGAAAAATTCTGAATTCTGCTAGTATATCTCTAAAATATTTAGAAAGCGAGCAGTAGCTTCAAATGTTACTGGAATTAAGTGACTGGCTTAATTCTTCTGAGAGAAACTGAATATTGCTGTTACCCAGTTGCAATTAATCTACATAACACTCGCAATTACTTAAATTTTCTATCATTTGTGCTGTTTTGAAACATTGGAAAATAATTTTTTCTCTTTTGATATTAAAACATTTCCACTTTGGAAAACATTTAAATCACTCCTCATTTAAATTACAAAGTAGAAGAAAATAACAATCAAAGCAGAATTTGTCAGCTATCTGATTTGCTTATCCAAGGCAGTTTATGGGTTAGAATAACTTGTTTTTGGGTGTCTGAATGATCAGATCAGATGACTCAATTAAATGACTAATATATTCACTTCATTATTAGATGGCAGAGCTGAAGTTTATGAACCAATGTTCTATTTTAAAGAAATAGGACTGAACACCAGAAGTCTATGTAAATGGAAGTGTAATTACTCTTAGATCTAAGTTACTATAAATTCTGTATATATTGATGAAGTCCAAGATTCCATATACTGTGTTCTCGTACATTAACAATATTATTTGTTTCAATGTTACTCCAACAAAGTGTGGCCTGAATTTTCTTTACATATTACTGTTTTCATTACATAAATGAATCTCTGACTTATGTGGACAAGCTTTAACCTTAAACATTAGAAATTCTTTTTTTTTTTTATATGGAGGCATGTTTTTTTTAATTTATTTGTTTGCTTGTTTGTTTGTTTATTAATTTTTTTTAAAGATTTATTTATTTATTCATACAAGCACTGGGTACAGTCAGAAGTGCGGGAGGGTGAGAGAATTCACCAGAGCCAGAGCGGGGAGCAGAGCAGGCAGAAGGACCGAAGTACACTGCTGAAGGGAGCAGCGGGCGGCAGGAGAGGTCTGCATGCCATGTGAGACCCTCCTCCGGTGGCCGGGGAGCAGCCGGGGATCGAACCCCCGCTGCAGAGGCTGCGGGCAGCTTTGCAACCCAGCGCTCAACCGCTGCGCCACTGGGGAGGCCCAACATTAGAAATTCTTATACCTTATTTTGCCAAGCCCCAATCCTGTTGGCTACTTATAATCATTGTTTTTTGTTAAGACAATCTGCCAATTAGGTCTTTCAGAAAATATCTAGGCTTATTCCATTCTTCCCCACTTCCCAGTGACTAACAAAAATGCTCTCGGCATTAGTAACCTAGACAAACTTAAAAGTTTTTGGAATACTACAATTATATCTGTGGGAAATTTCAGGTATAGATATTTCTCCCTAAAATTTCCTGTATGTTACCAAGCCCTTTGTATCCATTTTTGAATAGTACTAAAATGTTGGGAAAATTAAGAATATGGTGCTTAATTTTAAAAATTTTGTAAAATATGCATTGCACATTTTATTTTAAATTTTTTAATGATTTATTTATTTATGCATACAAGAACTGGGGTACAGGCCAGAGGTGTTGGGGGTTGAGAGGATTCACCAGAGACAGAGTGGAGAACAGACAGGAGGAATGACTGAAATACACTGCTGAAGGGAGCAGCGGGCAAGTCAGAGGAGGTCTGCTGGCTGTGCCATGTGGGTAGCTCCCTGGCTGGGGATCGAACTTGTGCTGCATAGGTTGCTTCTTAACCCCTTGTGCCACCAGGAAGGCCCCACTTTTTAAAAAACTGTTGATAACATTTGTGATTTCTCCTTAACACAATAGATTCAAGCGGAATTGATAATAAAGTTATAAACGTGTCTTGACCTTTAATATGTGTAATGTAGCTAAAACTACATTATGTAGTTTTATGTAGCAGTCATTATATAATGACTGCTAAAATATGTAAAGGAAAAACAGAAATATCTAAGTATAACAATTTTTTTTAAAGATTAATTTATTTATTTTATACAAGCACTGGGTACAGTCAGAAGTGCGGGAGGGTGAGAGAATTCACAAGAGCCAGAGCGGGGAGCAGAGCAGGCAGAAGGACCGAAGTACACTGTTGAGGGGAGCAGCGGGCGGCAGGAGAGGTCTGCATCCATGCGGGACCCTCCTCCGGAGGCCGGGGAGCAGCTGCGGATGAAACCAGCGCTGCAGAGGCTGCGGGCAGCTTTGCAACCCAGCGCTCAACTGCTGCGCCACCGGGGAGGCCCTTAGTATAACAATTTTTAAAGCAATTTAATAACTAGGTTAGATTAGGGTGTCCATTTTTTAAATTTTCAATATCTACTGAGCACCTAGATTATGATTCTGTGATTATTTCCAAAGTTCTATCTTTGGCTTCTCTTCTCTTCCTTTTATTACTTTTACATTCCCAGGAAGCTTCTTTACTCCCATGGGATTAGTTTTTATCCTTTAAGGGAAAAGCCTCAACATCTTATTTTTATATTTTATAGTTGTGTTTACTTTTTAAATGTGAAGTAATTTCATTTTATTTATTTATTTATTTAGTTAGTTAGTTTAGATTTATTTATTCATGCATACAAGAACCAGGGTACAGGCCAGATGTGCGGGAGGGTGAGAGGATTCACCAGAGACAGAGGGGGGAGCAGAACAGGCAGACAGACTGAAAACACTGCTTAGAGGAGCAGCAGGCGCGACAGGAGAGGTCTGCCACGCCATGTGGTTTTCTCCCTGGCCAGCGGGGAATCGAACCCGCATTGCAGAGGCTGTGGACAGCTTCACAGCACCGTGCTCAATCCACTGTGCCTCCAGGGAGGCCTTGAAGTAATTTTAAATTTATAGAAAAGGTGCAAAAATAGTACAAAGAACCTTCCAACAACCTTTACTCAGTTTCCCTGATTGTTAATATTTTGTCACATGCGCTTTATCATTCTCTCAATCAACTATTTTGATACGCACATAGAGATACACACACATCTAGATGTATAGATTACATAAACAAAGAGAGAAACACAAACACTGCCTTTAATTTTTAATGTTTTTTCATCATTTTCAGTCTGAAATAGTGCTATCTTTGTCATCTGTGGCCTTGGCATATTTGAAGAGTACAAGACGGTTATCTTGGAGGATGTTGCTCAATTGGATTTCTCGGATGCTTTCTTTTATTGGATTTAGAGTATGCATTCAAGGCAGAAGGGATAAAGGCGTGATTCTTTGTTCTTTTTGGAGTATAATTGTTGGAGTCCTGTGATGTTGATTTGTCCTTTTACTGGTGAGGTGAGCTTTGATCACTGGATCAAGAAGGTACTTGCCAGCTTTCTTCCCTGTAAAGTTACTATTTTTATCTGTAATTAACATGTAATTTGTGTGTGTTATCAGGACTCTATATTAACATGTAATTTGTGTGTGTTATCAGGACTCTATTGTAAGAAGTGCTTCCTCCTTATTTATTTAGTTCGTTCTTCATTTTTTTAAAAGATTTATTTGTTTATGTATACAAGAACTGGGGTACAGGCCAGAGGTGCAGGGAGTGAGAGGATTCACCAGAGACAGAGTGGGGAGCAGAACAGGCCAATTGACTGAAGTACACTGCTGAGGGGAGCAGCGGGCCAGACAGGAGAGGTCTGCTGCGCCATGTGGGTTGCTCCCTGGCCGGACGGGGATCAAACTCATGCTGCAGAGGCTGCGGATTGCTTCATAATATGCTGCTTAATCCCTTGCGCCACCAAGGAGGCCCACAATCAACAATCAATGTATTTTAAGGAAAAGAAAAAGTAACAGAGGGAGAAGACAGAGAGGAAGGGAAAGCAACGATGACTATCTTAAATTAACAAATTAACTCCAAAGCTTAACAATATACTACAATGAAAAGTTGGCTTCTTGCTCTGGTAAAGCTTGGTGCTGATCTAGCAGTTCTTCAAGTGGTGAGTCAGGGATCCAAGGTATTTCATTTTATGGTTCTGCCATCTCAACCTATGGCCTCTCCCCGCCTCAAAGGGGAAGAGTTGGAACAAGGGAAAGGCATACCCTTGCTCAACTGCCTCAGAGTGGAAGTGACACATCACTTCCGATCATGCTCCTTGAGCAAAAAATAACCTTATGACACTATCCAGGGACATTGGACCAAGAGAGGTAGAGAAGCATATGAATATTCAGGGACCAGGAACAGTCTAATTCTCCCCCAACACAGACACATTTACATCTAGATAACAAAGTAGCTTCCTGGTGACCATGGCAAGCTGATCAGGAAACAATGAGTAAACCCATTATGTACACACCTCTTAAATATATGTTGATAAAATGAAATAGCCAGCTATAAACAATGATTTAGGATTGGGATTAGTTGCCTTAAAGCCATTTTTTCCCTAGCAGTAGTTAGTAATTAGCAGGGTTATGTCAGTCTTCCCTAGTCCAAAGGCTGACATAGTCTTTCCTCATACACATCAGGATTACTATGAAGTGTTTGTTTAGAAACTGCTGGGCAAGGAACATCCTGTGCTTTCTCTTTTAACTATAATTACTGTTTAAATTTTCAAATAATTTAAAATTTACAGAAGAGATGTAAGAATGATGCAAAGAATTTTCATAGCACAAAGAAGCTTCCAGATTGACCAGTGTTAACATTTTGCCACAATAATTTTAGTAGTAACTCTCTCTCTTTTTGTCTCTCTCTCTCTCCCTACCTACCTAGAAACAGAGAGTAAATTACAGGCTTATAATATTTTTAATCCCTAAAGACCTCAGAGTGTATTTCTTAAAAACAAGGATAGTCTCTTCATTTATACACTGTACAGTGTATAGCACAATACACCATGGCAAATTTACCACTGATAACCCAAGCTGCAATTTCCATCCAAATTTGCCAGTTGTCCCAGTGATGTCCTCACAGCAATGCCTTTGTTCTGCTCCAACTCCAATCCAGGAGGATGTGTCACATCTCGTGGTCACATCTCTGGTTCACTTTGCTCTATAACAGTTTTTCAGTCACTCTTCTGTCTTTCATGACACTGGCATTTTGGAAGAATACAAGCCAGCTATTTTGTAACATTTCCCTCAGTTTAGGTTGTTCTGATGTTTCTTCATAATCAGATTCAAGTTGTGCATTTCGGGAAGGAATACATCACTTTAGACAGAATACTTGAGGGCTTACTCCATGGATTTAATGCACTCATAAACTTACATGTATTCAGCTTTTGTTAGTTTTCTTACACCAAAATGTATATGCTTGATTATTTAAAATATTAAAATATAGAATTATTTAACTGTGAAGAAAATAGACATAAAAATCTGAATAACTCAGATTACAAATTTGAAAGAGGTAGAGTTCTGTTCTCTAGTTTGAGAAACAAAATACAGTTAGTGAACGTAGTTTGATCTTTTTTTGATGGAAACCTCATTAGCTAAGAGATCCACTTTTTTAAACCACTGAAGATTAGAGGATAAAAATTAGTAAGAGGGGGTCTCCCTGGTAGCGAAGCTTTAAAGGCACAGTGCTATCAAGATATCGCCAGCCACTGCCACATTAGTTGGATCCCTGGGTCAGGGAGCAACACACATGGCATAGACTTCTTCTGACTTGCCTGCTGCTCCCCTCAGCAGTGTATCTCGGTCAGTCTGCCTGTTCTGTTCCCCACTCTGTCTCTGGTGAATCCTCTCACCCCCCTGCACCTCTGGCCTGTACCCCAGCTCTTGTATGCATAAATAAATAAATCTTTAAAAAAAAAACCAAAACAAAATTACAGTGCCAATGAACTTTACTTAAATAAATATATAAATGTATGTGTTATGCATGTTATATGCCTATGATGAACACATATGGACTATGGTCCCGTATGTTGTGTGCACACGGCATGTATCACTATGTCGTGCGTGTGCTGGCTGCCAGACCGCAGAGTCTCCAGGTGGGCTCCAACTGCAAGTCCAGGTCTGGCTGGCTGGTGGACCTTGGATCCGATGTACGAGTCTGGGGCCTGCTGGCTGACCTCGCGAGCCTGCAGCTGCACACAAGTCGGTGTCAGCGCCAGGCCCAAGCCCGGCCGGTTAGTCGACCTAGGACCTGGAGCTGCAAGCCTGAGGCATAAGTCCAGGCCCGGTCCGAGGTCGAGTTTGGCTGGAGGCTGGTCGACCTCGAGTCAAGGCCCGAGTCCTAGTCGGGGTCCCGCAGGCGGGTCGACCTCGACAACCGAATCCGGGTCAGAGTGCAAGCCCAGCTCAGGCAGGCTGGCCGACCCTGCATTCGTGCCGCAGGACTGCACACACCAGGCCACGGCCTGCACCCACTTCACGGCTCCGAGGGCTGGGTGACCTCAGAGTTGCAGCCGCAAGGCCCCAATGCACCCAGCTGCTTCACCTGGGACTTGACCCCAAAAGTCCCGAGGCGGGGTCCGGGCGCGGCCGGCTAGTGGACCCCGCAAGCCTGCAGGCGGAGTCCGGGCTCGGGACCAGGCCGGCGTGGCGTCGGGGCTGGCAGGTCGCCCAAGGCCTTGGACCCACAAGGCTCCCCGCCCCAGCTTAGGAAACTTGGCCACAAACCTCCCGCCTCCGCGCCCGGGGCCTGCAGGGGCGCGATATCGCAGCGGCCGCCAGGGGGCGCCCGACGGCCGGCGCGAAGGCAGCGGCCCCACCCGGACAGCGGGCGGCCGAGGCTCGAACCCGGGCCGCCGCCCTCGGGCACCGGCTCCCCAGGGCGGCCCCGGGCCGGGCTCCCGGGAAGCACTGACAAGGGGAAACCGTGCCAGTCCGCGCGGAACCACCTCGGGCACATGTTTATTTTTAAAAAAGGAAACGAAGAATGATTGCCCTTATTCTATGCAAGTTCATAATGACAGGGGCTCCAGTTCTTATGAAATAATTATGTTCACAGCAAATAAACGAATCGTGAAGTGATTTAAGAGCCTTGATAGTCAAGTCTTATTATAGTGGAAATAAGACAAAATGAAAACTTCGTATTTCCAATTTAATGATTTTCTAGTACTGTGATTTTATCCTTATTTTAGTGCAACGTGGACATAATGATTGAGCGCAATTAGTCCCGCTGATCCAGCACAGTAAGAACTAAATTACCTGCAACTCGACATTTCACCGAGTACTCACAGGTGGCGGGCTCCTTGGCAAGGTCCCTGCAGAAATACCCTCAATACAAACTACTGTGAGTGCCACAGTGACATCTACTGTTCCTTTTCGTAAAATAACGGCACTGGGCTATTCTTTCTGTAACAGTAGCTAATGGCCATTTGATTAGGCTTTTTTATTATTATTATTTTATATATTTTTACATCATTTTTCATTTTTGCACAATGTATGCATTTTCATCTTGGTTATAGTCCCCATACAACTCCCAACCCCGCTTATTTTGACCCTAATCTCTCCTACACCCCCCCCACCTCTGGTTTACAGTTGCTTATTGATTTTGATTTTTACTTTATTATAATTAGTCTTTTTCCTGGTCCCTTATTTAGGTTTTCTAAATTCCTGCTATGAGTGAGACTATCTGGTATTTTTTTTTTTCTTTCTGGCTTATTTTGCTGAGCAAGATCCCTTCCAGCTCCATCCATGTTGCTGCAAATTGCACGTGTTTATCTTTTTTGAATGCTGAATAATATTCCATTGTGTATATGGACCACATCTTCTTGATCCAGTCATCTATTTTTGGGCATTTGGGTTGCTTCCATAGCTTATCTATTGTAAATAGCACTGCTGTAAACACAGGGGTGCAGGTGCCCTTTTGAGTTAATGATTCTGTGTCCTTTGGGTAAATACCTAGGAGTGGAATTGCTGAATCATATGGAAGCTCCATCTTTAGCAGGCTGAGAAATCTCCACACAGCTTTCCATAGTGGTTGGACTAGTTAGCACTCCCACCAGCAGTGCAGGAGAGTTCCTTTTTCTCCGAATCCTCACCAACATTTGTTGTTGCTTGACTAGGCATTATTTTTAGTCTTCTTTTTTTTTTTTTAAGATTTATTTATTTATTTATACAAGCACTGGGTACAGTCAGAAGTGTGGAAGGGTGAGAATTCACCAGAGCCAGAGCGGGGAGCAGAACAGGCAGACTGACGAGGTACACTGCTGAGGGGAGCAGCGGGCGGCAGGAGAGGTCTGCGCGCCATGTGGGACCCTCGCCTGTGGCCGGGGATCGAACCGGCACTGACTGCAGAGGCCGCGGGCAACTTTACAACCCAGCGCTCAAACAATGCGCCACCGGGGAGGCCCTTTTTAAAGTCTTAAAGCAAACAGCCTAACCAAAGCCTGCTCTTAAATCCTTACTATGATTTCTTTTTTTTAGGTTAGCATTTTTTAACTGGAAAACGATTATTCTTTCTTCTCTTGTATGCTCATTAATCCCATTAAAATTCTTTCACACTAAGAGTTTGCTTTGTCTTTATGTGGCAGATGTCAGAATCCCTTCGGAGCTGCAAGTTTGGGGCCCCAGGGTACTCCTTAGTCTACACACCAACAAACTTGTCTCCAGACTGCCAATGTCTTCCGGGAAACAAAATAGCCAGTTGAGAACCACTGTGCTAAGTGAAAGCCAGATTTAAAAACTGGACTGTATGGTTCTTTTACCTATCATTCTAGAAAGGGAAAACCTCTCAGAACAGAAAACAGCCCTTGTGGGGATGAGTTTGGGGCAAGAATTTGATTACAAAGGGGTAATAGGGGACTTCTAGGAACTGTGAAAATATTTTATATCTTGACTTTGTTGCTATTCACATGAGGGAGTTACTAACTTTTGGAAATTGTGGGTTACTAAATTTGGAAAATTTCTTTTAGCCATTATTTCTTTAAAATTTGGTCTGCCCTCTCTCCTCTCCTGGTATTCTAACTTCATGTATGGAAGACTGGTTGAAGTCCTCCCACAGATCACTGAGGTTTTTTTTCTTTAGATACTTTTGTTAATGTCTTCATTCATCTCCTTTTACAACATCTAATAGGCTGTTAAGTCCATCCAATAAAATTTTGTTGAGTATTGTTTTTCCACTTTTAGAAGTTTCATTTGGGTTCTTTTTAAAAAAGTCTCCATTTCTTTCATCACTATGTTCATGTTTTTAAGATTTTGAATATATCTATTAACAAAACATTTCTTGCTGTTCCTATTGACTCATTTCCCTTCTGGTTATGGGTTTAAATGCCCTGTCCCTTTGCATTTGCAGTTCACTTTCATTGGATAGATATTGTGACTGCACTTTGCACTTTGCTTTATTCCTTTAAAATGTTCAACCTTAACCATAAATTAACTTCTAGAAGACTCAGTGTATGAGGTCAACTTGATCCTTTCAAACTTGCTTTTTTTAAATTTTAGTAGGCTATCCACAGTAGCTTTTGTTTTAGAGCTTGTTTATTACTTCTCAGGGCTATCTTCTGGGATCAATGCTTAATACCCTGGGTAATTTACAAGGTCTCTCTACTCTGTTTGTTTATGACTTGAATGTCTCCCAGTCCTGTGTGATCTTTAATTGTTCAGCTCAAAGCGTCTGGGGTTGGCATTGTCTTCTTAGGCCCATAACTTCACCCTAGTGCATGCACAGTTAAATAGATTCTGGAAGTTGTGTTTTTTCCTGCATAATTCCCTTCTCTGTTGCTCTTTCTCACAGGTTCTACCTGTCTCACCCTCCTCAAACTTTGATTTATGTCCTCAACTAACCATGGATCTTGTGGTCTGTTTGGGCTTACCCTCCTTTAGTCACCAGCTGAAAAGTGCTGTAGGATAAAAGATGAATAATATGGCTCACTTTTGTTTCTCTTCTCTCAGAGATGAGTCACTATTATTCAGTGTCAGAAAAAAGTTGTTTCATATATTTTGTCTAGTTTTTTAGTACCAGTTAGTTGTCATGGCCAGAAGCAGATATAAAAAGCAATGATTTTTCACATCTAATAACTGACAACTAATGTGCTACAAAAGATACTATAAACTCCTTCAAAGAGGCCAGGAAAAATACTGGAAAATACTACGAAATATTAAAAACATCACCTGTCAGTAAGAACCCAACTTTCCATTTTCAGAAAATGTGCAAAATATGAATGGGTAATGAATAAAAATGAAATAAACAACCAAAAAATAGATTTGAAAACCTAACCAGTGGATGAAAAGCTGCATTAGTATTAAATTGCTTCTCAATCTTGGATAAGAAATGTTTTTCACTTATTTAATTTCAAAACACAGAAAGCTGTTCCAAATTCTAGGTATAGAGATTAATGAGTAAATATATATGTACCACCTCAGTTACCACAGAAAATGTTCTATCACCCTGGATGTATCCTTCACATTCAGCTAATAGCTACTTTTCCCTAACCGCATGCACTGTTCAGACTTCTAGCACATAGAGTATCTTTGCCTGTTTTCCTACATTGGGAATTTTGAATGGAAACACACAGTAATTACTTTGCCCCAGGCTCCTTTCAATCAACATTGTCTGTGCAATGCATCATGTTGTTACATGGAGCTGGAGATGACTTGTGTTACATAATATTCCATTATGAATATTCTATAATTTATTCTATAATTACTGTAAAAAGCTGTTGATGGGCATGTAAACTATTTCCAACAGGAGCTATTATGAGCAAAAACATTAAAGCAAGCCTGAGAGTAAAGAAAAATGGAGGTATCACACTTCCTGGCTTCAAAATTACACAGCAACAGTAATCAAAACAGTATGGTATTGGAAGAAAAACATAAACTAAGACCAATGGAAGCAAAATAGAAGGCCCAGAAAGAAACCCCAGTTAATCGACAAAGGAGCCATAACTATGCAATGGAAAATCTCCTCTTTAATAAAGGGTGTTGGGAAATATAGATAACCATAGCCACATGAAAAACAATAAAACTAGATCCACACTTAACACATACACAAAAATTATCTCCAATCCATTTTGAATTAGAACTGAAAACATCATAAAATACTTGAAAGAAAACATAGGAGACACACTACAGGATATTTACCTCAAGATCTATTTGTGGACTGAACTCCAGTGGCAAGGGAAAACAGGACAAAAATAAACACCAAATAAAAAGATTTTGTACCATCATAAAAAAAAGGCAACCTATAGTATGGGAAAAAAATATTTACACATCACATATCTGACAAGAGGCTAATTTCCAAAATACACAAAGTACTTACACAATCTAAGAACAAAAAGACTACCCAAAGAAAAACATGAGTGAGACATAAACATTTTTGTAAAGAAGACATCCAGGGTCTTCCTGGTGGCCTCATGTCAGCGCCATCACCCATAAGGCCTGACTTTGATCCCCAGCCAGGGAGGTGACCCACAGCAGACCTCCCATCTTGCCCACTGCGCCCCTCAGCAGTGTATTTCAGTAAATCCACCTGTTCTGCTCCCCACTGTCTCTGGTGAATACTCTCACCCCCGCCTGTACCCCAGTTCTTCTACACAAAAAGTTAAAAAAAAAAAATACAGATAGCCTAAAGACATGAAAAATTGTTTAACATCTTATTATAAAGGAGATGCAAATCAAAACCATTGTATCACCCTCCCACTGTGAAGATGGTCCCTATCAAAAGGAATGGAAACAAGTGTTGGTGAGGATGTAGAGAAAAGGACATTCATCCTCTGTTAGTGAGAATGCAAGTTGGTATAGCTTCTATGGAAAATGTTTTGGATATTTCTTAAGAAAATAAAAATGGAAATCCCTATGATCCAATAGTATCTGCCAGATATTTATCCCTGATATCCTAAAAATATGGAAACTAATATGTATCTGAGATATTGAACACAGCACCCAAGGTAGTTACAAACTTCTCAAATTCACCAAATGTTTCACAAATTTAGTTTTTCCCGGTACTACAATCACCCATCAATAGAGGCTGGAACTGAACATGGGGCTCTCCTTGAGCAGCCATGATGTTCTTCCAAAAGCATAATTTTTAGAGATGAGTACTTTTAACTCATCTCTCTGACCATATCTAATTAATCAAATCTACTGACTTACCTGTGAACCAGAATTCAAACCTACCAATCTCTCCAGTCTCAGTTATTCATATTTAATTACATATATTTTTTGAATAATGGAGATCAAAGTGAATACTCCAGAGAAAGTCACATAAATTCCAAAGATGCTTAACATTGTTTTCATATATTACAGCATGACCAAAAGATCTGTTCGACCCCTCAGATTGACAGATGTGGTAAACACCCCCTACCCCAACATGTGGCCCTGTGGTATTCACATCCTGTGTAGTTCCTTCCCTATCTTTCCAGTCTCTCTGTTCTGATCAATGCAATATAGCCAAGTGATGTCTATCATTTCCAAGATTATGTAAAGCCTGTGGCTTCAACTGTGGGGACACTCTCGGATTACTCTAAGAGAAGTCAGTTGCCCTGTCATAGAGCACTCAGACTATGATGTCTTCAGCCAACAGCAAGTAAGGAACTGAGATCTGCCATATACTCTGAGCTTAGAGGCAGATTCTAGGTCAGCTGAGCCCTCAGGATAATACAGCCTGGAGAGTTTACTATGTCATGAGATTTAAGCCAGAACCACAAAGCTAAGCGACTCCTTGATTTCTGAGCCACAGGACCTGTAAAATTGTTGTAAGTTGTTCTATAGTTAAAAAACCATAAACTGTAATAGACTTCAATTTCTGTTACTAGGACAAGTAAAGCAAGCAGAAGCTAACAATGCCTCTCAATTTCAAATTATTCACCATCACAAGATCAATGTGTGAAACTCTGGACAATGAAGTTGGTGGTAAAGTCTACTGTAAAACCATTTCATCAGTATTGTATTTATATAGGGACTTTGATTTATTCTAAACAAGTTCTGACTAATGTTCAGTTCTATGACTATAAAAGATGAACATCACTACATACTCTCAATAAGAACAGTAACAATATCACTTTAGTAATATACCTATATTGCTATTAGTTAATGGGGTGGTCAAAATGCTTTTTCTTAAAGAAAAAAAAAAAACCTACCTCCTAAAAGAATATCCAAGACAAGTCAAAAGACATTTCTAAAACTACCCATGCCCTCCCAAACGTTATACCTGATAGAGGAGGTATGGAATAAATATTTCAGTGGGTGGTAAAATTTTATAAGCAATCAAAACAGTGAATACAGCTTGTCATCAAATGTCAGTTCAACTAATGATTCTATAGAACATGTAACAGAATCACGTAGGCAAGCCCCTGCGCTCAGAACTTTCAGTTCCTCTGTCACATCATATGCAATTAGGCCCATCATTTCCCAGCTGTGCAAAGGGTTTCTTAATCTCTGATCAATTTTCATGGAGTGGAAGAAAATAACCAATTCATAGGATCAAGAGGGTTTATTAGTTAATATGTAGCAAGTGCTTCCAACAGCATCTAGCACAAGGTAATCAAGCAATAAAACTTTAAGCCTTCGATGCTACAGACACATCTTGCTCCAGTATTGCATCTTTTACAAATTGAAGTTTGTGGCAATCCTGCCTCAAGCAAGTCAATAGTTGTCTTTTTATCCAACAGCATGTGCTCACTTTGTCTCTGTCACATTTTGGTGATTCTCACAATGTTTTAAACTTTCTCATAAGTATACTGTCATTTTGACCAGTGATCAGCGATCTCTGCTATTACTATTTTGTTTAGGAGGACCAGAGCCCACTAAAGGCAGTTGAGTGAAAAACATCTGTCTGCTCTGCCAGCTGACAGTTCTCCCCTGCTCCCACCACCCGCTAGCTGGAACATCCCTATTCCCTGAGACACAATCCTACACTTAGGCCAATTAATAATCCTACAATGGTCTTTAAGTGTTCAAGTGAAAAGAAGCTGCATATTTCACTTTTAAATTGTTAGAAATGATTAAGCTGACTGAGGAAGATATGTCAAAAGCCAGAAAGACCAAGAACTAGGTCTCTTGGGCCAACAAATTGTGTAAAGAAATTCAAAGGAAAACTTCTTGAGAGAAAGTTAAGTGTTATTCCAGTGACTACACAAAGAAAGCAAACCAAACTTATTGCTGACATGGAGAAAATCTGAATGTTCTGCAGAGATTGAACCAGCAACAACATTCCTTTAAAGAAAAGCCTAATCCAAGGCAAGGCCCTCTTCTGATTTTAAGAAAGTTGAGAGCTAAGGAATTTGCAGAAGAAAAATGTGGCGCTAGCAAAGGGTTGTTTCATGAGATTTAAAGCCGTCTGTCGGGCTTCCCCAGTGGTGTAGCGTTTGAGAGCTGGGTTGCGAAGCTGCCTGCAGCCTCTGCAGAGCCAGTTAGATCCCCGGCCACGGGCGAGGGTCCCACCTGGTGCACAGACCTCTCCTGCCGCCCGTTGCTCCCTTCAGCAGTGTACTTCCGTCCTTCTGCCTGCTCTGCTCCCCGCTCTGGCTCTGAATTCTCTCACCCTCCTGCGCTTCTGACTGTACCCAGTGCTTGTATAAATAAATAAAAATAAATCTTTAAAAAAAATTGTTTAAAAAAAAATAAGCTGTCTTCATAACATCAAAGTACAAGGTAAAGCAGCAAATGCTGATGAAGCCACAAGTTATCCCAAAGACCTAGCTGAAATTGGCTATACAAAATAGATTTTCAATATAGACAAAATATCCTTCTATTAGAGGTAGATTACATCTAGAACTTTCATAACTAGAAGGAACCAGTTAATTAATGTCTTGCTTCAATGTGTCAAAGGACAAGCTCTCATAAGGGGCTAATGTAGCTGGTGATTTTTAGTTGAAGACAACGTTCATTTACCATTCTGAAGGCCCTTATGAATGATGCTGAAATCAACAGGCCTATGTTCTATAAATAGGAAACAAAGTCTGTTATCGACAACATGTGCATATAACATGGTTTACTCAATGTTTTAAACCCACTGTTGAGATTGATTTCTCAGAAAGATTCCATTCATAGATTACCACTCATCAACAATGCACACGGTCACCCGAGAGCTGTGTACAAGGAGATTCATGGTTCTATGCCCACTAACACAACATGCATTCTGCAGCCTCTGGATGGAGTAATTTTGACTTTCAAATCTTATTAAGAAACATTTTGGGCCTCCCTGGTGGCGCAGGGGGTTAAGATGCAGCCTATGAAGCAATCCGCAGCCACTGCAACACAAGTTCGATCCCCTGCTGGCCAGGGAGCAACCCACATGGCGCAGCTGACCTCTCTTGACTCGCCCGCCGCTCCCCTAAGCAGTGTACTTCGGTCAATCTGCCTGTACTGATTGTTCCCCACTCTGTCTCTGGTGAATCCTCTCACCTCCTGCACTTCTGGCCTATATCCCAGCTCTTGTATGCATAAATCTTTAAAAAAAAAAAAAATTTACAAGGCTGTAACTGCCATACATAGTGATTTCACCAATAAATCTGAGTAGTCAATGAAAAACTCTTCTGGAAAGGAGTAGGTATATCATGGATAGATGCCAGTAAGAACATTCGTGAGTTTAAAATATGAACATTAACTGAACTTTGGAAGACGCTGATTTTAACTCTCATGGACGGAGGAGTCTGAAGGGCTCAAGACTTCAGTGGAGGAGGCAACTGTAGATTTGGTGGAACTAGCAAGAGAAAGTGGAGCTTGAAGATGTGACTGAATTGCTGCAATCTCATGACAAACTTTTCACAGATGAGTTGCTTCTTACAGATGAGTAAAGAAAGTTTCTTAAGATGGAATCTACTCTTGAAGATGCTGTGAACACTATTGAAATGACAGAGGATTTAAATTATATAAACTCAGCACTGCATGCTACAAAGAAAGCTTTCTCTCATGAAAGCATTGTCAGTCAATGTGGCAAACTTCACTGTTTCATTTTAAGATACTGCCACAGCCACCCCAGCTTTCCGCAACCACCACCCTGGTTAGTCAGCAGCCATGAGCATTAAGGCAAGACCTTCCACCAGCAAAGAGATTATAACTCACTGAAAATTCAAATGATAGCATGTTTTTGGCAATAGAATATTTTAAATTAAGAAATGCACATTGTTCTTTTACATATGCTATCGCACGCTTAACTTTTATATGCACCAGAAACCAAAGAATTTGTTGCACTCACTTTGTCGTAATGTGCTTTATTGCAGCAGCCTAGATTTGTACCCAATACAGGTATCCCTGTATTTGCTAGTTAATCTTTAAGTAATTTAAATTTTAGAATCATTAAATAATATCACATCTGGAGACATGAATGATGGAGAAACAAAGACACCTTAATTTGATGAACATAGCTCCATGATGAGCACATCACAATGTCTTTGCTTAGTATCAAAGCAAGGCTAACAGAGTGTCACAAATGAGTATTAAGACAGTAAAGCTGGGAGGAGGGTTAAGGAAATTGGAGATTGAAAAGTAGTAGTTACTATATTGTGGGGGTGGGAGAAGTTCTCTGAGAGCTTCCCTATGTTATTCTTTAAGGATAAAGGCTCTCTACTTACTGCTTACCTATGAATGAAGGAGTATCTGGTTACTATAGTTAGAAGCAAAACAAAGAAATAGACTTAACGAGAACTAAAATCCAACAATTCAGAAAAAACACAAAAAATGTTATCTGGAAATCTTAATTTTGTGCTATCTGTAAAGCATTTATTGCAATGACGAAACGAGGTTAATTATTTTTTATTATTGAATTATATTGTAAAGTCTACATCTACAATTAATCTGGAAGAAATGCTTTGCATTTACACCAAGGACACATTTATTCTAGTGGAATAAAAGACACAGACAAAAGACCAAGTACACATTTAAAAAAAAAAAAAAAAGACTACATGTTTAACCCGGTCTCAAAGACTACATGTTTGCTATTTTGAAGCATACCTTTCCTATAAGAAAATTGATTTTCACATAGTAAGTCTGATTTATTTCCCCACATTTTAAAACATAAAATGCAGCTTCTTACAATTTTTAGTATAAACAAAAGATTGAAAATATATGAAACAAAGTTTAAGAACAAAGAAAGTAAAGTAGACCGGTATTATCTTATAGTGGGAAGAGCTGAGTAAAAGGTGGCCCCTCTGTGGCTCATCTCAAAGAAACACTTTTACTCAGAGGCAAGCATTTCTGATTGAAGAATAAGTTTCTACTCCCCCTGTAGAACCAGACCTCCAAGTGTGTCTGGTCAACTGCAAAGTACATGAATAATGTCTTCAAATTATCTAAAAATGAAATATCAGGGACTGAATTCAAATAAAAGCTATGTGGTCTAAATATACATTTTCAGATTGTTACTTTTTAAAAAATTATCTTTTTATTTCAATTGATATTTAAAAATAACTTATATTTTAGTGTGCTTTCTGGTCAATGACTGTAAAGTTGAAATTCAAACATACACATTTAAATTGTTTGTTTTACTTGATTCTATTGAAATTTCAATTACCTACTACTTTATTTAACCAAGTTTTACATGAGGTAAGATTCAGCTAAGAACAAAACAAAACAAAACAAACCCACAAAGAAAAAGTTAACCACTTTAAGAGTCCACAAAAATCATAATGCCCACCTCATATTTAGTTTATAAATTTATGTATTAACTACTGTGTATCCACAACAAGTTTATTATGTAATTAAAAGCAAATACCTTTTGCACTTTTTAATCAAATCATGGGGAGTATAGGGCAAAAAAACCTGGCAAAATTTGTTTTTGGTAACAGAAGACAATGCAATAATGAATCCAAATGGAATCTATGACCAGTGTTAAAAGTTGCTAACTTAGTTCTAAACAGACACACACTTATCTAAAAGATATTTTGGTAGCAAACTCAATTGACAGAATAAATGTTTTGTTGTAAATAAAAAGCAGAAGTTTCCAATATAGCCTGTTAACTAGCTAAACAATTTAAAAAAATGTATAGCCAATTTTCTGCTCTAATCTTGTGTACGCTGCACTAAAATATCCCTGCTAAAAATCAACTGTATTTAATTGGATTTTACTGAAGTAGGACATTCATGATACTAGAAATCTTTTAAAAAGTGAGTACAATAGGGCTACAACGTTACTATTAATAAAAATTACAGAAGAGATTATTGCTGTACTTTTTCCCATTAACACCATCAAATTTTGTTACAATTACAAAAAGTACAACCCTAAGTTACTTTTTCTCTTACTGAATTTCATGTTTCACATATCTTTAAAGATTTTTAGTCAGCAGAGAATCTTCAAATCTTTTCTGTAAGAATTCAAAGTATTTAAATGTGAAGCTTCACATTATGCTAGCATGTTTTGCCCTTGTTTCCCAAATACACAAAACAATATACATTTTTCTCAAAAATGAAATAAGATGTCTGCATTAAAAAAATAAAGCCTACAAAAAAGTTCCAGAGCTAAAAAAGATTATTCATATGGCACGCAGTGATCTCCTACTAGTCCAAAGTCCAAAACATTGAAATGAATTCCATTTATATATCTTGTTTGCTTTTCAATGGAATACTACATTTATTGAAGTGAAATCACATTACTATTTAGTTCTTGAGTCAACAAATGTACACAAATGTTTGTTGTTGTTGTTGTTTTATACAGTTATTAAAAAATAGGAGACCAAGTTGAATGTGCCAGAGAGTTATCATTCAGTTGGGAGTTTTAGACTCATCAGAAAGAAATTTAGAGAATGGATTTCCTTGGTTGGTTTCCATAGCTTGATAGACCAAAAACAAAAAACCGGCCACAACAACAAGGAGCAAAATTTTTATCCACATGGGAATGAAGCGTCCCTTTTTTGTCTTTTCTGACTTGACATCTGGCAAGGGAACATACTTAGGAGCATATTTGGATGAGAAAGTTTCCTCCATCCTGAAATCACTGAGTTCCAATGGTCGGCCTGCTGCTCCTTTGATTGGTCTGCGGCAACTAGCACTGTTGGGAGGGAAGAGGGAAGAGAGAAATAAATTTTACATAAAGTCATGACTTAGATAAATAATATGTCATTACCATTCCTAATTCCAACCATATTACTTAAGGTAAGAATAGAAAATTATCACATATGAAACAGTGACATCAGTCAACTGTGTGAAACATTAATGTTTTTCATTTATTTTTAATATATTTTTTAAAAAACGTATTTAGTGTGTAGGTCGAGGGTGAGAGGATTCACCAGAGAGAGGGGGGAGCAGAACAGGCAGATGACTGAAATACACTGCTGAGGGAGCAGCGGGTGAGACAGGAGAGGTCTGCTGCGCCATGTGGGTTGGTTGCTCCCTGGCTGGTGACTGAAATCTGCTGCAGCAGCTGCAGATTGCTTCCACAGTGCTGACGCTTAGCTTAACCTCTTGTACTATCAGGGAGGCCCCTGTTTTTCCATTCAAAAAGCTAGATGTTTATCTTTTATTAGGTTAGAATATTCAGGATATTGATAAAAATTCACCAAACTTGCCTTCTAAAAGGCTTTTCAGAGCAATACTTTTGGAGACAGAGGGTTAAAAAATAAGGTAGTTTGGTTGTGATCAGTTAGGAAACAATTCAACGGATAATACAGTTTCCTCTTTAGTAAAAGGAAACTCCCAAGGAAAAAAATTATTTCCCTCTTACTGTATTTCTATTTAGATTTAAAAATATTAATTAAATCGTAGGTAAATGATCTACTTATTATCCCTCAACTTAAAGTTAATTTTGAAACTGGCTCAACTTGAATGGTGGCTACAAAGAACTGAACTAAACTGCTCCCAAAAGAACAGTTAAATTCTGAGAGCAGAAGTACATTAACTTTGTGAAGAATTAAGACAAAGCTCTGGCTTACACATTTAACCATACCTGAAATATACATGATTTTCATTTGTCAATTATCCCTCAATAAAGGTGGAAATATATAAAAATTCTGTACTAGAATACACTAATACTTGTTTCAATGTATCTGAATACCTAATTCCTGTTGGTGTAGATGCTTCAAAGGGAAACATTTCCTTAAGAATATCTCTTTCTATTCTTCTTTCCTCTGTTTTTTCTCCCACCTAATAAGAGAAACAATCACTAGTTAAGATATGCAATTATTAAACATAATATCAAATAGATGTTTCAGAGAACAGAATGCACTTAAGTCTATGCTGGCTTTTACAACCACCATTTCTAAATTCACTACTGTCTTTTAAGTATTCACAAACTTCCAATGCGAAGATATCTTTAATATGGCAATTGGGGAGTAAATTGCCACACATTCAAATAAGAAAGGAAAATAAAAAATTAAAACAAATTCATTAACAGCTAATGTGGCAGTTTAAGTTCCCGCATGGATTTCCTATGCTTTTCATGAATAAACATTAAGAGTATATTATTTCTTTCCCTGTTATTTTGTAATAAAATAATCAAATATAGAAAATGAACTAACATGGATCTTTAACAAATTTTACTATGTTTTAACTGGTCAATTCAATTTTACTAACTTTACAGCACATAAAATAATTTAACAACCTGATTATTTTGCTGTTTACCTTTATGCCCAGATGAGTAGCCTTTCGTAAAGACTCATGATTAAAATTATAATGTCATCATGCAGTTAGTACTTTAACGCTTAATTATATAGGAGTTAATCAAGCATCATACAAAGTCACTCTGAAGTCCCATTATTTGACCCATCAAAGAGACAGTGCAGCCTCCCTCACTGCCCCAGTTTCACTTTCAACTCACATCCATAATGAAGAAAATATATTTACAAGCAGCACATAAATGACCACTCCCTTGAAAACTGGAGCAAGATAGTATTAGCATGTCTTACTATATTAGTTACTTTCCATTTTCACTTATAAAAAGTATGTCTTTAAGATACTCTATGCGTGTGTGCGCACACTCATACAATCATACACACCAATAAGAAAAGTCCTGCTCCCTCCCACTCCAAAAGAAAAAAATCCTCTTTAAAAGATCAATGATAGCATCGATCTAAATTTTATTCATTTACTTCAGCTCTTGTCAATGGTTTCTTTGGTGTTCTTCTGGATATGTCTGAGAATTCAGTGATTGGCAGAATGGGAGCTGCATGCTTGAAATTTCCAGTCACCCTATTGACAACCTGCCAAGATTCAAATTATTCAGACTCAGAATTATCCAAACATAGCAAAGACATATAAAAAGATACTCTATTTCTGTAATACTTAAAACCTTCCCTTAATAAAAATTCAGGTAATAGTCCCTAGAAATGAACATATTTAGAGCTTCACATGTGATCCTTACCATCATTTGTATTTTAGTCAAAAGGTACTCTTACAATACCTAGGACTCTTATACAATGAGTTATTATATATGTGTATATTTGGATATATTGAAAATTTCTAAATCTTAGAAATATAAAGGGAAAACCAACTAGAAATGTATAAAAACATAAATGAGTTGCCAAAATTCACCACCTCCCCAATTCTAATTAAAGGGTAATTTACAAAGAATCCCACTTGTACAGTTATGAAACATATTTACTAAGGTTTCGTTGCTTGAAGCCTTTATAGTTTCAGCTATGGGAGTACTCTCTGAAATTATTGCACCAGCTATACGAAAATGTTCTGAAGTTTCCACCTGTTAGTTTGAAAACAAAACAAAAACAATAAATATAAAATAATCACTAAAACCCTACCAATCTGAAATCCCAATTCTAAGCAATAAGCCTTGCATCACCCTTTTCCTCGGAGTTCTTCTTGCCCCTCTGGTAGATTCCCTAGTTAATGCCTGCAGAGGTCCGCCTTTTGAAGATCCACTTGTCCATTCAGTCTCAGTTACTCCAGCTTGAGAATAGCTCTATTCAAGCATCGACACATAAAAAAGTCACATTCTAACATCAAACACCTTACAATGCCCACATTAGTATACTGAGAAGCCAAGAAAAGCCTCCAAAATCCAGCATTTGCAAACAATACTGTGTCCTCAAAATATTTCTAAATGTCTTAATTGAATTTATATATAGGAATCAAAAATACTTAAGTATAAAGAAACACTAAAGAGTCCAGCTATAACACCTCAAGTTATATAAGTGGGGAGGGAGCACTTCAGTTTATCACTGCCCCTTTCCGTGATTTGCTATTGTGCTGTTTAACTAATTGCAGCTGTATTGTATTGGCTACTGAAACAAAAAGCAGGCTGATCATCACTTCTAAGTCATCTGTTACAACTCAGTTTCCTTTAATACAAAACACAAATTTATAATTACTAGCAAAGATTACACATTACTCCCTCCATCTGGTTAGAATCAGTTTATAGTCCATACACAGCTATCTGAACTTAACAATTCTATCTAAACTTAAAAAAAAAAAAATCTCAGTACTTAAGAGAACTTAAAAAATAAAACCTTTTAGGAAACATCAACTGCTCAGCAACAAAAACCTGGTGGTTACTGTTTCACAAATATGCAAGCTTATACCATCCCCCCAAATCTCAGTACCACCCCAACTCCTCAGGTCAGAAAAAGGTAATAGCTACTGATCTACTGATCGTTGTTTCCTTTCTGTCCCAGTTTCCTATCTCTGGAAAAGTGATCTTTTATTCGTTTAACAAATAATTAGCAGTGTTTCCATACCAGTTTGAAACCTAAATAGTAAGACTGCCCATCAATCACCCATGGCTTTTGTTAAAATGCAGATTCTTTTTCTGTAGCTCTTAGGTGGTATCTGAAAGTCTACATTCCAAGGAGCAAGTTATTCAACTGAAGTCACTACTACTAGAGAATTCTTTTAAATTCTTTTAACTAGAAATATCCACCAATGATCAGTGTTATATTAGAATGTGCTTATGTTGTCAATTTTGCTTTCAAGGTAGTATTTTACCCAGATAACTGATTTTTTAAATTCCAGTGTTTATTAATTTTTAAAAAAGATTTATTTATTTATGCATACAAGAGCTTGGGTAGAGGCCAGAAGTGTGGGGGGTGAGAGGATTCACCAGTGACAGAGCAGGGAGCAAGTCAGGAGAGATCTGTTGCACTATGTGGGTAGCTCCCTGGCTGGGACAGTGGCTGCGGACAACTTCATAGGTTGCGTCTTAATCCCTTTCGCCACCAGGGAGACCCGTAGTGTTTATTAATTTTATAGACTGACTAATTTTACTCTTATTCTGCAGTAAGAGCACATCTAACAAATTGCTCATCTGACTGTAAGTATTAGTGCCAAAACTCCACGAGGTACATAATTAGAGATTCATGTATTTGATTTTGTATTTATCTATATTTGGAACTGACATTTTATTGACAGCTTTCCTTTGTCTGAAATCTTGCTATCAGGAAATATATGCTGAAGGTTAATTTTATTGTTAAAAGAGAAATTTGTAAACAAGTCACACTCCTATATAACAAAAGCTTATTAATAGTTAAAACCCTTACTACTTGAATAGAAAGGAACAATAGTTTCAATTGGAGGTTCTCAATGATAAGGTGGGGAATTTTTAAAAAATAGCTAATATCCCCAACCCAAGTAAAAACATTAAGTTCTGGACAAAAAATTTACACAAAACTACTTTATGAAAAAAATTAACAGAGGAAAGTAAAAAGCCACCTTATTGTGAGGAACTATCAACTGGGTAAAACCCAATCAACATGGTTACTCATATAAACACATTTTTTTTAAACAACACCATATTCCTTATTAGAGAAAGGTACTGGCATACAT